>NC_135620.1:52379166-52981875 GCF_053574225.1 Canis aureus
GGAAAGGGCTTATTTGCTACAGCGAGAAGGGGCTTGAGTCGGGACGGCAGACCTGGCTAAGAGTAGCAGCTGTACTCCCACACCCCCAAGACTTCTATCACATTTACAAATACATACATAAATACATTACATACAATAGCGAGTCTGGGAGGCAGGCTCCCCACAGAGGCTCGGCTGACACAGTTACACGTCTCAGGAATTCTAGGAAAGGGCGCTGGGCTCCCAGAAATGGGCTCCGTGTGTTCTCTCCTGCCCGGGGTAAGCCCCGCCCGAGCCCACCCCTCTCTTCAAAGGTTTAGTTTGTCCAGTAGGGAGAATTGCCGTAGGCGGGCTTGGAGGCTTGAGACTTGGGCTGCAGGGAGCTGGGCTGGCTGCGCTGACCCGAGCCACTCTGAGAAGGAGGAGGAGGAGAGAGGGCTGTAAGGGCTGGAGCGGGACTCCCAGTCCAGGGCAGGGTGGCTGCCTCCATCACTGGGCTCACCTGGGCATCCTGTGGAAGGTGGTGGTGTAGCAGCTGTGAGTGAGGCTGCTGGTGGGCGGGGAGGATGTGCAAGAACGGTGGGGGCGCATAGCCAGGGGCTGCTCCAGCGGCCAGGGGCCCGGTGGAGCCCAAGGCCGAGGGCAGGCTGAACGGTGGAGGAGTCCCTGCATGAAATCCCTGCTTGTCAAAAGTCTGCAGGGTAAAGAGATAACCGTCAGGGCCAGTTTGGGCTGCACCTCCCAGCAACCTACCCATCCACCCGAATCCTCCCTCACCTGAGTCTTGTTGTAGACCGAACCAGTCATGTCAGGTAGGCCGGTGGTGCTTGAAGACACGGACACTCCTAGGAGGGAAAGTAGTTGTTCCCACGGCCACTGGGCCCAGCTCCAGCCTCCCCCACCTCCTGGGGCACTCTGGGGTAGCCTTGCCTGAGAAAGAATCAGTAGAAGACAACTACTCTGGGCCTCAATCCTGGAAAGGAGGGGTAGACGCTACCTTTGCCAGGCCCAGAACCTGCAGACTTGTTTTGTGCCTGCGATGATCCACCATAGCCACCCTTGGTGTAGTCTCCCGCTGCTGTCCCCTGGGTCAGGTCATCATAACCTAGCATGGCAGGGTACAAGAGGCATGTGTGAGCTAGGCAAGCCTGTCCTATCCACGTCTCTCCGTGCTGGGAGTACCCCTCACCTGTGCTGTAGCTATGTTGGCCATAACCACTGGCCTGTTGGAAAGGAGTGGTGGGGGTGCTGAGGTTCACACCATGCTGCTTGGCTGAGGCAGGAGGGACCTGATGGCGCAAACAGGAGAGGCATTAGGGGCAAACATTAGAGGCAGGTCGGGCATCCCCAGCTTAACCCCAGACAGCAAGCAGCACAACCTACAAAGACCTGTGTTCAGTGGTGCAACACGTTACCTGTAAAAATAGATGGGAAAGTAGCTTTGGCCCCAGACTAAAACATTTCTAAAGGCCAGGTGAGACTGGGTGGGGTCGCATCCCTCCTTCCCTGCTGTTGCTCCCCCAAACTGGAATAATATCCCCTTAAATACTCACAAACATCGTGGGCCCATACTGGAAGGCACTAGGCACGCCCGTGTAGTAGGGGAGGCCAGTGTAGCTGTAGCCCGGTGGCAGCGCAGGATTCAGAAAGGGCTGCTGGGCTGTGTGGTGGGCCTGGGATTGACTTTGCTGCGGCTGAGCCAGTGTGGTGGGGGGCGCAGGGGATGCAGAGTCACCTCGGCCAAACTTTGTAACATCACCTAGGAGAAGAGGAATACTGACCTGAATCACTGCCCCCAACCCACTCCTTATCCAACCAGGAAAAAAGCCAGACTGGCTCCTGCAAATAGGAACAGGTCTGGCTGTCAGCTCAACAAAAAGGAAGCTAGCAGACCTCTCAGCCCTTTTGCTTCTGTTTCCAAATTCCTGGCTTTAACTACAGACGGTCCCATGCCCCACTCCCTCACCCCACTCCTCACCCCCTGTACAGACTAACCTGAATACGGGTTATTAGCTAGGCTCCCATCTCGGCTGGCAAGGGCTGTGGGCGTGGCAAAAGGAATTCCATAGTAATCCTAGGAGAGACCAGGGAGGCTCAATCAGCAGAATGGCCTCACCCCAGTTCCAGGCGAGCAGGCCCAGCAGGCAGCCCAGGCACTACAGGCAATGCTGTGATGTCAGGCTCCCCAGACAGGCTAGACTGCAGGGACCCATGTATACATCCAGAGTGTGGCATTCGCACTCAAAGTAAATGGTGCCTATTGGAACTGTGAATGTGGCAGACACATGGTGGGCATACACACTGACAAGTCTGTTAGCCTTCGCCAGGCAGAGCCATGGAAGCCCAATCCCACGTGTAATTTACAGCACAGATGAATGCCAGTGATGCCACAGGCCAAATCTACTGGCTTTTCCTATGTGGCAGATTCTAAAAGGCAGCTAGGAAAATTGACTGGATTGTAGCACCCTGAAAAGGAACCAGCAGGAGAGGAGGTACCTGAGGGTTTAAGAGACATCAGAGCAGCAGTGCCATGTAGGCACAGCTGCGAGAGGATCCCAGGTAAGGTCCCGAATTGGCCCCTCATCACCCACACTGACATGGCAACACCAACCATACAGGAGCCAGGGCAACAGTGGACACCAAGAACACAAAACAGTGGAGTTCTGTGGAGAAGGGGAAGCCTGACCTAGACCTTACCATCCAGGCCGGCCTTTACCAGTAGTAGACATATGTGGCAGGGGATTTACTCTTCTGCATCCTCTCTTCTTCCCTCCCTCCCTCCTTTCTCTTTTTCTCTCTCCCTCCTAATATTTACCTTTAAAGCCTAGCATTTAAGCAAAAATAAAACTTAAAGAAAACAACCACTCCTAGTGTAGCTCTACCATTCCACCCTTCCAAACAGCAATTTTTTGCTTTTCTTTAGTGCCTCTATGGCCCCCTAACCTCTGAGCCTCATGTAAAGCCTTCCTGCCTTCTTCGTGGGCAACAGTGCCTGGTCACACAACCAGACAGGAACCATCCTGGCTAGGAATGGCACTTCCACCCTCCTGAAGCCTCATCCGCACTTAGCCTCCAGGATAACCCATTAGCTTCCTCAACCCTGAACCCCAGGAGAAGCTAGGACCAGGATGTCACAGCTAGCAAGAACAAAACAGGGGACAGACCTAGAGCAAGCCCAGGAGGGGGCGCCCATTCACAGAAAAAACAAAAAAAGGCAAGATGGAGGCACAGAAGTACCAGACCCTAATAAAACAACAAAGGTAAAAACGAACACAGTATATCTTAAAAAAGTAGGGTCAGAAGTGATTTCTTCTAAAGCACTAAATGATATAAAGATTACAAGGCAGGATGATTCTCAAGGGTGGGATCCCACTGAGCCCCTCCTGGGGGGCCCCACCAGGACTCCCTCATACACTCTTATCTCTGATGCCTGAGGCTCCTTGGTCAGGTGGGGATAAGAGGTTTCCTCATGAAAATCGGGGTGGGGGTGGGGGTGTTGAGGGCCATTTCCAGTTCCTCTCCAAGGCCCTAAGTCTCAGGCATTCCCCCAGAGACCCTAAGTTCTGTTAAAGACCCTAGAAAACTGCAATCATGTCTTCAACATCCTTTCTGGGTCTTCTGGGACACGGGCAGCAAGCACTCGGACGGCAGCAGTTTGATGGGCTGCTTAGTTTGCAACCAGGGGAAGAGCAGCCTAGCCACCCACCTCTGCCTCGGAATACTTCGGCAGCCAGAGAAGCATTCTCCTGAGAGACAAGAGCTTCCACCAGCTGGCCTAGGAGGTGGAGGCAAAACTTGCAGCTCTTTGTGGACAAGCAGAGCAGGGGGCAGCCAATGGGAAAGAGTCTGAGAGAAGGACACTTCACTGAGGGAAAACCTCTTCCTTAGGCAGTAGGAAAGTTCACATGGAGCAGAGGCGTTCAAACAGCTTTCTACTTTCCAACCATGTGACAGATGCCCCCAGCTGCTGAAAATTGTAAGTCTGGGAAATGCCAGACCAAGGAGGGAGTGGTGGTGTAGCAGGTCACGGGCTGGTCAGGCAGGGAGCACGGCTCCCTCACACCCTCCCTGCCATAGTCCTGTTCCCTGAAGCCAGGCGCCTCAGTCTGGGAGCATGGGTCAGATTAAAGTGGCAGCAACCCTGGCTTCAGAGTGAGGCTGTAGCAACCAGGGACATCCTGGGGCCAGCATTCCTGCAAGCAGTGATGGCAGGTTAGATACACAAGGACTCTTAAAGAGTATCCGTTCCAGTGGGTCACTCAGCTGGGGACAGATGAGCAATGCTGTCATCATAAGCAGCACTGAGGGCCACCTCAGGGGCCAAAGACACTGAAAGCTGCTTCAAAGATGACACCTGAAAAAACTCGAGGCAGTAAAGTAACCCCACGTCTTATGTCATATGGTTTTTCTTTCTCAAAATGGGGGATGGGGTGAAAGAAGCAAAGGACCCACATTTAGTAGGGAGTACTGCCTCCTAGCTCCCTAGAGGTCCCAATGGTCTCCAAGTTCCCCAGTAAGCACAGGACACTCATGCCCAGCTACAGTGGCATGAGGCACAACCTTCAAATGCAAGTAGCTTTCCCAGCAGAATGGCAATGAGGGTCTAGGGAGGAAAGACCCGTGAAAGAGACTGAAGCCTCCCAGCCCCCCACCATATCCTACTCACCATTGGCAGACGTGACTGCAGCATCTGGAGCTCATCATAACCATAGATCTGCGTGAGGACCAAAAAGGGTATTAGGGGCCATGTACCATCCCCTGGGAAGCCCAGGCCCACGTGAGGGCCTAAATAAGGCTGGAAAGATAGGACACACTCAGAAAGAGGACTCAGACCATCTGCTGCAGGAAGATACCCGAATGGAGTCTAGATGAGGGAGAGAGATCAGGGAAGGAGCAGCAGCCCAAGACCCGCCTCACCAGGTCCTGCCAGGTGTCAGCTCCTAAGGCCACAAGTGCCAAGCACCCAGGAGCTATACAACCATGAACTCACCGGATAAGCAGGAAGCAGTCCTCCAGGGCCCACGAGGTACTGGTTGTGCAGCAGGGGAGGTACTCCCTGGGGCAGATTAGGGGGTGCTTTGCCTGTAAAAGCAAAAATCAAACGAGTGATGACGCTATCACAAAGAGGAAGACAGATGCCTCAGCTTCTGTGGGGAAGGGAGACACTGAGTTCACTGTCACAGTGCTGTCCCATATGGGGTCACCACCAAGAGGAGAGGGCAGCAGCTGAGAGACACAGAGGGCCGTGTCTGGAGGTGGGGGAGACCTGAAGCCTAAGATACCACATTCAGACTCTTTCCATATCAGAGGATTCCATGCCCAGAGAGAAACCCCACCCCTCACCCACTCCTGTCACACTGCAGCAACCTGAACGTAATAAACAATCTGCCTCCTCAGAACAGAATGAAGGCCGGGCAGCGCCAGCAGAGGGGGGCAGGCTGTGGTAAAGATAGCTTTTAGCAGTTTGCACCAAACCAGAGTTTCCTTGGTCTACACAGACTGCCCAGGGCTGGCTGATGGGCTGTGGGTCACACCAAGCAGCCAGAGGGAGCCCAAGATAGCTGTTCCCTGGTCCCTCCATGTCACCAGGCCTGCTTAGCTACAGAGATGAATGAGGACAGAAAAAGAGAGCAGAGCTACAAGCACAAAGGCTACCAGGAATCCTGCCCAGGGGGGACCCACCCAAAGACTGGTTTCACCCATCCCCACATCATTGCCAGAAGGACTGGGACTCAAGAGGTCAGTGGAACAAGAGGACAAGGAGGCAAAGGCAGGGCTGGAGGGAGAACAGGATGTTCCTGTGCTTGTAGCTACCGAGCATGCCCTGCAGCCATGTCCAGGCATCCTCCTTAGGAAGCCGAGCATCACCTTCTAGGGGCAAGGGATAGGTAGGAAAGGTCTAGGGAAACACATACCTGAGGTCACCAAGGGCGTGGCCCTGGTACTGCTGCTGGGGGCACTCACAGTGGTCCCGCCCAGGCAGAGGCTGTTAACTGTGTTCATGCTGCTCGGCAGGCTGAGCCCTGAGGACGTGGCACCCGAGGCAGAGGTCACTGCCGTGGAAAAGGTGGCAGAGGACTGGAGGGAAGGGGCACTCTCCACACTGGCATGCTGGCAAAACAAAAAAGCAAAGACACATGGACCTGAGGGCAAACAACAAACATGCAGGAGAACCTGGTCTGGCATCTAGGTCTGCTCACTGTGGACCCCCCCTCACTGCAGCTAGATGACGTCATCAGGACACAACTCGTAAGCTGAATGTCAAGCAAATAACATTGAGCTTTACTGACCAACACACTCCTAAAAATCATTGCTCAAGCTGTGCTATCTAAAATAAGGCACCAAAAAAAAAAGAAAAAAATATATATATAAAATAAATAAAATAAAATAAAATAAAATAATAAAATGAAATAAAATAAATAAAATAAAATAGGCACAGACACCCCACATAAACCTTAGGTCATACATGAGCACAGACCACTGGAATGTGAGGTGACAACCCACCTCAGAGAAAAGCAAACAGTATGGGATCCCTGGGTAGCTCAGCGGTTGAACGCCGCCTTCGGCCCAGGGCGTGATCCTGGGGTCCTGGGATCGAGTCCCAAATCGGGATCCCTGCATGGAGCCTGCTTCTCCCTCTGCCTGTGTATCTGCCTCTCTCTGTGATTCTCATGAATAAATAAATAAAGTGTTTTAAGAAAAAGAAAAAGAAAAGAAAAAAAGTCTCAGGAGAGTCAATCACGGCACCACAGGCAGCCCAGCCCAGGTCAGAGCTCTCTAGGACATCTACCTTCTAGTGGGATTCCTAACTACTCTGATATGGAAGTCACAGGGGCCAAGAGAGGTCACTGCTCCAGAACCTGGGGACACTGTGCAGGCCACCAGGACCTATCTAGAAGGGCACAGCTGGTGTCTCTACCTGTTCAACAGGACTGACCTAGGAAGGAAGGGTGAAACCCAACAAAACTATGAGAGTTCCAAGAACCCTGCCCAGCTGCTCAACTCCAGATAGGAATGAGGTACCAGAAGGGCTTCAAGGGCTGAGGGTGGGTGTAAAAGATACACCTGGTTGGGCAGAACAGGCCAAGAGGAAGAAAAGACACTGTAAAAACTGAGACTAGCCTCCAAACCAGAGCATGCACAGAATAAAACCAGTCTGGAAACTCCTAGAGAAGAAGCCTCAGGAACAGGAAACCCCAGGAGGAGGAGGACAACCATGCACCTTGCCTTCTACTGCACAGACAGCTCTGTGTAAATCCCAGCCTCACAAGCTGCCCTATGTGTCTAGGGCCTTGACCTTAAGGACCTGAAACCCAGAATCCGATCCACAAGGTGAAAATAGGTAAAATCATGGTCTCCTGGAAAACCCCAGGAGTCAGCCTAGACTGATGGAAGTTGGAAGACGAGAGCCCAGGAGCAAGGTGAGGCTAGGTTGGTCTGTCCCAGCACCCGTTCCTCGTTCCTCTGCACAGAGCCAGGCTCTGCTACAAAATCAGGAACAGCTCTGACTACTGTGCCTGGGTGTCACTGGTCAAAGAAGTTTCAACTCTTACCCACAGGACAAAAAGGTACTATTCTCTAGTCTGAGAGGGGGAAACCACAAAAGAGCAGCTTGCTAGAAAATTAGTTCCTGACTTGCTGAAAGGAACTCAAAGTCACCCAGCAATCCTTTCCTAACTCCAAATGGACCTGATAGGGCTCCTGTCCCTGTCCCTCACCTAAAAAATCTGAGGGCCACAAGGGGATGGCATAACTAGCCTGTATGCTCACACAGTGTCTCCAATGGGGCATTGGAGCCAGCTCCTTAGAAAGGGCCCGGAAAAGAACAGCTGCACCAACCCTTCCACAACAACATAATGAGCAGGAGAAACACTGACATTTCCTTCATAAACTTCAAGTGGGAAAGACCTAATTACGACAAAGTATAAGATTAATGTATCCAACTATACATAAGTCAAAAATAAAATGACAAACTGGGGAAAATTATCTGTAACTCCATCACAAAGGGCAACTTACTAGTCTCCTGAATTATGGAGTGCCTAGAAAGAGATACCAAGGACCTGACAGAAAAATGAACAAACAATATGAAGAACTCACTGAAAAAGAAATTTAATGATTTTCTAATATATTATTTTAAAAAAATGAGATGTTCAATCCCATTCAATTAAACACTGTACTGGGCAGCCCAGGTGGCTCAGTGATTTAGCGCCATCTTTAGTCCAGGGCGTGATCCTGGAGCCCCGGGATCGAGTCCCATGTCGGGCTCCCTGCACAGAGCCTGCTTCTCCCTCTGCCTGTGTCTCTGCCTCTCTATCTGTGTCTCTACGAATAAAAAAAATCTTTTTAAAAAATTAAAAAAGAAAGAAAGAAAGAAACATTGTACTGATAAGGTCATTTTTCAATTAACACATCGGAAACATAAAAATATTTGATAACACAATCTCAGGAGGCAGTTGAGGAAACAGTACATTTCCTTCATTGCCAGCAGGAGGTAAATAGGTTACAATCACTGTGCAGAGCAATTTGGCAATTTGTATAAAATGTCAAATGCCTGGGGATTCGACTTCCAAGACTGTCCCTGAAGACATTGATGCACACATGAAGCAACACAGGTAGAAAGTTATCGAATGCAACATTGTTTCTGGTATTCAAGACAAAAAATGGCCCTCCAGCTCCATCAGTGAAAGAGTAATTTAAGAATGTGATGTAGTGGAGCTATAGGAAAAGACAATCTATGTTTCAACACAGAAATACCTCTCAGAGATACACTGTTAAATGAGGGAAATGTTGAAGGACACTATCTAGGGAATACTCTCATATATATTACAGTAAAAATAAATGAAAGGAAAAGGGCAAGAGGCAGAGTGAAAAGGGACTTTGTACAGGCACTTCCTATTTTATGGGTTTTAAAAAAAAAATTTTTGGCAGATCAAGAAAATAGCGGGAAAAGGGATAGAACCAAGCAGACGAGATACAGAAAAACATTTCAGGGACGCCGGGGTGACTCAGTGGTTTAGCACCTGCCTTCGGCCCAGGGCTTGATCCTGGAGACCAGGGATGGAGTCCCATGTCAGGCTCCCTGCAGGGAGCCTGCTTCTCCCTCTGCCTGTATCTCTGCCTCTCTCTGTGTCTCATGAATAAACAAAATCTTAAAAAAAAAAAAAAAAAGAAGAAGAAGAAGAAGAAGAAAAACATTTTGGTGTGCTTCTTTATACTTCAGTATGTATCTCTTCATACTTTTTCATGACTGAATCTTGTAAATATACAAGATTCATGATTGAATCTTGTAAATCATTGTAAATATTAGCAATGTGGCAAATTCGGTACATAACAAAGTATAGGAGGCATTTCTGACTGTGGCTGTTTGTGCTGTATGATTTGGAGTTTCTTGCTGAGACACGGAGTGTAGTTAACCCACGCAACAAGAACACTGGCTCCAATGCACGAGTGGCAGGAGGACAGGAGGACAGTTATCTAGTGCTCATGATGGGGACTACCCATAGCTCCCAGCAGCCAAATGAGGGGTTGGGGGCACACGCAGGGGGCCAAGCACTTACTCCAAGGGCAGAGAGGTCCACAGTGTGCTCTGCTATATATTTTATGATGAGAATTATACGCAAGATTTCACTAGGAAAGCCCGAATTTGAAAACCACAGTGTTAGCCACATCCTGATAGAGAGAGCTGACTTTTCGCCATCACTTGCATTCCATAGCAAATGACTTCTTCAAGAAAAGAAATTTCCCGTATTTCCAATCTCTCCTATTGATCTATACCCCAAACATCCTTCCCTGCTTGGGGATCCATCTCCTGTCATCTCCCAGGAGAAGGACTTTGTGTTTGTTCTCAGTATATCTATCTGCCTCCCTTTATGCTCAGGTTCCGCCAACCTGAGTTCAGCACCCCACTATCACCCTGGCTCTTTATCATCTCCTCACCTTTCATTCCTCCACCCACCACAAGCTACACAGACTCACCACTGAAATTGTGCTCCCAACTCCACACTCTGAGAAGCTACACTTCGATAACTGTCACTTAAGGTTATGTGGCATATCAGGACCCTTGCCAACGGCACCCCCTTGACTTCCATTCTTGCCTCTCCACGCTCCAGGCTTCCTTCTTCACTATCAACCTTCCCAAAGTCTGCCTCTGAGCTGGGGAAGACGGCATGAGATGGCACAGAGGAGGGGTGGACAGAATACCTAATGCCACAACAAGGTCATTGTGACTACCCCGTGTAGTCACATTGTGTCATCCCCGTGACTACCAACAAACTGGGATGCAGTTACACCGACTGGGCTAAGAGCCAGGGTTCTTGGTCTCAGAGAGGGAGATGTACATGTGGCAAAGGGCAGCAAGCCCTCACAGAAGCTCTCCAAACATTCTCCCTACAATGGACTTCACCAAGTAACATAAGGTTATCTAGAACACTGCTCTGGATTCAAGCTGACTTTTGGTGGAGCACAAGCTGAAGTTAGCAATAAGCCTACTTTCCTCTAAAAAGCTTACAAATATCTCAAACGTGACCAACCCTAGACTAGGTTCAACGTCTCCTCTAACATACAGGGAGCTCAGTGAATGCTTAGGAACAAATCCAGCTCTAACAGCCCTGGCGATCACAGATCAACTCTGGAGAAGAATTCCTCCATAGAAGTACCAGGGTAGGAAGCAAGAAGTCCTCCGTGGTGCCTGGGAAAATCAAGAGCTCAAACCACATACCTAGACTGAGATAATACCCAAGCAATTTGAAATTATCTCAGACATTCCAAACCCATAAACCAAAACCCCGCATGCACAGAACTAAGCTGTAAGCTCACTGAACAGGGCTGGGAATGAGGGGATGCAGTAGACACTTACTGTGTGTGATGTGCTGGAGGAGAGCGCTGCATGTGCAGAAGAGAGGCTGCTCTGATGGCTGGAGAGTGAACTAGAAGACAAAACAGAGCACCACGTGTCCACTCCACTGAGTCATCCCACAGGAGAGGCACATGTGTCCAAGTGGGCTAGAAAGAAGTTTGCCCTATCCCTCCAAGGGGAGCCCTTTACACTCATCATTTATCATCACCTTGGAGCCCAGACCAGGTGTTTGGATGTTTAGAAATGATCTAAAGGGTCATTTTCCATGAGGATACAGGCATCATGGCCTGCGAAATCTCCAAAGCCAGCTTTAGTCAACTAAAATCATCTGCTCTTTAGACTGATAAAAGAAAAAAACGGGACGGCACGTATAACACTGCCAGCCTTGGAGACCCCATTCAAACTGTGTGCAAGGGAAGAAAGTTTCTATTTCAACCCACCCATGCCAGAGCTAGAGCCTGACTTCTCATCAAATCCAGAATTCAAATCAAACGCTTTGCTTCCTGACTAAAGGGAGGGGAAAAGGTATACTCTACTCTGAAAATAAAGGATGATGGCAAAATAAAACCCATTCTCTCCTATATTCTGTTCTAATAATTCAACCTCTGAAGCCACATGAGCAAGTGAAAGACCTGCTCAAAAATGAAACATCATTCTCACTTCACATCCCAGAGACTCAAGCCCAGAGCTGGGGGGAGATGCCAGACTCCGGGAACACTCCTGAGGAGTCCAAGAAGAGTTAGCAGCAGTGACCCCTGGCTCCACCCCATTCCTAGGGGCCCCAGTGCTCTCTGACTGCAGGGGCATTACAAGTAGGCAAGTTTACACATCTGGTGCTTCTGAGACCAGGCCCAGTCAAAACCTACGCGCTGCAGCTTTATCACAAAAAGCCAGGCCATCATGCTAGGGGCAACAAAAGAATTTCGTTCATTGCAACTGCTTTCTACAAGGGTTCATCCAGGACTTCATCCCAGTGTGCCTCTCATTCTGGGCACGTATTTTCCCCATACCTGCTAAGCTGAGAAAGGGGGCTGCTGGACAAGTCACCAGGCTGCGACATGGAGGGCAAAGTGGCAGTGTGCTGAGATGCAGAGGGCAGAAGCGTAGTGCAGGAAGTGGTGCTGGGCAGGGAGCCCACAGATGGGAGGGCGGAAGGAGGGTCTGTTGTCTTTGGAGCTGGAACGGATGAAGTAGCTGTAAGAAAAGATCAGTTTAGCTCTAGAACCAATCATGAGTATCTGAAATACACTCAATATCTTGTGACATGGCAGGTTCAGTTTGAGAAACATATAAAGTTACATTCTCTGGGGATAATGCCCAAGTATTTGCTGTCAAATATGACTAGTAAAAATGACATGATGGTAAGACAAACAGCACGTGGCAAAGCGTAGGAAAAGTTAGCTTTATAATTGCAAACTGTCCTATAACGTGGATGTACTACTCCTAACTAAAGGAAGCCGACCCTGAGCTGCACCAGAAGGGGCAAGAGGCTCTGAGATTGATATACAGGATTAGAATATGAGGCAAATCTCAAAGGGCAAAACAAGGAACAGTACAAATTTGGTGGGCAAGACCATCAAAGAATTAGGTCTTTACCTCTATCCAGTATCCCATCAGGCTGACCTGGGAAAGCTTACAGCCAATTCAGGGCAAATGGGGGTTGGGAATTCAGGGTACATATACACTGGGGAGTGTATATGCCACTATCCAACACCTACTTTCACACATTCAGTGAGTATTTCCTTAAACCAAACCCTCAGAGCACATAAGGAGTTTATTAGGCTTCCCAAAGAACACAAATATGATCAATCCCAGCTGTAGAAAAGACTCAGTTTTAGTTCTATCCACACATACAACTCAGATATGTGCTTGGAAATAAAGCATCATTGTCTTTTCCAGTTAGGAAGAGCAACCTTCACCTACCTGCAGGACTCCCTTGGAGCCCAAAGGAAAACATGATAGTCTCTAAAAAGGAGGATTTGAAAACAAACACAGATAGCAACAGGATCAATACAAAACTTGGTCCATTTTCTTAGAGTAGTCCTTACCACCTTGAGGATTAACTTTTATGGACAGTCTATTCCAAACATGACAAATGTTGTTACAGATACCAGATAAAAAGACCACAGATGCCCTTGACCCAAAACTCAGACCCCATAAGTTACCTCCCTATGTCTTGGGGGACAATAATAAGCTCACAAGAAGCCTCTCAAAGAATAGGGGGTGGAGGGGAGTATGAGGAGGAGACACAGATGAAGACAAAAACCTATCTAAAATGCACACCAGGTTTTCCAGACATTTCATATCTTACTATCTCATTTAAAATCTCCACATAGGGGCACCTGGGTGGCTCAGCTGGTTTAGTGTCTGGATCTTGATTTCAGCTTAAATCATGATCTCAGGGTTTTGAGATGGAGCTTTGCATGGGGCTCTGTGCTGGGTATGGAGCCTGCTTAAGATCCTACTCCCCCGCCTCTCTGCTCTTCCCCCACCACTAAAAAAAAAAAAAATAAACAAAATCCAATCTCCAAATAATCAGGGAACCTGGCTGGATCAGCTGGTGGGATGTTTTGACTCCCAATCTCGGGGTTTAAGCTTCACATGGGGTGTAGAGATATTTTTTAAAAATTAAAAAAAAAAAAAAAGGTCTCCAATAATCTAGGACACCTCTATGTGTTCTCACATTCTCACATGCCTATACTAAAGAAACTTGTCAGGACACGCGGGTGGCTCAGCAGTTGAGCATCTGCCATTGGCTCAGAGCATGATCCCAGAGTCCTGGGATTGAGTCCTGCGCATCGGGTTCCCTGTGAGGAGCCTGCTTCTACCTCTGCCTATGTCTCTGCCTCTCTCTCATGAACAAGTAAAATCTTTAAAGAAAAGAAAAGAAACTTGCCACCAAAGCTTATGGAATGAGAATGTTCTCTGACATCAGAAGTTCTCTAAGTTATCAATGTACTTCCAAATAGCTCTGGCAGCCCAGCAGTAGCAAAATTAATTCTGGGTAAATTACATATGACACTTTATCTTATTATTTTATTTTTAAGGACTTTATTTATTCATGAGAGCCACGGAGAGAGAGACACGCATAGACATAGAGAGAGAAGCAGGCTCCACGCGCCACCCAGGGATCCCCGCATATGACACTTTAATTCCAAATGAGGCCGATAAGATTCCACGTCCACACTCCCGAAATCCCAAATAAAAGCAGTCTTTCTGACCTCTCTACTCAATAGTGGATACCCATTTGCATTATTGCATAATGAAGGAAAATCATCATTAACAATAAAAGACAATTAAGCCAAAAACAAAGGAAGAAAACTAATGGGGATTCAGCTGTACCAACAACTCCAGGGATTACTGAACTTACCAGAATCAGAAGAGGGTCCCTCATTTTTTTCCCCAAGTGTTTACAGTGAGGAGTATTTGACCTCTTTTCCTTTTTTTTTTTAAGATTTATTTATTTATGATAGAGAGAGAGAGAGAGAGGCAGAGACACAGGAGGAGGGAGAAGCAGGCTCCATGCCAGGAGCCCGACGTGGGACTCGATCCCAGGACTCCAGGATCGCGCCCTGGGCCAAAGGCAGATGCTAAACCACTGAGCCACCCAGGGATCCCCTTGACCTCTTTTCTATACAATAGTCCACTAGATCATGAAGGCAATGAGCACGTGTTTTCTGAATTAGCACACCAAATTTTTGCTTTAAAAGTCCTTTATAATATTGAAGAGCTCTTTGACTATACTAGAACCTGTACTTCTAAGCAAAGCATCTTTTAAATCCATACTACACTCTATACTTGGGGAGCAGTCGACTAGAACAGAATAATATGAAGCTATCACCTCATTCTTGCTATAGTTATGATATTTCTCATAATACCATCAGCTATAACCTACTCAACACAGGAATCTCTAGCTGAACTTGCAAGCCCTGCCCAAAAAAGGATGCCAATGTGATGCTCAAAACTATCAGTTATGTGAGTTTTGATGCTCAAAACTATCAGAAAAAATGCAGGGACGCCTGGGTGGCTCAGTGGTTAAGTGTCTGTCTTTGGCTCAGGGTGAGATCCCAGGGTCCTGGAACTGAGTCCCACATCAGGCTCCCCATAAGAAGCCTGCTTCTCTCTCTGCCTATATCTCTGCTTCTCTCAGTGTCCCTCATGAATAAATAAAATCTTTTTTAAAGAAAATGAAAAAGGACTAAAATTTGCAGAACAAATTACCTGTTGTTTTCTCCATATTAGCTATATACTCTTTTTGTTTGGTTTCCACCAGCCAAAACAAGAACTGCTAGCTTATATACTTACTGTCTATTGTCTGCTGACTTCGACCACCACCATGTCCATTCTGTAAGGAAGAGAAAAGAAAGTAAGTTAACCCACAAAAATCAAATGGCAACTTAGTGGAAATTCTATTGGAATTTAGCCAGAAACATATGAAGTACAGATTAATCAAGAAACAATGGTTTGGGGCAGCCCCGGTGGCACAGCGGTTTAGCGCCACCTGCAGCCCAGGGTGTGATCCTGGAGACCCAAGATCGAGTCCCACATCAGGCTCCTTGCATGGAGCCTGCTTGTCCCTCTGCCTGTGTCTCTGCCTCTCTCTCTCTGTGTATGTCTCTCATGAATAAATAAATAAAATCTTTAAAAAAAAATAAAATAAAATAAAATTCCAAAGACTGACTTAACATATTTAAAAAAAAAGAAAAAGAAACAATGGCTTGTTTTGTTTCTTAAAGGATTTACTGTTAATAAATCCCAAGGAGCTGACATTTTTAAAAACTAGATTGAGTATTTAGGGAAGTAAAAAGGGCACAACGTAAGACTCATAACACAAGAAACAATGAAACAGTCCTAAAAATTATTAAGCAGTACAAAAAAAGCTTAGGAATTCATACTGAAATCACTACGCCTTTCTATATCATGCACCTTCTGTCTCCTGGGCACCACCATGCAAGAGAAAAATGTTTCTAAATTAAATGCAACATTTGATTCTTAGAGAGAAAGAGATGTTACTTTGAAACATGGCTTTTCTGACTGGGCAGGAAAAGAGCAGAATAGCAGAGTGTGATAGTACCAAAAGAGCGGAATCTGACAACTAGTTTGTATTAACTATAGGCATTTCATTGGAATCAAGACACACAGAAGGAGGCATCCTCACAAGGAAAATTTCCGCACACTGAGCATGGGAGACAGGTATATAGTGAATAACAGTGGAGCCTACAAGACTCAGACAGTATCCCTGGATGGAAGAAGGAAGCTGACATAAATTTCCTTCTTACAAATGTCAAAACTACTAAAGACAAACCTAATAAATGTTGCCTCTTTATTAATCCAAATCCAGTACAATTTCTGTTCAAGAAATCTTATTTACAACATATTTTTCTCCTTACAACAATTTGAAATTATTTACAAGAAATATAGACAATAAAACATTTTAACTTCGAAAAGAAAAACAAAAATTAGTTAAAATATAAGACTGAGTGGGGCACCTGGGTGGCTCAGTCGGTTAAGCATCTGCCTCTGCTCAGGTCATGATCCCTGGGTCTTGGGATCAAGCCCCACGAGGCTACCCAGAGCCTGCTTCTCCCTCTCCCTCAGCCTGCCCTCACCCTGCTTATGCGCGCTGTCAAATAAATAAATCTTTAAAAATTAGATAGAGCAAGCAAGCACAGACAATGGACAAAATGAAACATGTGAACTACACTATTTGGGGTGGGGGTAATTCTAAGCAGAAGAATGGTGGGAGTAGCAAAAGTAAAGTACTGAAAGGTCAGGAGATATCAGAAATCTGCAGGGTCTCAGCTCAACTAGCCAAGCAAAGAATGAGCTGAGCAATGAAATGAGCAAGCAATGTATGAGGTGAAATTAGGGCTGGAATTGAGAAGTTGAGCAAATGACAGAGACATAGCTTAGACAGCATATCGTCTGATTTATGTGTTTTTTAATTTATGTTTTAAAAACTACAGCCCAGTACTATACAAGAAAATATTCTGCAATAAAGGGAATATTCTATATACACCTGTGTGTGTTCCTATACTGTAGCCACTATAGGTATTGAGCATTTAAAATGCGCTTTGTATGTCTGAGGAACCAGAACTGTAGTTGTTTAAGTCAACTACAATTTTAACCATATATATTAACTAGAATTTAAATAAAAAATTGAAATAATAAAAAAAATTAAGTAGCTCTCTCAGGACACCTGGGTGGCTCAGTGGTTGAGCATCTATCTGCCTTCGGCTCAGGCCATGATCCCAGGGTCCTGGGATTGAGTCCCACATCGGGTTCCCCTTGGTGAGCCTGCTTCTCCCTCTGTCTAGGTCTCTGCCTCTCTCTGTGCGTCTCTCATGAAGAAATCTTTTTAAAAAATAAATAATAAAGTAGCTCTCACCAGTAATACTTGAATATCCCAACTTACAGAAAACTTAGATATTAAAATAAGACTAAGATGTGCTCCCCCCGACACCTGCTCCAACACCCCATATAAAGCACTATGGACAATTTGGGATGTATCCTTATGCTATCCTTAAACTAAGCTTTTGGGTCCATTCACACATTCCTGTGCATGGGTGCTTGAAATGCATATTTTATACCACGTGTCCACTATTAGCAAACTCCATAAACTTTAGGGATTCTATTCAAAAGGTTAGCCAATTTCTAGGGGTGTCAGGCTGGCTCAGTCAGTAGAGCATGTAACTCTTGATCTTGGGGTCATAAGTCTGAGCCCCACATTAGGTGGAGAGATAACTTGAAGAAACCTGCCAGACCAATTACCGTGATGGTTCCTGGAGCTGACTCCGATGGACTCACAGAGCTTTGGTATGCAATTCTGTTATGCACAGAACTCTGGTCATAGGAGG
Source organism: Canis aureus (assembly GCF_053574225.1). Lineage (NCBI taxonomy): Eukaryota > Metazoa > Chordata > Mammalia > Carnivora > Canidae > Canis > Canis aureus. Next base: position 52,396,858 of record NC_135620.1, read on the forward strand.
AAGACGTTGTTACTGGACTAGTGGAGCTCAGTGATGAGCTGGTCAGACTGGAGGAGGTAATGACTGAAGTTGTATAGGTGGAGTTCTGTACTGCACTGGTCATTGGTAGAGAGGTATTCAAAGAATCACTAGAAAGAATAAAAAGATTTAGACATGAATTTGTCACTTTACATGGCTTGATCAAGTAGAACTATTTCATCACTTTATTGCTATATTATAAATTAAATAAACATGTCTGTACCTACACATTTATACTATTGCAATCTTTACCTGTATTAAAGATGTAAATTCAAAATATCCCTCCCCTCCCAATCAGACCCACCTAATTTATATGACAAGCAAAGGGACATCTTTAAGAATCCATAAAGAATCCAGAAGTCTAAAACCATTTTTAGAAAAGAGTAAATATCAGGTGTTAGCTCTGGACAGTGGAAAAATTAATAAAATCTAAAACCTGGGATTCTCTACTTATAAAACGTAAGTTTCCATTGAAGGAAAAACTGTGTTGGCAAAGATGTACAAGAACTGCATCCCTCACAGATTACTGGTAGGTATGTAAAATGCTGTAGCCACTATGAAGAAAGGTTACTGATTCCTCAAATGGTTAATGTAAGGAAAACTGTATGACCAGTAATTACTAGGTCTATATCCAAAACAACTGAAAGGACACAAAATTTGTCAATTAATGTTCATAGTACCACAATTCATAACACTCAAAAAGTGGAAACAATCCAAACTAATGAATGGATAAACAATGTGCAAACCAAGTGCGATTTATCTGCACAATGAAATACTATTCAGAAATAAAATGCATACAAGCTACAACATGGATGAACCTTGAAAACACTACAAGTAAAAAAAGCCAGATATAAAAGGTTACATATTGCATAATTCTTGCTATATGAAATTATCTAGGGGGTACCTAGGTGGTTGAGCGTCTGCCTTTAGCTCAGGTTGTGATCCCAGGGTCCTAGGATCAAGTCCCGCATCAAGCTCTCAAGGGAGCCTGCTTCTCCCTCTGCCTATGTCTCTGCCTTTCTCTCTGTGTCTCACATGAATGAAGAGAGAGAAGAGAAGAGAAGAGAAGAGAAGAGAAGAGAAGAGAAGAGAAGAGAAGAGAAGAGAAGAGAAGAGAAGAGAAGAGAAGAGAAGAGAGAGAGAGGAGAGAGGAGAGAGGAGGAGAGAGGAGAGAGGAGAGAGAAAAGAGAGATTGACCTGGAATGGGCAAATCCAGAGACAAGCGGAAGTAGTTGTCAGGGGATGAGGGGATGGGGAAATTGTGAGGGACTGCTAACAGGCAAAGGGTTTCTTCCTAGGGTGATGGAAGAAAACTTCTGCAATCAGATACTAGTCATTGGTGGGTTTGGTGCACAAACCCACCACCAAAGGGTGTGTTGTCTCCACCAAGTGATTTCTTAGGCTCTATTTTGTTTTACTGCCAACAAAGGACTTAATTCAGTCAAAACCAGGCAAGTTAGTTGCGTACCTTAAAGACTTCGAATACAAGCTGATGGGAATTTGGTTACTATTTTCACTGCTTGTAGTTGATGCAAATTCAGAGAGAGAAGGTTCTGATCCAAATTCCAAGGCGCCAAACTGAACATTTAATCCTGTTACATCTGCTGAACCAGGCATTTCCACTGCAGAAGCTGGGATCTGAAAAAGCAGAGCCACCATGTCAAGAACAGAGATAAGAGGTTCCGAGTCCCAGAGACCAAACAAGCACTGGTTTCCCACAGCACTACACTAGCACCCTCGAGGAACAAGGAGCAAGAGACCCAACAAAAGAAGGAAAAAAGGAAGGAGCATATTTCAAAAACAAAGAGAAGAGAAAAGAAAAATTAAACATTAGAAAGGTCAGTGTCACCAATTGCTTCTTAGAGCAAAGACTAAAGAAACGGTGGCGCTGGTGGTGGGTGAGTGATGGGAGAAGAGTGGGCCTTTGCTGAAAGCGTTATCTAATTAAAGAACCACTTACTCAATATCTACAAAACACAGCTAAATACACAAGACCAGCAGATTTTCTGAGCCAGATCCTGTAATTTGAATGAACAGTCTCTGTCTCCAACACAAAACCATTCACCCTAATATTAGCCCATCTCTCAGAAATGGCCAACACCTCGTTAAGCAGAGTAAGCTATGTGCTTGAAAAAATTACCATGTCACCGTTTCTGAGACTTATTAACCCAACCCTTGAGGTGTTAAAATACTCCACCACTGGGCCTGTGACCTCTGAATGGAGAACACACCTTAGAAGCTGGAGGTATCCGCCGCTTCGGTAGTTTGATGTGTTTAGGCTGTGGCTGGTGGGTAGACACAGCAATATTTTCTACAGTCATGCTGGGAAGCTGCAAAAGTTTGTTCACAGTGGAGGTACTGTCTCTGGGTGTTGACTCTCGCAGTTTTACCTGGGAAGGAAAGGACTCCAACCCAGGAGGAGGAACAGCAACGGCCTGAGTGTGGTGCTGCTGTCGCTGGCTCAATTGACTAAGAACCGGGGATGGTTCAGGCTGAGATTTGAAGTCTATGAAATATGTAAAGGGAGAGGGAGGGAAAGTAAGCAACAATCAATTATTTAGGAACATGGGCTTGGAGCTCCCTCTTCTACCATGACTGACAGTGAAAGGTTGTAGTCACCATTGGTTTCTCCCAACAATCTTCTACCCCATTCCCCAAGTTGGGGGTCTGTGTGATATATTATAACTGGTATATGTTAAGTGGAAAAGGAAGCTAATGGGTTTGTAGATAATTTCTTATGCAGAGAAGAGATGCAGTTTACATTAAGACATACGGAGTGGGTAAGAAGAGCACTGAGTTGCTACACACCAAGCCTTTAACTAACAGAGAATTCTATTTTTATTGCTTTATGGATCTTTTAACTAAATTGTTAAAAAAAAATTTTCAGAAACATATATTTCAATATCCAAAAGGTAAAAAAAAAAAATGTATATGATGACTATAAATCACCCTTTCAACTCTATCCCCAAATTCACTCCAGAGGCGACTGCCTCCTGTATCCAGTTTCCTGAGTATCTTCAGAGATGCTGTTTCAAAACACATTATATATCTTCCTCACAATTTGATTTTAAGAAACTGTTCCATATTAACATGTGAAGAGCTACTTTATTTTACAGCCACATAGTAATCCAGAGTATATAGGTATCGATTTTTAAAACTAGTGCTATATTAACAGGCTTTCAGGTTTTCCAGTATCTTGTTAAGAAAAACAATGCTGCAATGAATGTGTTTTATGACATTTTGCTTAAGTACAAGTACACCTGTGGAATCAACAGCTAGAATAGAGATACTACTTCAAAAAAAAAAAAAAAAGAGAGAGAGATACTACTTCAAAGAGCTACTCTGTTTTAAATTTTTATGAACACTTCAAAATTCTTTCAACCGATAGAACATACACTTTTTAAAATGCTTTGAATACCAACTTTTATCCTTCCTAATTTAAATAATAGAAAGTGGCATGAGAGATGAAAATTAAAATGATATAAATCTGATGAATCATCATTTCATATACTCCAGTATTCTTTGCCTGTGAACTCTTGCCATACCTCTTTGACCAGTTTTTACCTTGGTTTAGTCTCCTTTATTTATAGTTACTATTTTTTATAAAGGAAGGTAGCCCTCTGTCTACATGATTTTCAATCACATAGAAGCTGGCAATTATTTCCAGTGAAGAGCAGGCTAATAAATATTTTAGGCTTTGAAGGCCATCCGTTATCGACTACTCAACTCTCCCCTTTGTAGACTGAAAGTAGTTGTAAGACAATATCTAACGAATGTCATGGCTGTGTTCCAATAAAACTGTATTTACAGAAACAAGTGAGAAATCCAGTTGAAGGGCTGCCAATCCATGACATGTATTTCCATCTTAGATGAATCTATTTTTGGACTTAATATTAGAGATATGTACAAAAGACTGGATTAAAAAAAAAGACTGGATTTATAAGGAATATGGGAATAGCATCTACAAATCTAAAAATTCTTATCACCCATTGCAGTGGGTCTGTAGAAAAAAGTTTACATAGGACTACAGCTGGCATCAGAAATGCCACCTTGTTAAACTGGCTCTTGGCCAGTGTCTAAGAACACAGAATTTTAATATGCTCTAGGCAAAGGTTGCCAGCACTCCTATCAGGTAAGAAGAGTGACTCTACCTTTAATGTTTGCACAATGCAGTTTACGGTGAACACTAACTCTCCTACTGGGAATGGGGAATTTTGGTATTTACTAGGCAGAGACTAGTTAGTATAACCAGTCCTCCAATAAAAAAAAAAAAAAAGCAGTATTAAGGCTCTAATGAATTTCCTAGGTAGACTCCAAACTTGGGGATAGTCTCAGGTATTTCCATTACAACACATTCTCTTTCAGGAAAGAAATGTGATTTTCCATGTCTTTCATTAAGCCCTAAACATGCCTTGGAAAGCAACACTGTGTTTAATATAACCCTCTGCTATTCCTTAGTACAGTGTGGCATGTGTACATTGGTAGAAAATGGGTGAAAACATCCAACTTACACATTGTGCCTTTAAATTATAAACCACTGACATTAATGCTGCACAACAAATCATGGTAGATACATACAAATATTAGAGTAAGAAAGCAACCCAGAGGATGTCTTTTAAAATTCTACATCCCAACTTTGTCCCTCCCTACTATAATAGAGCTTAGAAAATTCTATCCAAGCATTTACTCAAAGTGTTATTTCCTGGGTGCCTGAGTGGCTCAGTCGCTTAAGCGTCTGCCTCCAGCTCGGGTCATGATCCCAAGGTCCTGGGAGCAAGTCCCATATCAGGCTGTCAACAGGGAGTCTGCTTTTCTCTCTACCCCTCCCTGCTGCTCATGCTCCCTCTCATGTGCTCTCTCTCAAATAAATAAATAAAACCTTTTTTTTTAAAGTGTTATTTCCTTATATTTTTATGGCTTTACGATACTTTTGCACATCTCTTTAAGTATGTACTACTACCACTACTGCTAATAACAACAAATATATGCAGGTATTTATATAACGCAAAGCTGATGGATTTAATTCACAAACTCCACAGAAATTCTACTAAAAAGAAACATCTCTGGACAAATTCCACATCAGTGTTGACAAGTCAACACACTCTACTATTGTTTTTTTTTTCTTTTTTCTTTTTTTTATTTTATTTACTTATGATAGTCATACAGAGAGAGAGAGAGAGAGAGAGAGAGAGGCAGAGACATAGGCAGAGGGAGAAGCAGGCTCCATGCACCAGGAGCCCGATGTGGGACTTGATCCCGGGTCTAGAGGATCGCGCCCTGGGCCAAAGGCAGGCGCCAAACCGCTGCGCCACCGAGGGATCCCTCTACTATTGTTTAGCATGTCATCACGAGGGGCAAACCACCACAGAAAATGTATACTTACCAAAATGACTAAGGACTGAGGACTGGGAAGTTGAGGGCTTGAGGTCCCAAGAAGAAGTGGTTGTGGGGGGACTCGTACTATTCTGTTGTGAACTTGGGGTAGTGGTAAACTGGCCCAAACTTGGAGCTTTCAACTGGTCCAAAATCTGGGAGCTGGTGATGTTTGCCATTTTGGAAGGTGCAAGCTCTCCAAATCCTGAACCAAGGACGGAGGACTTTAAAAGGAAATAAAAGCAAAAATCCTCAGCAATACAAATCTTTACTCCAGACTTTAAACACATCAAGTATTTTTACAAGAATTTTCAAAACTATAACCGAGGACATCTGAATCAATAAAACTCACCTGAGTAAATGCTACATGAAAAAAAAAAAAATGCTACATGAAAATACTATTCAGCAAAATCTGATTAAATCCAGTAATCTTTCTAGATTCTGATATAAGAGGTTAAAGGGAAGGGGAATATTTTTCCTAGGTTTTAAGACATTGCTTTCTTCTTAAAAGTGAGGTCACAAGTTCATAAACAAAATGCTACTGTTTTTTAAACTAAAGAAAAATACCATGAATTAAATGACAAAGCTTGAGAAACAAAAATACAGTATTTTCTTAATATATGAACAACAGTAATCATGTTTAATTAAAATAACTGATCACAGAATGGATCAGCGAGGTCATCTTGCAAAATAAAATGCAGGTTGCTGCGCTAAAAGTTAATATTCTAAAATCAGACAACAAATGACACATAAGGATCTGTGTATTAGGCAGATACCCTGGACACTGCTACATTTATTTCAAGTTGTTGTGATGACTAAAAACACCATATACACTCTTTAAGTATACAAAAGAAAATGTTATGTCTCCCCTATCTATCCTGTCAGGTCAGATATTAAGATCTAAAGAGAATGATACACGTAAAGAATGAAACTGGACCACTTTCTAACACCACACACGAAAATAAATTCAAAATGGATTAAAGACGTAAATGTGAGACCTGAAACCATAAAAATCCTAGAAGAGAGCATAGGCAGTAATTTCTTAGACATCAGTCGTAGCAACATTTTTTTGGCTCCATCTCCTAAGGCAAGGGAAATGAAAGCAAAAATAAAGCATTGAGACTACATCAATAATTTAAAAAAAAAAAAAAAAAAAAAAAAAAGACCCAAGGAGAATGAAAGCCTAGGACCAGTGAACACAGTGGCAGATCAACTGCATTTTTATATGTCAAGATCCTTCAGTTTCTCAAAAGAGAAGTTATTTGTCAAAAAATAACTTTTGGGGATCCCTGGGTGGCACAGCGGTTTAGCGCCTGCCTTTGGCCCAGGGCGCGATCCTGGAGACCCAGGATCAAATCCCACGTCGGGCTCCCGGTGCATGGAGCCTGCTTCTCCCTCTGCCTATGTCTCTGCCTCTCTCTCTCTCTCTGTGTGACTATCATAAATAAATTTTAAAAATTTTTTAAAAAATAGGGGATCCCTGGGTGGCGCAGCGGTTTGGCGCCTGCCTTTGGCCCAGGGCGCGATCCTGGGGACCCAGGATCGAATCCCACATCAGGCTCCCGGTGCATGGAGCCTGCTTCCCCATCTGCCTATGTCTCTGCCTCTCTCTCTCTCTCTCTCTCTCTCTGTGACTATCATAAATAAATAAAAAAAAAATTTTAAAAAAAAATTTTTTTTAAAAATAATAACTTTTGGAAACCATTTAAAAGGTCAAAAACAGAAATGACTTGCAATCTCTTAAGAGATCAAATGTAGAAGCTGAAATAATTATTTCTTTTAACAGTATCCAAAGGCATGAAGTATCCCAAATGTTCTAAGGAAATCCAAATTCTCCTATCTGAGTAAAACATTAGGTTGTAAGCAGTTATTGCACATCAATCACAGAATCTGCTAACATTTATCACTACTCCAGAATCCTTTATCATGCTGTCCAAAATACCTGCCTTATGTTGCTCCAAGTCCACCGAAACCCAGTTCAAGCCCCCTTGTTATTTAGTAAAAGCCTCCAGGATGATGCTTCTATTCTTCCTCTCCCTACCTGATCTCTACCTGCATCAGGTAATATTACCAAATGCACTTTCTCTGTGCTTTACACAGTGCAATGAAATCAGGGAATCAAGAAGCAGCACTTTGCTTCAGATTAACACTTAGCACAAGACTTCTCAATTTCATGTACATTTCAATATGGGGGCTTTAACAATGTGTGTATTAATCCACAAGTATGCATGCACACACATATATACACACACAAGTGCCCAACTTGCAATCTCAAAATTCTGACTTCTTTGGTCTGTGTGGACTCTGGCATTATTTTATTATTATTATTACTGTTGTTATTTACGGAAGTTCTCCACTGACTGTAAAAGTACAGGGGGTTGAGCACCACTGTTGTAATATGCTAAACAACTTATCCCAGTTTCTCAAGGTGTGTTCATTATGAAAGCAAAACACCTGACGGTACTCTTAAAAAAAACCCAACCCTCATATCCTTAAAAAACAACCAAAAACCCCTCATGTCCAACCAATGTTCCTAAGATTTCAGCAGGTCAGCCTAGACATTACATCAGCATACTAGTAGCAGATGGAAAGGCAAAACAGGAAACGACAGGGATGGTTAGATCAAAACTTGAGGATACTGGGGCACCTGGCTGGCTCAGTCAGTGGAAGGTATGTGCAGCTCTTGATCTCAAGGTGATAAATTTGAGCCCCACACTGGGTATAGAGATTACTTTTTTAAAAATTAAATTTAAAAAAACTGAGGCATTCTGGAGGGTATTATGCTGAGTGAAGTAAGTCAGTCGGAGAAGGACAAACATTATATGTTCTCATTCATTTGGGGAATATAAATAATAGTGAAAGGGAAAATAAGGGAAGGGAGAAGAAATGTGTGGGAAATATCAGAAAGGGAGACAGAACATAAAGACTGCTAACTCTGGGAAACGAACTAGGGGTGGTAGAAGGGGAGGAGGGCGGGGGGTGGGAGTGAATGGGTGACGGGCACTGGGTGTTATTCTGTATGTTAGTAAATTGAACACCAATAAAAAAAAAAAAAAAAAAAAAAAAAACTGAGGCATTATTAGACCCTCTCATGCCTTGGGCTGTCCTATTTACTTCATGAACTGATACCGTCTCATATGTAATTATATCAATAACACTAAAAATGTCAAGTTCCCAAACCAGTTATACACGACATGACATGTCTGTGCAGAGTAGAAGACAGCAATGAAAAGTTTACATATTTAATTCTCTATTAGGGTTCAGCAAATGATTTTTGAGTCAAGCAGGGGGAAAGATTAGATCATATTTCATAAGAAATTGTTTCTCAACCACATATTTCAGGCAAAACACAGCAAAGCATGAGCCAAAATAATTACCACTAGTGAAAGCTGCTGATCTGTATATGGAGGTATTCCTATCCTCCACCCACATCCCCCAATATCAACTGAGAACTACCTATAGCTGGGGCCTTCACTTTACCATTCTGCAGTTACATTCTTTCACATTCTACGATCTAAGATTTTATTCCTTTCAGCCTATCTTCATATCCTTCTCTACCAGTTCCTGGAGTCCCTTCTGATAGAAACTAAATTCTCATGCGAAGTTAAAGCCAGATATACAAGCAGTAGATGCCCTGGTTTTAATGAAAACATCCATATTATAAGGGTCTCCATTACAGAGTGGCATTTTAAGAAAAATACACTAATTTTATGAATAACAAAAAAAAAAAATGCAAAAAATATAAGCATCTAGGCAGACTTGGAAAGAACTGTTTTTGCATGATTTTAGCAAGCCAATACTGACAAACATTTGAATTTAACTAAACTGGGAAACAAATGAAAATTTTAATATAAGTAACAGACTTTAAAACAAAATCCAAGAAAAAATTAATATGAGATGCCTGAGTGATTACAACTTAAAAGATTTCAACAAATCATAAGGAAATATTTTTTATCTTTGTCCAGAAAACTCAGAGTAGCTGAATTCCACATGGAATCATCAGATATGTGCTTGGAAATTATCACATCATTGTTTTCCAGACGAGATTTACTATACTTTTATATTTTGAAAATAATTATAAGGCATGTGTTATTCTACAATGCATTTGCTTAGGGGTACATTCCTTCAAATCCCATACTAAAATAAAAGTGAGTTACCAGACTCTGAGGAGAATAGGAGTTGACAGCAGTGGAGCTGCCAGTCCCTGGTGCCATCTGATTGTTGTGCTGAGAATTTGTGAAGACAAGAGCTTGACCAAAGCCCTGCTGTTGGGAAGTTTCAAAGGAGTTGACTTCTGAGGCTTGACTGGGAGGAACAGGCTTCTGGAGCAAGGCTACCAGATCAATGCTAAGCAGACAAAAAGCAAATGAGGAACGAGTCAAAAGCAAATCTTACCAATAATGAATTTGAGAAGTGAAACAATATAAAGTAAATTCATGTTAAAAAATAATCTATGTGACGAAAATCTTTGGAAACTGGAATTTAAAGGAGTCAAAAGGACTGCATCAATCGGAAAAAGAAAAAAAAAAAGCATACGAAGCCACAGACAGACACTAAAGCCAAGGCCTGGCAAAGAAGAGAAATGAAACGGTGCATCAAGACATTTCCACAGAAATAGCACAATAACAACTGATTTGAAACCTGAAGCAAATGAGTAAATAAACAATTCTCTGAAGCTTGGATAATTTACTGTAGAATATTTTGCTCCATTCACTACTTGGAACCAATTGTTTCTTAAATTGCCTCAAGGAAAGTGAATCCCTATTTTGGAGGAATGAGAACCACAGCCATAGTAGATAATTCAAGCTGTTTCCCATTTATCATAAACATCCCCTTAAGTTCTACATTCAAAGCTATAATATATTTAAGTTTATTTAAATCTCCAATAATTTTCTCTTATATATTCAGGGGGAAAATGCACACTATATTAATAAGTACTCTGTTAACTACAACTCTTGTTAATGCCCCCAGAAGAACAGACACTGCAACTTGAGAATCATGGCCTGAAAACCTAAAAGCACAAGGAAGAAGAAATGATCCTCTAGATTTATATAGTACCCGACATGTAAGTGAATTACTAACTCTTCTCCACAATACCTGCAAGGTGCTCTGGATTAACATGGTAATTTGCTCCATTAAACCCTTTCAAAGGCCAGTTTCCAGTCAGATCTCCTGTCCAAAATGTTTACCATGCCAGTGAAGCAGATCCTGGGAGGTCAAATAATTCAAGGCCCACTACTATCTGATAAAGAATAAAGTTCCTAGACCTGAGCTCCTTTCCTTATGCACTACCCACTCTTACCTTCCCATAACCAGTTGAAGTCCCAGACAAGAATTTTGGATCTCAGGGTAACGTTCTAACTAATGATTTCCTAATTCTGGGGATATAAATTCAGAGTAGTCGTAGCATATATAACATATCTCAAAAGCTATATTATCACAAAAAACACAGCACACTCTATTCCAAAAGAGAAGATAAATGCCTAAAAATAGTACAGCATTGTCTTCTGAAAAATAACCATTAAAGTCTATTTTTTCTTTCTTTTTTTTTTTAAATGCCCTCCCATGCCCAATTGCGATCTCTGGTCCCATCCTTTCCTCCTGTTTCAGTGAACAAGGGACGGGGCTTCATTTTTTTTTTTTTTTAATTTTTGTTTATTTATTAATGAAAGACACAGAGACAGAGGCAGAGAGAGAAGTAGGCTCCATGCAGGGACCCTGATGTGGGACTCAATCCTGGGACTCCAGGATCATGCCCTGGGCCGAAGGCAGGCGCTTAACCACTGAGCCATTGGGTGTCCCCCCTTTTTTTAATGAAAATATTCCTATGAAAGTCACTGAGTAATCAATATAATGAGTAAGTTTTAGCCATCTAAATAAATTTAAGCAATTCATAAACCCTTTGATCATTATTATTTCCCTGTAACAAAGTTTTATAATCATCTCATTTAGCAAGAAATCAAGCATGTTAAGATCAAAATGTCTTTCAATTCTCAGGTGTCATACCTAGAAAGGCCTTCACACTCCTAAATCATTGCATTTGAGACTATAATCAAAGGTTTTTTAAATTATTGCAGAAACTAGGATATAAATGAATGCTTTTTAAGGATTCAGTTCTGGGGGCACCTGTGTGTAGCTCAGTTGGTTGAGCATCTGTCTTTGGCTTGGGTCATGATCCCAGGTTCCCTGCTCAGTGGGAGCCTGCTTCTCACTCTCCTCCCCAGTTGTGCTATCTCTGTCACTATCTGTCTCTCCCTCAAATAAAGAAATAAAATCTTAAAAAAAAAAAAGTTAAGAATTCAGTACTGTACATAAAAACAGTGTTTTTATTTTCCTGTAAACGCCTTTATTTTCTGTAATCTAGAAGGCTAGATAAAAACTAGTAGAGCCTGGGGCACCTGGGTGGCTCAGTTGGTTAAGCATTTCCCTTCAGCTCAGGTCATGATCCCCAGGTCCCAGGATCAAGTCCCACATCTGGCTACCCATCGGGAACCTGCTTCTCCCTCTGCCTATATCTCTTCCTCTCCTTCTGTGTCTCTCATGAATAAATAAATAAATAAAATCTTTTTAACAAAATAAAAATAAAAACATAAAAATATAAGCCATGTCAAAAAAATAAAAATTAATAAAACTATTAGGCCCATATAAAATGAGAAGTTTGTATTACCCTTAGAAGATCTAAATAAATGGTATTATACACAGAAACCAAAGAATATTCTCCATTAGGTTGATGTGTCAAAAAAAACCAACATATTTACAAAAGTAAAAAGGAACAGTCATTAAGTTTAACAGGGGTACTGGGCTGGCTCAGGCAGTGAAGCCTGCAACTCTTGATCTTGGGGTTGTGAGTTTAAGCCCAACATTGGGTAGAGATTACTTAAAAACAAAATCTTAAAAAAAATTAAGTTAAATAAAATAGGTTTAACATAATCTCTATCACAAATGATAAGAAATCCCAAACATAACTGCTATTTTAATTCACCACTGGATACAATAATTAGAAAATGATGGAGGCTCTGTTAGCTCACAAGGATGGTTACGGATAAAACAAATTCTTAGAAGGAAAAGACAACAAACTGAAAGATTTAAGCAAAGGGAAAAAAAAAAGACCTGAGCCCCCAAATAAATCTCCTGAGCAAGAAATTTAAATTATTGCTTTGAATAACAAACAAAAGGTGACAAAAATTATTTACCTTTGCCCAGGTGTGACATGATTCTCTGCTGGAACAGCTGAGGCAGTGAAGACCTTTGTTTCAGAAAGCTATAAGGAAAGGAATAAAAAAATACTTTGCTCTTATTTTATAGAACATAAAACCAAAAATTTATCAAATTTCTGACAATTTTTAGTCATCAATACTCTCATTATACCTCAACCAAAAAGTAGTCAAAGGAAATACATAAAAAAAATTTACTTGTCATTATCACTTAAGATTTTACTTATTTATTCATGAGAAACATACAGCGGCAGAGACATGGCCAGTTTATCCTTTTTAAAGACTGCTCTAGTACTTATCAACTCTAACAGTCTCAGAACTCTGAAACACTGCATAAAAATCAGGTTGCTTCACACACTAATATTCAGGCAGAGCAGCCAGTAGGTGTTCATCTTCTATAAAAACAAAAAGTGAATAGTTTACTGTTTCAACAAGAAGGGCTTACACTGCACCCTGTTACAAGGTATCTTAAAGAGCCCCAAAGAAATCATTTTTACCTTTACTCTATTTTATATATAAGACTCCGTAACAGAGTAAAGCAATAAAGGAATAACTAAAAAGCAGTGGTAAAGTAGATCCAAAGCCGCAAAAATATTAATCAGTTCAAAGCAAAAGAGAACCACATTAAATCACTGACATCATATCTAACCTTGGTGGAACACAGAAACTTAAATTGTTTCCTCTTTATTTTTTTAAAAAGAGAGAGGGGCAGCTGCTGCCTCAATCAGTAAAAATGTGACTCTTGATCTCAGTGTTGTGAGTTCAAGCCTCATGTTGGGTGTGGAAGCTACTTAAAAACAAAAACACTTTAAAAAAATATGTAGAAAGTAAGCATTCTCAGATTTCAAGAGACACAAGACATATTTTAAGATTTATGAAAAGAAAAAATCAGAAGAAAATACATAAAATTTATTTAAAGTGGTTGCCTCTAGGGGCAGCCTCGCTGGCTCAGTCAATAGATCATGCAACCCTTTGATCTCAGGATTGCAGGTTTGAGTCCCACATTGGGTCCCAAAATTACTTAAACGGGGAAAAAAAGGAGTGGGGAGGGAAAGGCTAATAATAGTTACTGTTTCTTTTTTTTTAAGATTTTTTTTTTTTTAAGATTTATTTATTTCTGTGTGAGAGAGAAAGCATGGGTACAAGGTGGGGCGGGGAGAGAATCTCAAATAGATACCTGCTGGATGTGGAGCCCGACACGGGGCTCGATCTCGCCACCCTGGTATGACCTCAGCCAAAACCAAGGGTTGGACACTTAATTGATTGAGCCACACAGGCAACCTATTAGTCATTAATCTAAGCTCCACAAGGAATTTTAAATTTATACCTTAGACTACGGATGTTTCAAGCATTATTTTATACCATCTCAGAAAAGATTTGATTTTTTTAATTTTTGAAAGAATACATCCAAATTTCCTATGTTAATTATTTTCACTAATTATAAATTATATTGTGATATAATATGGGCTTTCCAGTAGAATATTAAACTCTCTGTGTACATTTGAACTGCTTGTTAGCAACATTAACTGAAAGACCCTCATCTGACCCACAGAAAAACGCAGTTGAGTTAGGCAGGACAATTGTTATGATATTCATTACACTGACAAAAGAGAAGGCTCAGTAAGATGCATTAAAGTCAATAGGTCAGCTTAGCTAGAATTTGAATACGGACCTTTTGCATTCTGATCCCCTGCTAATTTTCTTTTTTTTTTTTTTTTTTTAAGATTTTTTATTTATTTAATCAAGAGCAGAACAGGCAGAAGGGCAGAGGGAGAGGGAGAAGCCGACTCCCCCACTAAACAGGGAGCCTGGTGTGGAACTCAATCTGGGGACCCCAGGATCATGACCCTGAGCCAAAGGCAGGTGCTTAACCAACTGAACCACCCAAGCGCCCCTCTCCTGCTAATTTTCTAGCCTGCCTGCTCACCCAGACAGGAGCCAAGGAAAGCTAAAGCTTCTAGCACTGGAAATATTCTTTTCTCCCAACAAACTCTTAGCAAAAATTCTAGTAATACAAAACATTTAAATGTTGGACAACTCTGAAATAAGGTAAAATGCCCATAGGCTGCTCAATGTGTCCTCCTTCAGCACTGGTACCCATCCCTCCATTGATTCAAATAACCACCCATCTAGTCCAGCCTCTTCATAGTACCAGTAGAACAGAGCTGTGTGACATTATACTCAAACATCTCTACTGTCTTCCTTCCTCATACTCTACCCAGTTTGCTCTCTAACAAACCAAACATAATACTGCTTCACTGCAGGGCAGGGGTGGCATAACTGCTGTTCACTTCTTTAAAAATACACTTGTATCTAGGTGACTCAATCCATTAAGCATCTGAATTCGGCTTCAGTTCAGGTCATAAACTCAGGGTCCTAGAAGTCCATTTGTCCCTCTCCCTCTACTCCTCCCCCTGCTTATGCTTTCTCGCAAATAAATAAAAATCTTTATATACATATACTTATAAAATAATATTAAATAAATAAAAATATACTTATGAAAACAAAATGGTAAAGGAGATCGGAAATAATTCAAAGAAAAAAAATTTGAAGTCTGGGCTACTTGCATGGTATTAAAGGTCAATAGTTGGGGTACCTCGCTAGCTCAGTTGGTAAAGAAGCAACTCTTGGATCTTGAGGTTGTGAGTTAGACCCCATACTGGATGGAGAGATTACTTGAAAATAAATTTAAAACCCATCATTTAAATAAATAAAGGTCAATCCTTATAACCCCTTTATTCTCTCCCATGTAATGTCCTGCTCTTTATCATGTGTATACACATGTTCTAGACCTTGAGAGTCAAAGAGAAAAATGGTATAAAATGTGGTAAAGGGATTCTAGTTCAGTTACATTTTCTTTTTTAAGTTAAATCTTTTTGATCAAAGAATATCTTATGCTAATCCCAGAGTTATAAATGAACACTACCCAGAGGCTAGTGTGGTACACTGAAAAATGTCTATGGAATAAATGAATATAAAAAGAGCTCATCTAGTTTTAGGAAGAAGGGGTTGGGGCTAGAACCAGATTCACATATTCAGGTTAATTTCAGCTGTGACCCAAACACTACAGTCTCCTTTAATAAAAATGCTATAAAAAATAAATTTTCAGGGATCCCTGGGTGGCGCAGCGGTTTGGCACCTGCCTTTGGCCCAGGGCGCGATCCTGGAGACCCGGGATCGAATCCCACGTCGGGCTCCCGGTGCATGGAGCCTGCTTCTCTCTCTGCCTGTGTCTCTGCCTCTCTCTCTCTATCTGTGTGTGACTATCATAAATAAATAAATAAATAAAAATTTAAAAAAAAATAAATTTTCACAGGCCAGGGCAACAGCATCAGTTGGTTATCAGAACAAACAAGGGGCACCTGAGTAATTCAGTCGGTTAAGCATTTGACTTTCGCTCAGGTCATGATCTCAGGGTCCTGGGAGTGAGCTCCACTTTGGACTTTCCACTCAGCGGGGAGCCTGCTTATTCCTCTCCCTCTGTCCCTTCCCACACTTGAGCACTCTCACTCTCAAATAAAATTTTTTAAATTTTTAAAGAAAGAACAAGAGATAAGACCATAAAAATTATTTCAGTCTTATTTTACAACTGGTCATTTTTAAGTGGATGCTTTAAAAACAAGTTTCTTAAAAACCTCAAAACACCAACCTCCTTCTAAGAAGCATTTTCTAAAAAACATGATAATCACTGATGTCTGAAAAGGAACCATGAACAACTGTAAGGTATCTCCAGCTTTCTTCAAAGAACACATGCCCCTATCAGAAACCAAAAAGAAGATAGATCTAACCTGAAGCTAAATACTTACATCTTCAGTCCAGTCATCTGTTGTCCACTCTTCCACAGAATTCTTCCAGGCTCCTGTTGATAATAATTATAGCTTACATCACAATACCAAATATTGTCTTTCTTCAAATAATTCTGTTGTATACTGCATAAGATGTGCCATGTATCTCATTAGTAATTTACTTTATAATCCAAGAAACAGGAAGCTTCTGATCTATACTCAATAAAATGTCATGTTGTCAAATACCAACTTACCTGGGTACTATCCACAAAGCAATTTCTGTGGTTTCCTAATAGATCTCTACCAAAGATCAGTCCTGCTCACATAAAGTATGGTGCTATAACTCTTGATTAGGTAGAGCAGATCTGTTCAAACAATTGTTACATAATAAACATCTATCAAGTAATTAAGTGCTTTAAGGAAAAAGCATTTGTGTCCAAAAATGCTGACTTTAGTATTCAGAGATCCTGTAGAAGTTACAGGCCCATTACTGTAAACTATATATACATACCCAGAGAAAATGGTTTTCAAAAGAAAATACACCAATATATCAACTATACCCCCAGGCATTAAGATTGTGAATATTTTCATTGAGCAAGAAGAAACGAGTTGAGCATCTGACCTACCATGAGGTTTGTGTGTAGAGAGAACAAAAGAAAAAGAGAAGGGGAACACTCTCAAAAATAAAGTGGAATCTAATCTCCTTGGAGTCAGGTCAAAAACCTAGTACCCTACTGCCTCATAAATAAATAGATGGTATTACCTAGAAAAAGTCCTTCTCTATGGAATGCTTTGACTGGATGTCCCGAGCTTAGGACTGGTTATGGCAAACACAGAATTAATGAATTTATGCAGTATGACTTCCTGTAAAACTATCACTTAAGATATGCTATTATATGGGAGATTTTTCGAACCTGAAAACATTCCCTGCTGTGAGAAACCTAAACACATCATTGACAGACTTCATCTATCATTGTAGATCATAGAATATATATATTATAATCAGGAAGAATGTGGAAACAGGCACTCCTTGTTCTTTTGTGCCTCTCGACTGCATGTATCCTTAAAATAACAGTAAAGATTCACAGAGAAAGATATGAACTGACAATCTGATCCTTCGTGATTGATGATTGAACCATCAATCTCTTAATGATTTCTGTAATTTTTCTGGAAGCGTAGTAGAACAAATATGGATTTAACATGGTCCCAAAACATCTGAGTTAAAATATTTTCTTTTTTTTTTTTTTTTTTTTAATTTTTATTTATTTATGATAGTCACAGAGAGAGAGAGGCAGAGACACAGGCAGAGGAAGAAGCAGGCTCCATGCAGGGAGCTTGACACAGGACTAGATCCCGGGTCTCCAGGCTCAGGCCCTGGACCGAAGGTGGCGCTAAACCACTGAGCCACCCGGGGCCGCCCTCTGATTTTGTCTTGTTTTATTTTTTCCTCTTTTCCCCTATGATCCTGTTTTGTTTCTTAAATTCCCCACATAAGTGAGATTATACGATAACTATCTTTCTGTAATGACTTATTTCACATAGCACAGGCTGAGTAGCATCCAAAAATCTGTGTTGTATTGAAGGCCAATCTGTAAAGCACTTCCATAACCAAAAGCTGTTTATCAAGTGGTTGTAAAAAGACAGTTTCTATAATTATTCAACTGATGAAGTTTCCTTAACTAGCCTTGATTAAAATGGAAGATATTGTAAGCATTTTAAAAAATTATTTTAACTAAGTTCTATGGCCAACATGCAGCTTGAACTTTTGACCCCGAAATCAAAAGTCACATGCTTTGCAAACTGAGTCAGCCAGATGCCCCCATTTTAGAATGTTCTTAACCAAGGAAATTTTTTAAATTAGACAACCGTACCTTTGAGCTCATAAGAATTTTTCTTTGGCAGATCCTGAGCTACATTTTGAGCATTAGACGCCAGTTCTGCAGATCAATGTACAACAGAAGGTCTTAACATATTAAAATAATGAAGGTATTCATCAGAAGAGAAACTGGTGAGCAACAGAAGAGAAACTGGTGAGCAACACAAAAAGTAAAGTGTCATGGTTGCCTGGGTTGCTCTTCCTTCAGCTCAGGTCATGATCTCAGAGTCCTGGGATCAAACCCCATGTCAGGCTCCCAACTCAGTGGGGAATCTGCTTCTCCCTCTTCCTTTGCCCCGATCCCCAACTCCGGTTCTCTCTCTCTCAGATTAGATAGATAGATAGATAGATAGATAGATAGATAGATAGATAGATAATCTTAAAAAAAAAAAGTGTCAAAGCTAGGTCTATGCTGTGCATCCAAGGAGAGGGAAACTTACTACAATCCATACTGTAACAGCCCACTGTGACTCAACCATAAATACTATTAACCAGATGGCCTTTGAACATTCAACTGCCTCAACTACCCTTATCCATATTCCATCAAACTCCCTTCTTACTTGTAAAGAGAATTCAAATGTTTAACAAGTTATGTTTAGTATGTTTAAATTTAATAAATTAGCATTCTGACTACCCTTCAGTCTTTCTATGCTAGTTAGTGAAAGTCCATCTCTAAAGAATGGATTTATTATCCATTTTTATTATCCATGTTTCCTGTCAAAAATCAAGTTTTGGGGATGCCTAGATGGCTCAGCGGTTAAGCACCCGCCTTCGGCCCAAGGCGTGATCCTGGAGTTCCAGGATCAAGTCCCACATTGGGCTCCTTGCACAGAGCCTGCTTCTCCCTCTGCCTATGTCTCTGCCTCTCTGCGTCTCTCAAGAATAAATAAAATCTTTAAAAAATAGGGCAGCCCCGGCGGCGCAGCGGTTTAGTGCCGCCTGCAGCCTAGGGCATGATCCTGGAGACCCTGGATTGAGTCCCACATCAGGCTCTCTGAATGGTGCCTGCTTCTCCCTCTGCCTGTTTCTCTGCCTCTCTCTCTCTCTCTCTGTCTCTATGAATTTTTTTTTTTAAATATTTTAAAAAAATAATAATGTTTCTGAGCCTATAATTATGGCTGGGGTCAGACTCGGAACTTTGTATTTTCAACAAAACAATGCCATTTTATGAGGCTCCTAGAGAAATAGCCAGGACTCTATCAACGGACAACCTTTAACTGTATTCTGCATTAAAACACATTTGCTTATTTTTTTAGCTATGAATCTACTACTCTAAATGAGAATGAGAGGAAGGAGAGGGAAGAGGTTAGAGACAAAACAGAAGGGAAAAGAACCAGAGACTGAGTGAGGAAAAAAAGAAAAGTATCAGTTAACTAAATTTAACATGTTTCAACATCTGATTTCAAAATCAGTAAAGGTTTATGAATAAAGCTGCTTTACATCCTGCACAGGTATTTCTGTGGCTATGTTTTCATTCCTCTTCAATAAAAAACAAGGGTTGGGTTTTTAAGACTGTGTTATGAGTGTATGCCTTCAAAAGAGGAATGTATGAGTTCCAGTTACTCTGTCACCTTCACTAACACCTGGTATTGTCAGTTTCCTTCTAAAGCCTTTTTTTTCTTTTAAGTAACCTCTACAACCAACATAAAGCTCAAACCTACAACTCTGAGTTCAAGAGTCACATGCTCTACCAACTGAGCCAGTCACGTGCCCCAACTAAAGCCATTTTTATGAATGAAAAGTGGCAACCTACTACTATGTTTTTTTTTTTTTTCATAAATTTTTATTTATTTATGATAGAGAGAGAGAGAGAGAGAGGCAGAGACACAGCCAGAGGGAGAAGCAGGCTCCACGCACCGGGAGCCAGACGTGGGATTCGATCCCGGGTCTCCAGGATCATGCCCTGGGCCAAAGGCAGGCACCAAACCGCTGCGCCACCCAGGGATCCCCTACTACTATGGTTTTAATTTATATTTCTCTGGTGATCAATAATGATGACCACATTTTTATCTTCCTTTTTAATTATCTGTTCCAATCTTTTGCTCAGTTTTTTAAAAAGATTTTATTTATTTATTCATGAGCCACAGAGAGAGATAGAGACAGGCAGAGGGAGAAGCCAGGAGAAGGTGGCTCCATGCAGGGAGCCCAATGCGGGGCTCAATTCCAGAACTCAAGGAGTATGCCCTGGGCCGAAGGCAGGGGCTAAACCACTGAGCCACTCAGGATCTCCATCTTTTGCTCATTTTTTTTTTCATTTTTAATTAACTTTTTATTTTGAAATAGCTAGAAGATTCATAAGAAGTTATCCATCGGGATGCCTGGGTGGCGCAGTGGTTTGGCGCCTGCCTTTGGCCCAGGGCGCGATCCTGGAGACCCGGGATCGAATCCCACATCGGGGTCCCAGTGCATGAAGCCTGCTTCTCCCTCTGCCTGTGTCTCTGGGCCTCTCTCTCTCTCTCTCTGTGACTATCATAAATAAATAAAAATTTAAAAAAAAAATTAAAAGAAAAAAAGAAGTTATCCATCATCCTAATGATTACATGCCCCATAATTATAGTATAACAGTCAAAAAACTGGCATAGATACAAAGTGTGTGTATAGTTCTAGATCTTTTTTTATTTTGGTAAAATACACTTAAGATACACCCCCTTTTTTACAAAAAAATTATGTTAACCATTCTTAAGTGTGCAACTCATTGCCATTAAGTATATTCACAATGTTATACAAACCAATGCCACTACCCATTTTCCACAACTTCTTCATTTATTTATATTCTGTTTACAGATCTCTGTTCAAATGGGGGTTTGGAGATGCCTGGCTAACTCAGTCAGCAGAGCATGCTACTCTTGATCTCTGGGTTGTTAAGTTCAAGCCCCACACTGGGTGGAGAGATCACTTAAAATAAAAAATAAATGGGAGTTTTATAAATATTTCCTCTCAAACTGTGTCTTGTCCTTTCATCTTACTTATTTTCTTCTCAAGAACCAAGTTTTTCTTTTAGAACTCATACTTATTGTGCACTATATAAGAAATCTCTCTTTTTTTAAGATTTTTATTTATTCGGGGGGGCGGGGGGGCAAAAACATAGGCAGAGGGAGAAGCAGGCTCCCTGCAGGGAGCTTGATGTAGGACTTAATTTCAGGACCCTGGGATCACAACCTGAGCCAACGGCAGATTGTCAGCCATTGAGCCAGATGCCCCTCCCTATATAAGAAATCTTGCTTAACCCAAGGTGACCTAAGATTTGCCTCTATATTTTCTTTTAAAGTTGTCCTTCCCAGGTTTCACATTACAACTACTACCTACTTGATGTTATTATTTTTGTATAGGACAATATAATATATACCATTGAACTGCCTTGAAACCATGTCCTAACTCAATTAATTAGTCATGTTGTGTAATTTTTTTGTTTGTTTTTTCAAGATTTTACATAGGGGTGCCTGGGTGGCTCAGTCAGTTAAGCATCAGCCTTTGGCTAAGGTTCTGAGATTGAGCCCTGCCATAAAGCTCCATGCTCAATGGGGAACCAGTTTCTCCCTCTCCCTCTGCCTCCTGCTCCTTGTTTATGCTCTGTCAAATAAATAAATAAAATCTTAAAACAAAAACAAATTGAGAGCGTGCACAAAAGAAAGCAAGACTAAGAAGAGGCAGAGGGAGAGAGAATAGCAAAAATGAGCAAGAAAAATTTTCATGAGGTAGACTATCATAAATTAGTATGTCCAACGATGTAGTCAATAAAAACTAAATTTCACAACAGTGAGATGTGAAATATATAAATGGTATATATCCTTCCCTTTGTTTCTTCTTGAATTTTTTGATTATTTTAAAATTAAGATTTCACATTTTACATTTTCATAGGGGGTAGTCTTATTTTGCATACATTATACTTCTCCCCTAAACATCTGATGTTTTTTGAAGTTACTAATGTTTTTTCTCATTTTTCTCGTTGCTGATTGGTTACAGAAATATATTTATTGAACTTCTACCTAGCACCTCTTAAAACTCCCTTTATCAATTTAATATTTTATCTCGATTTTTGTATCACTGCCAGGAATGACAAGTTCTTTCTCTATTTCCAACCCTTCTTCTTTCATATTGCAATGATTACGACCTCTACTACATTGTATACAGGAAAATAAGAGTTAGTCCCTTTATCTTGTCCAGAGAAAAAATATCCAACACATTACCACTAATTGTAAAGTCTGCTCTAAGTTTTATACATATCCCATATATGATTAAGGAAATTTCCTTGTATTCCAGATTTGCCAGTTTTTTAAAAAATCAGAAATGGAGGGATGCCTGGGTGGCTCAGCGGTTGAGTGTCTGCCTTTGACTCGGGTCCCAATCCCGGAGTCCGGGGATGTAGTCCCTCATGAGGCTCCCTGTGTGGAGCCTGCTTCTCCCTCTGCCTGTCTCTGCCTCTCTGTCTCTCACGAGTAAATAAATAAAATCTAAAAAAAAAAAAAAAAAAAAAAAAAAATCAGAAATGGATGTTGGGTTTTGTCAAATGGTCTTCCTTACTGAAACAATAGAATTTTCACCTTTATTAAAGTAGGAATAATACTTATTTTTGATATTGAGGTGTAACTCGTACAGCATAAAAATCCACTCTTTCAAAGTACACAATTGAGCAGTGTTTAGTATATTCACAAATTGTACAACAATCATGACTATCTATTCCAGAATATTTTCATCACTCCCGAGAAGAAATCTTCAACCCATTAGTAGTCACTCCCCATTTTTCCCAAGCCTTCCCAATCCTATGCATTCAATAATCAACTTCTACGTATCTGCCTAATATGGACATTTCATACAAATGTAATCATACGATATAAAATATGTGTTCCTTTATGACTGGCTTCTTTCACTCAGCATGGTTTTAAGATTCATCCATGTTGCTGCACGCATCAGCACTTCATTCCTTTTTATAATACAATGAATACTCCATTGTATGGATGGCATACCACATTTTACTCATCCATTCATCCACTGAAGTACATGTGATTTGTTTCCACATTTTGGCTATTATGAATTATGCTTCTACGAACACCTTTATGTAAGGTTACATAAAGCTACGTCTTCCGTTCCCTTGGGTATATATCTGACAGGCGACTGATTTTTTAATGTTAAAGAAACTTGACTGCCAAGAATACATTTAACATAGCCATGATGTATTATTATCCTTTTTTATCTTACTGAAAGGTTTTATAATATGTTGTCTTTTTTTATATTTGTGTTGAAGAGTGAGGTTCATTTGTAATGTCAAATGTTAGCATAAGATTTATTGACATGAAGTATCTTACCATCTTTTAATATCTGATATCAATTTTAATTGTAATTATATTAAAATATATAGTATAGAATATATTACAATTACAACTACAATTATAATTATTTTCAATATCCCTGTTCTCATTTCTATAACCAACTATGTGTGCTTCTCCTTCCCTTGATCAGTCTCAGAGTAAGCTTATCAATTTTATCAGTCTTTTCAAATTACCATTTTTATAACTTTTGTTGATCTTCTCTATGGTTATCTTTGATTTCTAGTTCACTGATTGTGTTTCTGTGGTGGTGGCATAGTCCTATTTTTTGACCAGGATAGATATTAAATGGATGTTTGCTTTTAGATTATTTATTCAACTATTTATATTTGCAGTTACAATTCATGAATTGTCAAAATTAGGTTCTCATAAATATAATTGCAATAGTTAATATAAATTATCATGAAAAAAATCCTAAGAGCTCAAAAAAGTCAATCAGAGAAATACAAATACCATATGATTTCACTCATATGGGGAATTTAGGAAACAAAAGAGAGGACCATGGGGGAAGGAAAAATAAGACAAAAACAGAGGAAGACAAACCATAAGAGACTTTTAATTATAAGAAACAAACTGAAGGTTGCTGGCGGGGTGGTGAGTAGGGAGATGGGAGGTGATGGACTTTAAGGAGGGCATATGACGTAATGAGTATTGGGTGTTATATGAGACTGATGAATCACTGACCTCTACCTCTGAAACTAATAATACATTAGTTAATTGAATATAATTTTTTTAAATCCCAAGAGCTCTATTAAATAAACATGCCAATTAACAAGCATTTATCCATAAATTTCCAAAAAGAAATCATCCAAAAATATCAGGATCACAAAAAATCTCCAAAAGCAATTGGTGCCCAAACCTCCCTATCATATACCACTTTATCTGGCCTAAATTTAGGTTCACCATCAGGAAGAGTACTTTTCAGTAACAGGTCTTCCCGTAAGAAATTATAACATATCCCTGACACACTGAGATTTCAGTGTAATTTTGTACTGACTTACACAGTAATTAAAGCCTCTCCCTCAGAGTGCAGAAGGAAAAAATCAAATATCAATGAGATTTTTAAGCGAGACTATGGAGGTAAAAACCAGCTAATAGTATCAGAGGTAGGACAGCAAACTGTTTTTCATTCTTCTCTAATGGCATGCCTTTGTATATTAAGAATTCATAAAACACATCTCGGACAACACTTACCAGTTCCTTCATCTGCGCCATTTTGAGTAGCTTCCCAAACTACTGGCTTTGATCCACACCCATCTGTAGATGGAGAATCTGAATAGTCCGCAGGATTAAATGTCCTTGGGTTTTAAAAAAGTAAAGAATTAAGGCAAATGCAACAATTGCCAAAGTCACAAAAATCATCATACATCATCTTCCCTTCCTGCCCCCCCCCCAAAAAACCTGCCCCATCTAAAAGCCACTACAAGCAACTTTACCCTCCTTCTCCTATTTAATTATAGCTAATTCTTCTGGCCATCAAGATGTAGATCTTCTGAAAAGCAGGGATTGCCTAGGGACCTTCCACACACTTTTGTATGATGCCCTTATTTCCCTAAATTGTTGCCCTCTGCATCCTAAAGCAGATGTGCATATCTATAATTATATTAGGAAGAATAAGGGCTCTAATGGAAAACCTCCTTAAAAATTAAGACCAGACTTGAATACACAGTCTTATCTTCCCAAGTCAGAATCCAGGTCCTTTTATTATAGAAACAGTGAATCTACATATAAAGAAAATGCTTCATTCTTTTTCCCCATTAAAATTCTAAACACCTACGATTCAGAAGTTTAAGTAAAGCCAAATTAATACTGTCACTAAAATTTTCAGAATAGAATTTAAAGTTTTTTTTTTCCAGCTTTATTAAGGTTATCATTGACCAAAAAAAAAAAAAAAAAAAAAATCAACAAAAGAGTATTTGAAAGTAAACCACTAAATCCATTCAATTACCTAAAGCTGCTGGGCTGGGCACATACCTTACATTTAAATATTCCAGCCAGTTTGCTCCCTATGTATTCATCACAATGAGCTCATGCAAGAAACAGAAATGGCAAGAGGCATCACCTAAAGTCAGCAAACACCTCCCCACCCGCCCAGTGCTGCCCTGAAGCTATGGAGAGACAAAGGGTTTTGCTGGAACCAATTCCCTTCTGTTCTTGACTGTCATCTACAGATGGCTTCTACAAGAAGCTTTAAAACTTGTCCTAAAATCCAGGGAAAACTAATATTTTAGAAGTAGCAAAAAGTGAAAATAGTCAGAAATTATGAATAAACAACAAATCATATCACCTATGGGGAGAGAAAACTATCACTTTCACATAGGTAAATACTGCATTTACTTACTATTCAAAGACAACTGCTGGATGTATAAATATACCTCTTAGGCAATGGTTTTCAACTAGGGATGATTATGTACCTCTCTCCCAGGGACCATCAGGAAAAATCTGAAGATTTTTTTGATTGTTATAACTTGAGAAGGGATGACACTGGAATCTAGTAGGGAGAGGCCAGGGATGTTGCTAAACATCCTACAATGTAAAGGATACCCCACCACCTCAACAAACTATCAGAGAATACAAAATGTCAACAGAGCCAAGGATAGAAGTTCTTGAATTTCTAGAAATAAATACAATTTTATTTGTACTATCTCACTTTTTCACTATTTCTTCTTTTTAATATAGAAGAAATATCAGATTCACCGGGATAAATAAATTGGGTACAGGACAGAGGGAAAATAAATTAGGAATAATAACTAGCGAGAGTAGCATAAAAATAGGATAGCGCAGATTTACCCCATGCCTTGAGTTGAGAATCTTCCTGCCCCTCTCCCTCTTCCACGTCCAAATCCTTGAAAAGAAAATAGTACCGTTAAATACTATTTATGTCCTACACACTTATAATTCTACCAACTTCATTCTCTACGCACCAAGCCAAACACCAGTCACTGTTCCTAACAGCAACATTTCTATCCAATGCACTCAATCTGCTAGTCCCTACTGACACAACTATCTACTGTTACTGATTTTGTAAGATAGAAGAGATTTAATTCTGCTAGTATAGTAACTGTGATATGTAGCAGCTTAACACAGGTAGCTTACATTACTAACTATTCTGGGGGTGTGTGGGTGGCTCAGTCACTTAAACATCCAACTCCTGGTTTTAGCTCAGATCATGATCTCAGGGTTCTGGGATCAAGCTCCAAAACCGGCTCCACACTCATTGTAGAGTCTTGCTTGTTGCTCTCCCTCTGCTCCTCTCCCTTGCTCACGCATACACACATGCACTCTCTCCCTCTCAAATAAAATTTTTTTTTAAGGAGAGAGAGAACAAATCATTTTATTCAGTGACTCTCCAGTGTTTTTAACATTCTGAACTGTGGACTAAAGAAACACCTAATGCGGGATCCCTGGGTGGCGCAGCGGTTTAGCGCCTGCCTTTGGCCCAAGGCGTGATCCTGGAGACCCGGGATCGAATCCCACATCGGGTTCCCGGTGCATGGAGCCTGCTTCTCCTTCTGCCTATGTCTCTGCTTCTCTGTGTGTGTGACTATCATAAATAAATAAATAATTAATTAAAAAAAAAAAAAAGAAACACCTAATGCAAGAGCTTTAACTATACAATTCTTAGAGAAAATATAGAGCAAAAGCTTCATGACAGTGAATTTGGTAATGATTTCTTAGAACACCAAAGGCACAGGTAACACCAACAGACATTAGACATTAGATTTGTGCATCAAAAGACACCTAAAGGGGCAACCTGGGTGGCTCAGTCGCTTAAGTGTCTGCCTTCAGCTCAAATCATAATCCCAGGGTCCTGGGATGGAGCCCCACAACAGGCTTCCTGCTTAGCGGGGAGTCGGCCTCTCCCTCTATTTCACCGCTTGTTTTCTCTCTCTCTCTAAAATAAATAAATACAATCTTTGAACAAAAAGAAAAAAGACTCCTATACTGGGGTTCCCAACTAGCTCAGTTGGTACAGCATACAACCCGATCTCAGGGTTGTAAATTCAAGCCCCAGGTTGAGAGTAGAGATTATGTAAAAATAAACAAAACAAAACCAAAAAAGGATAGGAGGCACCTAGATAACTCAGTCAGTTGAGCCTCTGACTCTTGGTTCTGGCTCAGGTCACCATCTCAGGTTCCTGGGGCCAGGAACCCCCCACTCAGGGTGCAGAGTCTGAGATTCTTCCCCCCGCCCCTCCCCCAGCTGGCTCACTCTTTCTTTTATAAATTAATTAATTCTTTAAAAATAGGAAAAAAGATAACTTGTATCAACAAAGTAAAAAGGCAACCCATAGAACAGTCGCCCATGAAACATTTGATAAAGGAGTAATATTGAGAACGTATGAGGAATCTCTACGCTCAAGAAAACAATCTGATTCAAAAATGGTGAAGGACTTGAACAGACATTTCTCCACAAGATATGTAAATTGTCAATAGGCACCTGAGAATATTCTCAGTATCACTAATTATTGGGGAAACCTGACACCCATGACGATGCTTACTATCAAAAAGAAAAGAAGAGGGATCCCTGGGTGGCGCAGCGGTTTAGCGCCTGCCTTTGGCCCAGGGCGTGATCCTGGAGACCCGGGATCGGATCCCACGTCAGGCTCCCAGTGCATGGAGCCTGCTTCTCTCTCTGCCTCTCTCTGTCTCTATCTCTCTGTGTGACTATCATAAATAAATAAAAAATTTAAAAAAAAAAACAAAAACAAAAAGAAAAAAAGAGAAAGAGAACAGAAAATAACAAGTGTTGACAAGAATACAGAGAAACTAAAACATGCACTGTTTGGCAGAAATGTAAAATGGTGCAGTGACCATGTTAAACAGTACAGGAGTCCCTCAAAAAAGAGAATTACCAAATGATTCTGGAATTCCATCTCTAGATATATACCAAAAAGAATTTGAAAAATAACACTCAAAGAAATATTATTCAGCCCTAAAAACGAAGGAAATTCTGATACATGCTACATGAATGAACCCTGACGACATTATACTGACTGAAATAGACCAGTCACAAAAGCACAAATTTTATGATTCCACTTATATGAGGTACATAAGAATAATCAAATTCAGAGAAAGGTGATTGCTAGGGGCCATATTACCCATACTCACAATAACTAAAATCTGTATTAATTGTTTGTATAGCTAACTTTTCCACAGTCCAAGGTGAATTATTAAAAATATGATCTTAAAAAAAAAATCTACCCTATCACCAAAGATGAGAGAATAGAGGGAACTGTCCTGAAGAATGGAAAAATCCTAATGCGTATCATTAGCTGCCTGCTGTAGCACTGTCAAAAGGAAAAGGTTAAGATTACACACACAATCATTACCACAGCCTGCACAAAAGACAGCTCAGTCAGAAGAAAAACTTGCTCTAAGAAGGCGGCTTTCAATGTACAGGTCATAATAAAAACTTGGGGTCTTTTAATTGCAAAAAAAAAAAAAAATGAAAGAAAGAAGAAGAGAAGAGAAGAGAAGAGAAGAGAAGAGAAGAGAAGAGAAGAAAGAAAGAAAGAAAGAAACCAACCATAGGACTAAAGAAGATTATCATAAAGATTAAATCAATATTGTGATACATGCTGTCTTTTTACCTAGAGGTCTTTCTAGGTACTCTGTACCACATCTATGGTGAATGACTGTTCAAGTCCTCACATTTATGTTTTTTTTTTTTTTTTTAAACACCAAGAGCCAGAATAGAAATGTTCCTTATTTCCTCTGAAAAAGCCAAAATAGGGGCACCTGGGTGGCTCAGTCAGTTAAATAAATATCTGCCTTCAGCTCAGATCACTATCTCAGGGTCCTGGGATTAAGCTCTCTCTGCTCAGCAGGATATCTGCATCTCCCTCTCAGTATTCTCCCCCCTCCTCCCCCACTCGAGGAAGGGAGGGAGGGAGGGAGGGGGTCCAAAACCTGGAAAACAGCCAATCTCATCTAGTGGAGGTAGATCCTAACTGCAGACATTCCTCACCTACACAGTGCTCAACCAGTGTAACCTAAATAAATAGAAGCAAAAAGGGAGAGTAACCCTAATCTGACAGAAATCAATCCCTTTCCCTCATCCCCAGGAGACTGTATGGAGAGCTTGGTAACAGCCAAATGTACCAGAAAATGTGTGATCTTGAATTAATCACTATACACTCTGAGTCATGACAAGAAATACCTCTAAGTTCCTGACTAGTCCTAAGGCTTTATGTGTAGACAAAAATTTCCAAATTTTCAGGGCTAGTTCAGTGACAAAAATAGTTGCCAGGCTAACTATGAGCTGCCACCATGCCCAGAGACCTATTCGGCCCATACCAAGAGTAGGGCATCCCTGGGGCTTGCCTGGATCAGAGACTCAGGAGTCAAGCAAATCCTGTCCCTCTATCTTTAGGTTAGAGTATATTCTCAGAAAGGAATATGCCTTCCCAATCCTAAAGTAGCATAAATAAGGTAAATGACAATGGCAAAATCTCCCCGAGATTCAGTAATGAATAAAGTTTAGAATCCAGATATCCCATATATTAGCTTGTCCTTAGTAAAGAAATCTGATTCTAAACGTGTTGTGGGGACACCTGGGTGACTCAGTCATTTGAGCAACCAACTTTTTAAATTTTGGCTCAAATCATCAGGGTCATGCGATTGAGCCCCAGAATCAAGCTTTGTGCTCTACAGGAAGTATGCTTGAGATTCTTTCTCCCGCTGCCTCCCCTCTTGGTTGTTCTCATTCTGTCTCTCTCAATAAAAATCTTAAAAACAACAACAACCAAAAAAATCCCAAATGGGGGTGCTGGGTGGCTCAGTCGGGTGTCAGCCTTCAGCTCATTTCATGACCTCAGGGTCCCATGACTGTGGGACCCCACATCCCATGACTGTGATGTCACCACATCAGGCTCCCTGCTCAGCAGAGAGTCTGCTTCTCCCTCTCCCTCTGCCACACATTCTCTCTCTAATCTTAAAAAAAAAAAAAAAAAAACACCTCTCAGGGGCACCTGGGTGGCTCAGTTAAACAGCTGCCTTTGGCTCAGGTCATGATCCCAGAGTCCCAGGATCAAGCCCTGTAGCAGGCACCCTGCTCAGTGGGGGGTCTGCTTCTCTCCCTTTTCCTGGCTTGTGCTCTCACTCTTTCTCTCTCTCTCAAATAAATAAATCTAAAAATAATTTTAAAATTTCCCTAGGTAGAAGATAATTTCTCCTAAACCCCATTTCACTCAGGGCTCTTCAGAATGCTTGAAGGAAAAAACCCAATTCTAATTAGCCAATGCAAAACAGGCGATTTTAGGTTTATAAACTGGGGTAGTTTGCAATTTAGGCATGAGTGGATCCAGGGGCGCACATACATACAAAAAAGAATGTTTATATATTCTCAGAGTACTCCTCTCAAAAAGTATTTATTCATTACAAATTGTAGGATAGGGATCCCTGGGTGGCGCAGCGGTTTGGCGCCTGCCTTTGGCCCAGCGCACGATCCTCGAGACCCAGGATCAAATCCCACATCGGGCTCCCGGTGCATGGAGCCTGATTTTCCCTCTGCCTATGTCTCTGCCTCTCTCTCTCTCTCTCTGTATGACTATCATAAGTAAATAAAACTTTTTTTAAAAAATTGTAGGATAATAACTTCACAGAAGAGAAATCTGGCAGAAACCACTGTTCTTAAGCAATAAAAACTAACATGACTAGTACTGGGATACACTTGTATCATGTGCCCTCTAATGTGACCTCAAGTCACTGATCCTCAATTTCTGGTATTCCTGTCAGAAATAAGATACAGTTTAACTATACTGGTTATAAAATAAAATTTAAAAACACCAGATAACATCAATCTATTTATGAGGAAGCTTCTCAGACTGATATTAAAGGACATTCTACAAGAATTTATGTTTCAAAACCATCAAGGCCATGAAAGAGCAAGATTATTCCAAACTGATGGAACTATTCTAGACTGATGGACACTAAAGAGACATGAGAACTAAACAAAATGTGATCTTGATTGGACTCTAGACCAGAATACTGTTTTGCTATCAAGAACACTACAGGAGGAGCACCTGGATGGCTCAGTGGTTGAGCATCTGCCTTTGGTTCAAGTTTTGATCCTGGGGTCCTGGGATCAAGTCCCGCATCAGGCCCATTACAGGAAGCCTGCTACTCCCTCTACCTATGTCTCTGCCTCTCTGCGTCTCTCATTAATACAGAAAATCCTAAAAAAAAAAAAAAAAAAAAAAAAAATTACAGGATAACTGGAAACTTTCCAATAAGGCCTGTAAACTGTATTAATATTAATTTCCTGTTTTTTATCACTGTAAGATACCTCCACAAGAGAGTATCTTTTGGGGCGCCTGGATGGTCCAGATAGTTAAACAGTTGCCTTCAGCTCAGGTCATGAAACCAGGAACCTGGAGTGGAGCCCCAAGTCAGGCTCCCAGCTCAGCAGGGAGTCTGCTTCTCCCTCTCTCCCTCTGCTTCTGTCTTCCCCCCCTGCTTGTGGTCTCTCAAATGAATAAAGTCTTTAAAAAAAAAAAAAAAAAAAAAAACCTCTTTTTCTTAGGAGATCTACCCTAATATATTAAGGGGTAAAATGGCATTATGTTGGAATTTATATTTAAAGGTTTCAGAAAAAAATAATAAATACATAGAGGAAAAACAGAACAAATAGTAAAATATTAAAATTCAGGCAAACTAAGTAATAAACATTACCCCAAATTCCACTGTACTTTATGTCAAGACAGAATGTTAAAACCACACCCTGAGCTCTTCTGTGTATATTTTATATTCCAGTAAGTAGATTTTAATTCTGTAAAAAAAAAAAAAAACAAACAAAAAAAAAAAAAAAAAAAAAAAAAAAACTATGTTGTTTTCCATGTGTATATTAGCTACTCCTCCTACACAGAATGTTCCTACCTGGATTTTCACATGGTTTTCTTCCTCCTCAAACCACCCAATCTAAAGAGGACCCCACTAGGGTGCCTGGCTGGTTCAGTTGGTAGAGCATAAGACTTTTGATCTAGGAGTTTTGAGTTCAAGCCACATGATGGGGACAGAGCTTTATTACTTAAAAAAAACATTTTTTTAAATGAACAAAATAGGGGCACCTGGGTGGCTCAGTGGTTGAGCATCTAGATGCCTTTGGCTTAGGTCATGATCCCGGGACCCTGGGATCAAGTCCTACTTCAGGTTCCCCAGAGAGAGCCTGCTTATCTCTCTACCTATGTCTCTGCATCTCTCTCATGAATAAATTTAAAAAAACTTTTTAAAAATAAATAACAAAAATAAAAATAAATATGACCTCAGTGACAGCTGATTATCAATCATTTTAAGTCAAATAGTGATTTTACTTGACTATCTCTTCTCCTTTCCCACCCAGCATGTGAGGGGCCATGCCTTATTTGCAGCATTATCTGCAATGATACGATGGGTATTTAAATATTAGTTGTTGCGTTTAAGACTGACAAAGAACATCAATTTCATGAACATCCAACTTCTTCATAAACTTAACTCATATTTAAAGATGTAATATAGGGAGATCTCTGGGTGACTCAGCGGTTTGGCGCCTGCCTTCGGCCGAGGGCGTGACCCTGGAGTCTCGGGAACGGTGCCACTTCGGGCTCCCTGCATGGAGCCTGCTTCTCCCTCTGCCTGTGTCTCTGCCGCGCTCCCACTCTCTCTCTCTCTCTCTCTCATGAATAAATGAATAAAATATTTAAAAAAAAAAGATAATAAAACTAGCCAACTGACTCCCATCTATACTATTTTCCAACTCACACTGGCTGTTCCCTAGGATGTTTTTATAACAATAAATCTGTTCAATATGTAATAAGACTCAACCTTTTATTTTTAAATATGTTCCTAAACTACCAAAGTTCTGGGACTAGATTTTTATTCTCAAAGGACCAAACTGAAGGGTTCAAGTGTGCCACACAGGGAATTAAATCATGAAGATATGATCATTTCTTTAAGAAGCCCATTAAAAAAAAAAAAAAAAAAGAAACCCATTAACAAAATAAATAAATAAATAAAAATAAATAAATTAAAAAAAAAAAAGAAGCCCATTAACTCCAAGAGAAAGATCTAAAAGATCAAATACTCTGGAAAAGAGAAACTTCTCCCAGATAAGATACCCCAGTCATCTGTATTCCAGAAACCTTAAAACAAAGGAATTTGGGGATCCCTGGGTGGCGCAGCGGTTTAGCGCCTGCCTTTGGCCCAGGGCACAATCCTGGAGACCCGGGATCGAATCCCACGTCGGGCTCCCGGTGCATGGAGCCTGCTTCTCCCTCTGCCTGTCTCTCTCTCTCTCTCTGACTATCATAAATAAATAAATAAATAAATAAATAAATAAATAAATAAATAAATAAACAAACTGCTTTAGTCTACATTAAAATAAAATACCTTAAAAAAAAAAAAAGGAATTTGCAACAATCTTCTAATTACAATAGTACAGTAAAATTAGACACATAACATTGACATTACACTCTGACTACTCTGACCTACAGGCATAGTAAATTTTAGTGGTTAACAGTCTCATTCTGGGGACATCTGGGTGGCTCAGCGGTTGAGCATCGGCCTTCAGCTCAGGACCTGATCCCAGGTCCAGGGGTCAAGTCCCACAATGGGCTCCCTGAGAGGAGCCTGCTTCTCCCTCTGCCTATGTCTCTGCCTCTCTGTCTCTCATTAAGTAAATCAATCAATCGATCAATTGATCGATTTAAAAAAAAAAAATCTCATTCTGTACTTTTGGTTTCCTTGTGTTTTCTTTCGCTCCCAGGATGGGCACTTCAAGGCATTAAAAAAATAGGAGTAAAGATGCCATTTATCTACCTCGTCATCTTTCTATCCTTACTGTGACAATGGTAAACTTGGGATTTTATCTAAAAAACTTATTCCTAAATACACAACTAATAAGCAGTTTCAGCTTCTCAAACACAGAATTAAAGTTTTTACTAATTATTACATGTCACATGACAAGGACTGTTACCCAGAATACTCCACATCTTACACATTTGTATAACATGATCTTCAATCTAAATTCAGAATTAAGTCATTATCCTTCAGGAGAACTTCCAGACATGCAGAAAACATTTAATATGTATCACCTGAATTCCACATTTTTTTAAAAAGACATTATTTATTTATTCATGACAGGGGGGGGGGGGGGGGGAGCAGAAGGAGAAGCAGACTCCTCACAGGGAGTCCAATTTGAGACTCAATCCCAGAACTCAGGGATGGATCATGACCTGAGCTAACATCAGATGCTTAATTGACTGAGCCACCAAGGTGCCCAACCAATTTGAAATTTTACCAACTTTAATCACAAATGTAAATCAGTATTCTGAGGGAGACCCAATGAGAGGAAGAACAAGAGGAACTCACAAGTATGGTCAAAATCAAAGAGTAAATGCAATGGAGACTTTAAAGAACTGCTTTTAAAGTCTACACCTGGGGGGACACCTGGGTGGCTTAGCAGTTGGGCGTCTGCCTTTGGCTCAGGGCATGAACCGAGGATCCGGGATCAAGTCCTACATCAGGCTCCTGTGGGAAGCCTGCTTCTCCCTCTACCTATGTCTCTGCCTTTTCTCTGTGTCTCTCATGAATAAATAAATAAAATCTTAAAAAAAAAAAAAAAGTATACACTTAATGGAATATTCTTGCTTTTTAAGTAGGCCCTTAATATCTGCATACTACACAACAAACCAAAAGTAACTGCAAAGGACCAGAACAATGAACCTTTTTTTTTTTTTTTTTTAAGATTTTATTTATTTGAGAGAGAGAGAGAGAGAGACTGAGAGAATGCATGCACAGAGGGAGAGGGAAAAGTAGACTGAGCAGGGAGTCTGATGCAGGGCTCAATGGCAGGACCCCGAGATCATGACCCAAGGCGAAGGCAGATGCCTAACTGATTGAGCCACCCAGGCACACCAAGGAACTTTTTAAAAGGCTAATTAAACAGACTACAAGAGAGTAACTTAAGACATTAAGTGACTTACAACTAATCTTCTGAAAAGTGACATGTTACATAAAACAAAAGACATTTATCCCATAATTATTAAAGTAACAAATTGGGCAGCCCCAGTGGCGCAGCGGTTTAGCACCTCCTGCAGCTCAGGGTGTGTGATCCTGGAGACTCGGCATCGAGTCCCACATCGGGCTTCTTGCTTCCCACATCCTGCTTCTCCCTCTGCCTGTGTCTCTCTGTGT
The DNA here is from genome assembly GCF_053574225.1 of Canis aureus. NCBI lineage: Eukaryota > Metazoa > Chordata > Mammalia > Carnivora > Canidae > Canis > Canis aureus. Next base: position 52,432,622 of record NC_135620.1, read on the forward strand.
CTCTGAATAAATAAATAAAATTTTAAAAAATCATAATAATAATAAAGTAACAAACTATTTGTTCTATACCACTACTATCAAACTGTACTAATCTTCATAAGCAAAATGATTGTAGTTTTGTGCACATAGGACACTGAATGTTTTCTCCCTCTTGCCCTGTGGTAGATGTGGGATTCAAGGCAAATCAAAGAAATTTCCAGACAGATCACTACCTATCAAGAGCCTGTTTAAATATACTTAAATATAGGTGTAGATTTTTTTTCAAAGAGTAAAGTATGTTTTTTTCAAATATTTTAATTTATTTATTTTAGAGAGGTAGAGAATGTGAGTGGGGGCGGAGGAATATGGCATTGAGCAGAGGGAGAGAGAATCTGAAACAGACTCCACACTGGGCCATGCAGAATGAAACTGGACCATTTTGTTACACATTACACAAAAAAAGAACTCAAAACGGACAAAAAAAACCTAAATGTGAGAAAGGAATCGATCAAAACCCTAGAGGAGAACACAAGCAGCAGCCCCTATAACCTCAGCTGCAGCAACTTCTTTCAGACACATCTTCAAAGGCAAGGGAAACAAAGGCAAAAATGAACTATTGGGACTTCATCAAGATAAAAAAAACTTTTGCACAGCAAAGGAAACAGACAAAATGGACGAAGGTATTTGCAAATGTCTTATTAGATAAAGGGCTAGTATCCAAAACCTATAAGGAACTTATCAAACTCAATATCCAAAGAATAATCCGATCAAGAAACAGGCAGAAGACATGAACAGACATTTCAAAGAAGACCCACAAATGAACGCCTGGGTGCTCAGCGATTAAGGGTCTGCGTTCAGCTCAGGGCATGATCCTGGAGTCCTAGGATCCAGTCCCACATATCGGGCTCCCTGCATGGAGCCTGTTTCTCCCTCTGTCAATGTCTCTGCCTTTCTATCTCTGTGTCTCGAATGAATGAATCAATGAATGAAGAGGTGGTGGACGGGGGAGAAGGGGGGGAGGGGGAGGAGGAGGAGAAGAGGACTATGACGACCACCTACAAATGGTCAACAGACCCATGAAAAAATGTTCCACATCACTCCGCAACAAAGAAATACAAATCAGAACCACAATGAGATACCACGTCACACCAGTCAGAATGGCTAAAATTAACAATTTAGGAAATGACAGATGTTGGCAAGGATGTGGAGAAAGGGGAACCCTCTTACACTGCTGGTGGGAATGCAAGCTGGTGCACCCACTCTGGAAAAGTATGGAGGTTCCTCAAAAAGTTGAAAAGAGCTACCCTCTGATGCAGCAATTGCAGTACTAGGGATTTACCTCAAAGGATACAAGTGTAGTGATCCAAAGGAGCACCTGCACTCCAATGTTTATAGCAGCAACGTCCACAACAGCCAAACTATGGAAAGAGCCAAGATGTACACTGACAGATGAATGGATAAAGATATGACGTGTGTACACACACACACACACACACAATGTCATACTACTTAGCCATCAAAAAAATGGAATCTTGCCATTTCAATGACATGGACAGAACTAGAAGGTATTATGCTAAGTGAAGTAAATCAATTAGAGAAAGACATCATATGATCTCACGTAGAATTTAAGAAAAAAAGGGGGGGGATCATAGGGGAAAAGAGGAAAAAATAAAACGAGATATAATCAGAGAGGGAGACAAACCATAAGAGACAATCATTAGGAAACAGAGGCCTGCAGGGAGGTGGCGGGGGTGTGTAAACTGGGTGATGGACATTAAGGAGGGCATGATACAATGAGCACTAAGTAGGGCAGCCCCAGTGGCTCTGCGGTTTAGCACTGCCTTCGGGCCAGGGCGTGACCCTGGAGACCCGGGATCAAGTCTCACATTGGGCTCCCTGTGTGGAGCCTGCTTCTCCCTCTGCCTGTGTCTCTGCCTCTCTCTCTCATGAATAAATAAATAAAATCTTAAAAAAAAAAAAATGAACACTAGGTATCATGTAAGACTGCTGAATCACTGACCTCTGACTCTGAAACCAATAATACATTTTATGTTAATTAACTGAATTTAAATTTTTAAAAGTAACTAAAAACTAAAAGGTTTTAGTTAGCCTAAAACATAAAAAAATTTTTTTAAAGATTAGGTAACGAATTAGGGATTTTAAGGGACGCCTGGGTGACTCAGTGGTTGAGCACCTGGCTTTGGCTCAGGTGGTGATCCTGGCATCCTCGGATCTAGTGCCGTGCATCAGGTGCCCTGCAGGGAGCCTGCTTCTCCCTCTGCCTCTCTCTCTGTTAAATAAATAAAATCTCAAAAAAAAAAAAAAAAAAAAAAAAAAAAAAACCTAATAATATGTATGTTAATAATTGAATTTAAATTTTAAAAAATAAAAATAAAAAATAAAAGGTTTTAGTTAACCTAAAAAAAATAAAATCTTTTTTTTTTTAAGGTTAAGTATTGAATTAGCTCTTTTAATGCTAGCCAATATCATCATTCTGTAAGATTTTACTTGGTTTGGCTCCTTCAATTCAGGGTGTCTCATAAACTATATGATAGCTCCAAGCAGACATGGTTTCAGGGAGACCCACTAGTTAAGTCCTTCCATCTTTTCATAAAGAAAAGCTATTTACCTCCACCTCTAATATATATTTTAAAGTCTGAATCTCTGAAGAAGGAAGGGGGCAAGAAGACAGATAACCAGCCTACTATCCCACTCTGACTCTTCCTGCCTTAATCTCCCTGAAGAACTCGGGTTCCAAAGTAAGTTAGTAGTACAAACTCTGACCTTGAACAAGTATACACCTCTCTCAAGATTCAGTTCCCTCATCTGTAAAATCAGAATCCTCAGAAGTTTTAATAGAATATTAAAGGGAAACCAATGTAAATTACAAGCAAAAGGCCTGCTACACGAAAAAGCACTCAGAGTAAATATTAGCGATTATTAATTATTCCATTTTTGTCCAACTCACAGAGGAAAGAGTCCATAAACAGGTAACTAAAGATTTAAGTAAGTACCACAAAGACCATTAAATAGGCCTAGCAAAACAGCCATCAACGATGGAGAGACCAAGCAAGACCCAATGCTTCCCCTGAGCAATCTATTTTTGCCACAAAGAAAATCACAAGATTAAACTACCTATGCTGAATTCCTCATCTTGAATTCCAAGAGAACTCTTTTAAAAACTAAAGCATAGGGGCATCTGTGTGGCTCAGTCAGTTAGATGGCCAACTCTTGATTTTGACTTGGTTCATGGTTCAAGCCCTGCATCAGGCTCTGTGCTTGTTTGGGCATGCTCGCTCTCTCTCAGCCGATAATGAATGAATGAATGAAGGAAATCTTTTTTAAAAATAAAATTAAATAACAACTAAACCATAAAAGTCAAAATAGGGATGTTAAGAAATGCAGTTTATCTAAAACCTACTAATAAATTCACTAAACATGGACAATTCATTCACTAACCTAAACATCACTAAAAAAATTAAAAGAAAAACATAAACATGTCTTCTGATGCAATACAATATAGAATATATAACCTCCTCCATGCTTTCCTTAAAAAAAAACTGAGCTTGAATCTAATCTTTAAAACTAAATTACAGAGCAGCCCAGGTGGCTCAATGGTTTAGCGCCGCTTTCAGCCCGGGGTGTGGTCCTGGAGACCTGGGATCGAGTACCACGTCGGGCTCTCTACGTGGAGCCTGCTTGCTTCTCCCTCTGCCTGTGTCTCTGCCTCTCTGTGTGTGTGTGTGTCTCTCATGAATAAATAAATTAAATCTTTAAAAAAAATGAAATAAAATAAAACTAAATTACATTTAGAGTAAATACAGGCACCTAAGAACTAAGCTAAGTGACACAAGAAACAAACAAAAAAAAACGCATAATGTGAAACAGAACATCCTAAAGGACAAATAACATGTTTTCTGACAACAAATCAATGGTAAGAGGAAAAGGGGGAGGTACAAAGAAGTTAGGGAGAATTAGATTTAAAAAAAAAAATCAAAATATGCAATGCATATTGTTTCAATACTGATTCAAAGAAAGCCAACTATGAAAAGACTTTTTCAGGAACCAGGAAAATTTATACATGGATTAAATATTAGATGATATCAACAGTCTACAATGACTTTTTGTGTTTTGTGGGTTTTTTTTTTAAGATTTTATTTATTTATTTGAGAGTACACAGCAGGGGGAGGAGCAGGAGAGGGAAAACCAGAATTCCCATCAAGCGAGGAAGGAGCCTGATGTGGAGCTCGATCCCAGGACCCTGAAATCATGACCTGAGCTCAAGGCAGCTGCTTAACCGACTGAGCCAACCAAACATCCGTTACTATGACTTTTTGAAGTATTAAAATGGCATTATGGGTTTTTTTAAAGATTTTATTTATTTATTCATGAGAGATACACACAGAGGCAGAGATATAGGCAGAAGGAGAAGAAGGCCACCTCCGGGAAGCGTGATGTGAGACTGGATCCCACGACCCTGAGATCACGACAAGAGCCAAAGGCAGATGGCTCAACCACTGAGCCTCCCAGGTGCCCCATATTTATATAATACTTATATATAAATATTACAAATTTTATATAAAGTTATGTAAATTTATAATGTTTATATATAAATATATTTTAATTTTTTTTAAGGAAAATATAATTAAAATCTGTTAGATGAAGCACCTGGGCAGCTCAGTCAGGCATCTACCTTTGGCTCAGGATCAGGGACCCTGCTTCTCCCCTCTCCCTCTGCATGTTACTCCCCGTTTATGTGCGTGCTAATAAATAAAATCTTTAAAAATACACACACAATTGGTTAGATAATTCTAATCTTATTTTGACTGTGCCTGGCAAATCAATATATAGTTTTGCCTTCTCTATCTGTGGTTATCATTTACCTTTGGTATATATAGTATTTTATGAATTTTTTTTTTTTTTTTTTTTATTCATTTATGATAGTCACAGAGAGAGAGCGAGAGAGAGAGGCAGAGAGAGAAGCAGGCTCCATGCACCGGGAGCCTGATGTGGGATTCGATCCCGGATCTCCAGGATCGCGCCCTGGGCCAAAGGCAGGCGCCAAACCGCTGCGCCACCCAGGGATCCCTGGTATATATAGTATTTTAATAAATGATAATTGAATGAATAAACAGCCAAAGAAGTTGTAGCATATATATATAACCTACATTCTTTGTTTAATTTAAATTTTAGGTAATTGGGATCCCTGGGTGGTGCAGCGGTTTAGCGCCTGCCTTTGGCCCAGGGCGCGATCCTGGAGACCCGAGATCGAATCCCACATTGGGCTCCAGGTGCATGGAGCCTGCTTCTCCCTCTGCCTAGGTCTCTGCCTCTCTCTCTCTGTGTGACGACTATCATAAATAAATAAAAATTTTAAAAAATAAAATAAAATAAATTTTAGGTAATTAATATACAGTGCCTACAATATATTTTTTTAAGATTTTACTTATTCATGAGAATAAGGGGGGAGAGGCAGAGACACAGGTAGAGGGAATAGCAGGCTCCATGCAGGGAGCCTGACGTGGGACTCGATCCCAGGTCTCCAGAATCAGACCCTGGGCTGAAGGCAGCGCTAAACCGCTGAGCCACCTGGACTGCCCGCCTACAATATTCCTATGCTTAATAATACTGCTGATCAAAAACTGCCACTATGAACTGCTCATGTGGAGACTAGTCACAACTGCATTTAATAATGTATCCAACAGAGGCACCTGGGTGGCTCAGTTGGTTAACCATCTGCCTTCAGCTCAGGCCATAATCTGAGGGCCCTGCAATTGAGCCTTGCATCAGGATCTCTGCTCACTGAGGAGTCTGCTTCCCTCTCTACCTCTGCCCCTTACCCCCACTCGTTCTCTCTTTGATCTCTCAGATAAATAAAATCTTTTTTAAAGTTTTTTTTTTTTTTAATTTTTAAATATATCCAAAAAAGACTCCTGGTTGGCTAGGTCTGTAGAGCATGAGCCTCGATCTCTGGGTTTGTGAGGTTGTCAGTTCAATCCCCACACTGGGTAGAGATTACTTAATAAAATAAGAAAAAAAATTAAATAAAATAATAAAGAAAGAAGATCAAACAAAATGTCAGTTCAGGTAGCTCGTCCCCTGAACCAAAGCCTTATCTGCATATTACATCGTGTATCTTGATTTTATGACCCTGAGAAAATTCAGTCACACCCTAAAGTATATGAAATTACCTTATTAAAATGGCTTAATGATGTCCCAAATTAATAAATGTTAAGAAATGATTACTAACAGAAAATTTGGGGAGTGGGAAGGAACTAATCAATGGGCAAATAATTTTAAAACTAGGATCATATGAGTAAAACACATTTATAAAAGTCCAACAAAGGAGAACTGAATGATCAGAGCTTCAAGCTTTAAATTGTTCATATAAATGGCCTTCTCAGCTCCGGTGAAACAAACCAGTTAAGTTTCCTCAAAATTATGCAAATCCAAACATTTCATTCATAGCCATCAGTAAACAAATCCGAAGATCGCAGAAGATCAATCCTCCTCTTTCAGAGTACTCTGCCATTCCTTAGTGAAATAAGTATACCAATAGCCCCCACCCCCACCCCACCTCCTTCCAATCACAAGCATCTTTTTCCCCCTTGTTCTATCTTCTATCTTACCTCTGCCACGGACTCGCTTGCCACGGTCTGAAAGCTTGTCCACTTGATTGCAATCAATTCCATTCTCTTCTCCTCTAACTATGGAAGAAAAGAGCACCTGTTGTACATAATTGTACACAAGAGCAATCAAAGGCAAGGACAAAAAGACTTCTTATAAAAAAGCTAAAACTTTACCTAAGGGATCAGAAAACAGTAAAAACAAAACCAAATAAAAATGGCTGAAAAAACTGATGACAGCACATCTTGCTTAATTCATAGGTGAAAATTTTGTAAGGAAATTAAAATGATGTGCCACTTTTTCCTTTCTTCTAGTTGGACTTGCCCTCCCCTAAGGTAAGTCTGCTTCAAAGACCAAATTTGTTATGGAGCTATATGTAATACACACCAAAACTGGCTCACTGGTTAGGTTTAAAGGAAAGGCCTAGAATAGCAAAATAGCAATGCCAAGGAAATAATGAATTGTTGAAAATATTTCAATTGGAGGCAGCTTTTCCCAGGATACTATCCAGAATGTGCCAGTAGAGTTATCTTCTCCTCACCCCTACACCGGTATTGATTCTAACAACTCTATGTAATAAGCAGGTTTTTTGGTTTTTTTTTTTTTTTGAGGCCGCGGGAGACAAGCTGCTACCAGCGCAGAAGTCACCCAGGGCCTCCTATAATAAACAATTTTGAGCAATATTGACACATCTTGCTCTCCTCATCCCTTTCAGGGCCATGAGTTATAAGTGCTGCCTCATGAATGCCTTCCTTGGCATTTAAATTTGCCAAACCCCTTCTTAAAATCACCATCTTGCTGCCTTTGTTTTTCCCAAAGCGTAACTTCCACATATAACATCAGTAAAATATTGTATTACTACAAAATGTTACTTCTCTTATTGTAACATCTCTCTCTAACCTCCAGTAAAAGTTTTAGGAGGGCAAATATTTATTTTATTCATTGCTCTATGGCTGTTAGAGTAACAGACTACATAGTAGGTACTCAGTAAACATCTGTGGAATAAATAAACTAGCCAAAGTCTCTAAGATTGTTTGTTAAGCATTTACCTTTCATTCATTCATAATTTAGCTACTTTGGTATATCTGCACAGCAAGTAGTGTTGTTATGGGTAAAAGATGCCAAAATCCGGGTTAAATGAAAGGACTCAGAAAATTTTCCCTATTCAACAACTTCCCTCTTAATCTAACCCTTGCCTATAAAATAGTATCCATTAAGTGGGAAGAATAAACTATCTTCATCTACCAGTGAATGAAAGCCCTCCTTTCAAAACAGAGGGTGCACTTTAAGACATAACAGAAGGTGGTCTTAACTGACTGAGGCACCCAGGCACCCCAGGCACCCCAAAAAGGCAGTCTTAACACACAACATAACTACATACAGCCCAGGTAAGTGCTAACATGAAACTGCATCAGTTAGGGTTCTGATGAACTACTTAGTTGTAGCTCAATATTAAGAGTTATGTATAATGACAAACACTGAAGAACTAGATTTAAGGGCATTTGTTCGAGCACTCTTTCAGCTTCTCAGTATGCATAAAAATTTTCTTAACAAAAAATTAGGAGAAATATACTTACACTCTCTCCCACGATTGCCACCTCTTCCTTTCCGGTTGTTGTTTCCACGTCCACGATTCATTTCTCTCTCAGTTCTCTTCTCTCTATTCTCTTTGTTTTCTGAATTTTCTTTTCCAAAATTCTTCTTCTTCCCCCCTACAGTCTCCCATGAAGTCTACCGAAGACAAGAGTGGTCATTCAGAGTTGTCATTCAAAGTGTATACAATTATCAGGGATGTGTGCATCTATCTTTCAGATCTAAAGACCCACACCTTGAAGCTCACTTGCCTACCATTTTAATTCTTATCCATAAAGTTCTACTTTCAGATCTTTCAGAGGATAAAAACAGTAAAGTTCGCACTAAGCTTCTGTTGCCATACACAGCACAAAAGAGGACAGCAACTAGCTGAATTAACAACTAACTATATATTGTCCCACCACAGAGCCTTTTCCTATGCTGATTTAAAAATAAAGGTCATTTCCCTAAGCTCCCATACTATGCCATCCCCAACTATCCTCAGTAGGCCTTAAACCTATTAATATATTAGCTCAAAGACTACAAAATTACATTAAAATGCTGCCCTAAAACCTCAGGAATAACTTGCTCTATTTAACCAAAGTAACCACCTAAAAACATTTAATGGTAGGCAAATAAAATTAGCTTTTTTTTTTTTTAAACTAAGTACCCAAGGGATCCCTGGGTGGCGCAGCGGTTTGGCGCCTGCCTTTGGCCCAGGGCACGATCCTGGAGACCCGGGATCGAATCCCACATTGGGCTCCCGGTGCATGGAGCCTGCTTCTCCCTCTGCCTGTGTCTCTGCCTCTCTCTCTCTGTGTGACTATCATAAATAAATAAAAATTTATAAAAAAAAAACAAAAAAAAAAAAACTAAGTACCCAAAATTTCAATCTCAAAGACCTGTTTCTAATGAGAAGTTAATTTATATAACCTCCCTTATCTGCCTCTCCTCTAATGGTGACTGAAATCAAATCAAATCAAATACATATAAATTGCTGAGAAAAGAACACTTTGTTCTTGTAAAAATAAGTGGTATTACGATAATAAAGGTACAGCACTGAGAAATCCCAAAACTGGCCCATTTGTTTCTTTTTCTTTTTTTTTTGGCCCATTTGTTTCTATTTATTTTGTCATCATCTACCTCATTTCACAAGAGAGTTGAAGTAATTCAGTCCCAAAATAAGAGCAAGAACTATCTTAAGCTTAAAAAAATCTTAGGAAAAAAGGAAATTACTAGTATTGTATATTCAGATAAAATGCACTAGAAATTAATAAACTAAAATTGAAGAAAATAGCTGAATTACTTCCAAAACAGCAGAGGCCAGATTTAAAATGCTTTTTTAGAAGGAATTTTTTTGACATCTATAAACCTCAACTGAACCGATATATTTAGTTACATATAAAATCACCAGATATGAAAAAAATTAAAACTAGTTATTTTCCACCTTTAAGCTTTGATAAAGATTTTTTAAAAATCAACAACTGACAGCTACAGCAGAATAATCTGGCATATCCAGTTCTGGTGAATACCCATCTATTCTAATCTTCTACAAGTCTATCTGGGAACAGGACCCAAACTTTAATTAGTTCATAGCTTTTACCCAGCAATTCTACTTTCAGGCCTTTATTCACATGAAATAATTTTATAATTGTGCAAACACTTATATACAGACAATGGTTAGAATAAAAGGTGGGGGGATTCTCCTAATATCTACCTTAGGAGGCTATCTACTCTAGAACATCCACAAAGAGAACAGTATGTAGCCACTTAAGAGAGTTATCCAGGTGGGGGCACCTGGGTGGCTCAACTGGTTAAGACTTTGCCTTCTTGACCTGGGGACCCTGGGCCCTGGAATGGAGCTTGCTTCTCCCTCTCCTTCTGCCTCTCCTCTCTGCTCATGCTCTCATGCATGTGCGTATTCTCATGCACTCTCTCTCTCTCTCTCTCTCTCTCTCTCAAATAAATAAAATCTTTAGGGGAAAAACTAGTTGTGCAAGTACACACAGAAAGAGATCCATGATATCAAGTGTAGCAAGCTAACCAACTAACAGTGTATAAAATAGGATTACATTTTTTTAGTTCAAATATAAGCCCATGTAATATACTAAAGTTAGTAGTTATTTAATGAGGACATTTAATTTCATTTTATCATTCTGCATTTCTTTTTTTTTCTTTTTTTTTTTAAGGATTTTATTTATTTGAAAAAGAGAGAGAACACACAGAGGGAGAGGGAGAAGCAGATACCCCATTGAGCACAGAGCCCAACACAGGGTTCAATCCCAGGACCCGGAGATCATGACTTGAGAAGAAAGCAGATGCTCAACCAACTGAGCCACCCAGGCACCCCTCTGCATTGTTTTTTTACTTAGAGAAAACAATAAAAGTTTATTCCAGAAAAGTAATTCTGCAGTTTACAAAAACTCAATAATGCTTGCTAATATGAATAAATAAGACACCTATGTAAGACAGAATCCTGTCCTCTTAGGTTAACAAGACAAAAAGTAAATTCTAGAAGTCCTAGAAAAATTATACACAGTGGAGTCAGCACAAGGTGCATATGTATACAATTTATAATATCTTTACACTGCCAGACCTAATGGTACTCAATCATTATGAAGGGACATATTTTGTATGTTTTAAGACTTTATTTGAGAGAGAGAGAAACAGAGCACAAGCAGGGAACAGGGGCAAAACGAGAGGGAGAAGCAGGCTCCGTGCTGAGCACTGAGCCCCACGTGGGGCTTGACCCCAGGACCCTAGATCATGACCTGAGCCAAAGGAAGGCACTTAACCACCCAGGTACGGCATATGTGAAACATCTGAGAAAAATATCTTACTCCATTTCATTCAGCAAAGACACCCATAAGCAAATCTTGGGCTTGTAAAATCACAAAGACCGACAAGAACTTATTTGTGGAGGAAAGTTAAGGAGAGCAAACTTAAGGGGTAATTGGTCTAATATCACTGTAAATGCTAAAGAGAGTATAGCACATTTGGCACAACAGTCTGTGAGCAGGCACACAAGCTTTCAACATAAACCAAATAATTACGGAAGATTTTCAACTAAACTTCTGACCATCTTTGTATCTGTATTTGGCTACTTGTAAAAAGGTCTGAAGAAACTTGAAGAGAAATGGTCCTCCCAGACACTACACTTAGTAATCAGCAAAGCAGCTTTCTAGGCCAGCTAATTAAAAATCACTCTCCCACCTCCTATTTGCCAGGAACTACACAACACAAACAAATCGCGAAAGAGAAAAGAAAAAAGAAGAGGAGAGGAGAGGAGAGGAGAGGAGAGAAGAGAGGAGAAGAGAGGAGAAGAAAGAAGAAGAAAGAAAAGAGAAGAGAAGAGAAGAGAAGAGAAGAGAAGAGAAGAGAAGAGAAGAGAAGAGAGAAGAAAGAAAAGAAAAGAAAAGAAAAGAAAAGAAAAGAAAAGAAAAGAAAAGAAAAGAAAAGAAAGAAAAAAGCATAGTAATGCAACAGACTGGTATTTCAGAATTATTCTGGGTATGCCTGGGTGGCTCAACGGTTGGGCGTCTGCCTTTGGCTCCGGGTTGATCCGGGGATCAAGTCCCACATCAGGCTCTCTGCGTGAAGCTTGCTTCTCCCTCTTCCTATGTCTCTGCCTCTCTGAGTCTCTTGTGAATAAATAAACAAATTCTTTTAAAAAAAACAAAACAAAACCTATTCTGTCACTCAAAACAGCATTATAATAAAAGACTTATTGGTACTTATGATCATGTTCAATGTTTTCTCTTGTGACAGTTCCTCTTACATGAGAAAGACAAACTCATCCTTAAAAACATCATGGATAATTCCACCTAACTTTTTTTTTTTTTTTTCAAAGTAATGATTTTGTTTCAGGATGCCTAGGTAGCTCAATCAGCAGCACCTGCCTTTGGCTCAGGTCGTGATACTGGGGTCCTGGGATGGAGGAGCTCTGCATCGGGCTCCCTGCTCCAAAAGCAGCCTGCTTCTCCCTCTCCCTCTGTCCCTCCCCTGCTAGTGTGCTCTCTTTCTCTCCCTCAAATAAATAAAATCTTTAAATAATAGTAGTAATTTTGTTTCAGAAGATCCTGACACAAAATAAGCTTAGAGAATAGGACAAAATTTGTTTTTTTTTTCCCATGGTTTATTTTAAATGTTCTTCCTTCTAGCAACCCTACAGTGATTTTATTGTCTAGCACCTGTACTCCAATAAACTCTATCTCAGTCAGAAGATATTCTTTACAACTGGTCAGTCGTGGCTACTGCAGACAGCAATCAGGGAGGAGACAAGGCAAATGCTATTAAAGAATAATACTAAACAAACCAGAGTTTTCAAATTTTCCTTTGCCTATCATCCCCCCCCCCCCCCCCCCCGCCCCGGCCTTCTCAAGTCTCAACAAGCATATACCTTTTGTGTCTGTATACAGGCCCTAATTTGATTTTCTAATCTATGAAGAAACCAAACCAGACTGACCTCACCACATGATTTCCAAGTTCAACATAACCAAAGATATGTTATCATTCAAGACGTTAAAACTCAATAAAACACAGAACTGGACATACATTAAGTCTGCTAGAGCTAAAAGAAAGGCAACATAAAGTGGTATCCTGGCCTACCTCTAACATGAAAAAAGAAAACAGGCCCTCCAATGAACAATATGGAAATATTTCATGTATTCAACAGTGAATTCTTTTAATATATGAAGGAGGCAGCTTAGGGGCACCTGGGTGGCTCAGTTAGTTAGGCATCCAACTCTTGATTTTGGCTTGGGTTATGATATCAGGGTTGTGAGATCAAGACCTGAGTCAGGCTCTGCACTGGTATGGAGTCTACTTAACATTATCTCTCTCCCTCTTAACATTATCTCTCTCCCTCTCCCTAGGTCTTTCCCCCACTCTCTTTCTTTACAAAAACAAAGCAAAAACAAAAACAGAGCCATTCTAGACTACATCCATTAACAATGAGGTAAACACATTTCCCGTATTTTATAAAACCCAGAAATTATATGCTTAAGTATCAGCAAACAAAAACTATGCAAAATTTTGTCCCTTAACATGATGTATTTTCCCAACAAACTGACAGACTAGTGTTATCTTGCATGGAATTTTACCCACGGATATTGCTCTATTTTTCTAATCATCTGATTTTTATAGTTATATAACACATTCTACTTATTTTAAATAAAGATATTCATTTTACTTATGAACTTGTCACAACAGTTCATTTTTATATAGCCTGTCCCTAATACAGCCTATCCTTAAAAATGAGAACCTGATTAAACCTGACTGCTGACAAGGAAGGCATTTTTGATTGTTTACATCTTTATTCTCCTTTTTAAGGAGAATCATTATTTGCTTTAACTTGTTTTGAAATGGTGATTTGAAAATACAAATGAAACATTGTGCAGGGGTAACTGGGTGGCTCAGTTAGTTAAGTAGCTGCCGTCAGCTCAGGTCATGATCCCAAGGTCCTAGGATTGAGACCCCCGAGTCTGACTCCCTGATCAGCAGGGTGTCTGCTTCTCCTCCTCCCCCTTTGCCCTCATTATGCACTCTCTCTCATAAATAAATAAAATCAGGAAGCCTGGATGGCTCAGCAGTTGAGCGTCTGCCTTCGGCTCAGAGCATGATCCCAGAGTTCAGGGATTGAGTCCCTCCTCAGGCTCCCTGCAGGCAGCCTGCTTCTCCCTCTGCCTATGTCTCACCATCTCTGTGTCTTTCATGAATAAATAAATGAAATCTTTTTTAAAAAATTAATTAAATAAATAAAATCTTAAAGAAACACTGTGCAATCTCCATGGAAAAATCAAGAGATTAAGGGGGACAACTGCCTAGTGTGGCTTTAGTTGTATCCTTCCTAATAAAAGGGATGAGCTTTAGTGTGCCTACACATTCCTCAAACTTCACTAGGCTTTAAAAAAAAAAAAAAAAGGAAAAAAAAAAACCTTTTTCTTATTTTATCTGTCAAATGGTCATGAAAATATGTCTGTAGAATATTCACACATAAGCAAATAGATATACCAGCAAATCCTGGTTTTCTGTTAGTCTAGAGATTTAAGGAGTAGTAAGAGGTGACGATTGAGATGAAGAAACATGAGCAGTGAAGCCAGAGAAGTTTTTCAGGTGGTGAAAATGTCCACAGGCCCAGAGAATTTGGAAACTGTGTAAGGCTGGAGTAGATGACCAAGTTCTCTTTGGAGTCTTCAGATTCTACAACTTCATGAAGAAACCATATATAACAAAAACAGTCATTTCAGGTTAGTATTCTTTTGGGTCTTAAAACAAACATGGAATGGAACCCATAATTCCCTCCACCACCACCCTCAAAAACGGTGAAGTTCAAAATGCAATATGGAACTGGAGACAAATGTCAGCACTGCCAATCAATTAATAATACTTACCGTGTCTGAATTCCCTTCCAGCAATATATTGATAGCTTTGTTTACATCTCCATTACAGTCATGTAGGGCCACGATGCATTCATCCTGATTTTTCCCCGTCACTTCCATAAGCTATTGAAATTTTAAGAAAATAGTTAAGGGGAACCCAAAATGGTACATGATACCAATTTTAAGATTCTTCTATTGTAAAACAGAAATTATACAATACTTCCACATGAACGTGGCCTCCTTCCAGACTCTCAGCTTATAATGCAAGAACAGGTTTCCCTGCTTTTTGTGGCTATCACTTGTCTTTTAATCAATACAAATAAATTATCCTCCAACATGACCAAGTATCAGATTATTAATGAGCAGTATACACATACAAATATATCAACATTCTCAGAATAAGGATCAGCTCTGACTACTCCAGCTTAGTGCAGTGACCTAGGATTTCCAAAATTCTGAACTATTCAAATAGTAAGTGGGCTATATGTTACCCAAAGACCAAGTGTATATGGCCACTATTAACAAAGCATCCAGTTGAACTGTTTTGTACAGAGAAAATATTTCTTATGTGGTTTACTACTGATTGGATTAGAACAGTCCACACACTTAATAAGTGACAACACTCAAAAGCCTCACAATTGAATTCTACAGCCAGCTATCACAACTCACTCCTAGACATGGTACTTCCGCAAGCAGCTTCAACGGGGTGCTATGTTTGAAGTAATCAAAGAAATCCCCGTGGTACACATTCTCTTTAACAAGGGAGATTAAGGGATCCCTGGGTGGCGCAGCGGTTTGGCGCCGGCCTTTGGCCCAGGGCGCGATCCTGGAGACCCAGGATCGAATCCCACGTCGGGCTCCCGGTGCATGGAGCCTGCTTCTCCCTCTGCCTATGTCTCTGCCTCTCTCTCTCTCTGTGTGACTATCATAAATAAATAAAAATTAAAAAAAAAAAAAAGGGGGGAGATTAAGGGCAGCCCCGGTGGCCCAGCAGTGTAACATCAACTTCGGCCTGAGGTGTGATCCTGGAGACCTGGGATCGAGTCCCAGGTCAGGCTCCCTGCATGGAGCCTGCTTCTTCCCTCTGCCTGTGTCTCTGTCTCTGTCTCTGCCTCTCTCTCTCTCTCTCTCTCTCTCTCTCTCGGTCATGAATAAATAAATAAAATTTTAAAAAGTGGGGGGGAGATTGAGCCACTTAACATTCTCATCACAAGTACCATCACAGGTTAGGTACAATACAGGCTTCTCAATTACGATGGAATAAACATACGATATAAGTATCTGCTGTGTTTTATACACATTTAACTATTTTAGTATGTATCACCTGTTCAAAATAGTTTGACCCCAACATCTAAAGTGACTTCTCTGTGGCCAAAAACTAATTACCAGCAAGACCTATCTGGAATCCAGGTATCCTGATCTCATAAATAGAGCTCTTCGCACTATACCACTCTCTCTCTCTTTCCTCCCTGCATAGCACAGTGAAAGTTCTACACACCTACAGCTTTCCACAGCTTGATCTTTGGATATTGCCTAGTGTCAGTTTCTGTCAGTGTCAGTATTAACCCAACACCTGTAATATTCAAGTGATAAGGTGCACATTAAATATCAAATTACCCCCCAGTGACTGAATTAGTAAGGGATCGAACTAAAGTTTAACCTTAAAACTCTGAACTCCTAGACCAGTGCTCTTTTTTGTGTATCTGCTATGTTATTCAGATAAAAGACAATATGATATATAGAAGTAGGTCTCAAACTACACACAAATCTCATTCTAGAGAATAAGTTCTATAACTTTTAATAAACCGTTTTTGTGGCCTTCTAAAAATATTACCATAGTCTAATGACAGCAACTATAAGCATAAACAAAGAGTTTAAAGAGAAAAGGGCTAAAGAGTTAGGCAGGAAGCTAGGCATGAGCAAAAGGACAGACATTAGACATCATGATGGAGAGGCGCAACTGAGGACAGCCTGGAAGCATCCCACTCTACCCATCTAGTACTGGGTTTGTGGTTATAATATCCTCAGCAGGACTAAAGGCTAAGTTTGTTGTACTTGTTCCACTAGTGCAGAAAGCAGTAGCTTGTCCTTAAGTGACCTATGTCTCTAAAATAGAAATAATGTTGCAGTTTCCTACTCCATGCAGGCTTTTTGAATACATCTTGGGAAAGGACATAGTAGTTGGCTAATTATTATATAATCCAGGCCTTTCACTCAAATGTTGCAACACTAAGACCTGCCCAAAAGAAAACTGATATAAGACAACAGCACCAAGTTTCCAGGGCCATTGTCTCTCTTGATTAGCCCACTCCTTCCATAGGGGGTACACTTTAATAAAGTTTTGCTTTCGTTCTGTTAATTCTTTACTGTGGCAGTGAAAAGAAGCAAGGTTTCTTTCCTTTTCCAGCTAACTCTCAGCAACAAATTCACTGTGGGACACTCATTCCAAGGAATAATTATTTGTAGACCTCTACCAAGGTCTGGATCAAGTTAAGGGTTATATAGCCGGATTTCTAGAATCTTGAAGGGAAAAGAAGCCTTATCAGGAAAGGAGATTTTGAAATTTTTATAATCAAAAGGTCTTTAATTAAAGTTCTAAATAAAGACATAACTGTAAAATTTAATGTTATATGCTTCTAGCATACATTTGGAATTACTACCATGTTGGAAAAGCCAATTCGGTTCTTAACAATAAATAAAACTTTCTGAGAACTTGCCAAATGCTATATGTACTTACTACACCAATGTGCTTCTTCACAAATGTCTAGCTCATTATTAATAACATTATAACTAGGAAGATTCTAATGCCAAAATAGTATCCTCTGCCAAAAACTTACCTGTTTAACTTTAGCTTCAAATTCAGAATCATTTTTATCAAAGATCACTTGAGCGAGACGCATTTGTTCAGCTGTTGCCTGAAAAGCAAATACACAATTAATAAAAAGATCTGAGCACCTAAGATATAAGTTAGATGCCAAAATCTGCTGCAAAAAGATAAAAAGCTCAAGAACTACAGCACTATGGTAACAGAAATACTGATTAGAGCTCTCAAATGTACACAATCTGTTTTCATAAGCCAAACAAACATGACTTTTTTCCCTAAACATCAAATTAAATGTCATAAAGGTCCCATTCCTTTGGCTAAATGACCTAAAGTTATTAATCATCATAAATGGCCACATGACTCATTTACATGTTCCTTCCCTTAGAGAAATGGAGTAATAAGCACTAGAAAAAATTGGAACAGGAAAGCACTGGAAATTACTAGGACACAGGCTTAGAACCAGCTTAGCTGTCAAAAAAGCTCTGCTGTCAAGTCTTAAAAGATATCCTGGGCACCTCTGAATAGAAATGGCTGTATTTATCTAAATAAAAATTATTTTAAAGGTCACTTTTTTCTTAGCCACAATTTTAAAAATTTTAAGAAAATGGAAACTTATAAACACTAAAATTAGTCACCCCAACAGAAAACTCTCTTCCAATGGCTTTTCAGCCAAAATACTTAAAAAAAAAAAATCAAATTACTGAATATTTGCCATTTCCTTTTATACTATTTTTGGCAATAAAAAAATAGCAAGTTATTGTATAAAAAAGTGACTCTCTTGTTCAGTGAGGTAAGAGTAATATACCAATTTGTTTTGTTAGCTTTGAAAAAGGTACCTTGATTATGGTAACAGGAAAACTAAATGAAGGGTTTATAGGATCTCTCTGTACTGATAAATCTAAAATTACTCTCAAAATTTACCAAAATAAAAATATTACCCTCGTTAACTAAGATATTTACTAACTACCAACATAAATTTTTTTTAAGATTTTATTTATTTATTCATGAGAGACACAGAGAGAGAGGCAGAGACGTAGGCAGAGGAAGAAGCAGATTCCTCACGGGGAACCCGAGGTGGGACTCAATGCCCAGACCCAGGATCACACCCTGAGCCGAAGGCAGACGCTCAACCACTGAGCCTCCCAGGCATCCCCCAACATAACTATTTTAAAAGTTAAACCATTTAAATTACTGAATGAGGGCAGCCCCGGTAGCCCAGTGGTTTAGCACTGCCTTCGGCCCAGGGTGGGGTCCTGGAGACCCAGGATCGAGTCCCACGTTGAGCTCCCTGCATGGAGCCTGCTTCTCCCTCGGCCTGTGTCTCTGCCTGTGTGTGTGTGTGTGTGTGTGTTTCTCATGAATAAATAAATAAAATATTTAAAACAAAAATAAATAAAAATTTTTTACAAAATTTACAAGACGCCTGGGTGGCTCAGCAGTTGAGCACCTGTCTGCCTTCGTCTCAGGGCATGATCTCAGCGTTTCAGGATCAAGTCCCACATCAGGCTTCCTGCATGAAGCCTGTTTCTCCCTCTGCCTAGGTCTCTGTCTCTGCCTCACTCTCTCTCTCTGTCTCTCATGAATAAATAAAATCTTAAAAAATAAATAAATGCTAATTCTAAGGGAGAAAGTTGCATGAGGAACACATTATTTGCACATAGTCTCAAAGTGTCTCAACAAAGATCATTTTTTAGTTGCTAGATAAAACAGTTAAAAATAAGAAAAAAATGGGCAAAACCTGGACTAAATATAACAACATCCTTAATGAAAGGCAGATAGATCTCAATAACTCCACCCATAATCTGAGAAATAGTCAAAAATCCTCTATGTAGTATTCCAATCAGAGTTCTATAACCTGAATCTAATCATGAGGAATTATCATACAAACTCAAATTGAAGAATTTTTAGATTTATCCATTTATTTGAGAGACAGAGAGAAAATATGTGTGTGCATGCACAAGCATGCTAGCAGGAGGAGGGGCAGAGGGAGAGTAGCAGACTCCCTATAGAGCATGGTACTCAATGCCATGAACCAGAGATCATGACCTGAGCCAAAAAAACAAGAGTTAGATGTTTAACCAACTGAGCCACCTAGAAGTCCTGAAGAATATATGTAACAACTGGCTTGTATCTTTTTCAATTTGTCTGTATTTTGGAAGATAAAGGCTAACAGCTGTTCTAGAATAGAGAGATAGGTCAAACAAAAGGTATGTGATGATTCTATACTAGAATGGGGAAACATGGGGATATTACCCGAGTAACTGACATTGGAACAACTAAATACCGGAATAACTAAAAATAATGTATGTATTAAATACATGCATACAATGTACATATGTATATAGACATAAAATATAGAAAAAAAATAAAAGAGCAAAAGTGGCACTATGTTAAAAGTCTCATAAAGAGTATATGAGAGGGATGCCTGGGTGGCACAGCAGTTGGGTGCCTGCTTCGGCCCAGGGGTGATCCTGGAGTACTGGGATCGAGTCCCACATTGGGTTCCCTGCATGGAGCCTGCTTCTCTTTCCTATGTCTCTGCCTCTTTCTCTCTCTCTGTCTCTAATGAATAAATAAAATATTTTTTTTAAAAAAAAGTTTAGGAGAGTTCTCTAAACTGCTCCTGCAACTTAACAGCAAGAACAAAATTCTACAGACAACAATATACCACAAAACTAGATAAGAAGGTATCCCTCATAAACCTCAAAATAGAAACAGATGAAGAAAAACTAGCCAGAGATACAGTATCTCAATCTAGGACCCTGAGATCATGACCTGAGCCAAAATCAGGAATGGGTTGCTTAACCAACTGAGCCACCCAGGAGTCACACTATTATATCAACTCTTGAAACTAATCAGTTAGGGCTCCCATTAAGAAAAACTAATAGAATCAAAATTAAGTCACAGATAAAGAAAAGAAAAAAAAAAAAAAAAGGTCCACACTGGGGATAGAGAAGAGAGCCAGGAAATCTCAGAAAGTAAGCCAACATAATTACACAGAAAAGACACACTCTGAAATTAGAAAAGCCACTCAGAACTATGTTGCCATCTGAAAGTCCAAGAAAACTCACCGCACATAAAAGTAAGCAATAGAAAAATAAAGGTCAAGAAAAATAAATAAATAATAAAAAAAGAAATAAAAAAAGAAAAATAAAGGTCAAATCCCACACAAAGTTATTATAAGAAAAACAGAATAAGGAGCAAGATAATAAACAATGAAAACACACCAAAACTAAGTACCTAGAGAATAAAGCCATCTTCTGTTTCAAAATTAAAAGGCACTGAGCATCAGGGACCTGGGAGGCTCAGTCAGTTAAGCGTCTGCCTTCAGCTCAGGTCATGATCCCAGGATCCTGGAATCGAGTCCCACATCACACTCCTTGCTCTGTGAGGAGAGCCTGTTTCTCCCTCTGCCTGTCTCTCATGAATAGATCAATAAAATTTTGGGGATCCCTGGGTGGCTCAGCAGTTTAGCGCCTGCCTTTGGCCCAGGGCGCGATCCTGGAGTCCCGGGATCGAGTCCCACATCAGGCTCCCGGCATGGAGCCTGCCTCTCCCTCCTCCTGTGTCTCTGCCTCTCTCTCTCTCTATGTCTATCATAAATAAATAAATCTTTAAAAAAAAAAATCTTTAGGGGGGGCAGCACTGATCATAAAATGATCTAATACAGGGATCCCTGGGTGGCGCAGCGGTTTGGCGCCTGCCTTTGGCCCGGGGCGCGATCCTGGAGACCCAGGATCGAATCCCACGTCAGGCTCCCTGCATGGAGCCTGCTTCTCCCTCTACCTGTGTCTCTGCCTCTCTGTCTCTCTCTGTGTGACTATCATGAATAAATAAAATCTTTAAAAAAAAAAAAAAAAAAAAAAGATCTAATACATAAATAACATGCCTAGCTTTTTCTAACTCAAATAAAAACGAAGACTACACACAAAGAAGAAACAAAAAAAAATAATTTTTTTAAACAATTAACACTTCAAGAGAAATACAAGGTGTAAGGGGGAAATATTTTGAGCAAAAAATTTAAAAAGGAAAAATAAAACGAAAGAATTAGAGAAGGGGTGTTCGCTGGTACAGCATGTGAGTCTTGATCTCAAGGTTGAGAGTTTGAGCCCTGTGTTGGATATAGAGTTTTTTATCTTTTAAGATTTTATTTATTTGAGAGTGAGTGAGAGCAAGCGAGAGAGGGCACAAATGGGGGGAGGAGTGCGGGGAGATGGAGAAGGAGACTCCCTAATCAGCAGGGAGCACAACTCAGGCTCAGTCCCAGGAGTCCAGGATCATGGCCTGAGGTGAAGGCAGACTGAGGTGCTTATTTCCAAAATAGTTTTATTTTTGAGAAAAAAAAAATTTTTAAGAGTTTATTTATTCACGAAAGACACAGAGTGAGAGGCATAGGGAGAAGCAGGCTCTCCGTAGAGAGCCCAATGCAGGACTTGATCCTAGGAACCTGGGATAACGACCTAAGCCAAAGGCAGATGCTCAACCACTGAGCCACCCAGGTGCCCCCAAAATAGTTTTTTAAAGAAGGAAATAGGGGCAGCCCGGGTGGCTCAGCAGTTTAGTGCCGCCTTCAGCCCAGGGTGTGATCCTGGAGACCAGGGATCAAGTCCCATGTCGGGCTCCCTGCGTGGAGCCTGCTTCTCCCTCTGCCTTGTTGTCTCTGCCTCTCTCTCTCTCTCATTCTCTCTCTCTCTGTGTGTGTGTCTGTCATGAATAAATAAATAAAATCTAAAAAACAAAAACTTTCTTTTAATTAAATAAAGAAAGAAGGAAATAACAGAGGGAACAGTAAAAATAAGTGAAAAAAAGAAGAGAAAAACTGAAGAATCTTGGGGATCCCTGGGTGGCTCAGCGGTTTAGCGCCTGCCTTTGGCCCAGGGCAGGATCCTGGAGTCCAGGGATTGAGTCCCGCGTCTGGCTCCTTGCATGGAGCCTGCTTCTCCCTCTGCCTGTGTCTCTGCTTCTCTCTCTCAATCTGTGTCTCTCGTGAATAAATAAATGAAATCTTTAAAAGGAAAATTGAAAAAAAAAAAAAATCTGGCTCATGGCAGGGGAGGGAGAGTGGGGGGGTCAACAAACTGACAAACCTTTAGCTAGATCAACCAAGAAGAGAGAAAACTAAAGTCATTAAAATTAAGAACGAAGGGACGCCTGGGTGTCTCAGCAGTTGAGCATCTGCCTTTGGCTCAGGTCCTGATCTCAGGGTCCTGGGATCAAGTCCTACATCGGTCTTCCCGCAGGGTCTTCCTCTGCTCTTGTCTCTGCCTCTGTGTGTCTCTCATGAATAAATAGTATCTTTAAAAAAAAAAATTAGGAATGAAATAGGGGACATCACTACTTATGTTAGAGGAATAAAAAGGATTCTAAGAGAATTCCATGAACAAATGTATGCCACAAACTGCATACCTAGACAAAAAAGAAGAATTCCTAAAAGGACACAAACTCTGAAACCATGTCAAGAAAAATGAAAACTCAGCAACAAGTAACTGAATAAGCCATCAAAAAGTTCCCATAGGACGCCTGGCTGGCTTAGTCAGAAGACCCATGAGACTCTTGATCTCAGGGTTGTGACTTCAAGCCCCATGTTGGGTACGGAGCCTACTTAAAATAAATAACTAAATAAAAAGTTCCCACAAAGAAAAGCCCAGAGCCAGAAGGCTTCACTAGTAAATTCTACCAAATGTGAATTCTACCAAATTAACACCAATATCAGTTCTTTACAAGCTGTTTCAAAAAAACATAGACTTCCTAACTCACTGTTCAACGGGTATTATCCTGATACCAAAATCAAAAACATCACAAGAAAAGACAACAACAGGAAAATATCACTCTGGGGGCGCCTGGGTGGCTCAGTCAGTTAAGCACCAGCCTTTGACTCAGGTCATGATCCCAGGGTCTCCTGTGATCAAGTCCCAAGTCAGGCTCCCTGGGAGCCTGATTATCCTTCTCCCTACCACTTGTGCTCTCTCCCCAACTTGTGCTCTCAAATAAATAAATAAAATCAAAAAGGGGGGGGTACCACGATCATTGAGAAATCTTCCACAAAATTCTAGCAAAGCAACAGCACACAAAAAAGGATTATATACTATTACCAAGTAAGATCTATCCCAAGAATTCAAGGTTGTTTAACATCTGAACAATGTAATACATCATATTAATAAAATAACAAATCGGGGATCCCTGGGTGGCGCAGCGGTTTGGCGCCTGCCTTTGGCCCAGGGCGCGATCCTGGAGACCCAGGATCGAATCCCACGTCGGGCTCCCGGTGCATGGAGCCTGCTTCTCCCTCTGCCTATGTCTCTGCCTCTCTCTCTCTCTGTGTGACTATCATAAATAAATAAAAATTAAAAAAAAAATAAATAAAATAAAATAAAATAAAATAAAATAAAATAAAATAAAATAAAATAAAATAAAACAAAATAACAAATCTACATGATCATTTCAATAGACACAGAAAAAGCATTTGATAAAATCCAATATCCTTTCATGGTAACACAGACTCAACAAATTAGAAATATAGAAGGGAACTTCCTCAACCTAACAGCAACTACAAAAAACCCAGAGCTAACAATATACTTAATAGTGAAAACAAAGCTTTCTTCCTAAGATCAAGACCAAACACAAAGTGTCTTTTCCAGCCTTTTGTACTGGGGTGTCTAATTGAAGCAATTAGACAAGGAAAGTCCTGAGGCAATTAAGCAAGGAAGGAGGCTACATTCATAAAACTGGGGAAATGTCCAAATACACACCCTTGCAATACAGACGTGAACCTCAGAAAAACACTGAAACTGTACATAGGAAGGGTCAACAATAATCTGTCATTCAACCATTATGAAATTCTTCATCTGTGAAGCATTATCTTCCCATAAGATAAAAAAAAATTCCAGTTATAAAAATTAAATCATGAGGTAAAGCTTCGATTTTATTGCTAGAAAGGATCTTAGACATAGTAATTCAATTCAACTCCATTTACTAACACTTTATGCGGGGTGTTAAAGGCACAGGACTCCTAACTACCACAGGTATGTAGTGCCCTGTATATCAATCACACTGCCTTCCAGCTAGGGAGGAAGCTATTTTACCAGTCTAAGAATATTGCAATGAGGGTCTAGGCTAGTATGGATGCCATAAGAAGGAATGTAAAGAGAGATGATGTTTTCTTCTATTGTTTTACACTTGAAGACTGAGGAAAAGCACTTTAACAATGTGCAAGAACTAGAAAACTGGGAGAAGACAGTCCATATTAGCTATCAGAAACCTGCAGAGTCTGAAGCAAAAAGAGGCACAAAGAAAGATAGAAATGAAAGTTAGAAGCAGAGTGAAAGCAAACAGCAGTACATAAGATGTCCAGAACCCTAAAAGAAGGTAGGATGTCTGCAACAAGAAAACATAATAAAATCGTCAGAACCTTCTGAGATGAGTATGATATTCCGTATCTTGAGAGGGGACTGAATTATACAGGTATATGTATCTAACAAATAATTATCTGATACACTTAAAATGTCTCTATATGTAAACTTCAGTTAAAAAAGAGAAAGCAACCTAAAAAATATCAAACTAGTTATACATATATGTATGTTAAAGTGCTTAGGACTAAAGTATACTGAGGACTTTAATTTACCTTGAAACATATCAAGAAAATAAGATAGAACAGTGGATAGCTAGTCAGATGTAATAAACCAAATATACCAAAAAGCTAATTCTGAGTATATGGGTGCTTGCAACACAACTCTTTTCAACTACTGTTTGTATATGAACATCTTCATAATAAAATGTAAGAAGTAAAAAATTTCAACACTTCCAGAAAGGAACATGGGAGGAAGAGGAAAAAAGAAAGGGCATAGGGAGGGAAAGAAGGGTGACAAAACATGTTAAACAGGAGCTAAAATAAAAGGATAAACTTGGGGAAAAAAGTTAATTGCAGACCTCTTGTAGACACTCCAATCATTCACTGTTTTATATTAGAAGAATGTGCCTAGCGGTGGGTGCCTGGGTGGCTCAGTCAGTTAAGCATCCTACTCTTGGTTTAGCTCAGCTGTGATCTCAGGGTAATAAGATGGAATCTCACATCAGGATCTGCACTCAGCATGGAGTCTTAAGATTCTCTCTCTCCCCCTCTCCCCCGTTCTCACCCTCAAGCATGCTCTGTTACTAAAATTAAAAAAATAAATCTTTAATAAAAAAGAAAAAAAGAAGGGATCCCTGGGTGGCGCAGTGGTTTGGCGCCTGCCTTTGGCCCAGGGCGCGAACCTGGATATCCGGGATCGAATCCCATGTCGGGCTCCCGGTGCATGGAGCCTGCTTCTCCCTCTGCCTGTGTCTCTGCCTCTCTCTCTCTCTCTCTCTCTCGCTCTCTGTGGGACTATCATAAATAAATAAAAATTTAAAAAAAAAAGAAAAAAGAAAAAAGAAGAAGAAATAGAATGTGCCTGGTTCAAGATGTTTCAGACAGAAAACAGAGCATACAACAATGTCACAGTGCACGACACACCTAATCCAGGGACTCTGGATATAGTATCTTTCCAAAAGGGGTGTGGGATTAAAAGTAATAGGGCAGGGGGAAAACAATCACCAATAACAGATCTACGAGCAGCAATATTTAAACTTGAAAAGTGTCTAAGAATTGCCTATGCTTCCTTAACGTACACAAGTTATAGACACAGAAAAATTCGGCCCAATTCTATTAAACTATCTTACAAAATATTAGTGAGAAAACACTTGAGTTGACAACTTTCACTAAAGATTATAAGAATAGTTATTAATTGGGATCCCTGGGTGGCGCAGCGGTTTGGCGCCTGCCTTCAGCCGGGGGCGCTATCCTGGAGACCCGGGATCGAATCCCACATCGGGCTCCTGGTGCATGGAACCTGCTTCTCCCTCTGCCTATATCTCTGCCTCTCTCTCTCTCTCTCTCTCTATCATAAATAAATAAAAATTAAAAAAAAAAAGAATAGTAATTAATCATAACATCTTGCTATAGGTAACAGTCTGGAGCTTCCACATATTTTTATATTTTCATTTTATATTGTTTCACCCACATATTTCTAAAATGTAAGTCAAGGGTCACTGGCTGGCTCGGTCAGTAGAGCATGTATCTCTTGATCTCAGGATCATGAGTTCCAGCCCCATGTTGTGTGTGGAGCCTACTTTAAAAATACACACACACAGGGATCCCTGGGTGGCGCAGCGGTTTGGCGCCTGCCTTTGGCCCAGGGCCGGATCCGGGAGACCCTGGATCGATTCCCACATCGGGCTCCCGGTGCATGGAGCCTGCTTCTCCCTCTGCCTGTGTCTCTGCCTCTCTCTCTCTCTGTGTGTGACTATCATAAAAAAAAAAAAAAAAAAAAAAATTTAAAAATACACACACACAAAATAAATAAAATTAAAAAATAAAAATACATATACAGGGCAGCCCAGGTGGCTCAGCGGTTTATCGCCACCTTCACCCCAGGGCCTGATCCTGGAGACCTGGGATTGAGTCCCACACTGGGCTTCTTACATGGAGCTTGCTTCTCCCTCTGCCTGTGTCTGTCTAGTCTGTCTGTCTGTCTCTCTCTGTGTCTCTCATGAATAAATAAAATCTTAAAAAAAAAAACATATACATAGATAAAAAAAAAAATTAGGGATGCCTGGGTGGCTCAGCGGCTGAGCATCTGCCTTCGGCCCACAGCATGATCCTGGGGTCCGGGATCGAGTCAACATTGGGCTTTCTGCATGGAACCTGATTCTCCCTCTGCCTATGTCTCTGCCTCTCTCTCTCTCGGTCTCTCATGAATAAATAAATAAAATCTTTAAAAAATAAAATAAGGGGATCCCTGGGTGGCTCAGCGGTTTAGCGCCTGCCTTTGGCCCAGGGCGCGATCCTGGAGTCCCGGGATCGAGTCCCACATCAGGCTCCCGGCATGGAGCCTGCTTCTCCCTCCTCCTGTGTCTCTGCCTCTCTCTCTCTCTCTCTCTTTCTCATAAAATAAATAAATAAATAAATAAATCTTTAAAAATAAAAATAAAATAAAATAAAATGTAAAGTCATATTAGGTAAATACCAATTACTAATTTATTCAGACTTAAATGTTCTCACCTTAAGTACTATGACTCAAATATTCTTTGCATTTCTCTTCTGTGCTATCATCTGTATTAATCCTAACGGGGCCATTTAGACATAACTTCTGAAAACAGATCTGATGTGCTTAACAGCTGTTTAGCAAGTACAGTACTGCAATACTAGCCTATCATATTAATGAAATACAAAGCATTTTAAATCAGAACTTAAAATATTTTTTACCTTTGTGACTACTCTAGCCCAGAAAATTACTTTAAATATGTGATTAAAAAGATCCCTTAAAAAAAAAAAAAAGGTCCCTAAATATACGGATCCCTGGGTGGCGCAGTGGTTTGGCGCCTGTCTTTGGCCCAAGGCGCGATCCTGGAGACCCGGGATCGAATCCCACGTCGGGCTCCCGGTGCGTGGAGCCTGCTTCTCCCTCTGCCTATGTCTCTGCCTCTCTCTCTCTCACTGTGTGTCTATCATAAATAGATGATAGATAGATAGATAGATAGATAGATAGATAGATAGATAGATAGATAGATAAATTTAAAAAGATCCTAAATACAAATTCAAGTAGGATAGGAAACTTGCCAGGGTGACCTCTGGCAAGTGTCAAGAATCTGTAAAACTTGTGAAATCAAAGGGAAACAGCAAAACAACTGATGGTTTGAAGTTGAACAAGGTTAGTGCACCCTACCCTACAACAAATATTAGTGACATCCACCACCCAACTATCAGGTTGAAAAAAAGTCTTGCCAAGAAAAGCAGCATTACTAATTCTCTTCCTCTGAATCTTCTCCATTCATTTGACTTATAATGGGCTAAGCTACTTTCCTCCTCTTTGTTTCTAATTTTTAAGTAAACTCCATGTCACACATAGGGCTTGAACTCACAACCTAGAAATCGAGTTGCACGTTCCACTGATTGAGCCAGCCAGGCACCCCAGAGCTAAGCTACTTTCACAGTGAATACATTGACAGCTTGTCCATGCAAGCCAAATGTTTTTCATTCTATCCGCCACTCATAAAATTTGGAAAAATATAATGAAATATAATTTTTTAAATCATCCTTATGCCCACCACCCAAAGATAAAAATTATTAATATAGTCTACTAGTCTTTTCTTGTTTTAACAGTTGTTCCATACTATAATTTCAGGTCCTTTTCTCAGTTGATCAGGAGCAGACATCTTCCAGCTTTGTAACTTATGCAGAATATATGATGAGTAAAGGTTATCACTTCCTGAATACAACCTATGTCCTTTCTAATTACTTACAACCATCCTGAAAAGTATCATACTCCATGTCACTTTTGAATATTTATTTGTGAGAGAGCACAACGAGCAGAGGGGAAAGGGAGAAGTAGACTCCCCACTGAGCAGGGAGCCCAATGCAGGGGATACCATGATCTGAGGCTAAGGCAGACATACAAACAACTGAGCCACCCAAGCACCTCTCTATGTCACACTTTAAAAAACTGGAGTTTTTATCTCTCCACATAATACTAAAGAAACATCACTTTAATCAAAATGACAAAATTGATCATCAGAAGGGGCACACCTGGGTGGCTCAGTCAGTTAAGCATCTGCCTTCAGCTCAGGTTATGATCCCACGGTCCTGAGATCGAGCCCCACATCAGGCTCTTTGCTCAGCAGGGGGCCTGCTTCTCCCTCTTCCTCTGCTTGTATCTCCCTGCTTGTGTGCTGTCAAATAAATAAAATCTTAAAAAAAAAAAAAAAAAGATTGATCACGAGTATATATACAATAAAACCTATATCCTAAACATCATGATATGATGCATCAAGAAGATATCATCACTTCTGCGGTATTTCTACCAAAACTACATAAACCTGGGGTGCCCAGGCACCCAGGCTCAACTGGTTGGGTATCAGACTCAGCTCAGGTCGTAATCTCAGAGTCATGAGATTGAGCCTCATAACAGGCTCCCCACTCAGTGGAGGAGTCTGCTTTGAAATCCTCTCCCTCTGGCCCTCCCCCAATTTGCACTTGCTATCTCTCTCTAAAATAAGTAAATCTTCAAAAGTGCATAATCCCATTATAATCATGAGGAATATTTCAGACAAGCTAAAATTGGTAGATATTCTACAAAGTAACTGACCCATATTCTTTAAATAGGTCAATGTTATGAAACAGAGGAAAGGAAGTTCCACATTAAAAATGACTGAGGAGAACTGACATCTGGATACAATGGATGATAATGGACTTAATTAGCTAAAAAGGACATTATTGAGACAATTGGGAAAATAGTAATAGTCTGTAGATTACGTGAGTTGATTTCCTGATTTTTAATAACTGTTCTGTAATTATGTCCTTGAAAAAAAAATACGGAAGTATTCAGATGTGGTATTTACCGTATCTACAACTTACTCTCAAAAGGTTCTAAGGAAAAGCTGTATGTAGTTTCTTCTTTGTAGGAAGGAGAAAAATATAAACATGGTAAAAATGTTAATATCTGGGAGATCTGGATTAAAGGATATTTAGGAATGAATATCCTTTGAAACTTTGTACTACTATCCTTTGTACTACTCTTGAAACTTTCTCTAACTCTCAAAGCATGTTTTTTTGGGTTTTTTTTTTAAGTGAGGTTAAAACACACAAGTAATTCAACTAATTAGTAAAGTGACAAACCTACTTTATTCAGAATCTAAGAGCTCATAGTCTTCTCCCTTATATCCCTCTACTTTGATAGAAGTGTCCTGAGATAAACTACCTTTGGACATTTAAAATTGGGCAATAAACATCTTACAAAATAAAACCTTACCCCCACCCTCGGTTTAAGATTGCTTCCTTAGGAAATACTTCTCAGAATGGGATTAATGGATAAATGAAGATGTATAATTTTATTCATACTGCTTTTATGATAAATTCTCAACATACTTTTTTATAAAGGAAAATTAGAAATCTAAGGTCTAAGAATCAGTGAGCAGTTTTTCATCTAATTACATAAAATGAGGGACACCTGGGTGGCTCAGCAGTTGGGCAGCTGCCTTGGGCTCAAATTGTGATCCCGGGATCCAGGATCAAGTCCTGCATCAGGCTCCTGTGAAGAGCCTGCTTCTCCTTCTGTCTGTTTCTTTGCCTCTCTCTCTCTCATGAATAAATAAACCTTTAAAAAAATAAAAAATTTAAAAATAATTACATAAAATGAGCCATCCCCAAAGGGCTTATGGAAAAACTAATATTGACAACAGCCATTAGAAGGGAAGAGAGAGCCCTCCGTCCTCCAGTCTGGAGAGACTGATTCACTGGAAATCAGTCCAATGACTCTACTTGGGTGGGAGATGGAAACAATTTACATTTCCAACATTTACTTTGGCATGCCTTTAAAAGATTTCATTTTTTTAAGATTTTATTTTGTTTTGTTTTTAAGATTTTATTTATTTATTCATGAGACACAGAGAGAGAGAGAGGCAGAGACACAGGTGGAGGGAGAAGCAGGCTCCATGCAGAGAGCCCGACATGGGACTCAATACCAGGTCTCCAGGATCATGCCCTGGGCTGAAGGCAAGTGCTAAACCGCTGAGCCACCCAGACTGCTCGTTCTTAAGATTTTATTGTGAAGCAATCTCTACACCCAATGTGGGACTCAAACATACAATCTCAAGATCAGGAGTTGCACGCTCCATCAACTGAGCCACCCAGGCACCCCTAAAAAGATTACACTTTTAATCTTGACTGATTTGATAAATAACAAAATGTCATTTAAATTTGTGTCTATTTAAAAAAAAAAAAAAAAAAAAAAAATTTTGTGTCTATTTAAAAAATAAATAAAATAAAAAATAAATTTGTATCTATTTGATTATAAGCAGGGTTGCACCTATGATTACTCATAACTTATATTTCTTCTGTGATAAGAAAATCTTTCATGAATAACCTCTTAAGCATTCACCTACAAAGGGAGGGCCTAGTACAAAAGTCCCAATTTTTCCAACAAGAGACTCTTCTCAGTTGTGAATAATTATCTATTGGGATAAATGTAGTTAGGAACAAGCACTGAATAGCAGAATGTCTGGAGGGTATTATGCTGAGTGAAGTAAGTCAGTCGGAGAAGGACAAACATTATATGTTCTCATTCATTTGGGGAATATAAATAATAGTGAAAGGGAAAATAAGGGAAGGGAGAAGAAATGTGTGGGAAATATCAGAAAGGGAGACAGAACGTAAAGACTGCTAACTCTGGGAAACGAACTAGGGGTGGTAGAAGGGGAGGAGGGCGGGGGGTGGGAGTGAATGGGTGACGGGCACTGGGTATTATTCTGTATGTTAGTAAATTGAACACCAATAAAAAAAAAATGAATGGAAAAAAAAAAAAAAAAAAAAAAAAAAGAATAGCAGAATGTAAGTCTATTAATAGAAGTAAAACACAAAGCTAACCTTTTTCTTTTTTAAAGATTTTATTTATTGGGCAGCCCCGGTGGCGCAGCGGTTTAGTGCCACCTGCAGCCCGGGGTGTGATCCTGGAGATCCGGGATCAAGTCCCATGTCAGGCTCCCTGCATGGAGACTGCTTCTCTCTCTGCCGATGTC
The DNA here is from genome assembly GCF_053574225.1 of Canis aureus. Taxonomy (NCBI): domain Eukaryota; kingdom Metazoa; phylum Chordata; class Mammalia; order Carnivora; family Canidae; genus Canis; species Canis aureus. The sequence goes on from NC_135620.1 coordinate 52,464,593, forward strand.
TCTCCCTCTCTCTCTTTCTGAATAAATAAATAAATAAATCTTAAAAAATAAATTAACTTAAAAAAAAAAAAGATTTTATTTATTTATTTATGAGACACACAGAGAGAGAGGCAGAGACATAGGCGGTGGAAAGAGAAGCAGGTTCCATGCAAGGAGACCGATGTGGGACTTGATCCCAGGAATCTGGGATAACACCCTGAGCCAAAGGCATAAGCTCAACCGCTGTGTCACCCAGGTGTCCCAGTACAAAGCTAACCTTATACTGAAAAATGTAAGGCAACAATCAAGTAAAGTCTACTTTCTGTGTCCCTTAACATCAGCAGGGCACTTGGTTATGACTGATTATAACAGAGTACTTGTAATTAGCTACCAATGTATAGTCAAATCATCAATCTGAAATTTATGATGGGCCTCTGAAAAAAGGTTTATAAATCTACTCAATAACAATGGATAAAATGTTAAATTTTGTACCAGATACTATACTTAACATTTTACTTAAATTATACAACTTCATTTAAAATAACAATATAAACAAATTCATACAGAGAGACTATTTGTTTTCTTAAGATTTTTTTTTTATTTATTTTAGGGGGGGAAGGAGAGGGAAAGAATCTCAAGCAGATCCTCCACTAAGCACAGAGAAAAAATCAGGGCTCAATTCTATGACCCTGAGATCATTAACTAACACAAAATCAAGAGTCAGACACTTAACCAACTGAGCCATCAAGGCTTCCTAGAAGGAGGGACTATTTAACATTAAATATTTTATACAGGGCAGCCCGGGTGGCTCAGCAGTTTAGAGCCACCTGCAGCCCAGGAAGTGATCCTGGAGACCTGGGATCGAGCCCCACGTCAGGCTCCCTGCATGGGGCCTGCTCTCCCTCTGCCTGTGTTTCTGCCTCTCTCTGTGTTTTAAATAAATAAATAAATAAATAAATAAATAAATAAATAAATAAATAAATCTTTTTAAAAACTAAATAAATAAAAAATAAGTATTTTATGCAGGGCAGCCGTGATGGCTCAGCGGTTTGGCACCGCCTTCGGCCCAGGGTATGACCCTGGAGACCGGGGATCAAGTCCCACATCAGGCTCCCTGCATGGAGCCTGCTTCTCACTGTCTCTCTCATGAATAAACAAAATCTTAAAAAAAAAAAAATATATATATATATACACATATATATATTATACAAATGGACCTTGTTAATTAAAAGTCATCTTAATATTTAAAAGACTCTCCCCAGCTAATAATGCTTGAAAGAAATGGCAGCTTTTTGTAAGTCTCTTATAATTCAGCTATTTCTCTACTTCAGAGAATTACTTGTCCATATAGTCTGGATTTTCATACTACATTCAGGTACATACCTAGATTAATAATAAAGAAAAGGGGGGGCACCTGGCTGGCTCAATCTGGTAGAATATGTGACTCTTCATCTCAGGGCTCTAAGTTCAAGCCCCATATTGGGAGTAGAAATAACTTAAAAATCCTTAAAAAAAAAAAAAGAAAAGAAAAAGGGAAAAAAAAGCAGATGCTAATAGGTAAAAGGAAAAAGTTCACACTCAGATAAGGAACAACAACCAACAGTATCTGGATCAATGATATTTTTCTTTCCCAGGAAATACAATCTACTTAAAAAAAAAAAGTTCAAAATCCAAAGATATCCTACAAAGGAGAATTATGTGCTCCCTAATTAACTCTACACAAAACAAGAGTTCCATAAAAACTTACCTGTACTACTTGTTTCTGTACTTGTGTTGCCTGTGTCGCTGAAATCTGTGTTTTTTCCCGAGCACCTCGGGAACGGTCACTGCTCACCGAAGTCATCATATACAGTATATACAAAATAACGTATGTACAAAATAGAAAATCTGCAAGAAAGCAAGCATGATAGTAAGCAAAACATCCAAATCATAGTAAAAGGCAAGGATAAAATTCAGAGATAACAAGGAAACATGAGATAGAACATAAGTTCTCTAAAACACAAATTCTCAAGAAACGATCCATTAAGATTTTACATTTTCCTAGCAACAATTCAGTCAATTTTTACTAACGCAATCTACAGGTCTATGGTTTAAGGGGGTGCCTGGGTGGCTCAGTTGGTTAAGCATCTGCCTTCGGCTCAGGTCATGATCCCGGGATGGAGCCCCACCATCAGACTGGACTCCCTGCTCAGTGGGGAGTCTGCCTCTCCCTCTCCTGCTCCACTTGCTTGTGCTTTCTCTCTGTATCAAATAAAGAAAAATCTTTAAAAATAATAATAAAATAAAAACATATAAGTCTATAGTCGGGGCACCTGGCTGGCTCAGTCAGGAGGGCATACAACTCGATCTCAGGGTGTGAGTTCAAGTTCCATGTTGGGAGCAGAGATTACTAAAAAAATGAAATCTCAAAGGCACCTGGATGACTCAGACAGTTAAGCATCTGCCTTTGGCTCAAGTCATGATCCCAGGGTCCTAGGATCAAACTCCCTGCTCAGTGAGGAGTCTGCCTCTTCCTCTCCATCTGTCTCTACCCCAGTTAATGCTCTTACTCTTTCTCTCTCAAATAAAAAAAATCAAACCAAATCAAACCAATCAAAACCTTAAACCAAAGGGGGCCTTGGTGGTACAGTTGGTTAAGCACCTCAGTTTTTATTTCAGCTCAGCTCCTGATCTCAGGTCAAGCCCCACGTAGGACTCTACCCTCAGTGCAGAGTCAGCTTAAGACTCTCTCCCCACCTCCACCCACAATCTCACTTGTGCTCTAAAACAAAATAAATCTTTAAAAAAGAAACTTAGGACAGCCCAGGTGGCTCATGGGTTTAGCGCAGCCTTCAGCCCAGAGTGTGATCCTGGAGACCCAGTATTGAGCTCCACGTCAGGCTCCCTGCATGGAGCCTGCTTCTTCCTCTGCCTCTGCCCCCCCAATTCAAGTTCTCTTTCTCACTAAAATCTTTATAAATAAATAAAAATTAAATTAAATTTTGTAGAGAATGCAGAGAACTGTAACCCTTAAATACTACTGGTAGAAATGGAAAATGGAACAGTCACTGTGGAAAACAGTATAGCAACCTCAAAAAAAAAAAAAAAAAAAAAAAACCTATCTCATCCAGTAAATTCCACTTGAGTATATACCCAAAAAACTGAGAGCAGGGTCTCAACAAAGTATTTGTATACTCCTGTTCATTGCACTATTATACACAACAGCTAAAAAGTGGAAGCAACCAAGTTTCTACCAAGATGAAGAGATAACCAAAATGTAATATATACATGAAAGAGGCTAAGTAATATTCTATGGTTTAACTTTTTTTTTTTTTAGTTCTTACTTTAAGTAGGCTCCATGCCCAATGTGCACAATCCTGAGATCAAGAGTCCCATGATCAACCAACTAAGCCAGCCAGGCACCCCTATTATTCCACTTTTTTTTTTTTTTTAAAGATTTTATTTATTTATTCATGATAGTCACACAGAGAGAGAGAGAGCGGCAGAGACACAGGCAGAGGGAGAAGCAGGCTCCATGCAGGGAGCCCGACGTGGGACTCGATCCCGGGTCTCCAGGATTGCGCCCTGGTCCAAAGGCAGCGCCAAACCGCTGCGCCACCCAGGGATTATTCCACCACCCCCCTATTATTCCACCTTAAGAAAGAAGAAAATTCTGTTTTTTAAATAGGCTCCATACTAACATGGGGCTTGAACTCATGACCCCAAGTTCAAGAGTCTCATGCTCCACAGGCTGAGCCAGCCAGGCACCCCCAAAAAGAAGAAAATTCTAACACATGCTACCTATGGATAAACTACAGGGACATTATGCTAAGTAAAATAAGCCAGTCACAAAAGGACAGATACTCCATGACTCTACTTGTATCAGTTACCTACAACAGTCAAATTCAAACATTTATTTATGAGAAAGGGTAAGAGTGAGTGGTGAGGAGGGACAGAAGGAGAGGAAGAGATTCTCAAGCCGACTCCCACAATAGTCAAATTCATAGTCAAGGGGCACCTGGTGGCAGATGAGTGGAGCAATCGTTTAAGCATCCAACTCTTGGTTTTGGCTCAGGGTCCTAGGAATAAGCCCACATAAGGCTCCACACACAGTGCAAAGTCTGCATGGGATGTTCTCTCTCTTTGTCCTATGCCCCCCACCCCACCCCACTGTCTGTCTCTGTCTCACAAATAAACAAATATTTAGAAAAAGAAACAAAAAACAAGCAATCAAACTCGGAAATTCTACATAGACCATTAAAATGTAATACAGGGAGTCCTAACTGCTTATTTCCTGGGCTACAGAGCCTACAAATCAAGCTAGGTACTATATTATGAAATATATATTGTCTTCATAATCCTAAACTAGGAAAACAGTCACAAGAGAGCAGGCTGGAAGAGACAAAAATCTATGAAAATAAGACACACAGAATCAAGCCCCAAAGTCCATCTGTAATATACCTTACCATCTCCCTAACTTTCCATGACAGTCATATACACTCAGAAAAATAGCTATGTTGAACAACATTACTTAAAGTGACATGAAGTAAAATCTTTTACATTTCAAAACTTTTACATCACTCAATGGAATGTCCACTGGAACTCTTGAAACTAGGTCACTAGTGACCAAAACCTCAATAGTGGTAAGGAGAGACAGCTGGGTGGCTCAGCGGTTGAGCGTCTGCCTTCGGCTCAGGGTGTGATCCCGGAATCCCACATCGGGCTCCCTGGAGGGAAACCTGCTTCTCCCTCTGCCTGTGTCTCTACTGCTCTCTATGTCTCTAATGAACAAATAAATAAAATCTTAAAAAAAAAAAAAAATAGTGGGGAGGAAAAAGTCAAGATGACTGGGGAAGAGAGACAGCAAACTAAGCATACTTGAAAGAGGTGATAGCTAAAAGATACAGAGCATCAAAGCAGAGCTTTGCAAGGATGAACACTGAGCAAGTCTAACACATGGTAAGCCCCTTGAGGACAGTGTTTATTTCTGTCCTATCACCGTCATTCTTCTAGGGCCTAATATAGGATACACACACAATTTAATTAATATATATTTACTTAATAAAAGAGACCTAGGGGCACCTACCTGTATGGCTAAGTCTGGGGAACATGAAAGTCTTATTTTCAGGGTCATGAGTCTGTGCCTCATGTTGGGTATAGAGATTACTTAAAAAAAATAAAGAAACTTAAAGAAAAAGAGAGAGAGGGACACCTGGGTGGCTCAGTGGTTGAGCACCTGTCTGCCTTTGGCCCAGGGCATGATACTGGAGTCCTGGGATCAAGTCCCACATCAGGCTCCCTGCACGGAGCCTGCTTCTCTCTCTGCCTATCTCTGACTCTGTGTCTCTCATGAATAAGTATGTAAAATCTCTATTTAAAAAAAAAAAAAAGGAGAGAGAGAGAGAGACACCTATGCATAGGCTAAAGAGAAGATAACTGAGAGGTAATACACGGAAACAGCAGTGATGGAAAATGATCCCCTTGGGCAAGATGAATCCCTCCCCAAGTCCAGCAGAATGAAGAAAAGGAGAAGCATAACAGCAGCTAAATTTTTATGATTAGAAGAGACATCAATACAGTGTGTTGTATCAGTCTTTTTTTTAGTAAAATGGACAAAAACATCTGCAGAGAAGAGAATACCAGATGGAAGGTGGGTAGAGGAATGTTAAGAAAACAGCAAAGGTTTGTGACAGCTGCTAAGGTTGAGTATAAGAGGAAAACAATAGAAAACAGATAAAAAGAATTGAAGAGTGACACAGAGGACCTCAACTGAAAGCAGAAATCATGAATATATAGTGGCATTAATCTACATGTTACCACAAAAGCAAATTGAATGTCAGAAACTCTGGATCACAACTTAAACGTATAATCAAAGATGTAGGTTAAGAAACCAATTCCTTAAAAAAAAAAAAAAAGAAAAAAATCAATTCCTTGTTGAAATACCCCACAAAATAAAAGAATTTGGATTTTAAACAAAAGAGAGTCCAGGGAGGCCTGGGTGGCTCAGTGGTTGAACATCTGCCTTTGCTCAGGTCATGATCCTGGGATCTAGTCCCACATCAGGCTCACTATAGGGAGTCTGCTTCTCCCTCTGCCTATGTGTCTGCCTCTCTCTGTCTCTCATGAAAATGAATAAAATCTTTAAAAAAAAAAGTCTATTTCCTCAAGACACATATATTACATCAGCAATGAAAAGCTGCTCACATCTATCTCTAGATGTGATAGGGGCCTGGGGCAGCCTGGGTGGCTTAGCGGTTTAGCGCCACCTTCAGCCCAGGGCCTGATCCTGGGGACCCGGCTGGGATCGAGTCCCATGTCGGGTTCCCTGCATGGAGCCTGCTTCTCCCTCTGCCTGTGTCTCTGCCTCCCTCTCTCCTGAGCATGGAGCCATCTCACAACACTCAGATGAAGACCAGAGCCAAAATCAAGAGTCAGACGCTTAAACAACTGAGCCACCAGGAGCCCCAAAACTTACTGTATGCCTCTCACTCACAATCAGTACACATTTTGAATCATTTTTCTGAGTTTAACCATTTTGATGTTTTGTTGGTCTGGTTTATTGTTTTGGTCATATTAAATAGAAGAAGGTTAACTGTTTTGCCATGAGTATTTTTAGAGCTTTTCCTGAGTTTAATGTTCTCCAGTACGAATAAATACACATGAATATACTTTTTTAAACTATAAAGTACCATAGACATGTTAAAACATAATAGTATCTCTGAAGTAAAGGCATTACTTATTTCTAAAATCACCTCTGAGCATTATATAATTCTATCTTAAGTATCTGAAGTTAAATGAGTGCCTGGGTGGCTCAGTCGGGTAAGCGTCTTGCCTTCAGCTCAGGTCATGATCCCGGGGTCCCGGGATCGAGCCCCAAATGGGGCTCCCTGCTCAGTGGAGGTTGTCTGCTTCACCCTATTCCTCTGTGCTCTCTCTCTCTCGCTTTTACTTTCTCAAATAAAATATTTTTTAAAAAATGAACATCCAATCAAAATCTGAGTGGTGCTCCTGGAGTAAAACTAAATAGTAATTTTTAGTTTACTTAGATTTCCAAACAGTTGCTTTTCTTCTGAATTATGTGACCCTTTCCTCATTCATCTTTTGAACTATTTATTCATCTATGCTCTCATTTATTAAAAATAAACTAGGTATATTAAATATAACAAAATGAGGGATCCCTGGGTGGCGCAGCGGTTTGGCGCCTGCCTTTGGCCCAGGGCGCGATCCTGGAGACCCAGGATCAAATCCCACGTCGGGCTCCCGGTGCATGGAGCCTGCTTCTCCCTCTGCCTGTGTCTCTGCCTCTCTCCCTCTCTCTTGGTGACTATCATAAATAAATAAAAATTAAAAAAAAAAAAATATATAACAAAATGAGAGTTTCTTCTTACAGGAGTGCCATCTGGTGATAAAAGTCTGCATGTACGGAAATAAACTTAGGTTAAACTGAATGGATGCTAAGATGGAGTTTTTTGACTTATGAAAAAAGGACTTTAAATCTTAACAGCCTTAAAATAAATAAATAAATAAATAAATAAATAAATAAATAAATAAATAAATAAATAAATAAATCTTAACAGCCTTGCCATTATAGCCGAATATTTTGATATAATGTACCTGGATCCTCATTTGTCAATCAGGAAAACCATAAACTTTATGTTTCACACTATTACAATTTTACTAATTCATTGCCTCAGTATAAACATTAAAAGTTTATATCTTCACATTCTAATCATCAATCCTCAATCTATATTCAATATATGTGATTAGGTTATAAACAATGTCCCCAGTTCCATGGCTGAACAAGAATTATATTGCTTTGTGAAACATGAAAGGTACATTGCTTACTTTACGTTTACATATTGTTATTTGGAAATAATCATTTTTCTCCTTTAATTAAGCTTTACTGCTCTGGGTTATATATACATCAACTGTTACAACAAAAGACTTTTGGCAGAAATATTACAAATGATCTTAAAAAAAAAAAAGAAATATTACAAATAAAATCCTTCCCCAAAAAATTAAAAGAAAAAAAATGATGGGCTCAAGTTCATGCTTCTAAAGACTGAAATGTCAGAACTGCTGTATTCCTGTTCATAAAAATGTCTGAGGAGTCTTGAGTAGCTCAGTCGGTTAAGCATTTGACTCTTGACTTCAGCTCAGGTCATGATCTCAGGATCGGTGAAACTGAGTCCAGCATCAGGTTCTGTGCTCAGCAGGGAGTATGCTTGAGATTCTCTCCCTATACCCACCCCCCCACTCACTTGCCCTCTCAAATAAATAAATCTTTATTATTTTCTTTTTCAAGATTTTGCTTACTTATTTGACAAAGAAAGGAAGAAAGAGCATAAGCAGGCAGAGCAGCAGGCAGAAGGAAAGTGAGAAGCAGGCTCCCCGCAGAGCAGAGAGCCTGACATGGAGGTTGATCCCAGGACCCCATGACCATGACCCAAGCTGAAAGCAGATGCTTAAATGACTAAACTCAGGCACACCAATAAATAAAAAAAAATTTTTTTAAAGTCTCGGGGCACCTAGCTGGCTGTTGGTAGAGCATGCTACTCTCAATCTCAGGGTCACAAGTTCAAGCCCCACAGTGGGTTTAATTTACTTTTTAAAATCTTTAAAAATACTAATTTTAAAAATCTTACTTAATGCTTAAGATATCCAGCAAGAAAACTCCAAAGATGATACTGAGAGTTTACAGAGCAAGCATAAGGTTAAAAAAAAAAAAAAAAAAGCTACTGACATCCTACGGAAAAACAGAGCCAGGGGCACCTGGTGGCTCTGACTCAGTGGGTTGGGCATCTGCCTTCTGCTCAGGTCATGATCCCAGGGTCCTGGGACTGAGCCCTGAGTTAGGCCCCTAGCTCAGCAGGAGAATCTGGTTCTCCCACCACCTCTGCACCTCCCCCCTGCTAATGCTCGCGCGCTCTCTCTCTCTCTCTCTCTCTCTCTCTCTCGTTCACTCACTCTTCCTCGAAATTTTTGAAGAAAAAAGAAAAACAGAGGCCAGAAAATACCTTAATAGATGTTATAATTCAACAAATGTTCTTATATTAATTCTATATAAAACTTCTGAAGACCGTGAATTCACAAATCAAAGTAACAGCTAAGTTATCAAAATAATTATCAACACCCTTAAAAACTGTTACCATCAGGGATCCCTGGGTGGCGCAGCGGTTTGGCGCCTGCCTTTGGCCCAGGGCGCGATCCTGGAGACGCAGGATCGAATCCCACGTCAGGCTCCCGGTGCATGGAGCCTGCTTCTCCCTCTGCCTGTGTCTCTGCCTCTCTCTCTCTCTCTCTCTGTGACTATCATAAATAAATAAAATCTTTAAAAAAAAAAAAAAAAAAAAAAAAAAAAAAAAAAAACTGTTACCATCAACAAATTGTTAAAATTAATAAGGCAAGGAAGCTAAACTATAAAAAGCTACAACTTTAACATACTGTCACACAGGGAAATTCTATGTCCTTTCTTCTGGACACAGAGTTATGTGTAGTAAATAGAAATGCTTCGGCAATAAGCGCCCAGTTGCCAGACCAAAGGAATCCAGTTTACACTTGTGTTCCATCCCCTCTATCACTCTCCACCCACAAGAACTACTACCCTCAAACAGGTTCCAAGAGAATTCTTAGAATAGAAACAGACAAGAGCAAAAGATTCTAAAAATAATACAGTAGAAATTCAAACATAAATATCTCAGGTTCTTGAAGTGAAGGAAACACCAGGTTATTTCAATCTATTCAACCAAATTTTAAAACTCATATTTACCTAGCCTCATCCAGAGTAAATTAAAGATAGGATAGATTAATAGCAGGTAAGAAGCGCTACATTTTTTGACCTCTAAAAACACTATCAGCAAAATACCATATAAAGCTTTATCTCAAGTGCAGGAATAGTCTAAATTACTTGTTATATAAGGAAAGTAAGCCAGGAGAATAAACTAACTTGATTAAACTACAGACTTTCTCTTTAAAAGGGCTATTTTTAGAAAATGTTTTATTAACTGCTATTTTTTTCAAGGACTTTTTTAAAGATAAGATTACTTCAGTGAAACTGGCATTTTCAAGTGACTCTAGAGTTTAGAATAAACTGAAAATAGTTAACAACAGCCACTTGCACTTTTACCGAAGCATTTTTTCTTTTTTTCTCCCCCAGAACATTTTTTCAACACATGCTGAGAACTATGAAGATTTTGCTGAAAGCCCAACCACCAAAGTGGTCTTATCACTTTATTTAAGCTAGTATTACCAAGTGTCAGCACTGGAAGATAGCTCTAAAACCAGGAGGCTCACACAATGAGGTATCTCATCTACTGCATTAAAAAAAAAAATCTACATTCCAGAAACAGCAAAAATGAATGTCTCTTTTTCAAAGAGAATGTAATTATCTCAGACAACATGAATTAGTCAGCTAAGAGCTCAACTACTAAAAACAGACTATACAATTTATGTTCAAGAAGCAAGTCTCCATCAAGAATGCTCAGAGATACTCTTCACTCACTCCTGAAATCAGTGGTGTTGGGACTATCTTAGGGAGGAACAGGGGTCCTTCACGTACATTAAAGATTTGACTCAGTCACTCATTTCACAAAAGCCTAAACTCTTAAGTAAAATAGTAACAGCAGGAAACACTTACTGTTTACTATGTGCCAGATACTATTGAAGACCTTTATATACACAGAATTAAGTCATTAACCTTCCCAACAACACTCAGGTACGTACTAATTACTTGCATTTTATAGACAGGAAGGTGAGATATACAGATTCGCAGCTAGCCAGGGGTAAAGCCAAGATTCAATCCCAGGTCATCTGGCTCCACAGTCACTACACTTTGCTGCAAAACCAGTGGTTCAATTGTAGATATACAAGACTCTACTTAGCTTCCTCTTCTTTGAAGTACGTAACTAGGGGATCCCTGGGTGGCTCAGCAGTTTAGCACCTGCCTTCAGCCCAGGGCGTGATCCTGGAGTCCCGGGATCGAGTCCCACATCAGGCTCCCTGCATGGAGCCTGCTTCTCCCTCTGCCTGGGTCTCTGCCTCCCTCTCTGTGTGTGTCTCTCATGAATAAATAAATAAAATTGAAAGAAGAAAAAGAGAACAAAACTAGTGTCAACATCACCTACATAGCTCATACTTGATATGATGGATCTGGTTCTGGGTCAGAATCTCAACTATCTCCACCACCTTTCAGATACCCACAGGTGCTCCCTTAGCTCTATACTGTTAGTTTTTTGTTTTTTTGTTTTTTTTTTTTAAAGATTTTATTTATTTATTCATCATAGTCACAGAGAGAGAGAGAGGCAGAGACACAGACAGAGGGAGAAGCAGGCTCCATGCAGGGAGCCCGACGTGGGATTCGATCCCGGGTCTCCAGGATCGCGCCCTGGGCCAAAGGCAGGCGCCAAACCGCTGCGCCACCCAGGGATCCCCCTATACTGTTAGTTTTTATTATCAGTTCTGTTTCATTATTTCTATTTAACTTAAAATTTGTGTTCTTGCTTTTCGTATTAAGAAAATACCCATTGTGGGGATCCCTGGGTGGCTCAGCGGTTTAACGCTTGCCTTCAGCCCAGGGCATGGTCCTGGGATCCTGGGATCGAGTCCCACATCGGGCTCCCTTTATGGAGCCTGCTTCTCCCTCTACCTGTGTCTCTACCTCACTCTCTGTGTGTGTCTCTCATGAATAAATAAATGAAATCTTTTTTAAAAAATTAATAATTAAATTTAATTTAATAAAAAAGAGGGACGTCTGGGTGGCTCAGCGGTTGGGCAGCTGCCTTCAGCTTCGGTCGTGATCCCAGGATCTGGGATCAAGTCCCAAATTGGGCTCCTGAGAAGAGCCTGCTTCTCCCTCTGCCTATGTCTCTGCCTCTATCTGTCTCTCATGAATAAATAAATAAATCTTAAAAAAAATAAAAATAAAATCTTAAAAAAAAAAAGAATTTCAACGGATTTGGGAGGCCCAGAGCAGTCAACAAGAGGAACTCTACATCCCCAATCCAAGAGACCATAAAGCAGGCTAGGGTGCCAAAAAACTCTAGTATGAGACCCAACTCCATGCAACTAAACTGCTTGTGCCCTGCATGCCAGGAGCTGACCAAGCTAATACTTTTATTCTCCACAGCTGCTGAGGGCAGGGTCAAGCCTCAAGCAGCTGGTGAACAAGGTTTACTCCCCTACACCCAAGCTTCACTGACAGAGGAGCACAATATGCTCTGCTGTTCTGTGCATATAATCTGCCCATGAAAAAGATAAATACTTGTGAACTCTGAACAACTACAGGACATCAGAAATTATTTGTTAAGTCATATTTCCTCTTTCAGGTTACCTAAGGTCAAGGAGGAAAAAGTATGTATCTGTCCTATTCCTACACTGCTAAATTCTTGGCTCTGAACCCTGTTTTTCACCCAGAACCCCAGCTCAGCAGCTACCTTATTGCTATCTCTTGAAAACTCATTATTCATGATCAGTCTTAACCCCTTCTTTTAATAGCCCTTTCTCTCTCCTCCCAAAAAGGGAGGAAGGGACTATGCTACATAAGATTTCACAAGACCTATCAGGTTATAAATATACTATACTCTTAAAAAAAATCCTATACTCTTAATTTACATTACATTCAAACAAGCACCCCCCCAAATGTCAAGATGATACCTTCCTTTAGAGGGCTACTACTCCACAGCCAAGAGAGTAAAGGGTCTATTTTATAAAGTAAAAATAAATTTTAATTATAAGACCAACTACAGGGACACCTAGGTGACTAAGTGGTTGAGCATCTGCCTTTGGCTCAGCATGATCCCATGGTCCGGGGATCAAGTCCCACATTGGGCTCCCTGCAAGAGCCTATTTCTCCCTCTGTCTCCGTCTCTGCCTCTGTCTCTCATGAATGAATGAATGAATGAATGAATGAATGAATGAATAAATAAAATCTTTAAAAAAAAACTATAACCAGATTAAATAGAATTTCTATAAATCATCCCTTTACCAGAACAAAATATTAATGCCTTCCTCATGAATTCAGTAGTAATTCTTACTGAACACAGACACATACAAACTCACTTTTTTCTTGCTCTATTTAGATTCTGTTTACCTTCTTATGGATTATTCTCTGGTCTTCCCCCCACCCCACCCAAATTTGTACCTCACCCATATACACAATGGCACAGCTACAATCTGCTTTCTGTTTTCAATTTCCACTTTTGAAATCTTCCAAGCTCCTCACAAGGCTCTAACAACATAGAATTATTGGATGGTATTATCTCCTGCCATGTTCTAATCCTGTAGTTGCACAGTGGGCCTTAGAAACCAATAAAATGTCAAAACAAGTTAGGAAGGGGAAAAAAAAAAAAAAAGTTAAGAAATCCAAAAAAGCCGCTAGTCCATGAAATACTAGAAAGTCTCAACCCAGGTTTGTCAGCATCCTTAGTAGCTAAATACGCCATTCTACCCATGCCTAAATGTTAACAGGAATATCTCGAGAAGCATCAGCATTTCTAATTATCAAAGAAAGTTTAAGAATCTCGGAACAGGGCAGCCCTGATGGTTCAGCAGTTTGGCGCCACCTTCAGCCCGGGGTGTGATCCTGGAGACCCGGGATCGAGTCCCACATCAGGATCCCTGCATGGAGCCTGCTTCTCCCTCTGCCTGTGTCTCTGCCTCTCTCTGTCATGATTAAATAAATAAAATCTTAAAAAAAAAAAAAAAAAAAAAGAATCTCGGAACAGTAGATCACTATCCATCACCACCCCTGACTGCACAGCTCAATCACTTGGGCAACTTCTAAAAAATGAAACCAAAATAAATACAAATAAAAATAAAAATAAATTTAAAATAAATAAATAAAATAAATAAACAATGAAACCAGGTTCTATTAAAATCAGAGCAGGTTCTATTAAAATCAGAGCTGTTCAGAATAGGACCCAGCTATCAATGGTCTTTTTTTAAAGTTCTCCCACGGGGACGCCTGGGTGGCTCAGCAGTTTAGCGTCTGCCTTCCACTCAGGGCATGATCCTGAAGTCCCAGATCAAGTCCCACATAGGGCTCCCTGCATGGATCCTGTTTCTCCCTCTGCCTATGTCTCTGCCTCTGTGTGTCTCTCATAAATAATAAAATCTTTTAGGGATCCCTGGGTGGCGCAGCGGTTTGGCGCCTGCCTTTGGCCCAGGGCGCGATCCTGGAGACCCGGGATCGAATCCCACGTCGGGCTCCCAGTGCATGGAGCCTGCTTCTCCCTCTGCCTGTGTCTCTGCCTCTCTCGCTCTCTCTCTCTCTCTCTGTGACTATCATAAAAAAAGAATAAAAAATAAATAAAAAATAAATAAAATCTTTTAAAAAATTAAAAAATAGGGATCCCTGGGTGGCGCAGCGGTTTGGTGCCTGCCTTTGGCCCGGGGCGCGATCTTGGAGACCCGGGATCGAATCCCACATCGGGCTCCCGGTGCATGGAGCCTGCTTCTCCCTCTGCCTGTGTCTCTACCTCTCTCTCTCTCTCTGTGACTATCATAAATAAATAAAAATTAAAAAAATATATATATATTAAAAAATAAAGTTTTCCCAGTAGTTCCTAGAAAGTTGAACAAAGAATTACCATATGACCAAGCAATTCCACTTCTAGGTATATACCCAAGGGAATTGAAAACGTTTGCCCAGAAATGTGCACACGAACGTTCGTAGCAGCATTATGACAAAAAGTAGAAACCCAAATGTCCATCAACTGACAAATGGATAAACAAAGTGAGGTATATCCATACAACAGAATATTATTCAAGTAGTAAAAGGAACAAAGTTCTGGTGTGCCTGGCTGGCTGAGTCGGTGGAGCATCTGACTCGATCTGGCGTGGTAGACTGAAGCCCCATAGTGGGTGTAGACTGAACCCTGCACGGGGACCCTACGCTGGGTGGAGAATCTCTCTGCCCTTCCCCACCATGCACATGCACTCTCTAATGAGTGAAAAAATGTTTTAAAAACTCTTTTTAGGGGGAATCCCTGGGTAGCTAAGTGGTTTAGCACCTGCCTTTGGCCCAGGGCATGATTCTGGAGTCCCGGGATTGAGTCCCACATCAGGCTCCCAGCATGGAGTCTACTTTTCCTTCTGCCTGTGTCTCTGCCTCTCTCTCACTCTCTCTGTCTCTCAAGAGTAAATAAATTAAAAAATCTTAAAAAAAAAAAAAACAAAAAACAAAAAAAAACTAGGGATCCCTGGGTGGCGCAGCGGTTTGGCGCCTGCCTTTGGCCCAGAGCGCGATCCTGGAGATCCGGGATTGAATCCCACATCGGGCTCCCGGTGCATGGAGCCTGCTTCTCCCTCTGCCTATGTCTCTGCCTCTCTCTCTCTCTCTCTCTCTCTCTCTCTGTATGACTATCATAAATAAATAAATAAATAAATAAATAAATAAATAAATAAATAATAAACAAACTATAAAAAATAATAAAAAAATAATAAAAACTTTTTAAAAACTATTAAATCTGGGGAATTCCTGGGTGGCTCAGTGGTTTAGTGCCTGCCTTTGGCCCAGGGTATGATCCTGGGGTCCTGGGATTGAGTCCCGAATAGGGCTTCCTGCATGGAGCCTGCTTCCACTCTGCCTGTGTCTCTGCCTCTCTCATGAATAAGTAAAATCTTAAAGAAAAAAAGAAAAAAATGTTAAATCTAGTTCATTTAGGGAGTATCCTTTAAGTGTTTTCTATTTGTTTTGCATCACTGTCATCCACTAGAAAAGGTTGTATCGGGCAGCGTGGGTGGCAGCGCGGGTGGCTCAGCGGTTTAGTGCCGCTTCGGTCCAGGGCGTGATCCTGGAGAGCCGGAATCAAGTCCCATGTCGGGCTCCCTGCATGGAGCCTGCTTCTCCCTCTGCCTGTGTCTGTGCCTCTCTCTCTCTCTCTCTCTCTCTCTCGAATAAATAAAATCTTAAAAAAAAAAAAAAGGTTGTATCATGCTTTTATCACACAACATTGATATACTACTATGTAAAAGACAATAATGTAATTATAGCATCTCAATTACCCTGTTCACCTGCACAATCTGGTATTATGGAACTATGAAAGAAAACTCTTGGGACACCTGGGTGGCTCAGTGGTTGAGCATCTTCCTTTGGCTCACATTGTAATCCAGGGTCCTGGGATCAAGTCCCATATCAGGCTCCCCACTGGGAGCCTGCTTCTCCCTCTGCCTAAATCTCTGCCGGTGTCTCTCATGAGCAAAAACATAAAATAAAAAGAAAACTCTTTAAGGGCCAAGATGGTTTTGGTTCCAACCCTTCCTAATACAAATGCCTTCTAAATGCAACACATATTTCCCTTCTTGAAAAATACAAACATGATTTAACTACTTTTGATTCTACATCAGTTATTGTAACCATGTGATGAGCAATGTAGGAAATCAGTCTTTTTTCATTTTTTTTTTATTTTTATTTTTTTTAAGTAAATTCTACGCTCAACATTAGGCTCAAACTCATGACCCAAGATCAAGAGTCGTATGCTCTACTGACTGAGCCAGCCAGGTGCCCCAGCCTGAATCTATTCTAACTCCAGGACATACAAAGGAACTTGCTTTCCTAAATAAGTCAATCATTGGCCTTTCTCTAATGTGGCACTATTTACATATCTGCATGACTTCCAGGCAGCATAGCATGGCTACTTTTCAAAAATAGTTTCTTCTTGGGCAGCCCCAGTGGCGCAGTGGTTTAGCGCTGCCTGCAGCCCGGGGTGTGATCCTGGAGACCCAGGATCGAGTCCCACATCGGGCTTCCTGCATGGAGCCTGCTTCTCTCTCTGCCTGTGTCTCTGCCTCTCTCTTAACTCTCTCTGAATGAATAAATAAATAAATCTTAAAAAAAAATAGTTTCTTTTTTTGTTTTCTTCCAAAAATAGTTTCTGAACCCAAGGACAACGCAATGTTTCAAATTGTCATTTATTTTTAAATTATCTGCACTGGGGCGCCTGGGTGGCTCAGTTAAGCATTCGACTCTCAATTTTCGCTCAGGTCATGATTACAGGGTCGTGAGATTGAGGCCCATGTGGGGTTCCACACAGAGCATGGAGTCTACTTAAGATTCATTCTCTCTCAAGACGCCTGGGTGGCTCAGCAGTTGAGTGTCTGCCTTTGGCTCAAGGGGTGATCCTGGGGTCCTGGGATCAAGTCCCACATTGGGCTCCCTACAGGGAGCCTGGCTCTCCCTCTGTGTCTCTCATGAATAAAATATTAAAAATAGTAAATAGGGATCCCTGGGTGGCACAGCGGTTTGGCGCCTGCCTTTGGCCCAGGGCATGATCCTGGAGACCCGGGATCGAATCCCACGTCGGGCTCCCGGTGCATGGAGCCTGCTTCTCCCTCTGCCTCTCTCTCTCTCTGTGACTATCATAAATAAAAAAAAAAAAAAAAATAGTAAATAAATCTGCATTATTTCTAACACTCATCCGGGGGTGGGGGGCTTTCCACCAACTCTATTTATATAGAGTAGCTTTTTTTTTTTTAAGATTTTATTTATTTATTCATGAAAGACACACAGAGAGAGACACAGGCAGAGACACAGGGAGAGACAGAAGCAGGCTCCATGCAAGGAGCCTGATGTGGGACTTGATCCCGGGTCTCCAGGATCACACCCCGGGCTGCAGGCAGCACTAAACCGCTGTGCCACCGGGACTGCCCTATATAGAGTAGCTTAAGCCTTCAAAACTCTTTAGCACATTGCATAATGACTTCGAAAATTGCTTGAGGGATCCCTGAGTGGCGCAGCGGTTTGGCGCCTGCCTTTGGTCCAGGGCGCGATCCTGGAGACCCGGGATCGAATCCCACGTCGGGCTCCCTGCATGGAGCCTGCTTCTCCCTCTGCCTGTGTCTCTGCCTCTCTCTCTCTCTCTCTCTGTGACTATCATAAATAAAAAAAAAAAGAAAAGAAAAGAAAGAAAATTGCTTGAGTGATTAAAAGAAATAACTTTACCCAATAGCTAGCATCCACTTATGTCAGCATGCATTTTATCGAGAAGGAAGAAAGAGGAAAAAAAGAAGAGGGCCCTATTTCCTGAGTATTAACAAAAAATGGTAATAAATTGCCAAGTGAATGTTCCCATCTCAAATTCCCCCTAACCCTACTTTAATGTAGCTCTTTCCCAACCATGTTCAGCTGCACTAGTCCCACCTATCCTCTCTGGAGAGAATCAAGTGAAGTCTCAAGAGTCATTAGAACAGGATAGACTTAATATCAACAATAGTCTTCGTCTGTAATAAAGACAGACATGTTTTTGTTTTTTGGAGGCTTCATGTGGGGTTTGAACTTACATGCTCTACCAAATGAACCAGCCGGGAGGCCCAAGATAGATGTGTTTTTATAAATTTTTTTGTCTTCACATCCTCACTCTCATTCCACCCCAACCCTCCAGCTCCACATCCAGAGCAAGATTAATTTCTCATTAGTGGCTCTGTCCCAAAGCCTTCCAAGGTAAAGGGTATGCAGGGTAGTTGCCTTCTTTTGGCTTATTTCCTCTTCCTAAGACAGAAAGGGGAAGAAAAATGCCAAACCATAGGCTAACTGACCTCACCATCCTTGGGGATACAAATTCAATAAAGCAAATATTTCTTTCAGTCAAGTCATATTACTACAACCAGTCACAAAAATCAAGAACCTTTTATTCTTGATACTCTAAGCCAAAACATTACCTAAACTGTCAGTTTAACTTATTTCTTATTTTCAAGCACAGAAAAGCAGTAACAACGGTTAATGCAGATAAAACCTCCAAATTCCAAGGTGTGACAAGAACTTCAAGAAATATCCCATATGTATCAACACTCAAAAATGTTACCTAGTTCAACTTATAATTACTTGAAAGTTTCAGTTCATAGCTCACCTTAATTTATTGTTTTGGCTTCAGATAAAGTGGCATCTCTGCTAACCATTCGCATATAGTAAATTAGATTTACTGCTTAAAATGATTACATCCCAACCATACTTTCACTACAGACAAAACTTTACAAATCTCCAATTCTTACCATAGATAAGCAAAACTATTTCAAGTTATTCTCATTTTTCACACCTCTGCATAAACCATTTAAACATTTGATACTTGTTATACACGAATATTTCACAACTGATTTATAAAATTTCAATATACCCATTATTTTTAACAATTTTATTTATTTATTCATGAAAGACACAGAAAAAGGCAGAAACAATAGGCAGAGGAAGAAGCAGGATCCCTACAGGGAGCCCAATAATGGTGCTGATCCCAGGACCCTAGGATCACGACCTGAGCCAAAGGCAAATACTCAACCACTGAGACACCCAGGTGCCTTCAGTATATCCATAAAACTATGGTAAGACAGCTATAACATCTCTAGCTATTACCGTAAACCAAAAATATACTGATTTTTAAGCACTTCAGACCCACAGTTTTTCATTACAGTTCTCCAACCTTCCTCATGAATCCAGAATATAATCTGAGTTGTTTAAAAAAAAAAGTATTTATTCTAGTGAGAACTTTATTACCATTTCACTCATGCCAAAAGCAACTTTAAAAATGTCAGTTACCTAAAGAATGTATCTATCAAAACATAGTCATGAAATCCATTCCAATGTTAATACATCTGTCACTTATACACCAGGCTCAGTTTTCATTCAAATACCAGATTCCTTAATAAGGAAATCTACCACTACTATTGAGAAAATATTCCCTATCCTTTCCCTTCTCTCAAGTATGTGTTTAAAAACCTGCTCAACCATTCCCTACAACCACATTAATCTAAAAACAAAGGCTTACAAAATAATTTTCCAAGCACTCTGGGAAACTGCATGTTCTATCTTGTAAGCAATGACTACTTCAGCTGTATATCTCAAGAAGAATACACTCACTGCCTCCACTTCCTCACTAAACAATTCCCTTTTAGATCCCTGGGTGGCTCAGCAGTTTAGCACCTGCCTTCAGCCCAGGGCGTGATCCTGCAGTCCTGAGATCGAGTCCCACATCAGGCACCCTGCATGGAGCCTGTTTCTCCCTCTGCCTGTCTGTCTCTGTCTCTCATGAATATATAAATAAAATATTAAAAACAAAAAAAAAAACTTTTAGTTTGGTGTCCCTCACCATCTCATACAAACAGGAAAAATGCTATTCCCCAGGTCACTGACCTCCACATGTCAAAATCTTTTTTAATTTTTTTTTCAAAATATTTTTTCTATTCTCATTCTTTCACTTGTCTCTGGCATTCAACACATTTCATAATTTTATTCCCTTGACTTCGCAGACACCATACCATCCTTGTCTTTAGGAATAAGTTATGTAGCCCTTGTCCAGTATGACTTTTGCTATGTCAGGGTCACATACATAACCCAGCAGTTATAAGGTACCTTTATCAATAATAATATCAATAATTGCCTCCTCTCTGGTTCACAAAAACTTCATGCCCTTTTTTGCTTGTCTGAACTATCTTAACTGTGAAACTGATTCCAAAGTAGCCTGTTTAATCTTCTAGAATACTGCTAAAATCCATAATCTTCTGTTTACAAATCAACTCCTTAGTAAAATACAAGCTCTTTACTCCTTTGTGATTCCTATACTTTGTCAAATTGGCCTTGCCATTCTCCCAAACTGCACCTACTTTTTTGTCTCCACCTTCCACAGGCATGTTTTTTTCAACAGCATACTGAATATAACCCCATTTTTTTATTTTCTGTCCCTTAATATAAACAGCAATTACTCTCTACTTGATGTCCACAACTCCATAGCATTTTAGGGTCACTTAACAATATACTAAAGAGCCTAACAGCAGTTTGAGTTCTTAAGTGTAATTTTCACGTAATTTTATAGCTTTCTTCTGACTCTGTTCTCACAGTGTGCTATCAATTTCCACTTCTCAGTGCTATGTGCCTGACCTCCTCTTAGAAAGCACCTAAATTGGCAGAGGGCTTAGAGATCAGCTCACCATGCCGACTAAACCAGCTAGTAAAATCAGAATGAAAAACTAAAGCAAAGGCAGCATTTCTTTTAAACCACAGAAATCTAATCCAACTAAATGTCTAACTAAACCCCAACATATAAAATAGAAGCAGGGGATCCCTGGGTGGCGCAGCGGTTTGGCGCCTGCCTTTGGCCCAGGGCGCGATCCTGGAGACCCGGGATCGAATCCCACGTCAGGCTCCCGGTGCATGGAGCCTGCTTCTCCCTCTGCCTCTCTCTCTCTCTCTCTCTCTCTCTCTGTGACTATCATAAATAAATAATTTTTTTTTTTTTTTTTTTTTTTTTTTTTTTATGATAGTCACACAGAGAGAGAGAGGCAGAGACATAGGCAGAGGGAGAAGCAGGCTCCATGCACCGGGAGCCTGACGTGGGATTCGATCCCGGGTCTCCAGGATCGCGCCCTGGGCCAAAGGCAGGCGCCAAACCGCTGCGCCACCCAGGGATCCCAATAAATAAAAATTTAAAAAAAAAAAATTTAAAATAGAAGCAGGATGCCTGGCTGGCTCAGTCAGTAGAGTATGTAACTCCTGGGTTGTAAGTTCAAGCCCCACGCTTGGGCATAGAGCTTAATTAATTAGATAAATAGATGAAAATAAATAAAAGTAAAATGGGACCTAGTGGAACCAATCACTGGAGTGTAAGGGCTCCACCTGGATCTCCATCCCTTCATTTTCCATGCAGTGCAAAACCCAAAGCTTATGTACCACAAATGTGGGCATTGTTTGACTTATCTAGCACTTGGCTATATTCCCAGACAGCAGTATTTCAGACAGGTAAAGTAGTACAGTATTATGATTAAGGGGACAGGTTGGGGGTGGGGAGGGGCAGCCAAGAACAAAGGTTTGGCAGTCACACAGACCTGCATTCTACAAATTACTAGATTAGGTAACCTTGACCAAACACTTTACTCTTCTCAAGCCTATAAGGAGCACCAAACAAAAAATGTACTTCAAATGCTTAGTCTACATCCTAATAGCTACCATAAAAACTAGTGACTATAGTATTAATGTTCATAGACTTTTGTTTCTGCCATTTAATTTCAAAATACTGCCTATTCAAACAATTTAAATAACTTTACTGAGGAATAGCAAATACCATAATGTTCACCCTTTTTAAGTGTAAAAAATTATATGATTTTTAGTATTTACCGACTATACAACTATCACTGCAGACCAAATACACTTCAATAAAATCCGCTATGACACTGGTTGTTTCTTTGTTCCACAGATGGCTAGGCTGTCACAGTATATAAACTGGTTCATGATACACTAGGTATATCCCAATACAGCTGGGATCTTCTGGTAAAGGAGATAAGCATTAGAACAATTAAATAGCTTAACCTGGGGAACCCTGGGTGGCGCAGCGGTTTGGCGCCTGCCTTTGGCCCAGGGCGTGATCCTGGAGACCCAGGATCGAATCCCACGTCGGGCTCCCGGTGCATGGAGCCTGCTTCTCCCTCTGCCTGTGTCTCTGCCTCTCTCTCTCTCTCTCTCTGTGACTATCATAAATAAATAAAAATTAAAAAAAAAAAAAAATACCTTAACCTGTCTTTAAAAAAAACTTCTGTAGTAAAAGGCCTATATTAACTAACAAGATTTTTATTCTTGTAATCACCACCTGAACTATTCTGTAATATACAGAAGGTATTTTCCCAACATCACCTTAGCACTCCCAATCACAAAGAATTAAAGATACTAAATAGGCAGCCCCAGTGGCCCAGCGGTTTAGCGACGCCTTCAGCCCAGGGTGTGATCCTGGAGACTCGGGATCCAGTCCCACATCAGGGTCCCTGCACAGAGCCTGCTTCTCCCTCTGCCTCTGTCTCTCCCTCGCGCACACGCACACTTTCTCTGTCATGAATGAATAAATAAAATCTTAAAAAATAAAAAAGAGAGCAGCCCGGGTGGCTCAGCGGTTTTAGCACCTGCCTTCAGCCCAGGGCGTGATCCTGGAGACCCGGGATCGAGTCCCAAGTCGGGCTCCCTGCATAGAGCCTGCTTCTCCCTCTGCCTGTGTCTCTGCCTCTCTCTCTCATAAATAAATAAAATCTTTAAAAAAAAAAAAAAAAAAGATACTAAATAAACTGAAGAAAAAAATAAATAAAAAATAAAAATTATAAATAAATAAACTGAAGTACCAAAGCTAAGAATTTAAGAGGTCCTCTGGTTTCCAACAACTCAAAGAAGTGTTTCACCAAATAATCAATATGCCAGGAAATGAGACCCTAAATGGAAAAAAACTGAGACATTCAACAAGTTACTATAAAAAGCTGACCCGGGGGGGCACCTGTGGTTGGCTCAGTGGTTGAGCATCTGCCTTTGGCTCAGGTCATGATCCCATGGTCCTGGGACGGAGTCCGGCATCAGGCTCCCCAAATGCAGCCTGCTTCTTCCTCTGCCTACATCTCTGCCTCTCTATCTCTCATGAATAAGTAAATAAAACATTAAAAAGAAAGAGGGGGGGGGATCCCTGGGTGGCTCAGCGGTTTAGCACCTGCCTTCGGCCCAGGGCGTGATCCTGGAGACCCGGGATTCAGTCCCACATCGGGCTCCCTGCATAGAGCCTGCTTCTCCCTCTGCCTGTGTCTCTGCCTCTTTCATGAATAAATAAATAAATAAATAAATAAATAATCTTAAAAGAGAGAGAGAAAGAGAGAAAAAAGAAAAGAAAAGAAAAGAAAAGAAAAGAAAAGAAAAGAAAAGAAAAGAAAAGAAAAGAAAAGAAAAGAAAAGAAAAAAGAAAAGAAAAGAAAAGGGATCCCTGGGTGGCGCAGCAGTTTAGCGCCTGTCTTTGGCCCAGGGCGCGATCCTGGAGACCCGGGATCGAATCCCACATCGGGCTCCCGGTGCATGGAGCCTGCTTCTCCCTCTGCCTGTGTCTCTGCCTCTCTCTCTCTCTCTGTGACTATCATAAATAAATAAAAATTAAAAAAAAAAAGAAAAGAAAATCAATCGACCCAGGAAAGAAGGAAAGAAAGGAGGAAAAAGGAAAAGAAGGAAAAGGGGAAGAAAGGAAGAGAAAGAAGAGAAAAGGAAAAAAAAGAAAAAGAAAAACTGACCCAGGGATGCCTGGGTGGCTCAGTTAGTTAAGCATCTGCCTTGGGCTCAGGTCATGATCTCAGGGTCCTGGGATTGAGCTCTGAGTAGAATCAGACTCCCTGCTCCGCAGAGCATCTGCTTCTCCCTCTCCCTAAGCCCCTCTCCCTTGCTCATGCTCTCTCTCCAACTCAAATAGATAAAACTTAAAGGAAAAAAAAAAAAAAAAAAAAAGGTTGACCAAAAAAAAAAATATGACTAAGTTATAGTAAGAGTAACTTGGGGTGCCTGGCTGGCTTAGTCAGAGGAATATGCTACTCTTGATCTTGTGGTCCTGAGTTTGAAACCCACATTAGGCATAGGCCTCACTTGTCATAAATAAATAGAATAGAGAAACTTAGTTTCTCTTGGGATACCTGGCTGGCTCAAGTCTGTACAACACGAGACTCTTGATTTCAGGGTTGTAAATTAAAGCCCCATGTTGGGATTACAAAATAAATAAAAATAAAAACTTTAAAAAATGAAATAAGGGCACCTAGGTCACTCTGTCAGTTAAGTGGCTGCCTTCACTCAGGTCATGATCTCAGGGTCCCCCATGATCTCAGAATCAAGCCCACATAGGGCTCCCTGCTCAGCAGAGTCTGCTCCTCCCCCTGCTTGTAGGCACTCTCACTAGCTCTCAAAGAAATAAAAATCTTTTTTTCAAAGATTTTATTTATTTATTCATGAGAGACAGAGAGAGGGGCAGAGACACAGGCAGAGGGAGAAGCAGGCTCCCCAAAGGGAGCCTAATGTGGGACTCAATCCCAGGAGGCCGAGATCACACCCTGAGCTGAAGGCAGACGCTTAACCACTGAGCCACCCAGGCATCCAAAATATTTTAATAAATAAATAACATAGTTTCTGTTTTACTGGCTGGTACAAATAAACTACCAATCATGGCCAAACAAAAGATACAATACAGTAATCACAATAATAGCAAAATCTAACAAAACTGAACTATGGACACAAAATTCTGGGTGGGTTTGTTTTTTTGTTTTGCTTTGTTTTGTTTTTTTTAAAGGAGGCTCCACTCCAGCATGGAGCCTAACGCAGAGCTTGAACTCACACTGAAATCAAGGCCTGAGATGAGGGACACCCAGGTGGCTCAGCGGTTGAGCACCTGCCTTTGGCCCAGAGTGTGATCCTGGAGTCCCAGGATCAAGTCCCGCGTCAGGCTCCCTGCATGGAGCCTGCTGCTTCTCTCTGCCTGTCCCTGCCTCTCTCTGTGTGTGTCTCTCATGAATAAATAAAATCTTAAAAAAAAAAAAAAAAAAAAGACGTGAGATGAAATAAACAGATGCTTAACTGACCAAGCCCCCAGGCGCCTTTTCATTATTTTTCAAATATTTTAAAGATTTTATTTATTTAAGAAAGAGTGAGAGACAGAGCAAGCTTAAGTCTGAGCAGCGGGAGAAACAGAGTGGGAAGGACACCTGGGTGGCTCAGCCGTTTAGTGCCTGCCTTCAGCCCAGGGAATGGTCCTGGGATCGAGTCCCACATCGGGCTACCTGCATGGAGCCTGCTTCTCTCTGTGTCTCTGCCTCTCCGTGTGTGTCTCTCATGAATAAATAAATAAAATCTTAAGAAAAAAGAAAGAAAGAAAGAAAGAAAGAAAGAAAGAAAGAAAGAAAGAAAGAAAGAAAGAAAGAAAGAAAGAAAGAAAGAAAGAAAGAAAAGAAAAGAAAAGAAAAGAAAAGAAAAGAAAAGAAAAGAAAAGAAAAGAAAAGAAAAGAAAAGAAAAGAAAAGAAAAGAAAAGAAAAGAAAAGAAAAGAAAAGAAAAGAAAAGAAAAGAAAGAGTGGTAAAGAGAATCTGGAGCAGACTCCATGCTGAGCCCAGAGCCTAAAGTGGAGCGCATGACCCTGAGATCATGACCTGAGCTGAAACCAAGAGTTACACCCTTAACCAATTCTATCACCCAGGTGCTCCTCAAAGATTTTATTAAGTAATCTCTACGCCCAATCTGGGGCTCAAACTCACAATCCCAAAATCAAAACATGCACCACTAAGCCAGCCAGGCACCTCTGAAATTCAAAGTGTTGGGATCCCTGGGTGGCGCAGCGGTTTAGCGCCTGCCTTTGGCCCAGGGTGCGATCCTGGAGACCCGGGATCGAATCCCACATTGGGCTCCCAGTGCATGGAGCCTGCTTCTCCCTCTGCCTATGTCTCTGCCTCTCTCTCTCTCTCTCTCTCTCTCTGTGACTATCATAAATAAATAAAAATTTAAAAAAATAAAAAAATAAAATTCAAAGTGTTTTAACAAGAGAAGTAATTATAACTTCAGTAATTTGGCCATTATTGATCCTATAAAAACAATACAGGAAAAGTAAGGATCAGTCTCCCACTGGTTCAAGGAAGTCTCCTCAATATCCAGATTCAACCAATAGTGCTTTCCCTCTGTTGCTCCCAAAAGGATTCTGACTCCTAACTGCATTGTGTCTACTTGTCTTCCCATCAGAATGTAAGCACCTAGAGAACAGGGACAGTGCATTATGCATCTGTATCAGTAGCTTTTAATAGTTGCTGACAAGTAGCAACATTAAAGCTTTGTTCAGCTGAACATCTATGCACATTTCAGTAACAACAAACTATCACTCAGACCTTATCTGGCTTAACCTACACTGACCATTTCACAGAAATAAAATGCCATGAGAATTTACTTTCTAAAGTTTTTATTTATGTAATAGTTTACTCTTATTCCCACACATCAAAAGGACTTTCCATATTTTTTTCAAAACCTGGGGTCTAAAAAAAAAAAAAAAAAAAACCTGGGGTCTATACAAGATTAACAAGATACATAGAATATTCTTTGTCTTTCTAACAGCTCAAGAAAGTTAACACTTATCCTATGATAAACTGCAATTTACTTAACACTAGCAAGAATTATCTAAACTAAGTACCAGCAGTAGTTATCATATAATCTGACTGGCAATTATGCGTGATAAATGACAAAATAGTCACTTAAGTGGATTATCATTCAATATTATAGTTCAGTGACAATACTTAAATAGGGTAAAACAAACAACAGTAACAAAAGTTACCAAAGACATTTTGTGAACTGGGAAATATGTGAATTTTATCAGATATTGATATTATTCATTATACACATATATTATTAAATATTCACTTTCCTAAGTAGGATTAGGTTATTGTTACTTGTAAGAGAAGTTCTTTATTGCAAAGAGATGCTTGCTAAGAAAATATTTAGGTATAAATATCCAGATGTTTCACTTTACTTTCTAAACATTTAGCCTCAAAAGATAATGGGCACAGTAGAGAGAGAAGTCAATGTAGCAAAATATTAAGTAGTCACTCAAGGTCAAAGGTATACATGTGTTCATAATGCTTAGCTTTCATAAATCAGAAAAATATTAGATAAAAAAGTTGGAGGAGGGACACTTGGGTGGCTCACCAGTTGAGCATCTGACTTAGGCTCAGGGCATGATCCTGGAGTCCCAGGATCAAGTCCCACGTGGGGCTTCCTGCATGGAGCCTGCTCCCTCTGCCTCACTCTCGGTGTCTCTCATGAATAAATAAATCTTTAAAAATAAAGTAAAATAGGGATCCCTGGGTGGCGCAGCGGTTTGGCGCCTGCCTTTGGCCCAGGGCACGATCCTGGAGACCCGGGATCGAATCCCACATCGGGCTCCCGGTGCATGGAGCCTGCTTCTCCCTCTGCCTATGTCTCTGCCTCTCTTTCTCTCTCTGTGACTATCATAAATAAATAAAAATTTAAAAAATAATAATAATAAAGTAAAATAAAAAGTTGGAGAAACCAAACAGAAGAATCAAAACTGCAAAAAGAAAAGCAAAACAATAAAGACAAGGCAAGTAAAAGGTTTTGATGGCAGAAATATTTACAAAGTATCCATAATTATAATCAACAATGAGTCTCCATGCTCCAGTTTAAAGAAAAGTTGGTAGGATATATTAGCAAAGCAAAATCCAGCTGTGTTATGTTCATAAAAGATGTATCTAAAACATCCCACTACAATTGCCATAAACATTTAAAAATTAAAGCAATACTAAATGTAGATAAGGATGTGGAACCCTGTATCAATACAGTCTCAAGAATTAAGTTCTAATGTCTAAGGTACTCATTGTATGTATGAATTAAACTACTTGTAGAGGGGCAGCCCTGATGGCGCAAGCCTGCAGCCCAGGGCATGACCCTGGAGACCCTGGATGGAGTCCCAAGTCAGGAAGGCTCTCTGCATGGGGTCTGCTTCTCCCTCTGCCTGTGTCTCTGCCTCTCTCTCTCTCTGTCTCTGTGTCTATGAATAAATAAATAATCTTTATAAAAAAAATAAAATAAACTACTTCTAGATAATCCAGGCTTCTAGAATAAGTTATGTACATCCTCAAGAGAACTGAAGAAATAATCACTCAATTTTCTAAGTTCTGGGACGCCTGGGTGTCTCAGCGGTTGAGCATCTGCCTTTGGCTCAGGGTGTGATCCCGGAGTCCCAGTATCGAGTCCCACATTGGGCTCCCTACGTGGAACCTGCTTCTCCTTCTGCCTAGGTCTCTGCCTCTCTCTCTCTCATGAATAAATTAAAAAAAAAAAAAAAAACTCTTTAATTTTCTATGTTCCGTAGTTAAGATGAAGAGCCTCATTAGAAGTGTTAAAACAGTTTGGGATCATCAAGCAAAGTTACACATACTCTACACACAACCCAGAAACTTCACTCTCAGTTACATAGTCTTGAGAAATCAGTTTGTTTGTCTTGGGGAGGGGGGGTGGATCAGGTTGTGCGAGTATTCACAAAGAGACAAGTAAAATTTCTAATCACAAAAAAACACTAACATTCATCACAATAGAATAAGATGTGACATAGCCTTACAAGGGAGTACCATACTACTAAAAATGACTGACAGTAAGAACGAACATGAATGAATCTAAAACACTGAAGAGTGAAAGAATTATCAAAATCATACAATTCCATTTAAAACAAGATTGAGGGGGGCATGGCTGACGTCATAGAGCACGAGACTCGACCTCAGGGCTATTTGAGCCCTACATTGTGGGTAGAGTTTACTCTGAATAAATCAAGATTGAAAATAGGCAATATTAAAAAAAAAAAAAAAGAAAAGAAAATAGGCAATATTAACTATGTATTATTTATGGATTATATGGAATGGAAATTATTCTAAAAAATAATTTAAAAATGACGTAAGACTTTGTAAGAGGGACGCCTGGGTGGCTTAGTGGTTGAGCATCTGCCTTCGGCCTAGGGCGTGATCTTGGGGTCCCAGGATTGAGTCTGACATCAGGCTCCCTGCATGGAGCCTGCTTCTCTCTGCCTATGTCTCTGCCCCACTCTCTGTGTTATTCGAATAAATAAATAAATAAATAAAAGATTTTGAGAGAGACAGGACAAGCAGGGGGAGCAGCAGGCAGAGCAGGAGAAGCATGCTCCCCATTGAGCAGGGAGCTTGACGTGGGGCTCAGTCCTAGCACCATGGTATCATGACCTGAGCCAAAGGCAGAGAGATGCCCAACCAACTGAACCACCCCCCCAGAAAGAAAAAAAATTTAAAAAAACAAACTCAAAATATAGAGTAATGGTTACCTCTGGGAAAGAGGGAAAGGAATGCCTCAGGAAATGACAGGGAGCTTTTAGGTAACAGTAATTCTGTATTTCTCGGCTAGTCATTTCATTCTTTTTTTTTTTTTTTTAAGATTTTATTTTTTTTATTTATTCATGAGAGACAGAGAGAGAGAGAGAGGCAGAGAGAGAAGCAGGCTCCATGCAGGGAGCCCAACATGAGACTCGACCCCGGGACTCCAGGATCACACACCCTGGGCCGAAGGCAGGCACTAAACCACTGAGCCACCCAGGCTGCCCTAGTCATTTCATTCTTGTTTTTGAAAACTCTACATGTCTTTTCATACCTCATATACCTTCTTTGGTAATATATTCTCTATTTCTCAATAAAAAATCATTAGGTAAAAAAAAAAAATCATTAAGTATAAAATTATTATTCCACTTTAAGCATATGCTTTACATAAAAGGAAAAAAAAGGATTTCTGGGATGCCTAGATGGCCAAGTTAAGCGTCCCAACTCTAGGTTTTGCCTTGGGTCATGATCGTGGGCTCATGGGATGGAGCCCCAAGTCAAGCTCTGTGGAGTGTGCTTGAGATTCTCTCTTTCCCTCTCCCCACCCTTCCCATGACTCATGCTCTCTTTCTAAAATAAACAAATCTTGGAACCAGGGTGGCTCAGCAATTGGGCACCTGCCTTCAGCCCAGAGCATGATCCTGGAGACCCAGGATCAAGTCCCACATTGGACTCTCTACATGGAGCCTACTTCTCTTTCTGTGTCTCTGCCTCCCTCTCTGTCTCTCATAAATAAAATCTTTAAAAAATAAAATAAAATAACCTTTAAAAAAGGATTTCTACTAAAATGGTAAACCATGATTAATTTTTCTTTATATTTTCTCAAATTTTCTAAAATAGGTTTTCTTACTTAAAACAGTATCGGTTAGCCTGATCCTAAAATCTCTCATACAATGGAAATTTCAGAAGCAGAGGAACAAACTGATTTTGTCTAAAAGCAATAAATGTAAGGCCTGTCATAAACCCAGTCTTTTTTTTTCCTAGACCCTATTTCAGCTAAATTTGTTTTTTTTTAAGCCCCCTTGTTCTCTCATGTAATGATTTGACAATGCCAAACACTATCAGCAAATGAAAAATCACACCCTTCAAAGAGCACACATGACAACAAGGTAGACCCACAATACAGGTAGCACTACGTGCCTTGCCCAAGCCCGTGAAGTTGTTTTAGGTTTTCATCCACCTGCTTGGAAAGCAGCAGGATTATGTGGCAAGTACAGTCAGGTCTACAACTTCCTCAGTTGAGACTGAGTGTTGATAGTGTTTTGTATGAGGATCAAAGAGGAGGCAGAAATACAAAATAGAGACAAAACACAGGGAAGAGAAAAATATAAGATACCATTAACAAGATGCAACTGAGCTTCTAAAAGTCTTCATACAGGCAGCCCAGTGGCTCAGTGGTTTAGCATCGCCTTTGGCCCAGGGCCTGGTCCTGGAGACCTGGGATCGAGTCCCGCATCAGGCTCCCTGCATGCGGCCTGCTTCTCCCTCTGCCTGTGTCTCTGCCTATCTCTGTGTTTCTCATGAATAAATAAAATATTTAAATTAAAAAAGTCTTCATACATATAATATCTAGGACTGATCTAATGAGAAGATTGAGACCACATGAAAAATGTTTGAGCAATGTCCAATTATTGGCTTGTGTACATACAGTATAACTTTATTCTCTTTAAAGATTTATTTGAAAGAAAGAGCACACTCATGTGCTGCACAAGCACTGGGGGTGGGGGGATAGAATTTTCAAGCAGACTCCCCACTGAGCTCAGAGCTAGACACTGGATATGGGAGCTAGGTCCCCCGACCCATGAGATCATGACCTGAGCCAAAACCAGGAGTGAGATGCTCAATAGACTGAGACACCCAGGTGCCCCCATACAATTTAACTCTTTTTTTTTTTTTAATGTTTTATTTATCTATTCATGAGAGACAGATAGAGAGAGGCAGAGAGACATAGGCAGAGGGAGAAGCAGGCTCCATGCAGGGAGCCCGACGTGGGATTCAATCCCGGGTCTCCAGGATCACACCCTGGGCTGCAGGCAGCGCTAAACCGCTGAGCCACCAGGGCTGCCCACAGTTTAATTTTAAATGAGAAAGTTTCTACATTCCATCTTAACTTAAAAACAGGTAATAGGGGGATCCCTGGGTGGCTCAGCAGTTTAGCACCTGCCTTCGGCCCAGGGCAGGATCCTGGAGTCCCGGGATCGAGTCCCACATCGGGCTCCCTGCATGGAGCCTGCTTCTCCCTCTGCCTGTGTCTCTGCCTCTCTGTCTCTCTCTCTGCCATCTCTCATGAATAAATAAAATCTTTTAAAATAAATAAATAAAAATAAAAACAGGTTAATAGTAACACTATATTAACAGGAAGAAACAAGGCTGCAGCAAAAGTAAGCTTGGAACCAAATCCAAATGAAATTCTCTATAAATCTTTGAAAATCTTCTCCCAATGAAATTTTAAGTTTTA
Organism: Canis aureus; assembly: GCF_053574225.1. Lineage (NCBI taxonomy): Eukaryota > Metazoa > Chordata > Mammalia > Carnivora > Canidae > Canis > Canis aureus. Next base: position 52,496,652 of record NC_135620.1, read on the forward strand.
GGACAGCCCGGGTGGTGCAGCGGTTTAGCGCTGCCTGCAGCCTAGGACGTGATCCTGGAGACCCTGGATCAAGTCCCAGGTCAGGCTCCCTGCATGGAGCCTGCTTCTCCCTCTGCCTCTCTCTCTCTCTCTCTATGTCTCTATGAATAAATAAATAATCCTTAAAAAAAATAAGTAAATAAATAAATTATAAAAAAAGAAATTTTAAGTTTTAGACCCAATACACATTCTATTACTTTCAGAGTTCCAAAACGAAGAAAAACAAGCTACACATTCCTAACAACTTTTCATAGAATTCTATGTAGTCTTAAACACCTACTTTTATCCAAGCTTCATTTCATAATATACAATTCATCACTCAGTGTGAAAATGAGTTATCTGAAAATTAAAACTCATTCTGGCATACACACTGCATTGACAACAAACTCACAAACGTGGTCTTCAAAAACCTATGACAAAAATTTTTTAACTCCGATTATTTACTTTTTAAGATTTTTAAGTCATTTCTACACCCAACATGTTTAGAGAACCCACAATCCCGGACGCCTGGGTGGCTCAGTGGCTGAGTGTCTGCCTTTGGCTCAAGGAGTGATCCCAGAGTCCCATATCAGGCTCCTTGCATGGAGCCTGCTTCTCTGCCTGTGTCTCTGCCTCTCTCTGTGTTTCTCATGAATAAATACATAAAATCTTAAATAAAATTTGAAAAAATTAAAAATACAGGGCATGCATCTTTGAGAGAAACACTGTAAAGAACACTAAGAAATACTTTAAAAGGGAGGGTAGGAAATATCAGTTTATGCAGTTTGCATATCTGTCGAAACAAATCTGATTGGGAGGCACCTGGGTGGCTCAGTGGTTCAGTTAAGCATCTGACTCTTGATTTTGGCTCAGGTCATGATCTCAGGGTCGAGATGGAGCCTCCTGTTAGTCATGCTCAGCTAGGAATCAACTTGAGTCTCTCTCTCCCTCTGTCCCGCCAAACACACCCCCAGCAAACTCTAAATACTTTTAAAAATGTTTAATTTAAAAAACAAAAATAAAAAAAAACAAAAACCTAATTTGGTTCTTGGACTTAAAAATTGAAAAAAAAATTAAAAAGGATTCCATTCCTAAATATTTGACAGGTCAAAATTAGTTCAAAATCAAACCACAGGCTCACATGGTGATATTCCCCCCAAGTCTTTCCTCTCTTTGTATTTCTTTAAGTTACATCTCCACTCTCCCTGGGATGGGGATGAGGGAGGAGGAAGAAAACAGCTGCTTCCAAGACCTATCAGTGATCCACCATCTTACCAAGTCAACACCACCAGTGCCATACACTTCACTTTTTTAAGACTTTATTCATTCATGAGAGACAGAGAGAGAGAGGCTGAGAGACAGACAGGGAGAAGCAGGCTCTGCAGGGAGCCCAATGTGGGATTCGATCCCGGGACTCCAGAATCACTACCCGAGCCAAAGGCAGACACTCAACCGCTGAGCCACCCAGGAGTCCCAATACACTTCACTTTTAAAGGACACTCCATTTACTCAAATTAAGAGCTGACCTCATAGGATTAATAAACAAAATCAGACTTAACAGAGAAACCTCACAATCTGTGAATTCATGCAGACTCCTTTTGAGCAGGCATGCATCAATCTTTTATAAATAGGCTTACTCCAAAAACAAAAAAGTATCTTATAACAACAAATCTTAAGCCTTTTTTGTTTGTTTTTGACAGAGCACAAGCAAGGGGAGCAAGAGGAGAAGCAGGCTCCCCACTGAGCAGGGAGCCCGATGTAGGCTCCATCCCAGGATCCTCGGATCATGACCTGAGCCAAAGGCAGAGATGTTTAACCAACTGAGCCACCCAGGCACCCCTTAAGTCATCATTTTTAAAAAGGACAGAGGACTTGGAATGCCTGGGTGGCTCAGTTGGTTAAGCATCTGACTCCAAATCTCAGCTCAGGTCATGATCTCAAGGTCCTGGGATCAAGCCCTGGGTGGGGCTCTGACCTCAGTAAACAATGAGTCTGCTGGTCCCTCTCCCTCTGCTCCCCGCCCACCTCACTCCTATGCACTCAAACTCTAACATATACACAAAATCTTTAAAAAAAATTAAAAGGACTGGGGAATCAATACTTCAAAACTACTACTTTCAGGGATCCCTGGGTGGCGCAGCGGTTTAGCGCCTGCCTTTGGCCCAGGGCGCGATCCTGGAGACCCAGGATCGAATCCCACGTCGGGCTCCCGGTGCATGGAGCCTGCTTCTCCCTCTGCCTATGTCTCTGCCTCTCTCTCTCTCTGTGTGTGTGACTATCATAAATAAATAAACAAACAAACACTGGTTTATACCTTCTACGTATAGTGTACTATTAAAGGAGTAGAGATAGCAACCAGTTCCCACCAAAACACAGGACCTATTGAAATTAACCATTTTTCTCCATGTTCTCCTACCATTTCTCCCTAAACAATAAAAGTCACTCGGGCTAATACCAAGAGACCCTGCCGGTGAGCACAGCACAAGCTGCATCAGTTACCAGGAAAGGGAAGTGAGGTGTTATTGTTGTTCTAGCCTTGTTCTAAAGGCAGCTCCATGTGACTGCTCCTGGTCCAGCCCACATTTAAAGAGAGAGGCCAGAGGAAACCAGAGCAGCAGGAAACAGGCAGGAGAGGCAATTATCACAACCCTTTCCCATGGCCTCATTTCCATGCCACCACTTCCAGGCATATTTCAATCATAACAAAAAACTCCTTTCTCTGAATTGTTTAATTTCTGAGGGTCAGAAACAAGGAAGCAATAGGGAAATCAGAGCTATGGAAAACAAGTGGGAGAGTGGTGGAGGAAAATCTCATCCACATGTGAACTAGCCGTAAGGAGGAAAAAATCAGATGGAACATACTGGAGATAAGCAGAAGAGCAGTGTGGGAAACTCATAACTTCTGACTAATGATAGTAAGTGTTCTAGCAATAGGAGGATGACAGCCCCAGCCAAGAGACACTGTAGGTAGGCAAGAGATATTGGTGGACTGTAAGACTCCATCATCTAGAGTGGAATTTATTCCCTTTCCTGAAACAGGTACCATCAAATCTAGGCACCCAATGCCTAGGATACAGGAGAGCTTAGGTATTAAGCTTCCTTCCATCCTGATGAGACAAACTGATACAAAAAATTAGGATGTCCAACACTTGACAAAAAGTGTGGAATACACTAACTACTGACACAACTCTTGGTATACCATAAAAAATAATCAAAAGTATACCATAATAGAAAATATAAAAGACCTGGATTCACCAAAAAGTTAATTATATGCCCTTCAAATAAATGATGTTTAGATACCTGATAAAGACCTTCAAAAGCTCTCAAATGCTAGGACACACAGGAGCTAAAGAAAACCAGTAAGCCTAAATACTGACAGACCGACCATATACATATACCTAGGATATACGTAGAAGCCAATATCCAACAGAGGTGGTAGTAACCTACATGATTATGTCAAACAGGACATAACAGGAATGATGATGGGATCACCTACTAGAGAGAACAAGGATAGGAAACCAGAGTGGTGGCACTTCAGATGCCTGGGCAAAAAAATCAGATTGAAAACTGAGGGGGAAAGGTGGGTAAGCCAAGTGGGAAAGTGATACAGAGGCAAAGAAAACGGAGATGCAATACACTAATGAGAGAGTAACATTTTGAATATGTATTACAACAGAACTGCCATTTACAGGGCGCTCTCAAAACTACATTAAAAAACTCTTGACCAAATCAGACTAGAGGAACAGGGACTGAGGAGGAAAACTGAGTCCCTAGAGTCTAACACCAAAACCTTCCAGAATGAAAGAGGAGAATCTAACTCTTCCTTCAGGTAAGCCGAAAAAGGCTACAGAGCGCAGAAGTTGGGCTCTAAGATGTCCAGTCCCGAGACTAGAGACAGGCGTGAAAAACCAAAGGTAATCAGGATGGGGAGCATCAGCGTGGCGCGGGAGCTCCAGCGGACAGGCAGGGAGGGACAGAGGTGGGAGAGAAAACCACACCCTCCAGGGCAGAAACCCGAAGGGGGGAGGGGTAGGCGCCCCCTGGGGTTGGGTGGGGCCAGGCCGACTAGGACCCGGGTAGGCAAGCAGCAGCCCGGGACGACCCGCAGGGAGAGGAAGGAAGGCGCCCAGGCCTGGGCATACTGAGGACGCACGAAGCTGGCGAGGGACGCTTGGCCCGGTCTTCATGAGTGGGCGCTGGGGCAGTAAGAAGAGGGTTCGAGGAAAGAAGAGGTGAACCCAGGACTAGAAAGCGCACGCTGCCACGCTCAGAGCTCTGGAACAGGAAAGGAGAGAGAGAGGGTGCCAATTACCGCTGCTGTTCTCGCTGGACTCGGGACCAGCTGCCGCCGCCGCCGCCGCTCGTTACCTGCCAATGTGCCTCTTACAAAGCAGCGGCGGCGGCAGAGGCGGCCCGGCCCGTCACGTGACCTCTGCGTCATGGGCGAAGGAGGAGCCACCACGCGTCGCTCGCTCGGGGCTCATCAGCCCGCCCACAGAGCGCGTCGCTTCCTCCAACCTCCCCAAGCCAACCGGGAGAAGCCAACAGAGCCGAGGCGGGGGTGGGCACCGGGAAGGAGCAAATAAGGGAGATTTTACAGGATTTCTAGTACTCGTAGTTGTCAGGAGGTTACTACCTACCGCATCCAGAATGCCCACAACTGCAGCTTGTTGTCGCGCAGTGATGACCTCACAAGGCACCACGCGTCGCTCCCCTGCGGCCGCCTTCCTCTCATCACGTGACGTGGCCCAACCACTCAAGGCAGGCCTAGCTTCCCACCTTGCTCGGAGGGGAGGAGGAGGGGTTACTATCCCCAGTATGCTGCACAGCAAAAGTAGCCACCGCCGCATTCTTTTCCCTCGCGGGTTCATAGACCTTACGTTTAATACTGGGGGAAGACTGAGAGGGAAAACGGACAGCGCTGGCTTCTGAGCTAATACCAGCGGTCGCCGCTTGCCAGGTGGCTTAGCGTGGTTCCTGCTGGGAGATGTAGTCCCGGCGGGGGGGTGGGGTTCCGCTACCACGTTCCCGGGCTCGCGCTCCGCTCCGCCCCCTGCGCGGGAAAAAGCCAACGGCTAGCCTAGGTATATCCGCGTGGAGCAGGCTTCAAAAGGAACTTCCCCAGGGCGGAAGGGCCCGGGGGCTTCTGTCTTGTTAAAGGTGGGGGTTGACTTCCGCATTACCAAGCTCAGTACGCGTAAATGGATTAACGTATATCGATTGTTTAGTCTAGGTCAACATAACCGTTTTTATTAAATCTTATAATCAACCCTTTTAGGCAGGGATTGCTCCCTGTAAAGAAAGGCTTAGAGGGGCACCTGGCTGGCTCGCTCCGTAGTGTGTGCTAGACTTGATCTCCGCCTTGTGATTTTGAGTTCCACCTTGGGTGTAGAAATGCCTTTAAAAAAATAAAAGCTTAAAGAATAAAAATGGGGTGCCTGCCTTTGGCTCAGGTCGTGATCTCAGGGCCCTGGGATCCAGCCATGCTAGGGCTCCCTGCTCAGTGGGAAGTCTGCTTCTCCCTCTCTGCCTCTCTCTCCGCTTGTTCTCTTTCAAATAAAATCTTTAAAAAATTAAAATGTAAAAAAGGAAGCCTTAGGTTCAGTTGCTTCTAGCTGAAGATACCCAAACCAGATTGTCTGTCCTCAAACAATGAATAACCATCCTCTCAGAAAGGTCTGTTTTTAACTACAGCAATTAAGTATAAAGGAGGACATAATGCTTTATACTTGTAGCATAGTATTTTCGACTTTATTTTCCCGTTTACTGACCTATTTGATTCTCAAAGGCAATATTCCAGGCTGGTTAGGAGGTACATGGACTTTGGAATACAGCAGGCCTTACCTCAGTTTGAGCCTCTTTGCCATAACACCACTTCACCAGGTTATGAAAATTAAATAAGATCATGTGAAGTACCTGTGTGGCACATAGTTAAACCCTCAATAAACAGTAGTAATTATTTTCACACCTGGTGTGTACCTTTTGGGTACAGATGCAAAAATAAGGTGGGAAGGGAATTAGCATATGCTGATCTTTGTGCAGGGCACTATACTAATTAGTAACTAATGGAGGTTAAATTACTTGATGAATAACAATCGAAACCGTTACAGTCCTGCTCAGTTCAAGGGAAGGCTTTGTTATACATCTGAGTTGATGAAAGAATGCTCTGGCTGAAACAAAACATATTATCATGACCATTCATGTGTAGATGTATCTTATCTCTCCCTTTTTGACAGTGAGCTGGAATTGTGCCTGGTCAGTTCAGTCTTCCTGCTCTTTGTTTTCCTGCTTTATAGAAATGTTAGGGAGAAGAAAAAAGAAATGTGTGGGAGAGTCAAAGATAAAACCACCCTTGAGAGGCAAAGACTTTTAATGGAAAGAGCACAAGAAAACAATTCTGAAAACAAACCTGATAACAGGAGCTGTCTCTGTGGAATGTGAAGGAGGGTTTGAGATTGAGGGTGCTAGGCAAAGGGGACTAATCTAATCTATAATATTTTAATTTTTTACATGATGAAGGTACTGGTCTTTTAATTAAAGATTAACCTTAAAAGGAAGACTGAAAAAAAAAAAAGAAAAGAAAGACTGGGGCGCCCGGCTGGCTCAGTTGGAAGAGCATAGGACTCTTGATCTCAGTGTTGTGAGTTGGAGCCCCAGAATGAGTGGAGATTTTTACTAGAAATAAATACATAATTTTGAAAAAAAAAGAGAGAGAGAGAGAGAGACTATGTGTTCTGTGACTTGTACAAGATATGCCACTTTTTCAGTCCCTCAATTTCCTCTTCTGGTACTATATTCAAAAACATCTGTCTTTTCTGTACCAGGCATGCTATGTTGGGTGCTTTCAATAAATTATCATTTATTGGGCAGCCCCGGTGGCGCTGCGGTTTGGCGCTGCCTGCAGCCTGGGGTGTGGTCCTGGAGACCCAGGATTGACTCCCACATCGGGCTTCCTGCGTGGAGCCTGCTTCTCCCTCTGCCTGTGTCTCTGCCTCTCTCTCTCTGAATAAATAAATAAATCTTAAAAAAATAAATAAAAATAAATTATCATTTATCAAGGGACAACTCCTACCTCTGATCTAGCATCAGAAAAAAAAAGGACCTCAAAGCCCTAAAACCTCACTGTTAATAGTTATTACCACCTGAATGTAATAAAACTATCCTCTCACAATAGGCTCCCCTAGGGGATATCACTACTACCCATTCCCACAAAGCCTGACTCTGATACATTGACTCTGAAACTGAGTTCACATCTTGTGACTGCAAAGAACATCACCATCCAATTCACCAGGTTTTGTTTTAAGTACACTTGGCGACCATAATGTGATTGTAAATACATTGGAGAGGGACGCCTGGGTGGCTCGGCAGTTGAGCATCTATCTGCCTTCCGTCCAGGACTGATCCTGGAGTCTTGGGATCGAGTCCCACGTCAGGCTCCCTGTATGGAGCCTGCTTCTACCTCTACCTGTGTCTCTGCCTCTCTGTGTGTGTCTCTCACAAATAAATAAATAAATAAATAATTTTTAATAAATAAATAAATAAATAAATAAGAAAGAAAGAAAATACACTGGAAAAATTCTCAGAAGGTTGGGTTTTTAAGTGTGTAAACATGGCAGGCAATAAAAAAGGTGGGTGAAACCGGAGGAGGTCCATGTCAAAAAGAATCAGTAATGGATAGCTAAGATTTAGGAAGATAAAATCAAGATGTATAAACTCCAAAGCAGAATTTTCACAATCTAGATAAAGCTAATCACAGTTCAAGTCTAATCTACTAATTTATAGTTAGTGATCATAATCCAAAGCACCATTCCCTGGCGAAAAATGTGATAACTGAGGGCACCTGGGTGGCTCAGTCGGTTAAGTGTCTGCCTTCAGCTTAGGTCAGGATCCCAGGGTCCTGGGATCAAGCCCCACATTGAGCTCCCTGCTCAGTGGGGGGCCTCCTTCTCCCTCTGCCTGTCACTCTGCCTACTTGTATTCATGAGTGCTCTCTATCAAATAAATAAAAAAATTTTAAGTGGATTTTTTTTAAATTTTATTTATTTATTCATGAGAAACACAGAGAGAGATTGAGAGGCAGAGACACAGGCAGAGGGAGAAGCAGGATCCATGCAAGGAGCCTGGCATAGGACTCCATACCATGTCTCCAGGATCAAGCCCTGGACTGAAGGCAGCACTAAACCGCTGAGCCACCCGGACTGCCCTCAAATAAATAAAATCTTAAAAAAAAAAAGTAATAAATGAGTGGGAATGGTCTGTAATATAATCTTTAAAAAAAAAAAAAAAGCAAACTGGGGGATCCCTGGGTGGCTCAGGGGTTTGGGGCCTGACTTTGGCCCAGGGCGCGATCCTGGAGTCCCAGGATCGAGTCCCACATCGGGCTCCCTGTATGGCGCCTGCTTCTCCCTCTGCCTGTGTCTCTGCCTCTCCCTCTCTCTATGTCTATCAAGAATAAATAAATAAATAAATAAATAAATAAATAAATAAATAAATAAATAAATAAACAAACTTAAAAAAAAGCAAACCTTAAGAAACAAAAATGGGAATGGTATGACTGAGTGACGGGCACTGAGGGGGCACTTGACGGGATGAGCACTGGGTGTTATACTATATGTTGGCAAATCGAACTCTAATAAAAAAAATACAAAAAAAAAAAGTACACCATGCAAGGAAAAGGGAAAAGGGTAGCCTAAACAGCACATAAACATTTTGGTCCCTTTGGCAGGTCTCTCTCTTTAATGGATAGAGATGAGTGATCCATGCCTATTAACCATAACAATCACCCAACATTCCCCTACCTATATTCCATGTCAGGAGCAAACTTCTAATGAGAATTGGCTTCTTGAGGGCTCACTTTGTGGAGCATGAGACTCTTGATCTCAGAGTTGTGAGTTCAAGCCCCACTTTGGACATAGAACTTACTTAAAAAATAATAATGAAAATAAGGGGCACCTGGGTGTCAAACTCGGTTAAGTGTCTGCTGCTTGGTTTCAGCTCACGTTGTAATCTCAGGGTTATAAGAACAGAACCCCATGTTGGGCTCTGCACTCAGCGAGGAGTCCACTGGAGATTCACCCTCTACCCTCCTTCCCCGCTTCTCTCTCTTTCTCCCTCCCTCCCTCAATTAAATAAATAAATCGTTAAAGTAGTGAAATTAGGCATTGCCAGGTTCACACAGGACAGTGTATGTAGAAGTCCTCAGAACATAACTGTACTATAAGAATTGTAAGGAACTATTATTACCAGGAAAAACATTATTTGGTTTCATCAGTACTTATATAACTCCAGTCAGTGGTTAAGATTTGGGTTCTAGAGGAATCCAGGAAGGCTTGGATCCTAGAACATGGGTCACCAAACTACAACTCATGGGCCAAATCCAGCTCACCTGTTTTTCTACAACCCACTAGCTAATAATTATTAGTCATTTCTTTCTTTTTTTTTTAATTTTTATTTATTTATGATAGTCACAGAGAGAGAGAGAGGCAGAGACATAGGCAGAGGGAGAAGCAGGCTCCATGCACCGGGAGCCTGATGTGGGATTCGATCCCGGGTCTCCAGGATCGCGCCCTGGGCCAAAGGCAGGCGCCAAACCGCTGCGCCACCCAGGGATCCCTCTTTCTTTTTTTAAAGTAAGCTCTATACCTAATGTGGGGCTTGAACTCAAACCTGAGATCAAGAGCCCTGTGCTCTATCAGCCGAATGAGGCAGGTGCTCCAAAGTCTAATGGGTTTTTTTGTTTTGTTTAGAGGGATGGAGGAGCAAAAGGAGAAGGAGAGAGAGAATCTTAAACAGGCTCCATGCCCAACACGGGTCCTGATGCAGTGTTCCTTCTCATAACCCTGAGATCACAACCTGAGCCAAAATCAAAAGTTGGACACAACCACCTGAGCCCCCCAGGTGCCCTTTGTTTTGTCTTAAAGTAAACTCTACATTCAGTGTGGGGCTGGAACTTATGACCCCAAGGTCAAGAGTCACATGCTCCCCCAACTGAGCCAGCGGCCAGCTAGGTGCCCTTTGTTAGCCATTTTTAAATGGTTAAATGAAAAATAAATCAAATGAATGGAAAAAAAAAAATCAAATGAATGATAAAAATCAAAGCGATATTTCAAGAATATTTCATGACACACAAAGCTTATGCAAAATTCCTATTTTAGTCTAGTAAATTCCATTGTAACTCAGCCACGATTATTCACCTATGTATTGTCTATTACTACTTTCATGCTACAATAGCAGAGTTGAATATAACAGAAACCATGTGTCCCAGGACCCTAAAATATGTAATGTCTGGCCTTTCATATAAAAGTTTGTAATCCCTATTCTAGAAGAATCTAGCTGTGTGACTTTAGGCAAATTACTTATTTTCATCCTTAGTTTTCTCAAATGCAAAATTGGGATCACAATGCTAGAGAACTAAAAGAGTTCAATATAGGGATGCGTAGGTGGCTCAGCAGTTGAGCATCTGCCTTCGGCTCAGGGTCTGATCCCAGGATCCTGGGATGGAGTCCTGCATTGGGCTCCCTGCGAGGAGCCTGCTTCTCCTTCTGCCTATATCTCTGCCTCTCTATCTGTGTCTCATGAATAAATAAAACCTTGGGATCCCTGGGTGGTGCAGTGGTTTGGCGCCTGCCTTTGGCCCAGGGCGCGATTCTGGAGACCCGGGATCGAATCCCATGTCGGGCTCTCGGTGCATGGAGCCTGCTTCTCCCTCTGCCAGTGTCTCTGCCTCTCTCTCTCTCTCTGTGACTATCATAAATAAATTTAAAAAAAAAGATTATAAATAAATAAATAAAACCTTTAAAAAATAAATAAAATACTTTTTAAAAGTGTTCAATATAATGTGGAGTTTGCATCTTTTTTTTTAAATGATTTTTTTCTTTAAATAATCTCTATACCCAACATGAGGCTTAAATCATGAGCGCACATCACTAACTGAGCCACTCAGATGCCCCTGTGTCTTTTTTATTTTAATCCTTTCTTACTGTACTTTATAAAACCTACAAGAGGAAATACATACCCACATATATAAAACTGAAAATGTTTTGTAAAACAATACCTATTCATGTAGTTATATACTCCTGAGGGTTTCAATATATCTTTCATGTAGCATTCCTTAATGTTACCACTTATATAATAAACCTGGCACATTAAACTGATATTATTCGGGCACCTGGGTGGCTCAGTGAGTTCAGCATCTGCCTTTAGCTCAAGTTGTGACCCTAGGGTCCTAAGATTAAGTCTCACATCAGGCTCCCTCCCTGCTCAAGTGGGAGCCTGCTTCTTCTCTGCCTGCCATTCCTCCTGCTTGTTCTCTCTCTGTCAAATAAATGAATAAAATACTTTAAAATAAAAATATTGGAGGCAGCCTGGGTGGCTCAGCGGTTTAGAGCCGCCTTTGGCCCAGGGCGTGATCCTGGAGACCTAGGATCAAGTCCCATGTCAAGCTTCCTGCATGGAGCCTGCTTCTCCCTCTGCCTGTGTCTCTGCCTCTCTCTCTCGCTCTCTCTGTGTCTCTCATGAATAAACAAATAATAAATAAATAAATAAATAAATAAATAAATAAATAAATAAATAAATTCTTTAAAAAAACATTAAATAAGTGATGGGGATTAAGTACTTTTCTCATGATGAGAGCCGGGTGTTTTGTTTTTTTATAAATATATATTTTTAAAATTTTTTTTTAATCTTTTTATTTATTTATGATAGTCACACAGAGAGAGAGAGAGGCAGAGACACAGGCAGAGGGAGAAGCAGGCTCCATGCACCGGGACCCCGATGTGGGATTCGATCCCGGGTCTCCAGGATCGCGCCCTGGGCCAAAGGCAGGCGCCAAACCGCTGCGCCACCCAGGGATCCCTATATTTTTTAAATTTTTATTTATTTATGATAGTCACACAGAGAGAGAGAGAGAGAGGCAGAGACATAGGCAGAGGGAGAAGCAGGCTCCATGCACCGGGAGCCCGACGTGGGATTCGATCCCGGGTCTCCAGGATCGCGCCCTGGGCCAAAGGCAGGCGCCAAACCGCTGTGCCACCCAGGGATCCCGGGTGTTTTGTTTTTAAAGATTTTATTTTTTATTTATTCATGAAAGACACAGGGAGGCAGAGACATACGCAGAGGGAGAAGCAAGCTCTTTTCAGGGAGCCCGATGCGGGGCTCAATCTCTGCACCCGGGATCACGCCTTGAGCCAAAGGCAGATGCTCAACTCCTGAGCCACCCAGGCATCCAGAGAACTGGGTGTTTTGTGGAATTGTGGAATCACTATACTTACATCTGAAACTAGTATAATGCTGCATGTTGACTATATTGGAATTCAAATAAAAAACTTTTAAGCGTTTCTAATGGCCAAAAATGTAACAATTTGAGCAACAAAATAATGGTAGTATTTGATTGATTCCAAGAATATCCATGAGTAAATACTGATATAACTAAATGGATAGGGGCACCTGGGTGGCTCAGTCAGTTAAGTATCTGCCTTCAGCTCAGGTCATGATCTCCAGGGTCTGGGATCCAGTCAGGCTTCCTGCTTGGTGGGGAGTTTGCTCCCTCTCCCTCTCCTCTGCCCTGCTCATACTCTCTCTCGCTCTCTCAAATAAATAAATAAATAAATATTTAATACATAAATAAATGGATGGATGGATGAATAAATAAACAGGGAAAAGAGATAACTTTTCCTTAGAGAAGAATTCCAATTAGTAAACATGGAAAGAATAAGGGAAATAAAAAAAAAATCACTCATAGAAACACCACAGTAATAAATTGTACCAATGAATAATAAGTACACAAAAGTTTTTTGTTTGTTTTTTTTTAATTTATGATAGTCACGGAGAGAGAGGCAGAGACACAGGCAGAGGGAGAAGCAAGCTCCATGCACCGGGAGCCCGACGTGGGACTCGATTCCAGGTCTTCAAGATCGCGCCCTGGGCCAAAGGCAGGCGCTAAACCGCTGCGCCACCCAGGGATCCCAAGTACACAAAAATTTAAGGAGAAATTGGGCATGAGCATAATCTCCCTCAAAATATCTATGAATTACAATAGTGGGTTTGTTGTTATTTTAAATTTTTTCAGTAAATCCAAACGTGTCCTAAGAAACTACTGTGGCATTTTAACAGGTTTTGATACTTTTCCCTTCAATAGTTGGAGCTTAATTCCCCTCCACTTTGAATGTGGGCTGGACTTAATAACTCAAGTCTAACAAATAGAGAATGAAAAGAGAAAAATAATAACTTTATAATATAGAGAACTGACAGATACTACCTTAACTAAGGGATCAAGGTTAACAGAAGTCATATTGATATCATGAACACCTTGATTTGAAGCAATACAACGGACACCTGACCTCTGTGTCATTCTTCCCAAAAATCTATCACTTGAGTGTAATCATGAGAAAACCGTAGATAAATCCAAACTGAGGGACATTATACAAAATACTTGAACAGAACACCTCAAATGAGTCAAAAATCATAAAAATAAATAAAATAAATGAGAAATAAAACCCAAAATCCTAGGAAAACAGAAATCAAGGCAGATCAAAGGGTCTAAGGAGAAATGACAACTAAATGCACTATAGTATCTTGATTTGGATCCTGGGATTTTAAAAAAAGGACATTAATGGGAAAAATGAAAAAAATGCAAATAAAGTCTATAGTTTAAAGTCCTGTACTAGTGTCATTTATTTTCTTTTTTTTCTAGTGTTTTTTTTTTTTTAAGATTTTATTTATTTGACAGACACAGAAAGAGGCAGAGACACAGGCAGAGGGAGAAGCAGGCTCCATGCAGGGAGCCTGATGTGAGACTCGATCCTGGGACTCCAGGATCACACCCTGGGCGGAAGGGAGGCGCTCAACTACTGAGCCACCCAGGCGTCCCTCTAGTGTTCATTTCTTACCATGATATCTCGCAATGGGAGAAACTAGATGAAGGGTATATAGACATTCTCTTTTCTATTTTTGCATCTCTTCTTTAAGTCTAAAATTATTTCAAAATAAGTTCTAGGGGCACCTGGGTGGCTCAGTAGTTGAGCATCTGCCTTTGGCTCAGGTCGTGAACCCAGGGTCCTGCATCAGGGTCCCTGCATGGAGCCTGCTTCTCCCTCTGCCTGTGTCTCTGCCTCTCTCTGTGTGTCTCTCATGAATAAATAAATACATATTTTTTTAAATACAAACTATTAAAAAATAATAATAATTTCTAAAAGTGGTGCCTGGGTGGCTCACTCTGTTAAGTGGCTGCCTTTGGCTCAGGTTGTGATCTCAAGGTCCTGTAATGGAGCCCCTTATCCCTGCTTAGTGGACAGTCTGCTTCTCCCTTTCCCTCTGCCCCTACCCCCAGCTAGTATGTGCTCTCTCTCTCTGTCTCTCTTTTATTATTTTGTTTATTCATGAATTCATGAGAGATACAGAGAGAGGCAGAGACATAAACAGAGGAAGAACCAAGTGCCCTGTGGGGAGCCTGATGTGGGACCGGATCCCAGGACCCTGGGATCACAATCTGAACCAAAGGCAGATGCTCAACCACTAAGCCACCCAGGTGCCCGCACTTTCTCAATCAATAAATAAAATCTTTTTTTAAAAATTATTTTATTTATTTATTCATTAGCGACACCAAAAAAAGAGGCAGAGACAGACAGAGGGAGAGGCAGGCTCCCCACAGGGAGCCTGATGTGGGTGGGATTCAATCCAGAGACACTCAACTGCTAAGCCACCCAGGCGTCCCAATAAAGAATATTAAAAAAAAAAAAAAAAAAAGTTTAAAAAAAACAACAGGTCACAACCTACTAAACTGATTTCTTTTTTGTTTCTTTTTAAGATTTTTTTTAAAGTATTCTCTACACCCAACATGGGGCTCAAACTTATAACCCTGAGATCAAGAATCACATGCCCGGGATCCCTGGGTGGCGCAGCGGTTTGGCGCCTGCCTTTGGCCCAGGGCGCGATCCTGGAGACCCGGGATCGAATCCCACATCGGGCTCCCGGTGCATGGGGCCTGCTTCTCCCTCTGCCTATGTCTCTGCCTCTCTCTCTCTCTCTGTGTGACTATCATAAATAAAAAAAAAAAGAATCACATGCCCACTGACTGAGTCAGCCAGGTGCCCTATGATTTCTTGACTTTTTTTTTTTAAGATTTTATTTATTTATTCATGAGAGACACAGACTGAGAGAGAGAGAGGCAGAGACACAGGGAGAGGGAGAAGCAGGCTCCATGCAGGGAGCCCAATGTGGGACTTGATCTCGGGACTCCAAAATCAGGCCCTGGGCCAAAGGCAGGCAGGTGCGGTTTGCTGAGCTACCCAGGGATCCCATTTTCTTGACATTTCAATGCATCTAAATCTGCATGTTGAAAAAGACTAAATTAATATAAGTAAAATGCTTAGAACATTGACACATGGTAAATACTTAATAAATATTAGCTATATCAATATCCCATAATATTGTTAATTTTCTCCCATAGGGTGTCTGGGTGGCTCAGTCGGTTAAGCATCTGACCCTTGATTTCGGCTCAGGTCACGATCTCAGTGTCCTGGGATGGAGCCCCACATAAGACTCCCTGCTTAGCATGGAGTCTACTTGAGAATTTGCTCCCTTTCCCTCTGCCTGTCCTCCCACTTGCACACTGTCTCTCAAATAAATAAATAAATAAATAAATAAATCTTTATATATTTTTTTTAATTTTTATTTATTTATGATAGTCACAGAGAGAGAGAGAGAGGCAGAGACACAGGCAGAGGGAGAAGCAGGCTCCATGCACCGGGAGCCCGACGTGGGATTCGATCCCGGGTCTCCAGGATCGCGCCCTGGGCCAAAGGCAGGCGCCAAACCGCTGTGCCACCCAGGGATCCCTAAATAAATCTTTAAAATATTTTTTTTTCAGGGCACCTGGGTGGCTCAGTTGGTTGGGAGTCTGCCTTCAGCTCAGGTCATGATCCCAGAGAACTGGGATCAGTGCCCTGTGGGGCTCCTTGCTCAGTGCCTGCTTTACCTTCTCCTCCCTGCTCCTGCTCTCCCTCACTGTCTCTGTCTCTCTCTCTTTTAAAGATTTTTTTTTTTTAATTTATGAGAGAGAGAGAGAGAGAGAGAGAGAGAGAGGCAAAGACATAGGCAGGAGAAGCAGGCCTCCTGCAAGGAGGTGGATACAGGACTCAATCAACAGACCCCAGGATCACACCCTGACCCAAAGGCAGATGCTCAACCACTGAGCCACCTAGGTGTCCCCCTCTCTCTCAAATAAATAAATAAATCCTTAAAAAAAATGGTTTTTTTTGTTTGTTTTTGTTTTTTTGTCTTCCAGGTTCTCTTTTTCTTTGTTCAAAAGAGACTTGCCCTTGGGGCAGCTGGTTGGCTCAGCTGGTAGAACATGGGACTCTTGATCTTGGGATCCTGAGTTAAAGCCCCATGTTGGGCATAGAACTTACTCAAAAATAAATAAGCATTTCAAATAATAATTAAAAAAAAAAACAACACAGATTTGCCTTTAGTGGCTAAAAATACAGAGACCTCGGGACGCCTGGGTGGTTCAGTGGTTGTCTGCTTTTGGCTCAGGGTGTGATCCTGGAGTCCTGGGATCGAGTCCCACATCAGGCTCCCTGCATGGAGCCTGCTTCTCTCTCTGCTTGTGTCTCTGCCTCTTTCTGTGTGTCTCTCATGAATAAATAAAATCTTTAAAAAAAAATGCATAGGCCTCAAGATAGACTGTCTTGTATCATCTGTACCAAACAGAATATAGTCCACGCTAAAGTGGGAGACCCTCATTCGAAGGAATAAAATAGTTCACTACAACTGTATTTCCATGCTGTTGAAACTGTTATGCCTAAAACATTAGGGCTGAAATGTCCCAGTTTCAAAATGTACACTTCCTAGCATCAAGATACCAGAAAGAACCTTCAGAAAAAGACCCAGAGGTAAAGAAAAAAATTAAATTGTCTAAGCTAGACTTCACAAACATTTACCACCATGACAGTAGGGTGCTTGCTGTCAATTCATAAGAACATAGTTCTTGCCTTGCAGATAATAGTTAAAAGTAAGTAGAAAAAGGAGAAAGGATGAAGGCATGGACAAAATGGGTGAAGGGGAATAGGAGATTCAGGCTTCCAGCTATGGAATTAATAAGTCATGGGGATAAAAAAATAAAAAAAAATAAGTCATGGGGATGCAGTATAGGGAATATAGTCAATGGTCTTGTAATAGTGGTGTATGGTGGCAGGTAGTAGCTACACTTATGGTGAGCATAGCATGACATATAGGCTTGTCAAATCACTATGTTGTACACCTGACACTAATGTGACATTGTGTTGTCAACTGTACTTCAAATTTTTATTTTTATTTATTTTTAAAAATATTTTATTTATTTACTCATGAGAGACACAGAGAGCGAGGCAGAGACACAGAGGGAAAAGCAGGCTCCATGCAGGGACCCCAATATGGGACTCAATCCCGGGACCCCAGGATCATGCCCTGGGCCAAAGGCAGGCACTAAACCACTGAGCCACCCAGGCATCCCTTTACTTCAAATTTTTAAGGTTTATTTATTAACTTTTAATCTCTATATCCAACATGGGGCTCAAACTCAATACCCCAAAATCAAGAGTTACATGCTCTACCAACTAAGCCATCCAGGCACTCCTTAAAAACTTTTTAAAAACAGGAGCAACTTGGGTGGCTCAGTAGTTGAGCATTTGCCTTCAGCTCAGGTCATGATCCCAGCGTCCTGGAATGGAGTCCCACGTCAGGCTCCCTGTAGGGAGCCTGCTTCTCCCTCTCCCTGTGTCTCTGCCTCTCTCCGTGTGTCTCTCACGAATAAATAAATAAAATCTTAAGAAAAAGAAACCTTTAAAAAAAAAATAAAAGGTAAGCAGGAGGACAGTTTATTAACAACCTGGAGGCAAGATACGACATTCCCTCTATCAAAATAATTTATTATTTATTATTATGTTTAAAGATTTTATTTATTTATTCATGAGAGTGTGTACACAGAGAGAAAGAGAGGCAGAGACATAGGCAGAGGGAGAAGCAGGCTCCATGCAGGGAGCCCAATGTGGGACTAGATAGCTGGTTTCCAGGGTCACGCTCTGGGCTGAAGGCGTCACTACACCACTGAGCCACCCGGGGCTGCCCCAAAATGATTTAGAGGGCATAAAGGTGGAGCACCTGGGTGGCTCAGTGGTTGAGCATCTATCTGCCTTTGGCTCAGGGCATGATCCCTGGATCAAGTCCCTCATCAGTCTCCCTGCATGGAGCCTGCTTCTCCCTCTGCCTACATCTCTGCCTCTTTCTCTGTGTCTCTCATGAATAAATAAATAAAATCTTAAAAAATAATAAAATAAAGGGGTAAAGGTTTACATTTACGGTAAAGGTAAACATTTACTATTAGGCACAGTACTATATATGTCCATCTTATTTTTTATCGTAACTACAAGTATGCAAGTAGATATTCTGATTTTACAAAACAGAGAAGAAGACACATTCTAAAGAAGACCTAGGATTCTTTTTTTTTTTTTTAAGACCTAGGATTCTAAACTTTTACTAGAAAGCCTGTGTCCTGGGACACCTGGGTAGCTCAGTGGTTGAGCCTCTGCCTTTGGCTCAGGGCATGATTCCGGAGTCCGGAGATCATCCCACATGGGGCTTCCTGCATGCAGCTTAATTCTCCCTCTGCCTATGTCTCTGTCTCTCTCTCTCTCTTTCTGTGTCTCTCATGAATAAATAAAATCCAGAAAGAAAGAAAGAAAGAAAGAAAGAAAGAAAGAAAGAAAGAAAGAAAGAAAGAAAGCCTGTGTTCTTTCCATTCACTTAACCAGCCTGCCAGTCTATATAAAACTGTCATATAATTTTTTTATTTTTTAAGGCTTATTTATTTATTTATTCATTCATGAGAAATACACAGAGAGAGGGGCAGAGACACAGGGCAGAAGGAGAAGCAGGCTCCCTACAGGGAGCCTGACGTGGGTCTCAATCCCGGGACTCCAGGATCACATCCTGAGTCAAAGGCAGATGCTTAACCGCTGAGCCACTCAGGTGTCCCTGACAAATAATTTTTTAAAGCATTGAAAAGCTTGGGGCACCTGGCAGGCTCAGTTAGTAGAGCATGTGACCATGTGATTCTTGAGCTCAAGTTCATGAGCTGGAGAGCCCCATGTTGGAGGTAAAATTTACTTTAAAAAAAATTAGGGAAAAAATGAGGGGATGCATGGGTGGCTCAGTGGCTGAGTGTCTGCCTTTGGCTCAGGGCATGATCTCGGGTTCGGGGATAGAGTCCCACATTGGGCTCCCTGTGGGGACCCTGCTTCTCCCTTTATTTCACTGTGATTCTCGTGAATAAATAAACAGAAATCTTAAAAAAAATTTTGAACAGCTTGATGAAAACAGAAATGGCTATCTCAGTAATGAAGAGGCAAAAAAGGAAATAATCAACATGAAACTCCACTTTTCTTTTTTTTTTAATCTTTATTTATTTATGATAGTCATACAGAGAGAGAGAGAGAGGCAGAGACACAGGCAAAGTGAGAAGCAGGCTCCATGCACCGGGAGCCCGACGTGGGATTCTATCCCCGGTCTCCAGGATCGCGCCCTGGGCCAAAGGCAGGCGCCAAACCGCTGCGCCACCCAGGGATCCCTACACTTTTCTTTTTAAGATTTTATTTATTTATTTGAGAGAGAGAGTACGAGGTAAGGAGAGGTGAAGAGGGAGAGGGACAAGCAAACTCAGAGCCCAACGTGAAGCTAGATCTCAAGACTCTGAGATCATGACCTGAACTGAAATCAAGAGTCAGACTATAAGCCAACTTAGCCACCCAGGCAGGCATCCCTAAAAGTACTCTTAAATCGAAAACTTTCTCTGTAACATTAAAAAAAAAATTTTTTTTATGGGCACCTGGCTGGCTCAATTAGAAGGACATGTGATTCTTGATCTCTGGGTCATGAGTTGGAGCCCCATGTTGGGTGTAGAGATTACTTAAATTCAAAAAAAAAAAAAAAACAACACTTTTTTTGGTAAATAAAAATACATTTTTTAAATACATTTTTAAGAGATTTTATTTATTTATTCATGAGAGACAGAGAGAGGCAGAGACATAGGCAGAGGAAGAAGCAGACTCCCTGTGGGGATCCCGATTCGATTCCACAACCCCAGAATCATGACCTGAGCCAAAGGCAGATGCTTAACCACTGAGCCACCCAGGCATCCCAATAAAAATAAATTTCAAGATAAATAGTAGATCGGCGGGGGCGGGGGGGACACAAAGTTTTGAAGGATTGATATTTTTACAATAAAAGGCCCACACAATTGACAAGAACACTGCGACTTCTATAGATAAATGGGGGCGCCTGGGTCGCTCAGTGAGTTGAGCTTTGACTCTTGATTTCAGCTCAGGTTGTGATCTCAGGGTCATGATGTCAGGGTCATGACATCAACCCCCACATTAGGATCTGCACTCAGCAGAGAGTCCGCTTGAGATTCTCTTCATCTCCCTCAGTCTTTCCCCTGGCTTGTGTGTTCTCTCTCAAATAAATAAAATCGAAAGAAAGAAAGAAAAAGAAAGAAAGAAAGAAAGAAAGAAAGAAAGAAAGAAAGAAAGAAAGGGAAATTCCTGTAGATAAATACACATAGCTTATCAACAATTCTTAAAAGAGAGAATAGAATTAATTAACAATGATGGGATGAGCACCGGGTGTTATACTCTATCTTTGTCAAATTGAATTTAAATTTTCAAAAAAGATTTTATGGGATCCCTGGGTGGCGCAGTGGTTTGGCGCCTGCCTTTGGCCCAGGGCGCGATCCTGGAGACCCGGGATCGAATCCCACGTCGGGCTCCCGGTGCATGGAGCCTGCTTCTCCCTCTGCCTGTGTCTCTGCCTCTCTCTCTCTCTGTGTGTGTGGCTATCATAAATAAATAAAAATTAAAAAAAAAAGATTTTATTTATTTGTGACAGACAGAGAGAGAGAGAGAGAGAGAGAGAGAGGCAGAGACACAGGCAGAGGGAGAAGCAGGCTCTATGCAGGGAGCCTGATGCAGGACTAGATCCCTGATCTCCAGGATCGCACCTTGGGCTGAAGGCGGTGCTAAACCGTTGGGCCACCGGGGCTGCCCAAATTTAAATTTAAAAAAATGTAGGGACACCAGAGTAACTCAGTGGTTGAGCGTCTGCTTTTGGCTAAGGGCGTGATCCCAGTACTCCAGGATCCAGTCCTGCATTGGGTTCCCAGCTCAGCATGGAGCCTGTTTCTCCCTCTGCCTGTCTCTGCCTCTCTCTCTCTCTCTGTGTCTCTCATGAATAAATAAATCTTAAAAAAAAAAAAAAAAAAAAAGTAAAAGTAGGACGACCTATAGAATGGGAGAAGATATTTGCAAATGACGTATCAGATAAAGGGCTAGTATCCAAGGTCTATAAAGAACTTATTAAACTCAACAGCAAAGAAACAAACAATCCAATAATGAAATGGGCAAAAGACATGAACAGAAATCTCACAGAGGAAGACATAGACATGGCCAACAAGCACATGAGAAAATGCTCCGCATCACTTGCCATCAGGGAACTACAAATCAAAACCACAATGAGATACCACCTCACACCAGTGAGAATGGGGAAAATTAACAAGACAGGAAACAACAAATGTTGGAGAGGTGTGGAGAAAGGGGAACTCTCTGCACTGTTGGTGGGAATGTGAACTGGTGCAGCCACTCTGGAAAACTGTGTGGAAGTTCCTCAAGAAGTTAAAAATAAAAAAATAAATTAAAAAAAAAATAAAGAAGTTAAAAATAGATCTGCCTTACGACCCAGCAATTGCACTGCTGGAGATTTACCCCAAAGATACAGATGCAGTGAAAAGCCAAGACACCTGCTCCCCAATGTTTATAGCAGCAATGTCCACAATAGCTAAACTGTGGAAGGAGCCTCGGTGTCCATCGAAAGATGAATGGATAGGGCAGCCCCTGTGGCTCAGCGGTTTAGCGCCGCCCTCAACCCAGGGTGTGATCCTGGAGACCCAGGATTGAGTCCCACGTTGGGGTCCCTGCATGGGGCCTGCTTCTCCCTCTGCCTGTGTCTCTGCCTCTCTCTCTGTGTGTCTCTCATGAATAAATTAATAAAATTAAAAAAAAAGATGAATGGATAAAGAAGATGTGGTCTATGTATACAATGGAATATTACTCAGCCATTAGACAGGACAAATACCCACCATTTGCTTCAATGTGGATGGAACTGAAGGGTGTTATGCTGAGTGAAGTAAGTCAATCGGAGAAGAACAAATATTATATGGTTTCACTCATACGGGGAATATAAAAAATAGTGAAAGGGATTAAAGGGGAAAGGAGAGAAAATGAGAGGGAAATATCAGAGAGGGTGACAGCACATGAGAAACTCCTAACTCTGGGAAATGAACAAGGGGTAGTGGAAAGGGAGGTGGGGGGGGGCGGAATGGGGTGACTGGGTGACGGGCACTGAGGGGGGCACTTGGCGGAATGAGAACTGGGTGTTATACTATATTTTGGCAAATCAAACTCCAATAAAAAAATACCAAAAAAAAGTAAAAGTAAAAAATTTATAAATTTTATTTATAAAAATGTAAAATGTAAAAAGAAAAGGAAGTAATCAACAAATATGTAAAAACAATTTGCCTCACAATTTTTTAAATGAGTTATAACAATAACATTTTGGCGACTCCTGGGTGACTCTGGTTGAGCATCTGCCTTCGGTTCAGGTCCTGGATTGAGTCCCACATCGGGCTCCCTGCATGGAGCCTGCTTCTCCCTCTGCCTGTGTCTCTGCCTTTCTCTGTGTGTCTCTAATGAATAAAAAAATAAATAAAGTCTTAAAAAAAAATAAAATTCTGAAATGCCTGGGTGGCTCAGCAGTTTAGCTCCTGCCTTCAGTTCAGGGTGTGATCCTGGAGTCCTGGGATCGAGTCCCGCATCAGGCTCCCTGCATGGAGCCTGCTTCTCCCTCTGCCTGTGTCTCTGCCTCTCTCTCTATGTCTATCATGAATAAATAAAAAATTAAAAAAAAAATCTTAAAAAAAAAGGCACTCTCATGTGTCTTCAACAAATGGTGTTGAGAGAATTGGACAGCAACATGCAAAAGAATGAAACTGGACCGCTTTTTTATATCATACACAAAAATAAATTCAAAATGGATTAAAGACCTAAATGTGAGACCTGAAACCATAAAAATTCCAGAAGAGGACATAGGTAGTAACTTCTTTGACATTGGCCATAGCAACTTCTCATTAGATATATCTACTGAGGCAAGGGTAACAAAAGCAAAAGTAAACCATTGGGACTATATCAAAATAAAAGGCTTCTGCACAGGGGTGCTGCAAAGGGATACATGCACCCCAATGTTTATAGCAGCATTATCTATAATAAACATATTATGGAAACAGCCCAAGTGTCCATCAATTGATAAAAGGATAAAGAAGATGTGAGGTATATTTATATCACATATACACAATGGAATATTACTGAGCCATAAAAAAAGAATGAAATGTTGTCATTTGCACTTGATATGGATGGAGCCAGAGAGTAGTATACTAAGCAATATAAGTCAGTCAGAGAGACAAATACCAAACAATTTCACTCATATGCAGAATTTAAGAAACAAACAAACAAACAAAGGAAAAAAGAGAGGCAAAACAAGAAACAGACTCCTAGCTATAGAAAACAAACTGATGGCTACCAGAAGGGAGGTGGGTAGGGGGATGGGCAAAATAAGTGATAGGGATTAAGGAGTGCACTTGTGATAAGCATGGGCAATATATGGAAGTGTTGAATCAGTATTTTGTACACTTGAAACTAATATTACACTCTATGTTAACTAACTGGAATTTAAATAAAAACTTTAGAAAAAAGGGGCACCTGGCTAGCTTAATTGGTTAAGGGTCTGACTCTTGATTTCAGCTTAGGCCACTGAGCTCCTTAGGGAGTCTACTTGAGATTCTCCATTTCCCTCTCCCCTTCCCTCCACTCATGCTAAATAAATAAATAAATAAATAAATAAATAAATAAATACCAAAAACACCCTAAAGAGTCACTCTCTTATTTCACTAATAGGAATACAAATTGGCAGAAATCTCTTAGAAAACAAGAAGTCATTATGTATTAAAACCTCTTCACCCAATGCAATTCTAGTACCCTGCCCTAAGGAAACAATTTTATTTTTAAAGATTTTTTTTTTAAGATTTTATTTATTTGACAGAGAGAGAGAGAGAGAGAGAGAGAGAGAGAGCATGAGCAGGAGGTAGGGTCAGAGAGAGAAGCAGACTTCCCACTGAGGAGGTAGCCTGACATGAGGCTGGATCCCAGGACTCCGGCATCATAACCTGAGCAGATGCTTAACAGACTGAGCCACCCAGTTAAAGTTTTATTTATTTAAGTAATCTAGGGGCACCTGGGTGGCTCAGTGATTAAGCACCTGCCTTTGGCTCAGGTCATGATCCCGGGATCCTAGAATCAAGTCCCATGTCAGGCTCTCCCAACAGGGAGCATGTTTCTGCCTATGTCTCTGCTTCTGTCTGTGTGTCTCTCGTGAATAAATAAATAAAATCTTTATTAAAAAAATAATCTCTATACTCAACATGGGGCTCAAGCTGATGGCCTTGAGGTCAAGAATCACATGTTCCTCCAACTGAGCCAGCCATGTGCCCCAGGAAATAATTTTATTTTATTTTTTTTAAAGATTTTATTAAAAAATAAATAAATATTTTATTTATTTATTCATGAGATACAGAGAGAGAGGCAGACAGAGACATAGGCAGAGGGAGAAGCAGGCTTCATGCAGGGAGCCCGATGTGGGACTTGATCCCAGAACTGTGGGATCATGCCCTGAGCTAAAGGCAGGCACTCAACCGCTGAGCCACCCAGGCGTCTCTCACTTCTATATTTTCAAATTACTTTTATTTTTATTTTAAAGATTTTATTTCAGGACTGCTGGGTAGCTCAGCGGTTGAGCACCTCCCTTCAGTCCAGGGGGTGATCCTGAGTCCCAGGATTGAGTACCACATGGGGCTCCCTGCATGGAGCCTGCTTCTCTCTCCCTCTGCTTATGTCTTTGCCTCTCTGTGTGTGTCTCTCATGAATAAATAAATAAATAAAATCTTTTAAAAAAATTTATTTTGGGGCACCTGGGTGGCTCAATGGTTGAGCGTCTGGCTTTGACTCAGGTCATGATCCCAGGGTCCTGGGATTGAGTCCTGTATTGGGCTCCCTTCAGGGAGCCTGCTTCTGCCTCTCTCTCTGTCTCTCATGAATAAATAAATAAAATCTTTAAAAAAATTAAAATAAAGATTTTATTTAAGTTTATTTTTAGAGATTTAATTTATTTGACAGGGGGAGAGTGAGAAAGAGAGAGAGAGAGAGAGACAGAGAGCACAAGCAGGGGGAATGACAGGGAGAGAGAGAAGCAGGCTCCCCACTGAGCAGGGAGCCCAACGTAGGGATTGATCTCTGGACCCTGGGATCATGACCCAAGCTGAAGGCAGATGCTTAACCTTACTGACCCATCCAGGTGCCCCAAATGTTTTTTTTAAGATTTTATTTATTTATATACTTTGGAGAGAAAGAGCACAAATGGGGAGGAGCAGAGGGAGAAGATAGGGGAGGGGTGGGGCAGAGAAGAATCTCCAGCCCACTCCATGCCAAGCACAAAGCCTGACTCGAGACCCAAGGTAAAATGATTTCATCGTGTGGACAGTAAACAAATATGACTGGGGGAGAAAAAGGAAAAGACCATGTAAAGACATAGGAAGAAGATAGCTAATTACAAGCCAAGGAGAAAGGACTCAGAAAAAAACAATCCTGCCAACACCTTAATCTTGGACTTCTATCTTCCAAAACTGTGAGAAAATAGATTTCTGTAGTTTAAGGCACCCAGTCTGTGATACTGTCTTAGAGCAATACTAGCAAACTAATATAGATGAGATGTTAGGGTTCTACGAAGCAGGAAGAATAGGGGCTGGCAAAGAATTATCTTCCTTCCTTTTGGAGGATATTATTTTAGTTATGGTAATTCTGTAGTTTGGGAAGTAAAAAGAAGTATGGCATTATTGTCTGATTAAGAATAGAACACCTCCCCCCCCCAAAAAAAAAGAATAGAATACCCCAGGGACACCTGGGTGGCTCAGCGGTTGAGCCTCTGCCTTGGGCTCAGGGTGTAGTCCCAGGGTTCTGGGTTCGAGTCCCACCCATATTGGGCTCCCTGCAAGAAGCATGCTTCTCCCTCTGCCTTTGTCTCTGCCTTCTCTCTATGTCTCTCATGAATAAATAAAATCTTAAAAAAAAAACAACCCTTGATGAATAATTGAACTCTACATTTGAAACTAATGATGAAACTAATATGTTCACTAATTGAATTTAAATAAAATTAAAAATAAATAAAAATAAAATTGAGAGTAAAAGAACACCCTTTAAATAATTTAATTAAATTAATAATTTTAAAAAAGAAAAAAAACAGGGACACCTTGGTGGCTCAGCAGTTGAACATCTGCCTTTGGCTCAGGTCATGATCCTGGGATCCCAGGATTGAGTTCCACATGGGCTCCCCACAGGGGGTCTGCTTCTCCCTCTGCCTCTGTCTCTGCCTCTCTGTGTGTCTCTCATGAATAAATAAAATCTTTTTAAAAATAAAAATAAAGAGAAGGGAAGAAAATCTAATATTTTTAGAGCTTGTGAAGTCCCAGCCCAATGCAAGATGTTTACAAAAATTACTTTTACTTTCCCACAGTAATTCCAAAGTATTATTATTTTTTATAATGACATTTTATGTATGTATTTATTTATTTAGTAGGCTCCATGCCCAGTGTGGCACCCAACATGGGGCTTGAACTCACAACCCTGAGATCAAGAGTCAGACGTTTACCAACTGAGCCACCCAAGTCCCCGATTTTATTTTTTTAAATTTATTTTTAAGTAAAAAAAATAATTATTTTTAAGTAATCTCTACACTCAACATGGGGTCTGAACTCACAATCTAGAGATCAAGAGTGGCATGCTCTCCCAACTGAGCCAGCCAGGTGCCCCCTGAAGTATTATTTTTATTATTTATTATTATTTTTAAAGATTTTATTTATTCATAAGAGAGAGAGAGAAGCAGAGACATAGGTTGAGGAAGAAGCAGACCCCCAGCTGGATGAGGAACTCAATCCCAGACCCCAGGATCACGCCCTGAGCCAAAGGCAGACACTTAACCACTGAGCCACCCAGACGTCCCAGCAAATTGAATTTAAATTTTAAAAAATTAATTTTAAAAAAAGAAAGAATTAAGTCAAAATCCTAATGCAGGTGCATGGGTGGGTCCGTTGGTTAAGTGTCTGCCTTCGGCTCAGGTCCTAATCCCAGAGTCCTGGAATCAAGCCCCTTATCAGGCTCCCTGCTCAGGAGGGAGTCAGCTTCTTCCTTTCACTCTGCAGCTCCTCTTTTTGTGCTCTCCCTCTCTTAAATAAATAAATAACATGTTTTTTTTAAATAGTAAAAAAATAAAAATATAAAAATCCAGCACTAACAAGTTGCTAAGTTAGGATTCAAGCCCATATCTCCCTAATTCCAAACATGGTGCTTTATTTTTCCAGCATTATTAGTGTTTTTGCTTGCCTTTTCCCACTGGACTGTAAGATTCTTGGGACAGGGACGGTCTCTTTTCATGTATATATTTCTAGCACCTACCACAGGATCTGTGATACACATAATAAGTATACTCAAATCTTTTTATATATATTTTTAAAGATTTTATTTATTTATTTATTTATTCATGAGAGACAAAGAGAGAGGCAGAGACACAGGCAGAGGGAGAAGCAGGCTCCATGCAGGGAGCCTGATGTGGGACTCGATCCTAGGTCTCCAGGATCACACACTGGGCTGAAGGCGGCCCTAAACCGCTGAGCCACCCGGGCTGCCCAACTCAAATATTTTTAAAACGAAGAGTGATGCTTTCAAAAAGTTATCTTGTAGGGATCCCTGGGTGGCGCAGCGGTTTGGTGCCTGCCTTTGGCCCAGGGCGCGATCCTGAAGACCCGGAATCAAATCCCACGTCGGGCTCCCGGTGCATGGATCCTGCTTCTCCCCCTGCCTATGTCTCTGTCTCTCTCTCTTTCTCTCTCTGTGACTATCATAAATAAATAATAAATAAATAAATAAATCTATCTTAAAAAAAAAAGTTATCTTGTAAAATTGTTTTTCACTTTTACATTTTACTTACAAAGGAGATACAGAAACCTATGCACACTCACCTGCATATCCAATTAGGATTTAACAAATTCCAGAATCCCAGGATGGCTCAGCGGTTTAGTACCTGCCCTTGGCCCAGGGCGTGATCCTGGAGACTCGGGATCGAGTCCCATGTTGGGCTCCCTGCATGGAGCCTGCTTCTCACTCTGTCCCCCGCTCTCTCATGAATAAATAAAATTAAAAAAAAAAAAAAAAGGATTTAGCAGATTCTAGAAATTAGAGGAATAAAAGGTGATTTTCTTTTCTTTTTCTTTCTTTTTTTTTTTTTTTTTAGAAAGAGGCAAAATTTATTGTATGCCTGCTATATGCCCAGCTCTGTTCTGGGTGCTGCGAATAATTCAAAAGAAAAAAGAAAAATCCCTGACTCAGTGCTTCACTATAGTAAGTGATAAATAAACATCTACTGAGAAAAGGAAAAGCGACAGGCTGGAGGATAAGTCACCAGATATTCCAGACAGGCAAGAATTCCAGGCAAGGGATATGTGTGAACAACAGGCAGAGGGAAAACCGATTGCAAGGTAGACTCAAAGACCAGTTTGAGTGAAAAGAAAGTTCTTTGGGGGTCAATGTAGTGGAAGATGAGGTTACAGGGGTCAGTAGCATCTGATTATATAATGTATTGAATATTAGGATAAAGAATTTATTTCCTCCTGTTACTAATCCTTCCTAAAATGCTCTTTCCTAAGGAACTGGAATGTCAGTAGGGTCTCTAGAAGTAGAAAAGCCTCCTCAGAGACACTGAGGAATTAAGTTCTAACGGTGTAATGGCAGGTGGAGGGGTAGATATTTTAGATGAGGAGGCCACCCCTTAGATCCTCTGCTGATATGTGGCGCCAGTTCTGTCAACTTGAGGGTGGGCCAGCTGTGGTCGCTAAATAAAGAATATTTTCACTGAGCCCTCACCGGCATGTCAAATTTTTTTCTTCTTTTTTACAGTAAGCTCTATATACAATGTGGGGCTTGAACTCACGACCTGGATCTCAAGAACCTCATGCTCTACCAACTGAACCAGCCAGGTGCCCCACGTGTCAATTTTTAAAAAAGATTTATTTATTCATTTGAGAGAGAGAGAGGAGAGGGAGAGAATATACCAAGCAGACTCTGCGCTGATCTCAGAGCCCCTTGAGGGGCTCAATCCAAGAAACCCGAGATCATGACTCCAGCCAAAACCAAGAGTCCAGAGCTTAACCGACTATACCACCCAGGTACCCCACCCACATGCCAATTTTTAATTACTGAGTGAACTTAAAACTTTCCTGCTGAGCTTCCAAGAACATACACGTGGTAGTCACCAGGACAAATCTGCTCTAATAAACATTAGTATAATTCCTGGCCTGGCTATGGAAGAAAGTACACCTCTAGCACACTAGAGGAGGGAAAGAGGAGGCTTAACAACCTGTTCAGCTCAGACCTTCCCTGACATTTCCCCAGCCAAACATTAATCTCCCACCAGCCTGGGCCGTGTTCAGGCCAAAGATAGTTCGCTATGGCCTTTTGCACAGAATGGCTACACCTGTTGGCTTCTTCCCACACCGCCCCCTCACCCCTTTGGCCTTTTAAAGTAACATCAAATACTTTTTGGTTGAAGGATAAAACTACAGTGCTTCTCAACATTTCTGATTCCAGGCTCTGCCCTAGGGAAAATTGTGAAGTAGGTCATGTATCTGGGAAATGACTATGAGCTCATCAACTTCAACTTCCTGGCAGGCAAGGAAACATTAGCCTTATTTTAAAGAGGAGCTCTGAGGCCCAGAGAAATTAGCTGTTAAGCTTTCCTCTCCCTAAGCTGCCCCTTAAATAAAAAAATTGTTGTTGCCTACTAGATAAATGCTTGAGACTATATTAAGTGATGAGAGACAATGCATCATATTTTGTCTTCAAGGCTTTCATAATCTAGCCAGGGGACAGATATGTCAATTCTTTTCCTCCTCTAGCTTTATTGAGATCTAGGTGACATATAACATTGTGCAAATTTAAGACATATAATATGATGATTTGATACGTTGTTAAATGTTTATCAGGTTAGTCAACAAATCCTTTATCTCCTGTAATTACCATTTTGTTGTTGTAATGATGAGAACATTAAAGTTTTATTCTCACAACTTTCAGGTATACAATATAGTATTGTTAACTGTAGTCACCCTGCTCTATCTTAGATCCTTGGTTCTTTTTTTTTTTTTTTAACTTTTATTTATTTATGATAGTCACACAGAGAGAGAGGCAGAGACATAGGCAGAGGGAGAAGCAGGCTCCATGCACCGGGAGCCCGACGTGGAATTTGATCCTGGGTCTCCAGGATCGCGCCCTGGGTCAAAGGCAGGCACCAAACCGCTGCGCCACCCAGGGATCCCAGATCCTTGGTTCTTAATCATCTTATGACTGAAAGTTTGTACCCTTTTTAAAAACATTTTATTTATTTATTCATGAGAGACACACAGAGAGAGAGGCAGAGACCTAGGCAGAGAGAGAAGCAGGCTCCATGCAGGAAGCCCAATGTGGGACTCGATTCTGGGACTCCGGGATCATATCCTGAACCAAAGGCAGGCACTCAACCCCTGAGCCACCCAGGCATCCCAGATTTGTACCTTTTGACCAACATCTCCCCAGTGTAAATTCTTTAAGTGTATGGAAGTAGAGAATAAGTTATGCCAGAGGACAGCTCCGGTGGCGCAGCGGTTTGGCGCCGCCTGCAGCCTGGGGTGTGATCCTGGAAACCCGGGATAGAGTCCCACATCGGGCTCCCTGCATGGAGCCTGCTTCTCCCTCTGTGTCTCTGCCTCTCTCTGTGTGTCTATGAATAAATAAATAAAATCTTAAAAAAAAAAAGTTATGCCAATGGAAATGAGGCACCAGCTAAGACACCAGAAAGGAGAAACTATACAAACAGGATGTGAAAAGATGGAAATTTCTCTGGGTTAAAAAGGAATAGAAGGGCATTTCTTATAGGGACTGTAGCATGGGTAAAGGTCTGCAGAAAGGACAGTGTAGATAGAGCAAGTTTGGGGAAAGGGTAAATGGCCTGGTAAGGTATTGGGTATGGGGATAAGAATGGAGTGATAGAGATGAAACTGGAAGCATGAAGGGCCTAGATAAAATTTAGAATTTTATCTTAAAGGCTGGAAGACATGTCAGAGATGTAAGCCAAAATCTGTTTATTATTATTTATTATTATGTTATTTAAATATTTAATTTATTTATTTGATAGAGGGGAGAGAGAACACAAGCAGGGAGGAGGGTCAGAGGGAGAAGGAGAAGCAGGCTCCCCACTGAGCAGGGAGCCCAAGGTGCCCGGGGGAGGCTCAATTCCAGGACCCTGGGATTGTGACCTGAGCTGAAGGTAGAAACTTAACTGACTGAGCTACCAGGGCACCCCAGAAGTATGTTTTTAAAAAATAATAATTATGGTGGCATCGTGAAGGATGATGAAAATAATAATGTTAGGGACATTCCCACTATCCTCATCCCCAATCAGGAGATTTCAGGCCTCCCTGAACAATTTACCCCTTTATCCAACCTTCCTCCAGATTTCTTTAGACAAGGCACGAGTCTAACAGCAGTTCAAGTAGTGCTCACCTCCTACTTCTCCTTACCAAAATTTAGTCAGGCTCTTTAGGTGGCAGGGAACTAAATACCGCTAAAATCACCATTCATTTATTCAAGAAGCATTTATTGAGTTCATTACACATTGTCTTCATGGAGCTTGCAGTCCAGTAAGGAAATCAGAGTAGGCTGAAGCTGGCTCCTGTAGGTTCATGAGAGCCAATTACTAACTTTTCAGGAATTCTGCAGGTTGTCAAAAATTAAATTACATATACATAAAATTAAATAACATATACTAAAAATAAAAGTGAAAAATACTCAAATTCATTCCATTCAAATAATTTGACTATTATCTGTGCTGTTGTATCTGTCCAGTGGAAAACTATATACTACTGTGCATTTCTTCCTAACTTGCATTCGGTGACATCATGTTCTGTAGCTTGAAATAGGCTATGTTGGGATTACTTACACAATAGGAATCAGCAAATGCTACAAATCAGGGCTAGTTTTGTTCATTGTCTGGACTTAAGAAAGTGACAGAAAATATGTTAATAATGCAAATTAAATTTAAAAGTGTGTCATGTCCGGACGCCTGGGTTGCTCAGTGGTTGAGCATCTGCCTTCTGCTCAGGTAGTGATTCCGCGGTCCCGGGATCAAGTCCCGCATTGGGCTCCCTACATGGAGCCTGCTTCTTCTGCCTCTGCTTCTGTCTCTGCCTTTCTCTGTATCTCTCATGAATACATAAATACAATCTTTTTTAAAAAAGTGTGTCATGTCTGTAGCTATTACACTGTGAATACAGCAAATATTAAATATTTTTTCCCAAAATTCAAAAGTTATTATTCAATTCAGCAAGGAAGCTGCTCACTTAACTGGTGAATAAGTGAGTTCTTACACTTTCACCTTACTTTACAGTGTAATAAAGTACATATTTGGTCCATGGTTCTTGACACAGAACTTTAAAACCTTTGCAATTTCCCAAGCAATAGGAATGTCTTTTGTTATTCAGAACAAGTCTTTTTTTTCTTTCAACTGAGTTTATGCTAATGGTGAATTAGTGTCCCTACATAGCCTCAGGATGGGGTGATTACCAGAAAGACCTAGTGATATAGAGGGTTTGACTCTTAGCTCCACCCACCAACCAAAGGGCCAAAGGGAAGATTTGATGAGCTTCATCCATCTGCCAGGAAGGTAGCATACTCCAGTTCTACTCTTATACTCAAGGACCCTCCTGGGACCTCACTCTCAGCACCTCTTCATCTTTAGCCTTTTTTTTTTTTTTTTTTAAAGATTTTATTTATGAGGGGTGCCTGGGTGGCTCAGTGGTCGAGCATCTGCCTTTGGCTCAGGGCATGTTCCCGCAGTCCCAGGATCGAGTCCCACATTGGGCTCCCCTCAGGGAGCCTGCTTCTCCCTCTGCCTGTGTCTCTGCCTCTCTCTCTCTCTGTGTGTCTCTCATGAATACATAAATAAATAAAATCTTAAAAAAAATTACTTATGTATTCTTGAGAGACACACATAGAGAGAGAGAGGCAGAGACACAGGCAGAGGGAGAAGCAGGCTCCATGCACCGGGAGCCCGACGTGGGATTCGATCCCGGGTCTCCAGGATCGCGCCCTGGGCCAAACGCAGGCGCTAAACCGCTGCGCCACCCAGGGATCCCCATCTGTAGCCTTTAAAATATTCTTTATAGGGCAGCCTGGGAGGCTCAGCGGTTTAGCGCCGCCTTCGGCCCAGGGTGTGATCCTAGAGACCAGGGGTCAAGTCCCACATCAGGCTCTCTGCATGGAGCCTGCTTCTCCCTCTCTCTCTCTCTCTCTCTCTCTCTCTCTGTGTCTCATGAATAAATAAATAAAATATTTAAAAAATAAAAAATAAAATATTCTTTATAAGGGCGCTTGGGTGGCTCAGTGGTTAAGTATCTGCCTTTGGCTCTGGGCCTGATCCCAAGGTCCTGGGATTGAATCCTGCATTGGGCTCCCCACAGGGAGCCTGCTTCTCCCTCTGCCTACATCTCTACCTCTCTGTGTGTCTCTCATGAATAAATAGAAAAAATCTTAATATATATATATTATATATATCCTTTATAATAAACTGATAAACGTAAGTAAATGTTTCCCTGAGCTTTGTGAGCTATTCTAACAGATCACTGAACCCAAGGAGGAGGTCCTAGGAACCTCTGATTTACAGCAGGTTGGTCAAAAGCGGAAGTGACAATCTGGACTTTCAATTGGCATCTGAAATCCGGTCAGTCTTGTGGAAGTGACACAGGTATATAGTGTCAAAATTGAGTTAAATGGTAGGATACCTAGTCTGTATATACCTGAAAATTAAAGAATCTCTTGGTGGTGCAGAAAACACGCAACCCATAAGTGAAAATGTCAGCCACATTTATGTTGGAACCACACTTATTAGTTGCAAAGATAGATTAGTTATGGTTCTAAGAGTTTGGCAAATATCAACAAATGCTTTCAGTGAAAATACGGAATTTACAATAAAGAGTATGTTTTGCTATTATTTGAAAATTGTGTTTTATATATCTTCATATCAATAAAATTTATAAATACAATTATGTGTGTATGTCTATGCATTCATACTTTTCAGAGAGCTAGTTGCTAAACATTTTACCAGCACAACCATTGGGAGAAACAGACAATAAACAAACAAAGATAATATAATGTGAGGTGTTAAGGACTAGGAAGAAATCGTAAAGCTGGGATCCCTGGGTGGCTCAGAGGTTTAGCACCTGCCTTTGGCCCAGGTCGTGATCCTGGAGTCCTAGGATCAAGTCCCACATAAGGCTCCCTACATGGAGCTGTTTCTCCCTCTGCCTGTGTCTCTGCCTCTCTCTCTGTGTGTCTCTCATGAATAGATAAATAAAATCTTTATAAAAAAATCAGAAAGCTGTTAGGGGAGGGCAGGCTGGGAGCCATGGTGGTAATTTATTGATTAGAGGCTTGAATGAACGTTCTTCTGTCAAGAAAATGTTCTACGCCTTATTTGGTGAGGTGATTGCCTAGGTGTATACACTGTCAAAATGCAATCGATCAACTGAGTATTTAATAACTGCATGTTACTTTACATAAATTATACCTAAGCACACATACCCTCCGCTGGAAATGACCATTTATTGATATGAGAAAGACTTAAGAAAAAAGGGATTTACTTTATTTTTGTTTGTTTTTTTAATAACTCTACATTGAATGTGGGGCTCAAACTCAACGGCTGAGATCAAGAATTGCATGTTCTTCCACTGAGCCAGCCAGGAGCCCTCAAAGGATTTTAGTTTAAAGTTTACACATGGAGATGTCTGGATGGCTTAGTGGTTGAGCATCTGACTTTGGCTCAGGTTATGATCCCGGAGTCCTGGGATTGAGTCCCCCATCAGGCTCCCCTTGAGAAGCCTGCTTCTCCCTCTGCCTGTGTCTCTGCCTCTCTCTGTGTGTCTCTGATAAATAAATAAATCTTTAAAAAAATTTTTTTAAATAAACAAAGGTTACACATGATTGGGAATACCATCCGTTTGGAAGCTATTGAGATCCATGGCTGTTTTGAGGGTAATCCTCCCATCTCTCTCATGGGGTTTCTGCATCTCCCTAAGCCTCTGTATCTACATCCTTTTTTTTTTTTTTACATCACTTTTTTTAAAAAATAAGTTTTATTGGGACACCTGGGTGGTTCAGTGGTTGAGTGTCTGCCTTTGTCTCATCCCACACTGGGCTCCCTGCGAGGAGCCTGCTTCTCCCTCTATGTCTCTGCCTCTCTCTGGGTATCTCTTATGAATAAATAAATTTAAAAAAATTTTTTAAATTAAGTTTATTTATTTGAGAGAGAAAGAGAGCATCAGTGTGGGGAGAGGCAGAGGGAGAGGGAGAAGCAGACTCCCGCTGAGCAGGGTGCCCCCCCTGGGGACCTGGGGCTTGATCCTAGGACCCTGAAATCATGACCTGAGCCAAAGGCAGATGCTTAACCAACTGAGCCACCCCTACATCACTTTCTTAAGTCTTGATAATCAAGAAAACAAGCCCTGGTTTGTAGCATTTGTTGATTTCTGTGACATAAATATTACTATACCTATTTCAAGCTACAGGACACCTCAAGCTACATCTAGTTACAATATAATCCTGGTGGTAAAGTGAGGTAATGGAGAACACAGACTCCAGTGCAGGAAAGTTTCTTTGCCCAGTGAGTCTCAGTTTCCTCATTTGCAAAATGAAATGATAATAAGTAATACTTCCTCCATAGGGTTGTTGTGAGGATTTAATGAATTGATATATGAAAAGCACTGAGAGCCCAGCATTATGGACATTTTAACTATTATTAGCTCTGTTCTTAATTTATTTGTGTGACCTTGCGCAAGACCCTTCCTCTTTCTGAATCTTCCTTTATTTGTAAAACAAAGAATTTTATTATATATAATCTTTGAAGTCTTTCCAGCTCTAGAAATCTTAGGGCCATCCATGACTCTAGTTAAAAAGAAATCTCGGCCTCCTTTCTGTTTTTTATTTTTTTTCCTTTCTGGTTTTTAAATGCTTTCCTGAAATCACAGGGATAAGGTACCTGAGTGGTACAAGGGAGAGCCAGGTGAATTCTGTCCAAAATAACTTCAGCCCAATGTGCAGAGTTAAAATTAACAGTCAGCCTTGGTCTCAGCCAAGGAAAACTTCTTCAGGGCCAAAAGTTTCCAGCATTTGGGATTCCCTTGCTCTAACTGGCAGCTCCAGGTGCTGGTCAGTTCTCGATGCCTCACTTGTATGCCTGCCAGGTGCCTTTGCTTAGGAACTTCCTGATTCTCCCCTGCTAAGGAGGTACTGAGGGAAATGTCTTTTTCTTTTCTTTTCTTTTCTTTTCTTTTCTTTTCTTTTCTTTTCTTTTCTTTTCTTTTCTTTTCTTTTCTTTTCTTTTCTTTTTTCTTTTCTTTTATTTTTTCTTTTTATTTTTAAAAATATTTTATTTATTTATTCATGAGAGACACACAGAGAGAGGCAGAGACATAGGCTGAAGGAGAAGCAGACTCCCTGCAAGGAGCCCAATGTGGGAATCTGATCCTGGGATCACGTCCTGGGCCAAAGGCAGACACTCAACTGCTGAGCCACCCATGGTGGCATATATCCTTTTCTTTGTTTTAATGGAGAGAAACAGAAATAAAAAGAAGGAAACAAATACAGAGAGAAACTAGATATATAGAAATAGATGAAAAAAAAATACAGAAATTGGGCAGCCCAGGTGGCTCAGTGGTTTAGTGTTGCCTTCAGCCCAGGGCCTGATCATGGAGACCTGGGATCAAGTCCCATGTCAGGCTCCCTCCATGGAGCCTGCTTCTACCTCTGCCTGTGTCTCTGCCTCTCTCTCTCTCTTTGTGTGTGTCTCTCGTGAATAAACAAATAAAATCTTTAAAAAAAAAAAAAAAGAAATACAGAAATTGAGAAAAAAACCACTAGGAGAAAATATCCCTACATTTTCCTCTTTTTTAAAGATTGTATTTATTTATTTGCGAGACAGAGAGTGAGAGAGCATGGGGGGAGGGGCCAAGGGAGAGAAAGAAGCAGATTTCCACAGAGCAGGGAGCCCAATGTGGCACTTGATCCCAGGACCCAGTGATCATGACCTGAACTGATGGCAGACGCTTAACAGACTGAGTCACGCAGGTGCCCCCCTCCCTTTTTTTTTCTTTTTAAGATTTTATTTATTTATTTTGAGAGAGAGAGGGCATGAGCGGGGTTGGGAGAGTAGGGCAAAGGAGGAGGTGCAGGGGTAGAGGGAGAGAGAGAATCTCAAGCAAACTCCATTCTGAGCACAGAGCCCCATGCGGGGCTCAATCCCACAACCCCAGGATCACAACCTGAGCCAAGAGCAAGAGTCAGATGCTTAACTGACTGAGCCACCCAGATACCCCTTTCCTCCTACATTTTCTAAGAGAAGACAAATATAAACAGAGCTAAAGATAAAACCGATTCTTACCACAACTCTAGAGAATTTCTTGGAAAGACTATGTTTGAAATAAATATGTATGCAGCATAGATGGAGGCATTTCTTGCCTTTTTCCCTACCAATTCCTAAGTCTGGGGCAACTCCCTAACCCCTATACCCAAATGCCCAATGACATAATTCTACATAATCTTCCATTCAGGCCCATGTTTTCTTTTCTTTTTTTTTTTTTTTTAATTTTTATTTATTTATGATAGTCACAGAGAGAGAGAGAGGCAGAGACACAGGCAGAGGGAGAAGCAGGCTCCATGCACCAGGAGCCCGATGTGGGATTCGATCCCGGGTCTCCAGGATCACGCCCTGGGCCAAAGGCAGGCGCCAAACCTCTGTGCCACCCAGGGATCCCCAAGGCCCATGTTTTCCTGGTTGAATTCTGTAGCTATACTTATCACCTTAGAACCAAAGATTCTGAGAGCTGAAAGTGACCTCAGAATACTTCTCTTCTCCCTGGAGTATTTTACATATGAGGAAACTGAGGCTCAGAAAGATTGGGTTACTTGTCAAGATCCCACAGACAAGTGACAGAGCGAGGTTAGGTGGTAATTCATATATCCTTGTGGTATCTGTCCTATCTTTCAGGGTTCTAACAAGAAAGGGATAACTGAAGAGAGGGTTTTTGTTTTATTTTGTTTTCTGAAGAGAGTTTAATAAAGGAAAGGCAACAAGAGATGGTATAACATCCCAGGACTAGCGGCAGTAGGGAAATGTGATCATCACTACTGGATTTGAGGGGACAACAGGAAAACAGAGTATATGGAAGGGACACCTCACAGGGGTCTGCGGGGACCCTGCTTTTAGGAAGGTTGAGTGTATGATGGGGAATAAAGACTCTAACATGCCTTCTTCCTCATCTCCATTGACTAAACATAATCAAAAGCCAAGGACAAGGAACCCTGTTGTTTAGAGACCAAACAGAAGCACTGAGGAGCTCAGAAAGCAGATCTTGAGGGGTACAAGGAAAGAACACCTCTTATCATTTTATTTACCGGAATTTCAAACAATGCTGTTTAGGGCTACCTAATTTCACCTTGAAGTGTACAACACAGCAAACCACCAGGAACATAAGCTACAATAGGAGTCAAGAAAGCTGCAAGTTAGGGCACTGAGGTGTTATATACTGATGGAAGCAGAAGACTGGATGGGTGAATGAGTTTCCAGGGGGTGCTCTGCTTCTCAGCCCAGCAGTGACTTCCCACGGACCTGGCGGATTCCGACAACAGCTCAGGTCCTGACCTTAGGAACCTGAGTCTACTCTTACAGAGGGTGTGTCCTGACCAGAGATGACTGCTCTTAGAGAGTGGCACAGTGGAGATGGGCAGGGAAGACTTGTCTAAGAGCACAACTTCCAGGAGAATCAGAAGTGATGCTAACTATAGGAGAGGCTGGAGTCTCTGTTCTGGGACCTGTGAGGAGATAGGTTGGTGGAAACTCAGGGAAGCTGGGGGGACCCTCTCCTCCCTCAGAAAAGTTACCTCTTCAGGGATTTCCTGACATCGTGGTAACCTTTGGCTGTATCTCGTCTCCTCTTCCCCCATCCCTCCAGCTCCTTTCCCTGAAGCTAAAAAGGAGTCTGGGGTGGAGTCAAGACTCTCAGAAGCCAGTTAAACCGGTTCCTGCAGGCCTGAACATGCCCTGCTGAGGAATAGCCCCTGCAGAAAACTAGTGTCCCCAAACTGTAGCCACAGCCAGCTGCAAAAGGTGCAGAGAGCTGGGATAGGGAAAGGACTCAGGGAAAATACAAACCAGCGCCTCACTCCAAACACAGGTGAACCCAACCAGAGCTGGACCTGCTGAGGCCCTGACAGGGGGGAAAAGCTGCTGCTGGTCACACTGTAACCCTGGTGAGTGATGGCAGAAGTATGAGAAGTATGAGTAGCAATGCCTTTCTCCAGTTTTACCAGGTCAGCTCCTAGCAGAGTTCTTAGTGCTAAGAAGCTGCCTCTCAGTGTCTCAGAGAGCCCAGAACTCTCTCCAGTGTTTCTTAGGCCCCTGTGTCTTGGGGGAAGGGCCACACATGGATTCTTAACTCCACCACGGGCAGTCTGGCGAAGCCTCTCACCTCTCTGTGGTTAAAAGCAGAGGCTACAACCAGGAGGGGTTAAGAAGCTCATGGTTCCTGCTAAGAGGTAAAAGCCTGGCTGGGGGTGGGGGTGGGGGAAGTCTGCTGGATGCTGGAGCTGGAGGACTTGAAGCTTTTCATCAAAGTGAATACCAGCTAGTCTCCATGCTCCTGGATGCACCATAGTCACAATTATTTGGACTGAGCTTAAGTGACGGACATCTCCCATTTCTCTGGGACTGTGAAATCTCAACAGATGGCTCAGGCTGTTGGTAGCTGTGGGAATGCTTTACAGTTGTGCTCTATTTCAAAGCACCTTCATACTCCTTATCGCTGAAGTTCACAAATCAGCCCAGAGATTCAAACAGCTTACAGCCAAAGAGCTGGTTAATTATTAGAGACAGGATTGAACTAAGAACAGCAACCTCAGATCCAGTGGTCTTTCTCCAAGCTGCCTCCTACCTAACTTTAAACCACATATGCATGCACACATATACACATACTTTTGAGAAGTTGTGTACATATTCTTTTGTAAATAATCTGTTCATAAATATAAAGGGAAGCTTATTTCAAGGATTGCTACTCTGAAAATTTCATTATAGCAAACTCCCCCAACAATCCTCCTTCAAAACTGACATTACAGCTCTGCCTGTCCTCTTTCCCTCCTTAAAAAACGTGTATTGGTGGGGGATCCCTGGGTGGCTCAGCGGTTTAGCATCTGCCTTTAGCCCAGGGCTTGATCCTGGGGTCCCGGGATAGAGTCCCACGTCAGGCTCCCTACAGAGAGCCTGCTTTTCCCTCTGCCTGTGTCTCTGGCTCTCTCTGTGTCTCTCATGAATTAGCGAATAAAATCTTAAAAAAAAAAAAAAGTATTGTGCATATCTTTGCTCACACTCCATAGTGAATTTATGCAGGGGTGATACCGCCAGAGTTTGGGAACTAAGTTCTGGCTCCCCCTACTGGGTGTATGATAGATTCATTGGTCCAAAGGAGAATCTACCCAGGCTCCCCAGAAGTTTCTGGGTCTCTCAGGAAAATTCTGTATTTTCTTGTGCTTGGAAAAAAACCCAGAAAGCAAGGATCCCTATGGAGGGGTGTGATCATGGACAATTTTCTAGAAGATTAGGACCCAAGCTTAAAGGATTTTGATAGGAGTTTGTTATAATTTCTTTTTTGATTGAGAGCAGTTTTGACAAGGAAGGTACTCTATAAGTTGAGAGGATGAATGAGCCAGCTGCCCTAAGCAGAAAGTTCATACCAAAAGAAAAGGAACTGATGAATTGTTTAGTTGTTGTTGCTGTTTTTGAAGTAGGCTCTATGCCAATGTGGGGCTCACACTTTTTTTTTTAAAGATCCTATTTATTTATTCATGAGAGACACACAGAGAGAGAGAGAGAGAGGCAGAGACATAGGTAGAGGTAGAAGCAGGCTCTGTGCAGGGAGCCGGACATGAGACTCGATCCCAGGTCTCCAGGATCACACCCTGGACTGAAGGTGGCACTAAACCACTGAGCCACCTGGGCTTCTCTCTCTCTCTCTTCTCTCTCTCCTTCTTCTTCTTCTTCTTCTTCTTCTTCTTCTTCTTCTTCTTCTTCTTCTTCTT
Source organism: Canis aureus (assembly GCF_053574225.1). Classification (NCBI taxonomy): domain Eukaryota; kingdom Metazoa; phylum Chordata; class Mammalia; order Carnivora; family Canidae; genus Canis; species Canis aureus. The sequence goes on from NC_135620.1 coordinate 52,538,063, forward strand.
CTTCTTCTCTCTCTCTCTCTCTCTCTCTTTTACTTACTTATTCATGAGAGACACAGAGAGACAGAGGCAGAGACAGAGGCGAAAAGAGAAGCAGGCTCCATGCAGGAAACCTGATGTGGGACTCCATCCCGGGACTCTGGGATCATGCCCTGAGCCAAAGGCTGACACTCAACCATGGAGCCACCCAGGCATCCTGGGGCTCAAACTCTTGACCTTGAGATCAAGAGTCATGTGTTTTTTTGATTGAGCCAGCCAGGTGAATGAATGAATGAGTGAATGAATGAATGAATGAATGAATGAAAACATAACCACAATATCATCATTATATCTAGAAAAAAACAATCATTACTTAAAAAAAAATTTTTTTTAAACAATTATTACTTTCAGGGACACCTGAGTGGCTCAGCGATTGAGTGTCTGCCTTCAGTTCAGGGCGTGATATCAGGGTCCAGGGCTGGAGTCCTGAGTAGGGCTCCTTGCAGGGAGCCTGCTTCTCCCTCAGCCTATGTCTCTGCCTCCCTATCTGTGTTTCTCATGAATAAATAAAATAAAATAAATAATAAAATAAAAAAAACAGTTATTTGGGGTTCTTTTTTATTTATTTTTTTATTTAAAGATTTTTATTTATTTATTCATAGAGACACAGAGAAAGAGAGGCAGAGGGAGAAGCAGGCTCCATGCAGGGAGCCTGACGCAGGACTCAATCCCAGGGCCTCCAGGATCACACCCCAGGCTGCAGGCAGCACCAAACCGCTGCGCCACCGGGGCTGCCCTTGGGGTTCTTTTTTAAAGTAATTTCTATCGGGCAGCCCGGCTGGTTCAGCAGTTTAGCACCTCCTTCAGCTCAGGGCCTGATCCTAGAGACTTGGGATCGAGTCCCGCCTTGGGCTTCCTGCATGGAGCCTGCTTCTCCCTCTGCCTGTGTCTCTGCCTCTCTCTCTCTCTCTTCCTCTCTCTGTGTGTTTCTCATGAATAAGTAAATAAAATCTTAAAAATATATAAAAAAATAAACTAATCTCTATGTGCAATGTGGGGCTTAAACTCATGACCTTGAGCTTAAGAGCTGCATGCCCTACTGACTGAGCCAGCCAGGTGCCCGAACAATCAGTAGCTAAAATCCAGTCAGTATTTTCTTTTTACAGTAGCATTGTTTTACATTATTCTGAATCTGGATGTGAACACCATGTATGTATTAATTTGCTTGATAGGGATCCCTGGGTGGCGCAGCGGTTTGGCGCCTGCCTTTGGCCCAGGGCGCGATCCTGGAGACCCGGGATCGAATCCCACGTCGGGCTCCCGGTGCATGGAGCCTGCTTCTCCCTCTGCCTGGGTCTCTGCCTCTCTCTCTCTCTCTGTGACTATCATAAATAAATAAAAATTTAAAAAAATAATTTGCTTGATATGTTTATCTCAAGTCTCCATTAATCTATTACAGTTGTCTTTCTTCTTGCTATTTGTTTGTTGGGAAAAAAAAAAAAAAAGTCATTTCCCCTGTATCCTGGATTTGATTGTTTGCATTCCCATTATACCATTAAGATGTTCCTCTAGCTGCTGTATTTTTTTAATTTAATTTAATTCAATTTTTTGCTGCTGTATTTTCTTAGAACAGATCCATGCTTGTTTATTTTTTTTAAAAATAATTTATTTATTCACGAGAGACACACAGAGAGAGGCAGAAACATAGGCAGAGGGAGAAGCAGGCTCCATGCAGGAAGCCTGATGGGAATTCTATCCTGGGACCAGGATCACGCCCTGAGCCAAAGGCATTTGCTCAACCACTGAGCCACCCAGGCGTCCTAAGGTGGCTTTTTGTGATGAGATTGATCTGCAAATATTTTATTTTTTTAAATGTTTAAAATTTATTTTTTAAAGATTTTATCCATCTACTCATGAGAGACACAAGAGGCAGAGACACAAGCAGAAGGAGAAGCAGACTCTATGCAGGGAGCCCGATGTGGGACTTGATCATGGGACCACAGGATCATACCCTGAGCCAAAGGCAGACGCTCAACCACTGAGCCACTCAGGCATCTCACCTGCAAATATTTTAGGTAGGCTCCACACCCAGAGTGGAGCCTTACATGGGGCTTTAGTATATGTGCTGCCAAAGCAAGCACTCACATGAGGCTTTAACTCAGGACCTTAAGATCAAGACCTGAACTGAGATCATGAGTCAGATGCTTGGGGTGCCTGGGTGGCTCAGTCCATTAAGTGACCCTCTCTTGATTTTGGTTCAAGTCATGATTTCAGGGCTGAGATTGAGCCCTGCATTGGGCTCCTCACTCAGTGTGGAGTCTGCTTAAAATTTTCTTGCTCTCTCTCTGCCTCCACCTCACACTTGTGCATGTGCTCTCTCTCTAATAAATAAGTCTTAAAAAAAAAAAAAAGCTGTATGCTTAACTGAACAAATCACCCAGGCACCGCATAACCGGCAAATACTTTATTATTTATTTATTTATTTATTTTTAAAAAGATTTTATTTATTTATTCATGAGAGACACACAGAGAGAGGAAGAGACATAGAGGGAGAAGCAGGCTCCCTGCAGGGAGCCCGATGTGGGACTCAGTTCCAGGATCCCAGGATCAGGACTTGAGCCAAAGGCAGATGCTCAACCACTGAGCCACCCAGGTGCCCCACCTGCAAATACTTTAAATTTTAATTTAACCATTTCTTTATTTTTTTTTTAAAGATTTTATTTATTTGAGAGAAAGAGAGAGCCTGAACATGGGTGGGGGGCGTGAAGGGGGAGGGTAGATCAGAGGGAGAGGGAGGATTAGAGGGAGAGGGAAAAGCAGACTCCCTGTTGAATAAGGAGTGCAACATGTGGTTTGAACCTAGGACTCTAGAATCATGACCTAAGCTGAAGGCAGAGGGTTAACCAACTGAACCACCCAGGTGCTCCTAACTATTTCCTTATTTTTTTTTTTTTTTTAACTTTTTTTTTAACTATTTCCTTATTAATAGACCCAGGAAACTTTCAGGTTTTTTGTTTTATTTTTAAGATTTTATTTATTGGATACAGAGCACAAGCAGGGGGACTGGCAGGCAGAGGGAGAGAGAGAAGCAGGCTCTTTGCTGAGCAGAGAGGCCCATGTGGGACTTGATCCCAGGACCCTGGGAGCATGACCTGAAACCCAGGGGCTTAACTGACTGAGTCCCTCATGGACCCCAGATTATTTTCCATTTCATTTTTTTTTTTTCCATTTCATTTTTTTAAAAATAATTAACAGTATGACAAACCATCCTTATGTATCTATCTATCTTTGTATGCTTGTCTAGAATATGTCCTAAAATTCCCATAAGTGAAACTGCTGGGTCAATGAATGTAATCAATAATTTTTCAACACAATAAATCCATCTTGATAGGCTAGGTTTTTTTTTTTTTTTATTTTTGATAGTCACACACACAGAGAGAGAGGCGCAGAGACATAGGCAGAGGGAGAAGCAGGCTCCATGCACTGGGAGCCCGACGTGGGATTCGATCCAGGGTCTCCAGGATCGCGCCCTGGGCCAAAGGCAGGCGCCAAACCGCTGCACCACCCAGGGATCCCGGCTAGGGGTTTCTAATAAAGACCACAAGCACCAGTTAGATTAACCAGTAGCCTAGAAACAATAAAGTCAATGCTAACTTTATCTAATGACTCATGCATCCTCTATCCTTGACTCAAGCATTCTCTATCCTTGATTCATGCATCTTCAATCCTTAGGGAATCTTTCTCACACTCTGGCTAGTAACTCCAGATCTGCACAGGCAAGCACAAGGCAGACTCTATAGTAGAACAAGTTTAGATATCACAGGCCTTAGTTAGATATCCTATTATCTCCTGCTATGAAGGAGGACTGAAGATAGCTGCATGTGTTATTGACCAATAAGCTCAGGATGGGAAAGATCTTGACTCTACAATCTGTACTATGAAAAGATGATCTTGAGTAAAAGTTTAAAATATTCAGGGATGGGCAGCCCTGGTGACGCAGCAGTTTGGCGCTGCCTGCAGCCTGGGTTGTGATCCTGGAGACCCGGGATCGAGTCCCACATCGGGCTCCCTGCATGGAGCCTGCTTCTCCCTCTCCCGGTGTCTCTGCCTCTCTCCCTCTGTATCTACGAATAAATAAATAAAATCTAAAATAAAATAAAATAAAATATTCAGGGATGCTTGGGTGACTCAGTGGTTGAGTATCTGCCTTTGGATCTGGAATCAAGTTCTGTATCGGGCTTCCAGTGGGGAATTTGCTTCTCCCTCTGCCTGTGTCTCTGCCTCTCTCTGTCTCTCATGATGAATAGTCTGAAAGACACAGAAACACAGCAGAGGGAGAAACAGGCCTCCCACTGGGATCCTGATGCAGGACTGGATTCCTAAACTGGGATCATGCCCTGAGCCAAATGCAGACACTCAACCACTGAGCCACTCAGGCATCCCAAATAAAAACCTTAAATAAAACATTCAGACAGTTTGAAATAGGTAGGAAAAAACAACCAGGGGTGAACAGTCTGGGGATTATTGCCTTGGTCCTAAAAGGAACAGAAGATTTTCCAGGCAGAATCAAGTGTGGTTCTGGGGTTTAATTTTTCCTTTAACAAGTCTTAGCACTATTATGTATCGTTCATCTTTGTGTTATCACAAAAGAAAATTTTTTCTTTTCTTTTCTTTTCTTTCTTTTCTTTTCTTTTCTTTTCTTTTCTTTTCTTTTCTTTTCTTTTCTTTTCTTTTCTTTTCTTTTCTTTTCTTTTCTTTTCTTTTTTAGAAAATTTTTTCTTGAATCTCAAATGTGATTCCCAAGGCTCTAGGGGGGAATCTTTCCTTTCCTCTTCCAACTTCTGGTGGCTGCTGATGTTCCTTTGCTTAAAGATACATCACTCCAATCTCTTCACATTGTCTTGTTTGTATGTCCTCTTCTCTCTTATATAGGACACTCTCATTGCAGTCAGAGCCTACCCTAACCCAATATGATCTCATCTTTTTTTTTTTTTTAAAGATTTATTTATTTATTCATTCAGAGAGAGCAAAGAGAGAGGCAGAGACACAGGCAGAGGGAGAAGCAGGCTCCATGCAGGGAGCCGGATGTGGGACTCGATCCTGGGTCTCCAGGATCACACCCTGGGCTGCAGGCGGCGCTAAACTGCTGCGCCACTGGGGCTGCCCAATATGATCTCATCTTGATCCTTACCTCAGTTACATCTACAAAGACTCTATTTCCAAATAAGGTCACATTCTGGGGTTATAGGTAGACTTAAATTTGGGGGGGATACTATATTTTTTAAAAAAGATTTTATTTATTTATGTATTCATGAGAGACAGAGAGAGAGAGAGAGAGGCAGAGACATGGGCAGAGTGAGAAGCAGGCTTCCTGCAAGGAGCCGGATGTGGGACTTGATCCCAGATTCTGGGATCACACCCTGAGCCAAAGGCAGACACTAAACCACTGAGCCCCTAGGGAGGGTCCCTTTAAAAAAGAAAAAAAAAAAAGATTTTAAGAGGGGACACTATTCAACCCACAATTCTCAATGTTTTATTGGAAGACATTAGGAAAATAAGATACATAACAAAATTTCACAAGCCCTGCTATCATATTTATCTGCTTTGAGGACAAACTGCTTGAGGGGAGGGATTGCTTCCTATTCTTCTTAGACTTCACTGCACTAGAATAGTTGTGGATATTAAGGACCCAGGAAATCATCTAATATTTAATCTGAACTCCTAATCGTAGAAGATGAAAAAAAAAACAATCTAAAGAGGGATAAAGACTTGTTCAAAGTCATGGCCACAAGCAGTTGCAGTAGAACTAGAAAAGAACCCATACCCTCTCCTTTTGGCCCCCACTTACTCTGAGTTGTTGCTCATCACCTGGGAGTGACTTGCATCCCCCTTCCGGGAATAAGAATACCAGCAGTATCTCTAATCAGTGATAGAATACTACTCTACCCCAGGGGGAAAACAGATCTAATGATGGAAAAGTTAGCATGGTGGTTGGGGCAATAATTTTGTGTTTTTAGCAAAAGAACCTAAAGGAGCAGCGTGTGTGGTGGTAGTGAAGATGAAGGATGTTCCTTATATAAGCAGTACATTATTAGCACACCTCGGGTCATGGTACCCAGCCAGCACAGAATTATCTGCAATAAGCAAATGGCCTTGACCCTGGAGCCTCATTATTATTTCCAGTCCTCTGTTCAGGCTGCCATCAGTTAAGAAAAAAAGTAGCTACAAGTTGAGGTAAATTTATTTTCTTTAAACAGAAGTTGATCATTTGTTTTCTTCCTGTCCATAGAACTAGGGATGTTAATTACAGCTCTGAATGGTGCTTAACAAGAAATACAGTAAACATGTGACTCTGAACTCAGTTAATGAGTATTATTATCCTTTAAAAAATTCTGACTTCAGCAATTACACACTAATCAAGAGAAGTGTTCAGAGGCTCAACCCAGCAGAAATTTGAGAGGACAGCTCACAGTCCTGTCTTGGAGAGCTGAATCATAAAAGAGCTTACAACCCCATCTTGAGCGGCTCAGTTCACACCTCTCTCTAGTGGTAGCATAGAAACAAACTTCTCACATTTGTTTCTCTGGATTATAGCTTGGAGGAGCTGAAGAGCAGAAGAACCAAGCTAAGGAATCCAAACTTTGTCTTCATTGATGGTTCTAGACTTAGCCTATGTTTCTACCCTTCCAAAGCTTTAAGCTGTCTCAGCACATAAGCATGAAATGAGATGTGGCTAATAACAAGTAAATTGAATGATTCCTTCCCAACTGCCATCCATTGTCCACTCTCAGACATCAGCCAATTTAAAGAAGGAAAAAACACTTGGGTCATAGGCTGACTCTTACAATTGACCCCAATGGTAAGCAAGGGTCTTGACACACCCTGACTTGTTATTTTCTGGGTGGCAACTACATCAGAGAAGCCTAAATTGGGAGTCTTTATTAGATACACTGAAGGCCATGGGACACCTGGGTGGCTCAGTGATTGAGCATCTGCCTTTGGGGTCCTGGGATCGAGTCCCCCATCATGCTCCCCTTGAGGAGCCTGCTTCTCCCTCTGCCTATGTCTCTGTCTCTCTCTGTGTGTCTCATAAATAAATAAAATCTTTTAAAACAAACAAACAGGGGGTCCCTGGGTGGCTCAGCGGTTTGGTGCCTGCCTTTGGCCCAGGGCATGATCCTGGAGTCCCGGGATCAAGTTCAGTGTCGGGCTCCTTGCATGGAGCCTGGTTCTCCCTCTTCGTCTCTGCCTCTCTCTCTCTCTCTCTCTCTCTCTCTCTGTCTCTCACGAATAAATAAATAAAAAATCTTAAAAAAAAATAAAACAAATGCTGAAAGCCAGATTAATACTAATCAACTCTTGGATTGGCAAGGGCAAGGAACCCAGAGGATAAATTAGTTTCCAAAGCCTTCTGCAAAATAACCCAAAATATGATGGGAGGAGCCAGTAGACCATTTGGGATGACGAATGTGGCCTGAGGGAGAACAAGGAAATTCTTTCATGGCCTGGGAATAGGGACTGCTGGCAGGAAAGGGAGGGACCCTATAAAGTCCACAAAGCTTTTCTGTGAGATACATACTTTGCTGCAAAGTCTGGCTGGAAAACAGGAGCAGGGCCAAGATTCCATGGAGGCCAGCGGCCTAGGCCAGGTTCCCCCCATATCCCGTCACCTTCCTCTGAGCATGTTTTATGAACACGAGTCCTATAGTAACCAAATCTTGAGGTTGGGAAGTAAAGAAGCATGTCTTTGTTTAAATTTGCATTTCCCAGAAAGAATTTGACCATGGTGCATTTTGCAAACACCCATCAGATTAGGTATTCTAAAAACCTCATTTTGGTAAAGGCTCTTCTCTTAGGAAGCCCTCTCAATTACTTCAACCAACTCACTTTCCCCTTCCTGTTTTGTGGCCTCTGATCATACAGGTAGTTACCTCTATCAATCATCCTCAACTAGTCAGTTTCTAAGGCAGGTGCAAAGGGCAGCTGTATCTCACTTGCCTAAAAAGGAACAAGTACCATGTGACAGAGGAATATAGTGCCTTGCCTGGCTCTGTGGCCCAGCCCTCATAGGCCTCCCAGAATTGGCTATGAGGAAGGTGGTATGATTCAGCAGTCTTCCTGTCTCTCAGCTATGGCCTCAAACAAGCCCTGGAAAGAGCATCGCTCCCTATGGTCACGGTTTCCTTCACAAATATATATATTTAACTATTTTATGGGGCACCTGGGTGACTCAGGCCATGATCCCAGTGTCCTGGGATGGAGCCCCACCTCTGGCTCCCTGCTTGATGGGGAGCCTGCTTCTCCCTCTCCCTCTGCCACTCCTCAGGTTTGTACTCTTGCTCTCAAAATCCTTTAAAATTTTTTATTTATTTGAGAGAGTGAGAGAGCATGAGCAGAGGAGAAGGAGCAAGCAGGTCTTAAGAGTTTGTATGTTTGCACCTGATCAGTTTCTAATTTTCAGGGAACTCTTGTGTTCCTCTTCTGCTCCAAGAATCCTAGCCGCCCCAAGGTAACCTTCCAACCAGTCATTTGGGGCCCTTTTCCTGCTGCTTCTTGGCTATACATACTCAGTCAAACCACTTTGCAACTGGAATAATATTTATTTTTTTTACTTGGCAAAAAGTCAAGTGCTACATTTTTAAAAACAAAATTTCAAACAAACATATTACCCATCACAGAAGAGGGTCTGGCAACAGTACAAAACATCCTACTTAAGATCTTTTTTTTAAATATACAAGTTGGTTTAAAATGATAGAAGTTCTGTGAGAACTAAGAAATCTACAGCCTGTAGTTTAATAATAGAAAAAAAATTAAGACAATTAAAAGATCTAAGTATCCAGCATTTTACTTAATTCCCTGTTTATAGCACCTATTTATCTAGGTTAGAAGATGAGAATTCTAGAACCTGTGGTGTGCACCTGATGTATCACCAAGATAGGGTAGACTTGCTGTCTCCCTTCCCCACCAGCCCCCATTACCAAGGAGAAGGCACTCTTTTTTTCAATCTCCCCAATGAGACCCAGAGCAGAGGGGGATAACTGGGAGAGCAAATTAGAAACTAGAGTGCAGGAATAAATAAGACTTTTCCTTTCCCCAGGATGGACTGTTGACAGAAGAAGAGTATGTGCTTAGAATGGAGGAGGAATTTGTGGGTGGGAACAGCTGCTATCTGCAACATGATGCGTAAAAAGCAAGGAATAACTGGACATCATGGTCAGTTGCCTGCAAGTTTCAAAACTTCAGACTAAACACAGTTCAAGGGAGGAACAAATTACTAGTCACATCGATGTTTTTACATGCACAACGTTGCTGGCTATAGGCCACCCACCACCATCCCAGGGCTGAGCCAACAGAGTGGGAGAGGTGGCTTCAACTCCAGCCCCACTGTAATAAAAAAAATGAACATTCCACACATGAAGCACTCACTACACACAGATAAACCCTCTGCTTACCCCCACCCTCCTGGGCTGAACCCAATTTAGAAAAGCAAAGCAAAACCTATTGGGGAGATTAGAAGAAAGGCAAAGGAGAAGTTTCTCTCCAAAACCAAGGGGACTGAGTATGTGAATCTTACTTAGCAAACTTAAGGCCCCCTGCTCCAGGCCCCTGAGATACCAGATCAGGTCTTGTTTGAGGGAAGGTAAAGGAAGGCTGGGATAGGGATTATCTTTACCAAATTCTACCAAGCCTTCTGCAGCCTCCAGAACTGCATCTGGATGTAGACCCTGATGTTTTAGGGGAGTGGCCACTGGCTAAGCAGATGGGAAGTTAAAGTGGAAATGACACACAGAAGTATTCTCACCTGGGAACACAAAGTTGGGAAGTTAGGTAGGGAACGGATCACTCTGGAGTCCTGGTGTGAGTGTCACCAGGAAGCCTGCAATCTAACTCAAAGGGTTTTCCTGGTGGTGATTGTTTTTTTCTGTTTTTACTTCCTATTATCAGTGCTGTTAGACTTTAAAAAACAAGTAAAGACTAGTCCCAAAGCTGACTCTGTGAATAAAGTTGTCTTTTTTTTATAAATATTTTAATTACAAGTAATTCTTACTCCAGGTAATTTCAGTGACACACAGTATTTGCAGGCACACAAGTTCTTTCTTTCTCACACACACAAACACACACAAACACACAGCCCCCAAACTTTCACAGAAAGTCTGACAGCGACCACATAATTATAAAGGAGCCCTACCTCTCAAGAGTGAAGTAAGGGTGAGAATGACTACGCCAGCCTAAAGAAGTGAGAGGGGAGAGTGTGTGTCACTTAAAGAAAAAATACAAATAAGAATTAACAATGTTTGGTTGAGAAGCCAGAAAGAAAAAAAGACAGTAAAATTCTGATTACCGAAAGCAAAAAAAGGAAAAAAAAAAAACCCCCAACGATAAAAAACACTTCAGATATCTGTACAGAGCTTCCTGTCAAGTGCCTAAATCATAGGCAAACTCTCATGTTCCCACTAAAATGAGGGCCTCACACAATTGGAAGAAAATAGAAAAAAAAATCAAGAAAACTAAGGATTGAAATTAGTGTAAATCTCTGCATTTTGGGAGAATTAGTTGTCATTAACTCCAGAGTCCAGCATAGTTTCCATGAAGCCCTGAAGGGAGGGGGCCTCCTGCCACAAAGAGTTTCGTTCCGGACGAGTCGTAGCAGTGGGTGTAAACAGCATTGGGGAAGAAATCAATGTCCGAAAAGTAATTCCTCCAGGTTTCATCATGATTCTATGGGAAGAATAAGAGACTCTGTTAGTACCTCTAGGCCATGGGGCAGAAAAGGGGGTAGGAAGGGACAGGAATGCCTTCTGGTCTTAAGAGGAGAGGGTCCTGCATCTAATCTGATGTCAAGAGACTCTGACTGGTACTCATAGGAATTGGAGCCTCATTTTTCCAAATGAACATTAGGGAGGAACTGAGCAGGCTGAAGAACTGCTATATAAACCTAAGGTCTCAGGAAAGCTAGAACCACTCTTTAGTAATTCAATGGCAGCCACAGTGGGAGGGGGAGGGGGTTCCTTCTCCTTCCTGCTCTATTATCACCTACAGTCAACTAGTGTGTCTTAACTGAGCCTCAGTTTTCCCATGGATATGTAGACACAGAGCAAAATCAAGGGAAAGTGCCTTTCTCTGCTCTAAGGAGTATGTGAGAAGCTGGTGTATCAGTGGGGGTGGGAGTAGGTGGGCAGACTGAACATAATTTTTCTTCTCTGTTCAGTAACTGTGTCAGGCAGGGGCTTACTCACCAGCCAGCCTTTGCCAGTGGTTAGTTTCAGATTCTCCCCTGCAAGTCTGGGCTTGGACCCATAACAAGCTGAGAGCCTCTCTTCCAGGAATCTCTGAGCTCGGATGTCATAGAACAGCAGGGAGCCCTGCCCTGTGCCCACAGTGATGATGTGCTCATAAAAGCTCACTGACCGGATCCCTGAGAGAGAGAAAAATAAAGGGCAATGAATAGGGGAAGAGTACACATTGATGGTCTGCTACCTGAATTTCTCTGGCACTGAACTCACATGGCACCTCGATCTACCAGACAGTGCTTTTCCCAGGGATATACAGCACAGATAGCTCATGTGAAAGCTTGAGAACCCTGGTCTCACAATGCCCATTCATACACTAAAAGGAACCCTCCCATAAGCCTTAGGGAAGTGCCAGAAGCCTGATGAGGTCTAAGATGCCTTTGGCCTAAGACCTTAAAAGTGTGCCCAAACCTCCCTGGCCCCCTACTCTTTTTTTTTTTTTTTTTAATGGCCCCCTACTCTTGACTCATCATGGAGGCATCTTTCATAACTCTAAACTCTCCCTAAGTGTATTTCCAACTTGTACTGAAACAGTAACCTGCATTATTTACAAATCATTATATTAATAAGGACTTTTTCCTATCTGACCTAAAATTACTACCACAGCACTGCAAGAGGTCTTTTATCTGGTATTGCATCTGTGGATAAGTAAGGGTATGGGATACAAGATGTCTCTTGGCATATAAGAGGTGCTCAGTAATACCTGTGGAATCAGTATTTCCTTATTAGGCATGATAGCTACTCCTGTAATAGTAACCAAAATCTCTTTAAGCCCCCCCCCCTTTTTTAAAGATTTTATATTTAGAGGCGTGCCTCGATAGCTCAGTTGGTTAAGTGTTGGATTCTTGATCTTAGCTCAGGTCCTGAGCTCAGGGATCTAAGTTCAGGCCCTGCGTTGGGCTCCACACACAAATACATATTTTTTTAATTTAATTTTTAATTTTTTAAGATTTCTTTTTTTTTTTTAATTTTTAAAGTAATCTATCTAATGTGGAGCTCAAAATCACAAGACAAGAATCACATGCTACACTGACTGAGCCAGCCAGGTGCCCCTCTTAAAGCTTTTCATTGCAGACATTATTCCATCCAAGCCTATTTATTCTTCCCCTTACAACTCTCACTACACACATTATTCTTTCTGCTCTGAAACATGAGTGTCTTCACTATAATCGAAAACAAACCCCCAAAACAAAAGTCACTTTTGTGTTATTTGCATGAAAATAAACACTACTTGAGAGAGGCTAAATTGTAATCCATATTGTGCTTTTTAGACTCCAAGATAATGTATCCACATTTTTGCACAAGAAGGGGAACAGAGAGATGAAGAAAATACACTGTTAATCTGAATGATCTCAGTTCTAGTGCATGGCTGTTCTTCCACCAACCTGTGTGATTTGAGCATGTTACTTAACTGCTCTGGGTTTCAGTCTCCTCATCTATAAAATAGGATTAACACTAACCTTACCTTTTCCTACCTGCTTCCTATGGGGTTCTGGGTAAGATGAAATAAGATGGCAGATAAAGGTACTTTGAAATCTTATAGTACAAACATAAGTCTTTTTATTCCTTGATAATGAAAGAGTGCTCTTGGAGAAAATATGTTATAAAAGATGGGAGGTTGAAGCTGAATTCACCCAGTGGTCAGAACAGTATTTTCTTTAGCTTTATACTGAGGTATAATTGACAAACAATATACTGTACATATTTAAAGTATACAATTTTAAGTTTTAACATATATATAAACCCATGACACTACACTACAATCAAAGTAACGAATATACCCATCATTCTCAAGTTTCCTCATGCTCTTGGTAAACTCCTCATTGCACATCATCCTTTAGCATAAAATGAATTTTATAGTTCAGACAGGGCACCAGTAAAAAACTACCACAGGGAAGTCAAGATCTGTGAAAAGAATATGAAAACCATCAAAATCCTGACTACTGGGTTTCCACTAACAGTTTCTGCGGCCACAAATTTGCCTGTGGTGCTTGAAGCTCTGTTGCCATTTGCAGATTTTTAATTAACCTCCCTTCTTATGGCACTAAACACCTTCACCAAGTTCCATAAATATCACTACACTTGTTTTGAAACCAACATAGAAACTAAAATCAAAGCCCACTTGCAATGCAGCTATAAGCCTCAGGGGCATATGGGACTCTTACCACTGCCTCGCTCCCTGGAGCAAACAGATTTGACATTGTATGATGGCTGCCGTGGATCCAGGAAGGAGACATGAGCTTGGGAGCCCACTGCATATACTGACCATTCACTACCATAGGCCAGGCACACATTCTCACGGCAATATGGTAGTTTGGTGGACAGGAGCTGAAACAGAGAAAGGAGTGATGCACCCATAGCACTACCAGAGAGAATACCATAGGGCAAGGTTCTTAGATGCCCAATTCTGTGGGCTTCCTTCATACACAAGCCACACAAAGTCAGAGACAAAAAGACAAGCCCTGATTAAGGAAATAAAGCCCTGTTCTACTACTAAGTAAATAAGAAAAGAGAGGGTGATTATAGTAAGTAATAAGATCTCAATACTGAAGAGGACTGATTAGGAAAAAAGATTAAACTGAAATTAAATAATCAGAAACAGAAAGGCCTACATCGGCAGGTTATTTCCAAGGATAATCCCAGGGCAGAAAGCTAAGGTCACACTCTTGTTCTCTGCCATGACCCTCTCTGCTACCACCCTCCTCACTGATTTTCTGGCTATTCTCAGCCTAGCTCCCCAGTTGTACAGGAATTGTACACTACAAAAAACACACCCATGAAACTGGCTCAACCTCAGCTAATATCACTCAGCCTTAATCCTGGATCCTTGTCATTCAGCCAATCTTCAGTGAATGCCTACCGCATGTAAGGCAGGCATGAAGCAAGGTCAGTGGAGCTCAAAGGCTGCTATGACATGAATGAGTCATAATTCCTGGAACTCTGCTTCCTCTTGGGAGAGTCTATCATAGAAGTAATAAGCAGTAAAAGCCTCTGGGACAAAAAGGGGAACCCAGAGGTAGGTCTGACTTTATGCAAAAATTGCTTGTAAGGATTGTAAATATTCTCATTACCTATTATTTCAGAGATTGTTTATCTTAGTTTAATTGATTTTTAGTTGCCAGTCATTTCTTTTCTTTTCTTTTTTTTTTTTTTTTGATTTGCCAGTCATTTCTAACCTTTAGGTTCTCCTGCCCTTACAACATGCCAAATGGTCAATAATCCATAAGCAAATACTATTAATTTATCTATCTAATCTATCTAATTAATTAATTGATTTGACAGAGAGCAAGAATAAGCAGAGGGAGTGGCAAACAGAGGGAGAGGAGAAGCAGGCTCCCCAAGAGTAGGGAGCCCAATGAGGGACTCAATCCCAGGACTCTGAGATCATGACTTGAGCCAAAGGCAAACGCTTAACCGACTGAGCCACCCAGGCATCTCCATAAGCAGATACTTAAAAGCCTTGACTAGAGGACTGCTAGTTAAAGGAGTCTCTCAGTAAGTCTTTTGCAATGTGAAAAAATGTCCCCCTCTGATCTCTTGAAAAGTCTTGAGAGGCAAGTCAGACTCAGGGTTCCATGCACTGTGCAGTAACATGCCCAGTGGAAACCAGTGGTTTATTATTTATTTTTATTTATTTTAAAGACTTTATTTACTTACTTATTATTATTTATTCATGAGAGACACAGAGAGGCAGAGACATAGGCAGAGGGAGAAACAGGTTCCCTGAGGGAAGCCTGATACAGGACCTGATCCTAGGACCCTGGATCATGACCTGAGCCGACCACAGATGCTCAACCACTGAGCCCCCCAGGTGCCCTGAAACTGGTGTTTTAGACAAGAACAAAAAGGCTCAGGAAGAATGAAAGTATTTTAACCAAAAGGTGAATTTTTAGGTAAAATCACTGAGTCATGTTCATCACACCTTAGACAGTGTATTTTCAGCCTTCCAGAGATGGAAATAACCATCCAGAGATACTGCTCCCAGTTCCTACAAGAGCAATGAAAAACAGGTTATATTTCAATAGCTAGCAACTAATATATGGTAATAAGCAGGGGAAGACCCTGAAGGTTGGGGTCCTCCCATTCTTCATTCTTAACCCATGATGATTCCAGGAGGGGAGCCAGGGATTGTCAGCCCATCATCTTACTCTAAAATGTAGCTGGACAGCTAATTATTATTAAACCATTATTATTCTTTAAAAATTTTTATTTATTTATTTATTTATTTATTTATTTTATTTATTTATTTATTCGTGAGAGAGGGAGGAGGAGGAAGAGAGAGAGAGAGAGAGAGAGAGAGGCAGAGACACAGGTAGAGGGAGAAGCAGATTCCCTGCAGGGAACCTGACATGGGACTCGATCTTGGGACCCCACGATCTCGGGACCCCAGGATCATATCCCAGGCCAAAGGCAGGCGCTAAACCACTGAGCCACCCAGGGATCCCCTTATTAAACCATATTAAATCAAGGTTGCTTCTTGGGAGAACTCAAGCAGGAAGCCAGGTTCTAGCAGTAATGTAAACACCCATGGTTCAAAAAGCTCTTACTATGCAATCATTCCCATGACATCCCATTGGATAGTTACAGTAGAGCACACATATGAAGGACAGTTTCATAAATCGCAGTTTGAGAGTTCTATGAGTGGAGGATCTAAATCTATCTCTAAGGAATAATTGTGGCCATGAGATAGGAGACTAAGGCAACTACCCTATAAATCGTGGCCTGATTCAGATTTTGGGAGCTTTTCTCTTCTTTGAGGTCTGAGTCTCCATCCCAATATTCTACTTAATACACCTAGTTTCAGATATGACCCAATGATTAGGTTAAGATCTGCTGGCAGTGTTGAGAAGAGGCAGTGAAGAATAAAAAGAAACAATACCAAAGCGAAAAAGCAATCATTTTTGGAGGGATTTATGAAAATCACACCCAAAATAGAGCACCAGCAAAGGCATGTGCAAATGAGAGATAGTAAAAAACAGGTGGCTCTGAGGTAACTCTGAGAGGCTGACCCACAAATACAGACCCTCCAGAGAAATACTGCACAACTCAACGCAAGGGCTGGGTTTCACAATCTCAGTTATAATTTCTCACCAGCAACCCTCAGCCTTCAATCTTCCATGGGCTCAGAACTAAACTATGTAGCAAGAACTGACTTGGGAAGAGAAGCAAAGTGCCAAGATATAAGCCAAGAAGTTGAAGCAAGAGAAACAGCCTTCCTCTTTGGCGACCTCATACCTTGTTCTTGTTGTTGAAGGCCAAAGCCCGGACCTTGCAGTTGTCAGGGTTTGTGTCCTCCTTGGGAATGTCCTTTAAGGCCTTGTGAGTGATGTGAGCATACACAGGGACCCGTGATACATTGTGCCTTGCATCACTTTTGGTCAACACATCGTCTGTCACCTCCCAGAGTCCCATAGAGCCATCCCGTGAGCCTACAGGGCAAGGAGAGACCACAGATGTCAGACATACCCAACTCTCCATGGGACAGTCCTACAGAAACCAAGATGTACTTTTTTAGTCTAGCTCTTTGTGCACTATCCTCATATGTGCTGAACTTGGTCAGGTGCCCCACTACAAAAAGAACAATATATATTAATAGCTACGTCAAGAGGATGATTCAACTAAAATGTAGGAGTTAAATGTAACATTTAATCTTTGGTGAGATTTTTTTAATTTAAATTTTAAGATTTTATTTATTCATGAGAGACACACAGAGAGAGAGAGAGAGAGAGAGAGAGAGAGGCAGAGACACAGGCAGAGGGAGAAGCAGGCTCCATGCAGGGAGCACGATGTGGCACTCAATCAAGGAACTCTGGGATCACACCCTAAGCCAAAGGCAGACACTCAACTGCTGAGCCACCCAGGAGTCTCAGTGATATTTTTTTTTAAAAGAGAGCATTATATAGTTTGACAATGCTCAGTAATTTTCCAAGTCAAATGCTTAGATCACTTGGGCATGCATGCACAGGTGATGTTTGCTGGGCAGTAGCATTGGGGAACCTCTACCTTAAATCAGTGGTGCTTAATCTTTTTTGACTCTTACATGCCTCTAAGAGACCTAGGAATGTTAAAGACTCCTTTATCTAGAAAAATACACAAAACACCACATTGTACAATTTCAGGGAGGTTCATGAACCTCTTGAAGGCTTTCCATGGACCCACAGGGACCATAATTCCCATGTTTGGGGCACCTGGCTGGCTCAGTTGGTACAGCATGCCACTCTTGATCTCAGGGTCATGAGTTCAAGCCCCATGTTGGGCTCCAGGCTGGGCACGGAGCCTACTTAAAAATAAACATAACACTTTTTTTAAAATTGAAAAAATCCTTTCTAGTAAAGTTATTTGACAACTCTCCTTTAGACTAAAACTTTCCTTTTTTAAATTTTTTAAAAAAAATTTTATTTATTTATGATAGTCACAGAGAGAGAGAGAGAGAGAGAGAGGCAGAGACACAGGCAGAGGGAGAAGCAGGCTCCATGCACCGGGAGCCCAACGTGGGATTCGATCCTGGGTCTCCAGGATCGTGCCCTGGGCCAAAGGCAGGCGCCAAACTGCTGCGCCACCCAGGGATCCCTCTCCTTTAGACTAAAAGGTACCCTTTCCACATTGCAAATCTCCTGAATGCTTCATAATAAAAATTATCTAACTTGAGAGAAATATCATCTAATTTGTTGGCTTCATAAGGCTTATGGGCAGAGATTCAAAGCAGAGGTTTTATTACATGTGAAATCTAGAAAAGGCCAGAGAGAAGGACACATCTGGAGATAGAACTATGCATGGTTTATTATGCAAATTAAAAAAAGTAAAACTATACAAGTTTTATTGTGAAAAATTCAAGCACACTGAAATACTGAGTTTTATTTTATTTTTTTAAATACTGAGTTTTATAATGAACTGTTCAATTACAAGTATAGTCTACCATCAACATTTTATTATACCTGGTATATTTATCTATATATTCATCCCTTTGTATGATCCCATTTTAACCAAATAAAAAGATATGCACTGAATAATGACTGTTAAGATATATTTTAAAATATTAACAGTAGTTGTCCCTGGATAGAGAGATTGATAATTCTTACTGCCTTTTTAATCCATATTAAAACATTTCTTATGATAAACACATATTTCTTTAATAAGGAAAAAATTATTTAAAGAACGAGTTTGGCAGCATCATGAGGACTCGATTGGAGAAGGGGTGCCTAGGTGGCTCAGTCAGTTAAGCATCTGTCTTTGGTGCAGGTTCTCAATCCCAGGATTCTAGGATTCTGGGATTGAGCCCTGCATTGGGTTCCCTGCTTAGTGGTAAGCATGCTTTCCCCCCCTCCCTCTGCCTGCCACTGCCACTGTTTGTGCTCTATCTCCATGTCTAATAAATAAAATCTTAAAAAACAAAAAAGATTGGATTGGAGAAGACAAGAACAGAAGCAGAGAAAAAATATGGAAGGATATTAGGGGTTATTCAAGATATAGATGATAAGTACACCAGCAGAGTAGAAAAGAAATTGTAGGGCATCCCTGGGTGGCTCAGCAGTTTAGCGCGCCTGCCTTCAGCCCAGGGCGTGATCCTAGAGTCCCAGGATTGAGTCCCACATCAGGCTCCCTGCATGGAGCCTGCTTCTCCCTCTGCCTGTGTCTGCCTCTCTGTGTGTCTCATGAATAAATAAAATCTTTAAGAAAAAAAAAGAAATTGTATCTAAGATGGTTGTTTTAATTACTAAAGTATAGGTAACATACAATGTTTATAAGAGATATTTTAGAAAACAGTATCAACATGGCTTGGTAATCTAAGGAGATAGGATCCTAAGAGGCATCTTAGTTTTCTGACCATGCACCTGTGTGGAAGGTAGAAGCATTCAGAAATATATGCCAATGGGGGAGAGGGTCTTGGAAGAAAAATGATGAGTATGAATATACTGAGTCTGAGGTAGAATATTCAGGGGTTGGTACTCATCATTAAGTATAACATTAACATCAGTTAACAAGTATTGAGCATTTTCTTTTTTTTAGGGGGAGGAGGGGCAGAGAGAAAATCATAAGCAGGCTCCACGCTCAGCACAGGGCCCAACATGAGGCTCAATCTCACAACCCCGAGTTCATGACCCGAGACAAAATCAAGAGCTGGACATTTGGGCACCTAGGTGGTTCAGTGGTTGAACATCTGCCTTTGGCTCAGGTCATGATGCTGGGGTCTGAGATGGAGTCCTGCATCAGGCTACCAGCAGGGAGCCTGCTTCTCTGCTTCTCTCTCTGCCTATGTTTCGGCCACCGTCTCTGTGTGTCTCGTGAATAAATAAAATCTTTAAAAAAAAAAAAAAAAAAAAAAATTTTAACTGACTGAGCCACCCAGGCGCCCCTAAGCATTAAGCATTTTCAATACAGCAGCCACTATGCATTATTTCATTTAATCTTCTCAGTGAAACTCTGAAGTATCCATGTTACAGATGAAGAAAATCAAGTCTTAAAAAGCTTAGGGTAACTTGCCCAAGTGATGTTAATGTTCAGACTTAATGATGAGTACCAACCCCTGAACATTCTCAGTGATAAGTGGTTGGATGAGGATTCAAACTCAAACCTCTAATATCAAAGCCCATGTTCTGGGATACCTGGGTGGCGCAGCGGTTTGGCGCCTGCCTTTGGCCCAGGGCACGATCCTGGAGACCCAGGATCGAATCCCACATCGGGCTCCCGGTGTATGGGGCCTGCTTCTCCCTCTGCCTATGTCTCTGCCTCTCTCTCTCTGTGACTATCATAAATTAAAAAAAAAAAAAAAAATTATTAAGAAAAAAAGCCCATGTTCTTAAAATCTGCTAAACTGTTCAGAAAATGTAGATGTGGTTAAAATAAAAAAGAAAATGTAGACATGGGAGTTATCAGCCTGAAAACACAGATCTTGGTAGGGTATCTGAAAGAAGATGGGAGGCTCCCAAAGCAAGCCAAATCCTTGCTCCCAACAATCACATTTAGTACAGGTTACTGTCATAGAAGCAATCCCTATTATATAAAGGTGACAAGACTACCCTTAAGCAGCTCTCACTCTTTGGGGAGACAAATGACAGGGAATCCAAAAGCTTCTGAACCCCTTCTGGGTAATTCTGACCTGTGATTATGTTTGTTCATTAAATTTATTTTCCCTCTTGGCTGCTTTCTACTGCCCTGCAAATAATTGAAAGAAGAAATATTTATATTCCCTTAGCTTTATTAGTTCTTTTATTTAAATTTTGTTAGTTGACATACAGTGCAATATCGGTTGGAGTAGATGTTGGTTTTTAAGTTTCATTTATTTAAGTAATCTCTACACCCAATGTGGGGCTTGAACTCATGGCACCAAGTTCAGAGTCAGATGCTCTTCTAAGTGAGCCAGCCAGGGGCCACTGTTAGGAGCAGTTCTAAGCACAGGCTTTGAAATCACATGTGGATTCAGATCCTGATTCCACCTGTTACTATTTGTGTGGCCTCTGCTAAGTTATTATAACCTCTCAGAATTTAAATTTTCTGATTTGAGAAATGAGGCTAGGGGATCCCTGGGTGGCTCAGCGGTTTCGCGCCTGCCTTTGGCCTGGGGTGCGATCCTGGAGACCCGGGATCGAATCCCATGTCGGGCTCCCAGCATGGAGCCTGCTTCTCCCTCTGCCTGTGTCTCTGCCTCTCTTTCTCTCTATGTCTATCATAAATAAATAAAAATACATCTTAAAAAAGAGAAATGAGGCTAATAATGCTAATCTTTTAGTACTGTTCTGAGGATTGTATGAAATAACACGTGAGGCATTCAATTTAGTTACTATTATGATTATTTTGATTTGGGAATCTAGACCTGGGGAATTGTATTGTGTATCTCTAGGTTACCCTCTCTACACTCATTTCCATTTTTTTTTTCTGATGTCTACCATTGGGAAAGAAATCCCCTCAATCCTACACAGCTTTTATCAACAAAAAACACACTATATAGCTGTACAGAAAATAACTACTCCTAATATTGCACATCAACTATTCCAAAACACTTTCACAACATTGTCAAAATGAAGCCCCACAAAAACATTGAGGTTAACACACTGTCACACATACTTTTGGGAAGAAGGCTGAGTGAATAAATGAAGAATGCTGGTAACTCTTATGATTTATCCAAGGACACATGGTACGTCAAAGAGCCAATACTGGTAATAAGATCCTGGCTCCTGGCCAATGGTCTATTTACTGGACTATTTCCAATCACACTACTACCCCTTCCTCCCTGCCACACCAAAACTCCATACAAAAGGTCAATTTTACCAGACACCGCCATAGTATCACTGATCCATGCTATGGAAAAGATCCAGTCCTTGTGTCCATCCTTGGAGAGAAGGAGTGACAGGTACAAAGAGAGAGGGGAAAAAAAGAAATTAGTAAAAAAGGATTACAACACACACTCTTGAAAAGCATAGTCTGACTGAAAATATCTTTGTAAAAATTACAATTCCTATCTCTGATTATCTCAACCCAGAGGGCAGGATCCTGTAATTTTTAACTTTGTCTTGAGGAGCTCAAAGTTGTAATGAAACTGGCATTCCTATGGGCAATGAACATGTCTGGTAGACACACAGCTCTGGCCTTCTACCTCCGGATGTCTTATCTGGGGCTCCTACACATAATCACTCACCTCTTATCCCTCTAACCTATTCCTACCACTCTCCTCTGTGCTTAACTTCCTAGTACAAGAGCTATACCCAACCTCTTGGGTGTTCCTTCCCAAAGAGTCCTTGGGACTCTTTTCTTCCAGACATCAACATGTCTTGTACCCGCTCTCATTCCTCTGTGTCTCCCTACTCAAACATCTTCTTTTCAATGAGGACTTCCCTGAACATCCTCTGAAATTGCATTCACCACCACTCTCTCTGTCCCTTCAATCTGCCTTTACTCTTCTCTATGGTACTTGTCACACTGACATACTGGTGGTAAATATTTATTTGTCTATATATTGGTTTATATGTCTCCCTCTACTAGAACGCAGGCTTCAAGAGGTGAGGGAGCTTTATCTGTTATATTCACTACATGTCCCCAGCGTCTAAAACAATGCCTGGACATAGAAAGCTCAATAAATAGTTGCTGAATGATTTAATAAACTTTGCTCTCTGACTATGGGCAGTGGGAGATATGTAGACCAACCCACTGCTGTGGGCCCCTGAAGTATGTTGCTCACCCCTTTATCAAACATATGCTCTCCGTCAATATTCCTATGGGGAGTTCAGTCCCCATTCTGATATTTCTACCCTCATACCTCACCCCCAAACCCCGATAGTCAGCAGAAATCTAGAGGAAACTATTCCTTTCCAGAGGGTGTGTAGGAGGAGGGTCCATGTTATCTACCAGGCTCTGCTTAAGAACAAAGCTACCTCTAACTACAGTTACTGGAGAAACTTACATCACCCACACACACAGGATCTAGTGTAGGTAGCCGGTAGATGGCAAGACTGTTGGGGTTGTCTCCTCCAGTGGCTAACAGAGTTCTGGAGGGATTCAGCTCGATGGCATGGATGCCACAGCCCTGCTGGGTCACACCTCCAGGCTCCCGGTCCTTCAGAATGGGAATCTTGGTGATCTGGCTTGTCTGCACATCCACTACAAACAGCTACAAGAAAAGGGACACAGAAGCTGACAGTTCTCTTTTATGTGGCTAACCCTGGGTACAAGCACCCATTCATTCAATTATCCATCAAACTTTAATTAATTAATGTCTACTGTATATCAGACCCTGGGAATTGGTAAAGGCATAGTCAGGGCTATTAGTCAAATGAAATATGAAAGTAAGAAAACACAACAGAGGCAGGCATAATACGCTACATAAACACAGATTAGCAAGTAGTAAATTCTACCAGGGATTCAAAGACAGCCTCAAAGAAGACTAGCGTTAGACTATGGACCTAAAGAAAGAACCCAACTAAGGATTTTCTGCCAGTTTGGACATACTTTAAACATCTCATTCTCAACCCATGCACTGAAACTTAGAAACAAAACCATTCCCAGAGCCCATCAAGACTACTATTTAATGTACTAGAAACATTAGATTTGTTGGAGTGACCAGAGACATATGACAAGAGTTATCTCTAACACATATACCATTTTCTTCTATGCCTCCATGCCTTTGTTCATACTGTTGCTTCTGCCTGAAATGTTCTTCTCCACCTCCTTTCCAACCTAACCCCTTTCCACTCTACAAGACTGACTGATTTATATTTATTCATGAGACAGAGAAGACAGAGACAGACAGACAGACACACACACACACACACACACACACACACAGGCAGAAGGAGAAGCAGGCTCCATGCAGGGAGCCCAACGCGGGACTTGATCCTGGGTCTCCTGAGCGCCACCTTCAGCCCAAGGCCTGATCCTGGAGACTTGGGTAAGTTCCACGTCGGGGTCCCTGCATGGAGCCTGCTTCTCCCTCTGCCTGTGTCTCTGCCTCTCTCTCTCTGTGTCTCTCATGAATAAATAAATAAGATCTTAAAAAAAATAAATACTGTTCTAGCTGCTAGCACTGTGACTATGAACAAGAGAAATAATCTGTACCCTCATATACCTTAATCTAGGAAGTTAGCTTAAAATTCTCTCAGCAATTCTTATGATGAAGCCAAATCATGCCAAATCTTTGTATAAAGTAATCTACTGCTTGCACAGGAAGGAGACTATGAAAGGAGAAACTATTCTTTCAGTTGGCTCCTCCCTCTCATCCTTTTTCTCATCACCTCTCTAGAGGACTGCAAGTAGTCTTTGCTGCTTCAGGCAAGGCCACCATTGAAACTATTCTCTGTACCGTATCAGTTATCTACATAAAAATGGCAGTCCTCCCAAAGTCAGTTAGAAATATCCTTAGGGGCCCCTGGGTGGCTCAGTTGGTTGAATGGCTGGCTCTTGATTTCAGCTCCCATCAAGGTCTCAGGGTCTGCAGGGAATCTGCTTAGGGATTCTCCCCACAACCCCTAGCCTGCTCACTTGTTCGTGTGCTTGTGCTCTCTAAAATACATAATAAGGGATCCCTGGGTGGCGCAGCGGTTTAGCGCCTGCCTTTGGCCCAGGGCGCGATCCTGGAGACCCGGGATCGAATCCCACGTCCGGGCTCCCGGTGCATGGAGCCTGCTTCTCCCTCTGCCTATGTCTCTGCCTCTCTATCTCTCTCTGTGTGACTATCATAAATATATAAAAATAAAAATAAATAAAATACATAATAATCAATCTTTTTTTTTTTTTAAATTTGAGAGAAACAATGTGCAGGGGAAAGGGCAGAAGGAGATAATTTTTTTTAAAAAGATTTTTATTTATTTGAGAGGAGAGAGAGCGCACAGGAGAAGAGAGTAGGGGCAGAAGGAGAGGGAAAAGCAGACTTCCCACTCAACAGGGAGCCCTGACGCAGGGCTTGATCCCAGGACCTTGGAATCATGACCCAAGCTAAAGGCAGATGCTTAACTGACTGAGCTATCCAGGAGCCCCAGAGATAATCTTTCGAGCAGACTTCCCACTGAGCAAAGAGCCTGACATGGGGCTGGATCCCACAACTCATGAGATTACCTCTTGAGCTGAAAGCAAGAGTCAGATGCTTAACCAAATGAAATCACCTAGGCACCCCAATAAACAAATAAATCTTAAATCTAAACTCCTGGGACGCCTGGATGGCTCAGTGGTTGAGTATCTGCCTTAGGCTCAGGGCGTGATCCTGGGGTCCCGGGATCCAGTCCTGCATCAGGTTCCCCACAGGGAGCCTGTTCCTCCCTCTGCCTATGTCTCTGCCTCTTTCTGTGTGTGTCTCTCATAAACAAACAAACAAACAAACAAACAAACAAAAAAACTCCTTATCACAGCATCAAGACTCCTCAATCTGGCCTCAACCTCTCTAGCTTTATATCCTGCCACAGAACCATGCTCTAGAAATAGCAGCTTATTAACTATTATTCACACCAAAATCTTCAATGAAATAGAATTATTTTGTTTCATGCTCATGCTGGTCACAATGCCAGAAATGTTTTCCCCTTTTCTTTTTTTTTTCTTTTAAAGTTTTTATTTATTTAAGAGAGACAGAAAAAAAGAAAAAGAAGGGTGGGGGAGGGGCAGACAGAGAGGGGAAGAAGTAGAGTCCCCACTGAGCAGGGAGCCCAAGGCAGGGCTCAATCCCAGGACCTTGTGATCACCACCTGAGTGGGAGGCAGGCGCTTAACCAACTGAACCACCCAGGCATCCCCCACCCTTTCTATACTTGGCCAGTATGTACTTAATCTTTCATGATTCAGTTTAGACATGTGTTCTCTGAATATTCTCTAAATATCCAGGCTGGTTAAGTTTTTTTGTTGCAGGTTTCCCAGATAGTTCTTTACCCACAACTTAAGCCTATATCACACTGCTTTAAAATCTTTACTTGTGGGACACCTGGGTGGCTCAGTGGTTAAGCATCTGCCTGCAAAGAGCCTGCTTCTCTCTTGGCCTGTGTCTCTGTCTCTCTCCGTGTCTCTCACAAACCAATCAATCAATCAATCTTAAAAAAAAAAATCTTTGTCTTTCTCCCCCAGTAACCTAATAACACCCTCCCAATTCAAAGAGCTGGGGGTTTATATTATTTTATTCTATAATCCTGCCTCAACAATGCAAAGCTAGGGACGCCTAAGTGGCTCAGCGGTTGAGCCTCTGCCTTTGGCTCAGAGCCTGATCCTGGTCCCGGGACAGAATTCCACATCGGGCTCCCTGCAAGGAGCCTGCTTCTCTCTCTGCCTCTCTCCATGTGTCTCTCATGAATAAATAAATAAAATAAAATCTTAAAAAACAAAAACAAAAACAAAGCAAAGCTATATAGTAAGCATTTATAGAAGACACCTTTCAGGGAGGTTGCCCAAGAATTTTAGGGGAACCTCACATTCCTGCACTCAGAGGAGGGCTGAGTAGGTGTCTGTCTGATATAAGCCCAGATCTTCAGATCAGAGAACTGTCCAGATGTGGCTTCCTGGCTCGGGGAAAAGCAGTCCAGAGGCTATATTGGACTGATCAAATTCTCTCAGGAATGTGAAACTGGCTTGGTGGCACTAGACCAAACTGTCTGGATGGCTAATTTCTACCAAAGCCAGTCAGAAGAGAGAGAGTATGGACGTCCTTAGTTTTTTGTTTGTTTGAAGATTTTATTTATTCATGAGAGACACACAGAGAGAGACAGAGACATGGGCAGAGGGAGAAGCAGGCTCTCTGTGGGGAGCCCGATGCAGGACTCAATTCTAGGACCCCGGGATCACGCCCTAAGCCCAAGGCAGATACTCAACCACTGAGCCACCCAGGTCCCCACATCTTTAGTTTCTAATGGCTTTCCAGTTTCTTTTTTCTTTTTTAAGATTATTTATTTATTTATCCATAGAGACACAGAGAGAGAGAGAGGCAGAGACACAGGCAGAGGGAGAAGCAGGCTCCATGCAGGGAGCCTGACGTGGGACTCGATCCAGGGTCTCCAGGATCATGCCCTAGGCTGCAGGCGGCGCCAAACCGCTGCACCACCGGGGCTGCCCAGCTTTCCAGTTTCTAGCTCTGTTTCATGCTGAGATCCAGGGATACTTCCTGCACTTGGGGTTTGTGAACTATCCCTTTTTATTTTTTAATTTTTTCAAAGATTTTATTTATTTATGCATGAGAGACACAGACAGAGAGAGGCAGAGAGAGAAGCAGGCTCCATGCAGGGAACCCGACCCAGGACTCGATCCCGGGTCTCCAGGATCACGCCCTGGGCCGAAGGCAGGTGCCAAACCACTGAGCAACCCAGGCGTCCTGAACTATACCTTTTTAATAAACATTAGTGGGTTTCTCACTCTTCTAAGCAAATGATCTCTATACAACACAGCCCCTCAAATGTTTAATGAAACAAAGTTAACTACCCACTTATACCTTTGTGGTTTTGTGGGATAATGCATCTATAACATGTTACCTTCTAGACTAGATTCCCAAACTGATTATCACAATAACTTGAGGAGTTTTCTTTTTTTTTTTTTTTAAAGATTTTCTTTATTTATTCATGAGAGATACAGAGCGAGAGCGAGAGCCAGAGAGAGAGAGAGAAGACAGGCAGAGGGAGAAGCAGGCTCCATGCAGGGAGCCTCATGTGGGACTCGATCCCAGGTCTCCCGGATCAGGCCCTGGACTGAAGGCAGCACTAAACCACTGAGCCACCAGGGCTGCCCAGGAATTTTCTTTCTTAGAGAAAAACTATAAAACAGGCGCCTGGGTGGCTCAGTTAAGCATTTGCCTTCATCTCAGGTCATGATCCCGGGGGTCCTGGGATTGATCCCAGCATCAGACTCCCTGCTCAATGGAGAGCCCACTTCTCCCTCTTCCTCTGCCACTCTCCCTGCTTCTGTGTGTGCTTGCTTGCTCTCTCTCTCTCTACCAAATAAATAAAATCTTTGAAAACAAAAACAAAACAAACTATAAAACAAAAACAATTTCCAGGCCTACGCTAAAACTCCTCCAATTAGAAATTTCTGACTTTTGGGGCCTAAAAAACTTTTTCCCCAAAGGATCTCCAGGTGAATCTGATGACTGCCTCTGTTTAACAATTACTGGTCTAGACCCTTGCTATTCAAAGGTGCACTGGAGAATCTGTTAGAACCCAAGAATCTCAGGCCCTACCCTAGACCTATTAAATCAGAAACTGGAGTTTCCCAAGATCTCCAGGTACACTGAAGCTAGAGAAACACTGATGTAGAGAGAATCTGCTCTGTATAATAAAGGCAATGAATTTGATAAGTTATAGGAATAAAGTGACCTGCAATCTAGAAAGATCCAAGTTTCTTCTATGAAATCTGAGGGCTGACTAAAGCTTATTTTAGTCTACTGTGTCAGATCATTCCTCTTTTTTTTTTTTTCTTTCCATTTCTTTGTCTTAAAACAGGGCTCCATTTATGCCATCTGGAAAAGGTGTGGAGAAAGGTTTCAACTATTCATGTTCAAGAAAGTGTTAAGTCCAGTCTCTCTAGTTCTGGGATTGGGAGAAATCTAGATTTGAAGTCCACATTTGCTATCTATTAGCTGTGCGATCTTAGGCAAGTCAGTTAACCTTTTCAAATCTTTTTTTTTTTTTTTTTAAGATTTCATTTATTTACTCATGAGAGAGAGAGAGAGAGAGAGAGAGAGAGAGAAGCAGAGACACAGGCAGAGGGAGAAGCAGGCTTCATGCAGGGAGCCTGATGTGGGACTCGATCCCGGGACTCCTGGATCACGCCTTGAGCCAAAGGCAGATGCTCATCTGCTGAGCCACCCAGGCACCCCAGCCTTTTCGAATCTTGTTTTTTATCTATAAAACTAGAATAATATCTGCCTCTAGGATTGCTAAGAATCTAATAAAGTGTCTGGCACAGGGCTTGGCACAGAATTGGTGTCTAACAAGTAACAGTTAATAGTAATACACTATTCTAATGTTTAATTTCCTATGGTGCAGTAGTTTCATCTACTCTTGAAAAACATTTGATACAAGGGAAATGAAAAAGTTGGTAATATCTGGGTCTCTAGAGGGCCCAGGAAACAAGGAGTTTATCCCTAACCTCACTCTTGCAGAGGGATGACAAAGCACCATGTGAAGGACAGAACCTTTTTGCTTTTTCAAACGAAGGGAAAGGAATGTGAATGAGCTGCCACAGAATATCTCCCCAAGCACTCTGACAAGGGGTCAACCTTTCATGCAGCTTCTGTAACAAATCCTAGAATGGGGCTGTTCTACACTAACCTACTGGGATCCCTGCCAGGAACTAACAGCATGGCAAGGTTAGTTTGAGTCTCAATGGCTCCCTGAAACCTACAACCTAAAACAGAGGAAAAACAAAGAAAGCAAAATCCTTACAATCAGGAAGCATATAAGACAACAGAGTACATCTCTGAATGCAGGTTTAATGTGTATGTATATATCTATATCTATATATATACACATTCATATTCATATTCATATATATATGAAATATGCATACATAGAAAAATCAAGGCAGCTTAATAAAATGGAGGGGCTCACAATGTTTCTGAAACTCCGAAGTGTTTTAGCTGGAGCCTAATGAAGAGAGGAAAGCAAATCCACACAGGTCACACAGACATCAAGGTAAACTATACTGAGTCAGACAGAAAAAGGCACAGCCTAAGTCTGCTGAAAGTGGAGTAAAGGGAAGACAAATGAAATCAAAGCAGCAGAATACATTCCCTATCCCAAACCAAGATGAAGAGGAGGAAAGGAGAGTCAAGACCAAGAAAAACAAGGGAAAATGGTTAGACAATATGTATCAAAAATTAACAAGTGTAAACAAACTTTACAGTTATTTTAGGAACTTACACTAAGGAAATAATGATGGGTGATAGTCAGTAGAGCATTCAACTCTTGAGTTCTGGCCCCTTGTTGGGAGTAGAGTTTACTTAAAAAAAAAAAAATGTAGTAGGGGTGCCTGGGTGGCTTAGTTGGTTAAGCATCTGCCTTCAGCTCAGGTTTTGATTTTAGGGTTCTGGGATTTATATAATTACAAAGTCTATATCCTAATTCCAGGCAATACCATCCAATCAGAAAAAATAGGGTATAGGGTACAGGAACGCCTGGATGGCACAGTCAGTTGAGTGACTTTTTTTTTTTTTTTTAATTCATGAGAGACACACAGAGAGAGGCAGAGACATAGACAGGGAGAGAAGCAGACTCCCTGTGGGAGTCCCATATAGGACTCAATCCCAGGACCCTGGGATCACGACCTGAGACAAAGGCAGATATCTGCTCAACCACTGAGCCACCCTGGCACCCCGAGGGTTTGACTCTTGATCTCAGCTCAGGTCTTGATCTCAGGGTTGTGAGTTCAAGCCCTATGTTGGGGTCCAGGCTGGACATGGAGCCTATTTTAAAAAAATAAATAAGTGAATAAAAATAAATAAATAAATAAATAAATAAATAAATAAATGAATGAATGAATGAATGAATGAATGTAAATAAAAGAACTGGCCTACTAGTCTAATTTTACCCAAGTCCTCACTTCTTCCTATGGAAGACAGAAATTGATTTTTATAGCACTCAAAGATGCTAATATTGATGTACAGATTATTTAGAAGAAAACAATTTCTATACAAGATATTCTCAGCTTTTTCTTCCCCTACAGCGTTTTTAGGTATAAAGCCATCTACTCAGAATTAGCAGGGAGCCTTACTTATCTCTAAACTACAAATTACTAGAGAAGAGAGACTGTAGTCACATATTAATTACTTATCTGGTATATTAAAAGATTATAAGCTTTCAATAATAACAGTATTAAAACAATGATAATACTACATAATCCTTTTTTCACTTTTACTTCCTGAGCATTATAGCACAAAGACTTAATTAAGGACAATATGATTGTGTACTTGCCCATGAGAAGAAAGATCTTTCTCTAGATATTATTATTATTTTTAAATATTTTATTTATTTATTCATGAGAGACATATAAAGAGAGGCAGAGACACAGGGAGAGGGAGAAGCAGGCTCCATGCAGGGAGCCTGATGTGGGACTTGATCCCGGGACTCCAGGATCACGCCCTGGGCCGAACGCAGGTGCTAAACCTCTGAGCCACCCAGGGATCCCTTCTAGATATTATTTTGAGCTCCAAAAAATTCCTTGTGTGATTCATAAAGGAAACTCCGATGTGTCTGGTGGCTCAATTGGTTAGGCGTCTGCCTTCGGCTCAGGTCATGATCCCAGGGTCCCTTCTCAGTGGGGAGCCTGCTTCTCCCTCTCCCTCTGCCTGCTGCTTCCCCTGCTTGTGCTGTCAAATAAATAAATAAATATTTAAAAAAAGAAAAAAGAAACTCCTTTTATTATATATCTTATGCCACTGTATTTTACTCTATCTCCCCAGAGAAGATGTATAATATATAATAGTGTTCAATCTTTGTCAGTAGACAAGAAATGAATGATAACTGAACAAAGGCCACTTCCACCATTGTTTTAGGCTAAGAAAAAACAAGATTCATCTTGGTAAAGTGACATTTAAAAAACCAAGTTTATGAAGAATGTTTTATCAATAATAATGGAAATTTAAAAATGTAAGACAGACCATCAGAAGCTTCTCTTTTTATTTATTTATTTTAAAGATCTATCTATCTATCTATCTATCTATCTATCTATCTATCTATCTATGACAGACAGAGAGAGAGGCAGAGAGAGACGCAGAGACACAGGAGGAGGGAGAAGTAGGCTCCTTGCCAGGAGCCTGACGCGGGACTCGATCCCGGGACTCCAGGATCACACCCTGGGCCAAAGGCAGGTGCTAAACCACTGAGCCACCCAAGGATTTCCAGCTTCTCTTTTTAAAGAAGCTTCTCTTTTAAAAAAAAATTTATTGGGATCCCTGGGTGGCGCAGCGGTTTGGCGCCTGCCTTTGGCCCAGGGCGTGATCCTGGAGACCCAGGATCGAATCCCACGTCGGGCTCCCAGTGCATGGAGCCTGCTTCTCCCTCTGCCTGTGTCTCTGCCTCTCTCTCTCTCTCTCTGACTATCATAAAAAAAAAAAAAAAAAAAAAAAAAAAAATTATTTAGTAATCTCTATACCCAACATGGGGCTCAAACTCATAACCCTAAAATCAAGAATTGCAAGCTCCATTGATTGAGCCAGCCAGGTGGCCCCTCTCTCTTTTCAAATGTTTTTTCATTTGTCAAGTTCCTGTTTAGTCCTTAACCACATGCATGCATAATTATAGCTATAATAAGCACAGGTAGAATTTTGTATGTTGGGGTGGCCGGCAGGCTCAGTCAGAAGTGAGCAATTCTTAATCTCAGGGTTTTTGTTTTTTAAGCTTTATTTATTTATTCATGAGAGACCCACAGAGAGATAGAGACACAGGCAGAGGGAGAAGCAGGCTCTACAAGGAGCCCGATGAGGGACTTGATCCCAGGACTCCTAGACCATGCCCTGAGCTAAAGGCAGATGTCTAACTGCTGA
This sequence comes from Canis aureus, assembly GCF_053574225.1. Classification (NCBI taxonomy): domain Eukaryota; kingdom Metazoa; phylum Chordata; class Mammalia; order Carnivora; family Canidae; genus Canis; species Canis aureus. The sequence continues at coordinate 52,570,261 of NC_135620.1, forward strand.
GCTACCCAGGCATCCCAAATCTCAAGGTTTTGAGTTCGAGCCTAGTACTGGGTGTAGAGATTAGTAAAATAAATAAATTAAAAAAAATTTTTGCATCTCATTACATTTAACATATCAAATACTTTGAATGTTGGGCCTCCTGAATAGGTCAGTTGGTTAAACATCTGCTGTAGGCCCAGGTCATGATTCCAGGGTTCTGGGATCAAGCCCCACCTTGGGTTCTCTGATCAGTAGGGAGTCTGTTTCTTCATCTCCCTCTGCATCTTCCCCCCTGTTCTCTCTCTCTCTCAAATAAATAAATATCTTAATTTTACTTATTTTTAAAAGATTTTATTCATTCATTTGAGAGAGAGAGAGAAAGAAAGTAGGAGAGAGGGTGGAGTGGAAGAGGTCTCAGAGAGGGTGGAGTGGCAGAGGTCTCAGAGAGGGTGAAGCAGACACCCCACTGAGCAGCCACTTAACCAACTGAACCACTCAGGCACCCTGCTTTTGTTAGTATTTAGATAAAACTTCCAATGATTAAAAAAAACAAACAAACAAAAAAAAAAAACTTCCAATGATTATCTTGTTAAAAAAGACTTCTCTTCTTCTGGATAAATTCCCTGAAAATATTAGGTCAAAGGGTATAATATTTTTAGGCTCTTCATTCAACAAAAAATATCTACCAGACTTCCGAAATACGATGCCAAAATACTGTCAATAAAGGGTTTTAGTGGCAATGTATATATATGTATCTATTCCATCACATCCTTATCAGAACTGGTTTATTTAATTTGTACACAGTAAAATATTTTGCTTTTATCTGTACTTTCTATAATGAAGGTAAATATAATTTCCTAATTGTACTTCCTTACATAATTATATAATAATAAATGTAATACAGAGGATTTTTTTTGAGAGAAAGAGAACATGAGTGGGGGTGGAAGGGTAAGAGGGAGGATAAGTAGGCTCCTTGCTGAGAAGGGAAGCCTGAAAGCAGGCTCGATCCTTGGATCCTGGGACCATGACCTGGGCCAAAGGCAAAGAGTTGACCAACTGAGCCACTCAGAAGCCCCTAGATGAATTATTAAAAAGTGTTTAAGCTGCTTGGGATTATTACAACTGGCATACAGAAAGAAGCCATAAATAAGATACAGAAAATGCTCACTATTTACCCTAAGCATACCTCAATCTGGCCAGAAATACACTTTTTTTTTTAGTTTATTTATTTATTCATTCATGAAAGATAGAGAGAGAGGCAGAGACATAGGCAGAGAGAGAAGCAGCCATCATGCAGGGACCCTGATGTTGGACTCCAGGGTCATGCCCTGGGCAGAAGGCAGACACACTCAACCACTGAGCCACCCAGGCATTGCCAGAAATACACAAAGTCTAGAACCATCAAACTACTGCCACTACTTCTCCTCCTCCTTCACTGCCACCATTAATTATATCAACAATTTACTAAACACAATTTTTAGACGCTGTGCTAACCAACATTTTACTTAATTCTGTTCATGACTCTACTGGACAGGTACTACTCTCTCCAATTATTTTAAAGGTGAGAGAAGAAAGGCTTAGAAGAAGGTATCTGGGGCTTGTCCACAGGCACAGAGTTAATGATAAATGGAGCCCAGAATCAGCATAGTAATTCTATCATTTGTACATCTAAAATCTCTCTCCATAAATAAATAAAATAAAATAAAATAAAATAAAATAAAATAAAATAAAATAAAATAAAATAAGATAAAATAAAATAAAATAAAATAAAAAAAAATAAAATCTCTAAGAGAGTCAAATATTCTGAGGAGTGCCTGGGTGGTTCAGTGGGTTAAGCAACTGCCTTCAATTCAGGTCATGCTCTCTGGGTCCTGGGATTAAGCCTCTTGCTTTGGGCTCCCTGCTCAGTGGGAAGCCTGCTTCTACCTCTCCCTCTGCCCTCCCTTCTGCTCATTCTCTCTCTCAAATAAATAAAATCTATTAAAAAAATAAATAAAAGAGTCAAATACTCTGAAAATAACATAAAGACTAATTCTGGGATAAATCTGAACATTTTCTACTAAGCGAAAAATAAACATGTCATTTAAAAAATGGCTAATTTGCAAGTTACTATCTAACTATGAAACAAAAATGAATGATACAGGTAAGTATGCTATACACCTGGCTGGGTCCAAGGAATTCTGAAAGCAGTTAAAAATATCTTCTAGGGTTGCTTGAGTGACTTAGTTGGTTAAGCATCTGCCTTTAGCTCAGGTCGTGATCCCAGGTTTCTGGGATGGAGCTCCGTGTCAGGCTCCGTACTCCGCTGGGAGTCTGCCTCTCTCTCTCTTCCCCCCACCACTCATGCTTGCTCTCAAATAAATAAATAAATAAATAAATAAATAAATAAATAAATAAATTTTAAAAATACATACATACATGTATCTATTAAAAGGGTGTAATCCTTTTGGGGAAATAAAACAGTAAAATGAGGGAGCACGAATTAAAGATCTGGTCAGAGCAAAACTCCCACACTTAACCGTATTTTGTTTCCCTCTATCTCAAACTAGATTTCATATTCTGCTTTTATCATTTCAGGAATCTGCATATGTAAACTTAGGGACAACATTACAGTTATTTTCTTTTTTTTTTTTTTTAATTTATTTATGATAGTCACACAGAGAGAGAGAGAGAGAGAGAGAGAGAGAGAGGCAGAGACATAGGCAGAGGGAGAAGCAGGCTCCATGCACTGGGAGCCTGACGTGGGATTCGATCCAGGGTCTCCAGGATCGCGCCCTGGGCCAAAGGCAGGCGCCAAACTACTGCGCCACCCAGGGATCCCCCTACAGTTATTTTCTTAACCCTCAAGTCTACCATTCTTCCCCCACACCCAAATTAGGCTCCTCAAAACTTTTTCCTCCCATCTAACAGCAAATCACAACCCAAACTCATTTTGTTTGCTTCAATTTTGTTTTAACTTCAGTTTTAAGTAATCTCCATACCCAATGTGAGGCTCAAACTTACAACCCTGAGATCAAGAGTCACATGCTCTACCAACTGGGCTAGGCTGGTGCCAGCTTTTTGCTTCATTATAATCCACCAAATCGGGATCCCAGGGTGGCGCAGAGGTTTAGCACCTGCCTTTGGTCCAGGGCGTGATCCTGGAGACCCGGGATCGAATCCCACGTCGGGCTCCTGGTGCATGGAGCCTGCTTCTCCCTCTGCCTATGTCTCTGCCTCTCTCTCTCTCTCTGTGTGTGACTATCATAAATAAATAAAAATTTTAAAAAATTATAATCCACCAAATCTATCTGTGAAGTCAGTAGTATTCCTCTGACCATTACTTTGGGAAGTGGTGAGAAAAAAGAAAGCAGCCCTGACAACTAGGAATTAGCCTGGTACTATCAGCTAGGCCTTGATATCTTGGTAAAAATAATTTTACAGGAAATTTTCCTGTGAAAGTCCCATTTCCTTAAGCATTCCCCCAAATCGCCCTCAGTTAAGTCCTTTCTATACACCTTCTTTCTGAGAGGTCTTGTGGTTCCCTTAGGTACAGGTTCTCTGTAACTCCAATAAGCAATTGTATCTACTATGTTAAGTCCCTGATAGTCTTTGGCTGAAAGGTATCAGTAAATGAGAAATAAGAATCTAAAATCACATACCTTAAATTCTACATACATTACCACAGTATCACCATCTTTCTCTTCAAACCAACCCTTCTCAAAATATTCCCTTTCCTTTTTTATTTTATTTTTTAATTTTTATTTATTTATGATAGTCACAGAGAGAGAGAGAGAGAGGCAGAGACACAGGAAGAGGGAAAAGCAGGCTCCATGCACCGGGAGCCCGATACGGGATTCGATCCCAGGTCTCCAGGATCACGCCCTGGGCCAAAGGCAGGCGCCAAACCGCTGCACCACCCAGAGATCCCTTATTTTATTTTTTAAAGAGGTTTTATTTATTAATGAGAGAGAGAGAGAGAGAGAGAGAGAGAGGGGCAGAGACACAGGCAGAGGGAGAAACAGACTCCATGCAGGGAGCCCAACGTGGGACTGGATCCCGGGTCTCCAGGATCAGGCCCTGGGCTGAAGGCAGCACTAAACCGCTGAGCCACCTGGGCTGCCCCCTCCCCTTCCTTTAAAAATTTTTTTTTTATTTAAGTAATCTCTATACTCAATGTAGGGCTCAAACTCAGGAACCTGAGATCAAGAGTTGTATGTTCTTCTGACTGAGCCAGCCAGGTGCCCTAAAATACCCCTCCTAGTTCTCCTCTGACCTTCCTGCTTCAAGGTTCTATCTTTAGCTACCCTTTCAATATCAGTTTTTTTTTTTTTTTAAGATTTTATTTATTTATTCATGAGAGACACACAGAGAGAGGCAGAGACACAGGCGGAGGGAGAAGTAGGCTCCCTGCAGGGAGCCTGATGTGGGACTCAATCCCAGACCCCAGGATCATGCCCTGAGCCGCTGAGCCACCCAGGCATCCCAGTATCAGTGGTTCTTATCCATTTCTGGCTCACAGTACTCTTTTTTGAAAATGTAAAACTATGGACTGCTCCCCATACCAGTCTCCCCACATTGTGCTCAGAAAATACACAGAATGAAATTTTTTCAATTTTAGAAAAGGTTTATGGAACTTAAAAATGACTTCTCTATCCTCTCTCCCATGGTAGTACATTAATGTCAATAATCCCTTATACATGTATTTTTTAAAAATCCCTTATATATAGATGACTATCCCCAAATCACTAACTTCAATCTTTACCCCTCTTTTAAATTTCAACTAAGTGAAAACACAAAACTAAACTCATTTTCTTTTCAAATCTGTTCAATATTGCTTCCTCTTGCCATCCTGCCAGTTATCCAGATTTCAAGACATCAGTATCAATTTTGATTAATCCTCTGGATCACATCTGAGCATCTCACAATCTACAGATTTTATCTCTTTTAAATATATTTAAAACAATTTTTTTGCAGGGGCATCTGGCTGGTTCAGTGGTTGAGCATCTGCCTTTGGCTCAGGTCGTGATTCTGGGGTCCTGAGATGGAGTCCTGCATTGGGTTCCCTGCATGGAGACTGCTTCTCCCTCTGCCTGTGTCTCTGCCTCTCTCTCCGTGTCTCTCATGAATAAATAAATAAAATCTTAAAAAAAAAAAAAAAGGGTTTACCTGCTGCTTTTTTCAAATAAGGATTTTCTAATACCTCAGCAGAGGTTTCAAAACTATTGCAAGCTAGTTAACTGGGAAATGACCTGCCTTTTTTAGCAGGTACATTCAGTTGAATGCTAATGATTACCAACAGCACCCAAGACAAAAACAGTTTCTAACCTGCAGGTATATTAACAGACTATTTCAGGATAAAATGGTTGTAGTATACTTTTCGTACTTAGTACAGTAAAACTGCTTCATTGACAACAAAATTTCAACACATAAAAACTTAATTTATTATTGAGAATCCAGTACAAACTCTTCTTTCCCCCAAATCTTCACATATTATCCAAAGATAATTCTAATTGTTTAATTTTCCTTTCTTTCAAACTGAGGGAAGTCCCAGGGAATGCAAAGAGCACTGGAGAAAGTTTTTTTTTTTTTTTTTGGAGAAAGTTTTATATTCATTATCACCACTACTACTTTTGCATAAGGAAGATAACTTCAAGTATTTTCCAAGATGTGCACAGCCACCTTCTCAGCACTGGATATTAACCACTCCCACGTTACAGATGGGAAAACAAAGGCACAGATAAGGGAATCATTGTCAAATGTCATCAAGTTCAAAGAGCTGAGTTTCTAGTTCCCTGCTTTGGTTCTGGAAGCTAAGCAAATAACACAAATTATAAAAACAGGTCCTCACTTAATTAAACACACTAGGTTATGAGGAAACAGACAGAGATAGATATTAACAGTAAATTATTACTTAACATTATACAAACCTCCAAAATAGGGTCAATAAATTTAAGAAGGAGACTATGATTAACTTAGTTTATAATTCAACATTTGCTGGGCAAAATACAATAAAGGTATATACAGAGAGTGGAATGAATTCCTCCAAATGGGAGACTTTCTACTCCAAGTGACGATGATTATTCCCTTAAACCATGAGTGGCCTTAGAGAATAGGAAAAGGAAGTTTTGTAGGAGCTTGCCACCACTATTTAGTTTTGAAAGGCTTCTGTATAAGCAGCAACCTTCAACACAAGAGGAAATGAGAACTGGGCCTCAACTACCATGATTATTATTTCCTTCCTTAAAACTCATGTTTAAATCTTTGCCTAGGTCCTTTATAAACAAACACTTTGGGGCACCTGAGTGGCTCAGTTGGTTAAGCTCTGCCTTGGGCTCAGGTCATGATCCCAGGATCCTGAGATCACACCCAGCATTGTGCTCCCTGCTCAGCAGAGAGCCTGCTTCTCCCTCTCCCTCCTACTCCCTCTATCTGTGCTCTCTGTTGAATAAATAAATACAATCTTTTTTTTAAAATTTTTATTTATTTATGATAGTCACACAGAGAGAGAGAGAGAGGCAGAGACATAGGCAGAGGGAGAAGGAGGCTCCATGCACCGGGAGCCCGATATGGGATTCGATCCCGAGTCTCCAGGATCGCGCCCTGGGCCAAAGGCAGGCGCCAAACCGCTGCGCCACCCAGGGATCCCCCAATAAATAAAATCTTGAAAAATAAACACCTCTAGTAATTAGTAATTAAAACACTCTTGATCTAGACCAACCTTCTCTCTTTCAACTAATCCAAGATGTGTTTCTGTTTAAGGTGAATTTACCCAGCCATCATGACATTACTCATGTATTCACCCAGGGTAAGGTAAAACAGAGAGCAGCTGGGCCTACATTCCATCCTTTCTCATGCTTCATCAGGAATCATTTCCCACCTCCAGGCCCTGCCTCTCACCATTCCTCTAACATCATGATACTTGTGTTCTTCTGTTCCCATTATATCTGCAATATCCAATCATGGATTGATGTATTTTATCTATTCCTATAATTGTGATTATATAGCTTACTGATAAATTTTTCCCTTCATTCACTTATAACTGTTTTCTAAGTTATTCTGCACAAAAACACTCCCCTCTCCATGTAATACTTATTTTTTCTTTCTTGAATCCTTTTCAGGAGGCTACTTTGCAAAGAACAAACATTCGCAACCTGAAACCACCAAACATACCTTTTGTGACCTTTCTTAAAGGAAATATATCTTTAGATTCTACTCAAAAATGTTCGGGGAGGGTGATTTTGCCAAGTGCTATTTTATTTATTTATTTTTTTAAGATTTATTTTAGAGAGAGAGTGCAAGAGCATGAGCAGGCGGGGCAGAAGGAGACAGGGAATCTCATGCAGACTCTGTGCAGATCATGGAACCCAACACAGGGCTCCATCTCACGACCCTGATCATGACCTGAGCTGAAACTGAGAGTCGGATGCTTAACCAACTGAGCCACCCAGGTACCCGCCAAATGTAATTTTAAATATATATTTTTAAATATTTTATTTATTTATTCATGATAGACAGAGACAGAGACAGAGACAGAGACACAGGCCGAGGGAGAAGCAGTCTCCATGCAGGGAACCCGATGCAGGACTCGATCCCGGGATTCCAGGATCACGCGCTGGGCCAAAGGCAGGCGCTGAACCGCTGAGCCACCCAGGGATCCCCTCATTTTAAATATTTTTATATGTGCCCTTAGTCTAGCAGATAAGAACTAGGTTCCCACTATTATGTTTCCTGAGCATCATTCCTTCCTAAATCTTTCCTCTGAGGTCCTTGACTTAAAGCAACATAAAAAAGTGAGGCTAAAGAAACCCTAAAATCAGTGTAACAGCTGTATGGCAAGAGGCCTAAAGAAATAGACTCCTCTGAAGATTTATCAAGAAAGAAATGAGGAAATGGGAAAAGGGACATAAAGAGAGGAAGAAGTTTTCAGCAGATAGGAAGGGGATGGAAAGCAGAGTGAGCCAATCTCCTCCCAAAAGAAACCAATGGGGAAAATGAGCAGTGAAAGGTTTTAGAGCATGTGGAGCCAAAATGTATCCAGGTCCTAGAATACCGTTCATTTACCCCCTAGACACTTACCGTGTTGCATTTTGTGCCACACACCACTTGCCTATGATTCAGCCACTGAGATGCAAACACTTTATTAAGGGTCCCAAGGTGAAACTCTCTTTCCTTCAGGAGACTGGGAAGTTGCTGTGCTGCATAGCCATGCAGCACTCGAGAATAGTTGGTTTCATTCTGAAGCCTGACTTCTCGGTTCTTCAAGTAGTACACTAAGGATCTCTTCACTGGGGGGAGTCTTTTCCTTTTGTGAAGTGAATGATCCCAGCCAAACTGTGGAAAGCAATATTAGAAATTAGGGCTTTGGCCACCTTTGTTCAGAACAAGGGATCCTCCTGTATCAGAGAAATCACCAAGAATTCATCCCGCAGGATTGACATACAACAGAACAGGAATCTCAATACATAAAAGTCCAGTTTAACTCTTCCAACACTGAAAAGATGCTACTCAGTCAAACCTACGTATGAGAAACAAGGACTGAAAGACAAGGGAAAGGAAGCAGAAAAGAGGTCAAAAGGTTTACCAGGCCTGTTAGGAGCAAAGGATTCAGAGTCCCTAAAGCTATCCTTGATAAGGAAGGGAACGAAGGACCAAATAATTACTATACCGACCTGAGCTGCATCTCTACCCACGCACCGTCTCCCCTCTCAGTCTGTACTCCCCGTGGAGCATGGAGAGTGCAGCTGGGGGCAGACTGGGGTCCCACGCCTTCCAGGGACACGCAATCAGGGCCACCCCCCTGTCACCAGGCCCGCGCTCCAGGCCGTTGAGGAATCGCGAAAAATCAAACACTAAGGGAGTAGGAGGCACGGGAAATCAGAGTATGAAACGCGTTCAACAAGGGCGTTATAGGGATGATACCTGAGAACTGCTGTTTTTTATACCGATCCAAGAGGCAAAAAGCCCAGGTCAGGGAAACCTATTTCCCATATAAAGCACGCAATCATCTCCGCTTCCCGAGGTCCCGGAAGGGGGACTTTACGGTCTCCCAGTATCTTCTGGGAGGTTTTGTTCCTGATTCCCATCGACGTTGGTTTCCCTTCCGCCAAGGACAAGATTGTAGCTTCTTCTCAAGCCCCACGACCGGCTGCAGGGCTTCCCTGGAATAGGCCCTGTTCCAAGTTTCCCTTTAGCTCCTGATTGCTCTGGCCTTTCTGCTCTTCTCTGAATCCCTGAGGGCCGGGCCCGGCCCTGACCCTACAGGCTGGGGCCCCACTCCTGCCCCATCTCTGACTACAAACCTTGGTCCCCGGGTTCCGGTTTCCTGATCTTTGAGCCCTCCCCCGCTCTAGGTGCCTCGGCGGTAGAACCCGGGTCCAGGCCTCTCAGCCCTCACCTGCGGGCACTGAGCGTCGCTCCCAGCTCCTGGCGAGGCGGGCGCTTTCCGCTTCCTGCTAACTGCTTTCCGGGCCATAGTGGGCAGCGCCGCAGCGGCCCCGCAGCCACATGGGGCGGGGGTAGCTAGGGTTAGCAAGACGGCGGGTCATATACTGGGCCCCGGGGCCGCGCACTTTTGTGCGCCTGGCCCGGAAAATGGCCCGGACCCGGGGAGGCAAGCAGAGAGAAAGGAGGGAGGGAGGGCAGGGGTCGGGAAAGGGAAAGGGCTGGGGAGGAAGAAACGAGCAGCTCTCAGACGAATTGAGTCTGAAAGGACGGCGAGCGGCGAGAACCAAAACACCCCCTCCCCTTCGCCCGCGCTCCGTCACCCTTGCGCAGCCGCACTCCGCAGCATGTCGCCACGGCGACGCTGCCGGGCCTTCAGGGGTGGGGTTTAGGGCCTGCGAGTGGAGAGTTCGCGGCAGTTGTTTGGCTGCCGCCCGCGCATTTCCAACGGTCGTCAGATGGCCGCTGAGGTGGAAGACCCGGGGTCGAAGGAATCTGCGTTCTGCCGTGGACCGCGGATCCCCGCCTGCCCGTCCGCAGGCACCCGGAAGTGAGGACGGCTATCCTCGCTCCGGTTAGGAATTCCTCCCGGCACACGCCTTTACCCGGCAGCTGCCACTGGTTATCTCTTACTGAGCGCCGCACTTTCCCCGAACCTATCGGAAACGGAGCGCTGACACCGTGGGCTGTACTCTATGCCCGGAGGCAGGACCTCCTTCCTCCACCCTCGCAAGGTGGAGTCCGGCTTAGGGTCCACGCCCGCCTGGCCAGACTTGCCCTCCGCAGCGTTTCTGCCCTGCCTGGCATTACCAGCCCAGGATGCTCCCCAGGGCTCTGGCCGCCTCCTTCCCATCCCTGGGGAGCCCACGGGCTCCATTCTCCACGCAGTCATGCCTCCCTGCTGGCCACCTCCCCCGCCTAACCATCTCTCCTGCCCTAACCGTAACAGCCCCTCAAGTGAGCTTTCCCTCAGCTACGACCTTCAGATTCTCACGACCTACCGGCCACACTGCCTTTTGTGCTTTATGAAATAGGTCTCATGCCTTAAGTTATGTTTTGTATGTCTCCCATGCAGTCCTAAATTGAGGACAGGACCAGGGGACTGCCCCTGCCTGCCTCTCCCTGGGGACCCTGGTTGCATCTCCATGAGGGCAGATGGGGTGAAACTCTGAACCACAGAGAAGAGAGTAGAGTGGATGTTGCTTGTCGGTCAGTTAGATAACGGGGCTTCTTCAGGATCACCCTTGCCTCCATTTTCAGAAGATCCTGTAGGAATTTGCGCTGGCTTCCACTTTCCTCAGGCACAGAAACTCTTTGAGGAAGCAGGATGCTCTTGCTTGGGGTTGACTGTCCTCGGGCTCTAGTGCCCAGTTACCTGATGATGGTTGCTTCAGACCTCATACCTTCAGGGAGCTCTGTTGACCCATCCGAAGCTCTGCCTACAAGATTTGGATTTGTTTTCCACACCAAAACAAAGACCAGATTGAGACAGGGTCCTCTGCCATCCCAAGTGGGCACTGCCACTAATTTCTAATGCCACCTTGGGAAAGGCAGCCCCATCTTACTTCATCAGGCCTATCCCTTCAGAGACATGCACAGAGTGAATGGGTCAGAAGTGGTTCAGTTTCCTTTTTAAGCCTATTGTTCCAGTTCTGTCTTGCCTCACAATGCCCTTGATGACCCAGGAGCCCATTGGGCAAGAATCTGGAATTCCTTTGAGAATCTCTAGGCTCATGCCAGGCTGCACATGGTATTGCCCAGTCAGAGGCTTCAGCCTCATCCTTAAGGTTAGTACGCTTTATCTTGGCATCCCAGGAACTAGCCCCAAATGCACTTCCCAACAGAGCTTATAATTTCTGTGGAATGAAGATTCACCGGGAAGTTTAAAAATCCACAATTGCCTTTATTTATTTTATTTTATTTATTTATTTATTTATTTTAAATTTATTTATTTATTTATGATAGTCACACACACACAGAGAGAGAGAGAGGCAGAGACACAGGCAGAGGGAGAAGCAGGCTCCATGCACCGGGAGCCCGACGTGGGATTCGATCCCGGGTCTCCAGGATCGTGCCCTGGGCCAAAGGCAGGTGCCAAACCGCTGCACCACCCAGGGATCCCTATTTATTTTATTAACATGTATTTATTTATTTGAGAGAGAGCACACGCATGTGCATGCAGGTGGGGAGGGGCAAACAGAGAGGAAGAGAGAGAATCTCAGGCAGACTTCCCACTGAGCCCAACCTGGGGCTTGATCTCACTACCTTGAGATCTCTACCTGAGGAGAAAGCAAGAATCAGACACTTAACCTACTACTCACGCACCCAGGTATCACAGTATCATCACTCTTTTAAGAACAATTGTGTGGGGGTACAAGGGTGGCTCAGTTGGTTGAGTGTCCAACTCTTGACTTCAGCTCAGGTCATGATCTCTGGGTTGTAGGATCAGCCCCATGTTGGGCTCCTCGCTCAGTGTGGAGTCTGCTTGAGATTCTCTCTCCCTCTGCCCCTCCCACTCATGCTTGCTCTCTCTCTAATAAATAAATAAATAAATAAATAAATAAATAAATAAATAAATAAATAATATATTAAAAAAAAAAGAAGACCAGTGATACCAAAAATAAAACCCCCAAACCTGTTGATGATACCAAGGATTGGTAAGGAGGCAGAATGACTGGAACTTTCATACATTACTAGTGAGCATGTAAATTAGTACAATTTGGAAAAATCTATGACAGTACCTACTATAGCTGAGTACGTGTACTTTATAATCCAAAACTTCAACTTCTGATTATAACAACAGAAATGAGTGTTTATGGTCACCAAAAGGCAAAAGAATAATCAGTTTTATTCATAGCAGCTACAAATGGGAAATAGTTCATATGTCAATCAATAGGGACACCTGGGTGGCTCAGTTGGTTAAACATCTGCCTTATCTTTGGGTCCTGGGATCGAGCCCCACGTTGGGCTCCCTGCTCAGTAGGGAGTCCGCCTCTCTCTTTATCCCTCTGCCTCTGCCTTTCTCCACTGCTCGTTCTCTTTCTCTCTCAAATAAATAAATAAAATCTATTAAAAAATGTCAATCAATAGTAGATAAATTGACAGTTCCCATGATGACTTCATTAGGTTTGATAATTTGCTATAATGACTCACAGGACTCAAGAAAATAAATACTATTAACAGTTTATTATAAAGGCTATTATAAAAGATACAAATGAGCAGCCAGATGAAGAGTGAGGTCTGGAAGGGTCCTGAACACAGAAGATTCTTTCCCTATGGAGTTTGGGGTACACTACCCTCATAGCATGTGGATATATTCAACAACTTGGAAGTTCTCTAAACCCCATAGTTTAGGTTTTACGTGGAGGTTACATTATGAAGGCATGATTCATTAAATCATTATTCTTTGGGGCGCCTGGGTGGCTTAGTCAGTTAGGTGTCTGCCTTTAGCTTGGGTCATGGTCCTGGGGTCTCCCTGCTCTGGAATCTGCTTCTTCCTCCCCCTTCTATCAATCCCTCCTGTTCATGCTCTCTCTCTCAAAATATTTTTAAAGTTAAAAAAAATCATTAACTTTTGGTAATTAATTCAATCCCCATCCTTTTTTCCTTTCCCAGAGGTTGAGAAATTAAGGCTGAAAGTTCCAAACCTGGCATCACATGGTTGGTTTCTCTTATATCCAAGGAACCATCCTGAAGGTATCTAAGGAACCATCTTGAGTCACCCCATTAACATAAACTCAGGTTTGATTGAGAATTACTGATAAATAATAAAAGATTGCTTCTCACCATTATCCCTTAGAAAAGTATAAGAGTCTTAGGAGCTTTTGTGTCAAGAACCAGGACAAAGACCAAATACATATCTTATATCCCAATATCATAGTAATAGAAGTCACTGTATTGGGGTGCCTGAGTGGCTCAGTCGGTTAAGCATCTGCCTCTCAAGTCGTGATCCCAGGGTCCTGGGATCAAGCCCCACATCAGGTTCCCTGCTCGGTGGGAAGCCTGCTTCTCCCTTTCCCTGTGCTGCTCACCCTGCTTGTGCTCTCTCTCTGTCAAATAAATAAAATCTTAAAAAAAAATAATAAGTCATTTAACTAACTGCTTTGCTAACTGGTTACTAACTAGGAGAATAATGGAGGCTTCTGGTGTTCAGAAAATTTCTTTTTCAAAAAAAAAAGAAAATTTCTTTTTCTTTTTAAAATATTTTATTTATTTATTTGAGAGAGAGAGAGAAAACGAGTAGGGGGAAGGGCAGAGAGAGCAGCAGACTCCCCACTTAGCAGGGAGCCTGGCACAACTCAGGGCTCAATCCCAGGACCCCAGGATCATGACCCAAGCCAAAGGCAGATGTTTAACAGACTGAGCCCTGCAAACACCCCTGGTGTGCAAGAAATTTCTACGTATGTCCATGTATGTGTGTGTGTATATATATATATATATTTAAAAAATAAAAAATTACTTTTAGTAATTTCTATACTCAAGATGGCTCAAACTCACCACCCTTGTGCTCATTTCGGCAGCACATATACTAAACTCACCACCCTGAGATCAAGAGTTGCATGCTCCTTAAGAGTGAGCCAACCAAAAAAAAAAAGAAGAGTGAGCCAACCAGGTGCTTGCCCCTTTACAGATTTTATTTTTAAGTAATCTCTACACCCAACGTGGGGATTGAACCTACAACCCAGAGATCAAGAGTTGCATGTTCCACCCACTGAGCCAGCCAGGTACCCAGAAATTTCTATATCTTGATCTTGGTGATGATTATACTAGTACTTGCTGATGATTATTACATACATATGTAAAATTCATCAAGCTGCACATTTAAGTATGCAGTTTATGCTAGTATACCTCAGTATAAAGAAATAAACATTGTGGGGGATCCTTGGATGGCTCAGCGGTTTGGCGCCCACCTTTGGCCCAGGGCGTAATCCTGGAGACCCGGGATCGAGTCCTACATCAGGCTCCCTGCATGGAGCCTGCTTCTTCCTCTGCCTGTGTCTCTGCCTCTCTCTCTCTCTCTCTCTCTCTCTGTGTCTCTCATGAATAAATAAAAAATATTTTTTTAAAAAAAGAAACATTCAAACATTTTTTACCTTTTTTTTTCCTTTGTACTTTTAAGAGACAATTAGGCTAGGAAGAAGGAAAATTTAGAAACCACAACCCTAGGCTGAAATGAACCTGAGAGGACATTGAATACATCACTTTACTCTCACCTCCACAATATTCTCCAGGCATATGAAAGCCTGAGAATCACCTTTGTCTCTCCCAATTCTTGTACCCTCTCCTCACACATTCACCTATCTATTCCATCACCAAGTCCTATTTATTTTACCTTCAAAATATCTTGAGTTGGGTCACCTGGGTGTCTCAGTCAGTTAAGCATCTGCCTTCAGCTCTGGTCATGATCCCTGGGTCCTGGGATTGAGCCCCACCCTCACCCCCTATCAGGTTCCCTGCTCAGTGGGGCTTGAACACATGACCGCAAGATCAAGATTCACATGCACATTGGGCTGCTTGGCTGGCTAAGTTGATGGAGCATGTGACTCTTGATCTTGGGGTTGTAAATTCAAACCCCGTGTTGAGTGTAGAGATTACTTAGAAATAAAATCTTTGGCCCCTGAGTAGCTTGGTTGGTTAAATGTCCAACTCTTGATTTTGGCTCTGGTCATGATTCCAGGGTCCTGGGATTGAGTCCTGCATCTGCTTCTCCCTCTGCCCTCCCCCCACCCATTCTCTCTCTCAAAATCTTTTTTTGGGGAGTAGGCTGGGTGGCTCAGCTGTTTAGCACTGCCTTCTGCCCAGGGCTTGATCCTGGAGACCTGGATTGAGTCCCACATTGGGCTCCCTTCATGGAGCCTGCTTCTCTCTGTCTCTCTTTGTGTCTCTCATGAATAAATAAATAATCTTAAAAAAAAAAAAATCTTTAAAAAAAAATCACAAAATCAAGAGTTCCAATCTTTTTCACTCCCACCCCTCCAAGTCAATCCTTGTGACCATTCCTTCACAATGTGATGTGCAGAAGGAGGCCCTTCAATGGTCAGGGACCCAGGACCTGCTCACTTTTTACATTTTCTTTGGCTTGGTCTTGCCAGGGAGAATAATAACAAAAAAATAGTATAAAATACTTCAGACAAATTGAAATTTTTTTTTTGACAAATTGAAATCTGTTATTCATGCTTAGTAACAGTAACTCCTCCTGTTTATTTTACACAGATTCCCTGGAACAAACAAAGCAGATGTTGCCACAATTCCCTGTATGACTCTACCCGTAATGTGTTGGAGCTAATTAACTATCCTTGCTAGCAATGGGCTTGGGAAGAAAGCATTTCTGTTAGGGAAAAGGATTTGGGATTTTAATTCATATGAACGATAATAGAAACAGCAAGAAGGGACCTGGAGGACATGGGAACAGGGACAGGGACAGATGGTAAGCCCTCAATAACTGCTCTCTGATGATGTTAAGATGTTACAGGTCTCTGAGGCCTGTGAATGCTAATATTTTTCATATCTGGGGGCATAGATTACTAAAGAAGGAAGATACTATAAAGAAAACACATCTCATTAAACTTACTCTTACAGAAAACTGAAATCAAAAAAGTCAAGTCATGCAGTCAGACAGTGGATGAGTGGAGACTAAAACCCAGGACTTCTGCTGTAGGTTATTTTCAGTTCTGCCACATTAAATATCTGGGTCCAGCTGAAGTTGCAAGTGGTCTTTATTTTAGCATTTTCCTAGTATTTTCATATATTTTCTTTTTTCAAAAACTGAAACTACTCTCAAACTACTTTGAGATCAGAAATTCTATTTCTATATTTTATGTATAATTTGATGCACATTAATAGATTTTAAATACAATTTCCAGTCCTTCAGGAACTATTTTTTCTTTTTTCTTTTTTTTAAGATTTTATTTATTTATTCATGAGAGACGTGGAGAGAGAGAGAGGCAGAGACACAGGCAGAGGGAGAAGCAGGCTCCATGCAGGGAGCCCGATGTGGGACTTGATCCCGGGACCCCAGGATCATGCCCTGGGCCAAAGGCAGGTGCTAAACCTCTGAGCCACCCAGGGATACCTTTCAGGAACTATTTATAAAGTTTGTATATTATTGGGCAGCCCTGGTGGCGCAGTGGTTTGGTGCTGCAGCCTGGGGTGGATCCTGGAGACCCGGGATCGAGCCCCACATCGGGTTTCCTGTATGGAGCCTGCTTCTCCCTCTGCCTGTGTCTCCGCCTCGCTCTGTGTGTCAATAAATAAATAAAATCTAAAAAAAAAAGAAAAAGCTTGTAAATTATCAAGTTTTGTGGTTTTTGCCTCCTACCTGTTTTTTTTTTTAAATTATCTATTTATCTATTTATCTATTTATGATAGAAAGAAGAGAGAAGGCACACAACTGAGTGGAGGGGCAGAGGGAGAGAGAATCCTGAAGCAGATTCTCTGCTGAGTGCAGAGCCCTATGTGGGGCTTGAACCCTAAGATCATGCGGTGAGTCCAAGCCAGGAGTTGGCCACTCAACCACTAAGCCACCCAGGTATCCCTTAAGTTTATTTTTCTTAGTAATTTCTGCACCCGAGGTGGGGTTTGAACTTAGGACCCCCAAGATCAAGAGTCACATGCTGGGATCCCTGGGTGGCGCAGCGGTTTGGCGCCTGCCTTTGGCCCAGGGCGCGATCCTGGAGACCAGGATCGAATCCCACATCAGGCTCCCGGTGCATGGAGCCTGCTTCTCCCTCTGCCTATGTCTCTGCCTCTCTCTCTCTCTCTCTCTGTGACTATCATAAATAAATAAAAATTAAAAAAAAAAATTAAAAAAAAAAAAAGAGTCACATGCTTTTCTGACTGAGTCAACCAGGCGCCCCTAAAGTTTCCTTTTTTTGAGAGAAAGAGAATTGGGGGGCAGAAAGAGAGGGAGAGAGAGGATCTTAAGTAGGATTGACAGTGCAGAGCCCTTCAAAGGGCTCAATCTTGCAACTCTGGGATCATGTCCTGAGCTGAAATCAAAAGTCAGATGCTTAATCAACTGAGCCACCCAAACACCCCTAAACTTTCCATTTTAATTTTTTTTAAGTTTTTTTCTTTTAGGATTTTCTACACCCAACGTGGAAATTGAACTTACAACCCCAAGATCAAGATTCACACAAACAACGACTGAACCAGCCAGGTGCCCCAAACTTTCCATTTTTAATTATTAATTTTAATTATTATTTAATCTTAGATTTGTACAAGTTATAAGAAAATATTGGAACACCTGGCTGGCTCAGTTGGTTGAGTGGCCGACTCCTGGTTTGGACTTATGGCATGATCTTAGGGTTCAAGTGCCACATAGGGCTCTGCACTCAGCAGAGAATCTGCTTCAGGATTCTCTCTCCCTCTGCCCGTCCACTCAGTCATACGCCTTGGCTAAGGGCATGAACCCAGGTTCAGGGATTGAGTCTCACATCGGGCTCCCTGCAAGGAGCCTGCTTCTCCCTCTGTCTGTGTCTCTGCCTCTCTCTCTGTGTCTCTCATGAATAAATAAATAAAATCTTTAAAAATAAATAAATAAAAATAAACAAATAAACTAAAAAAATTTTTAAATGAAAGTTTAAAAAATAAATGAGTCAATTAGAAATTCAGAAAAGGATTTCCTAAAATGGAAAAGTACAGCTGTTGTAACTGAGTCCAAGCTTGTCTGTTTACCATGTGAAAGTCCAGTTGAGAAGCAAGACCTTGCAGCAAGAAAAGCAACTTTATTTGGAAAGTCAGCAAACTGAGAAGATGGTAGACTATTGTCCCAAAGAACCATCTCCCTTCAGCATGAGATTCAAACTTCTTTTCTTCTTTTATGTTAGCAAAAGGGAGAAATGGGGGGTGGGGAGTAAAATTAAAATGTGGTTGACATCCGTAGATATAATGAGGAAGGTCGTGTAACTTCTTTATTCTTGGTCAGTTGATCTTTATTTTTGTTTTTCTTTTAAGATTTTATTTATTCATGAGAGACATGGATAGAGAGAGAGAGGCAGAGACATAGAGGAGAAGCAGGCTCCATGCAGGAAGCCTGATGTGGGACTCCATCCAGGACTCCAGGATCACACCCTGGGCTGAAGGCAGGCGCCAAACCGCTGAGCCACCCAGGGATCCCTGTCAGTTTATCTTTGTGTGCAGGAATCTGGTCATTTCATTCCTATAAATCTTAAACAAAGCAGTCTTTTCTGTATGTACTTATCTCCTTGGGTGAGGTAGGTTTCGAGTAAAAAGGAATTTTTGCAAATTTTAGCTATAATAGATCTATGCAGGACTAAGCAGAAGTTTCTAAGCTATAGAGCACAGCAGCAAAGGAAATAGAAGCAATACATAGTTAGACATGTTAAGTTTCTATTAGTTACATTATTTGGAGGGGGAGGGGATCTCAGTGAACAAGATACACTATCTTAAATGGACATAGTCAAAGAGAGAATTAGTGAACTAGAAGGTGGTCCTAAGGAATTTACCTAAAGAATAGCACAAAAAGATAAAGTACAATGAAAAGGCATAAAAGATAGAAGGGTCATCAGTGAAAATGGCAGAGTATGAAGTCTGTCCCTCCCCAGAAACACTGAAAAAACCTGACAAAAAGTGTCTCAACCTTACCAGAAGTCTAGGAGGTGGTCAAAAGTTTGTAGCAACCAAGTAAATGTTTAGCCAGGAGAAAGTCCACTGAAATGTAGTAGGAGATCTTTGTGCTTTTTACCTTACCTTAGCCACACTCTCCTCACTGATAAAACAGCAATCTTAAAGGGATGCCTCAGTGGCTCAGCTGTTAAGCATCTGCCTTTGCCTCAGGGCGTGATCCTGGAGTCCCTGATGGAATCCCACATCAGACTCCCTGCATGGAGCCTGCTTCTCCCTCTGCCTATGTCTCTGCCTCTCTCTCTCTCTCTCTCTCTGTCTCTCATGAATAAATAAATAAAATCTTTAAAACAAAACAAAACAAACAGCAATCTTAAAGATGGTAGCCCGTGTTGCTGGTATGGGTACTTGCAGAGTGGACCTTGTTCCAAAAGGATAGGGTTTGTCTTTTTGACCAGACTGGAGTTTCCCTGAGGATTGATGCAATGGGTTTCCCGTTGTTTCATCTAATTTGGAATTGTATGAAGGCAGAAAAGGTAAAGAGAGGACTTTCCCTAAAAGCATTGAAAGGCAAGAGAACAAGCTGTTGCCTCTTGGGCAAACAAATAACAGCTGGGTGAACAATAGACCTACCAAGCATGAGAGGAAAGTCCAGGAAACAAGAGTTTGAGGGGAATAAGAGCTTTGAAAGGTTCCTGGGTATCCTGGGGAATCTAGAGAGCCATATGGCATGAGAAGAGAAGGACACATGCTAAAAGAACTGAGATGACCATAAGCTTTCACCTCTGGCTGATCTTTAGGCTCAGGGCAAGCAGGAAGCGGAGGTTAAGACAGTAATAAACAACCCGGCTAAGCATGGAAGGAGTGATTCAAACATAGATTACGGCAAAGACCTGGAGATTCTTTTTCTAATCTGCTCCCTTTTTTCCTCACTTCCTTTCCTCCAGGCATTTAAGGAGGTCTCCATCAAACTATAATTTAAAAATGGTTATTTAGAAGAAAACCTTTGTTTTTAGAAGTAAGCATTGACGTATTTACATGTTTAATTTTTCAACATTCCTATGATATTTCCAACTTACTCTCAAAAGGTCCATAAAAGAGAAGTAAATTTCACTAATTTAGTAATCATTTCTTAGGCCCTATTGTGTGATAGGTGTGGTAGACGGCAGAGATCTAACTTGGACCTTATCCCTCAAGGAACTTATAGGATAGTAGGGGAACCCATCTAACTAAAATACCAGATAGTCTAAGGACTTATGAGAGCTCAGTGAAGCAAGAGGATCTGGAATGGCTTCTTAAAAGAGGTCACATTGGGGCACCTGGGTGGCTCAGTAAGTTAAGCCTCCAACTCTTGATTTGGACTCAGGTCATGATCTCAGGGTCATGAGATGGAGCCCACAGCAGCTTCACACTCAGCAGGGAGTCTCCTTGACATTCTTTCTCTCCTCCCTCTCCCTCTGCCCCTTCTCCTTGCTCACATGAGTTCTCTGTCTAAAAAAAAAAAAAGAGGGACGCCTGGGTGGCTCAGCGGTTTGGCGCCTGCCTTCGGCTCAAGGTGTGATCCTGGAGTCCTGGGATCGAGTCCCACGTCGGGCTCCCTGCATGGAGCCTGCTTCTCCCTCTGCCTGTCTCTGCCTCTCTCTCTGTGTGTCTCTCATGAATAAATAAATAAAATCTTAAAGAAAAAAAATAAAAAAAAAGAAAGGAAGAAAGAAAGAAAAAGAAAAGAAAAAGGAAGTTTACATAAGCTAATTCTTGAAGCATGTAGAGGGATTCAAGAGAGAATGAGGGGTGGAAACTGGCTTTGATTGGAAGGGTGAAGGACAGTGAGTACTAGTTGTTCTCTAATATGCCCATCTTTCCATTGGTAATGGACTCCCCTAAGCTCAGCTGGGTGGTTGGCAGTCAGCTATACTACATTTTAAACTTCTTTTGTGGGCCACCTGGGTGACTCAGTGGTTGAGCATCTGCCTTTGGCTTAGGTCATGATCCTGGGGTCCTGGGATTGAGTCCTACATCAGGCTCCCTGTAGGGAGTCTGCTTCTCCCTCTGCCTATGTCTCTGCCTCACTCTTTGTATCTCTCATGAATATATAAATAAAATCTTAAAAAAAAATAAACTTCTTTTGCAGTTGGGTAAGACAACATGACTACCTTCTGGCCCAAAGGGAAGTCAGCTGAAATGATCTTAGCAATTTTCATGTCACATCTTTAATAGGAAGTTGCTTACTCTTCTCTTCCTCTCTGTGGGATGTAGTAATGGTGAGTCAACTTTGACCTTGTGGGGATCCCTGGGTGGCGCTGCGGTTTAGCGCCTGCCTTTGGCCCAGGGCGCGATCCTGGAGACCCGGGATCGAATCCCACGTCGGGCTCCCGGTGCATGGAGCCTGCTTCTCCCTCTGCCTGTGTCTCTGCCTCTCTCTCTCTCTCTCTCTCTCTGTGTGACTATCATAAATAAATAAAAAAATTTAAAAAAAAAAAAAAAACTTTGACCTTGTGGATGAGAATGATAACACCACAGGTGGAGTAATAAGATGGACAGAATTGAGTCCCAGGAGGACCTTGGGGAGCAAAGCCCCTGATCTGACCAGTCTTCATGGTCTATCAGCTCAGACTTTTACTTGGGAGAGAAAGAAACTTTCACCTTGATTAAGCCACTGATATTTTTATCTCTGTCTAGTCAATATGTTAACTAAGAAAAGCAAGAAGAGTACACCTAGGTGGCTCAGTCAGTTAAACATCTGACTCTTGGTTTCAGCTCAGGTCATGATTTCACAGTTGTGGGATCGAGCCTTACATTGCCTCTGTGCTCAGTGTAGAGTCTGCTTCAGATTCTCCCTCTCTCTCCAACAAATAAATAAATAAATAAATCTTTCTCTTTCTTTCTTTCTTTCTTTCTTTCTTTCTTTCTTTCTTCCTTCCTTCCTTCCTTCCTTCCTTCCTTCTTTCTTCTTTCTTTCTTTCTTTCTTTCTTTCTTTCTTTCTTTCTTTCTTTTTCCTTTTTTTTTTTAGATTTTATTTATTTGAGAGAAAGAGAGAGAATGGAGGGAGGGGCAAAGGGAAAGGGAGAAGCAGATTCCCTGCTGAGCAGGGAGCCCAACACGGGGCTCCATCCCAGGACTCCAAGATCAATACCTGAGCCAAAGGCAGACATTTAACCAACTGAGCCACCCAGATGCCCTCATTGTTTTATATTTTAAATATATGAATGAATCTCTTAGCCTATATATTTACTCCCAACAGAAGGAAGTTGAACTGGATTGTGCAATGATTTCAGAAGGCACCAAGCATGAACTGAAATGTATTTGAAGAGATGTAGCTCATTGGGCTATGATTTAACAGGTTCGTTGGGGGCATGTGTTCACCCATTTACACAACAAATAAGGCAGAAGTAGAGGTGTTCTTTTTTGTTGCTACAATAGCTTGTAAAGACCTCTGGCCAACTGCTTTATCTAACTACCATGCTGAACAATGGTGCCTGGGTAGGAGAAAAGCAGTGGTTGGTCTGCTCCTTCTGAAGGCTTTGGGATGTTGGTTTAGAAGATTCTTTAAAACATCTCCAGGTGCCTGGAAGCATCATTCACAGGTTAAAATGTAGCAAATAATTGTTTTTTTTTCCAGATTAGCAAATAGTCTAGACATTAATAATAGTCAGTGTTGGCTAGCATGTGAAAAAATGGGCACTCTCACAAAGAAAGTATAAGTTAGTAGAATCTTTGTGGAGGATGATGTGGCCATACCTATTCTACTCCACCCCAGATTTCACAACAGAATCAAGCTATGGAAAGGAAGAAGGATATTCCTAGATGCTGAAAGTTCATTTTATTATAATTCTGAACATGTTTAAAGCATTTTACAATTTATAAATGTAATCTTACATGATCTTCATTCAGTATAGTTCAACGACATGTACATAACCATATGTCCATTTGACAGATAAAGAAACCAAGATTCAGGGCAGCCCGGGTGGCTCAGTGGTTTAGCACCACCTTTAGCCCAGGGCCTGATCCTGGAGACCCGGGACCGAGTCCCACGTTGAGCTTCCTGCATGGAGCCTGCTTCTCCCTCTGCCTGTGTCTCTGCCTCTGTCTTTCTCTCTCTCTGTGTGTCTCTCATGAATAAATAAATAAAATCTTAAAGAAAAGAGAGAGAGAGAAACCAAGATTCAGATTTATCCCCCTGATTTGTTCAGAGTCTCATTGTTAACAAGTGGTGGAGGCAGTATTAAGAACTGTAAATTCCAGGTGGTACTCTTTTCCCAAACAACAAATTGGACAAAACATAGAGAAAAGTCTTCTTTGCTAGAAGAGACCAAAAATACTTTCTGGAATAAGATACAGCATAAGCAAAAATTACTCTTAAAGATATTCATTCATTCATTCATTCATTCATTCATTCATGAGAGACACAGAGAGAGAGGCAGAGACATAAGCAGAGGGAGAAGCAGGCTCCCTACAGGGAGCCTGATGTGGGACTCAATCCCAGGACTCCACTCCAGGATCACAATCTGAACCAAAGGCAGATGCTCAACCACTGAGCCACCCAGGCATCCCAAGTAAACAACTTCTTCTTCTTCTTCTTCTTCTTCTTCTTCTTCTTCTTCTTCTTCTTCTTCTTCTCCTTCTCCTTCTCCTTCTCCTTCTCCTTCTCCTTCTCCTTCTCCTTCTCCTCCTCCTCCTCCTCCTCCTCCTCCTCCTCCTCCTCCTCCTCCTCCTTCGTCTTCGTCTTTAAAAAACGAATTTTATTCACTTATTCATGAAAGACACAGAGACACAGACAGAGGGAAAAGTAGGCTCCACGCAAGGAGCCCAACGTGGGACTCGATCCCTAGACTCTAGGATCACGTCCTGGGCTGAAGGCAGGAATCAAACTTGGGGCAGGGATCCCCCAAGTAAACTTTTTTTTTTTTTAAGATTTTACCCATTTATTCATGACACACAGAGAGTGACAGAAAGAGAGGCAGAGACACAGGCAGAGGGAGAAGCAGGCTCCATGCAGGGACCCGATGTGGGACTTGATCCCAGGTCTCCAGGGTCACGCCCCAGGCTGAAGGCGGCGCTAAACCACTGGACCACCAGGGCTGCCCCCCCAAGTAAACTTTTTAAAAAAGAAACATGAGAGGTGCCTGGGTGGCTCAGTTGGTTAAGTATCTGCCTTCGGTTCAGGTCATGATCCCAGAGTCCTGGCATCAAGTCCCATGTTGGGCTTCCTGCTCAGCAGGAGTCTGCTTCTCCCTCTCCCTCTGCCCTTCCCCTTGCTCGTGCTCTCTGTCTCTTTTTCAAATAAATAAAATATTTTTAAAAAAGGAAGAAAGAAGAAAGAAAGAAAGAAAGAAAGAAAGAAAGAAAGAAAGAAAGAAAGAAAACAAAGAAACATTTGGGTAGGCATAGTATATGCCAAAGGGTCATTTAAGGAGTTGAGAAATGGTTTTGACGTCCTCTGTGGATTGGGAAAACATATTTCGTTGCAAGGAACAGAAACTCTACTCAAACTGCAGGAGGTTCCTAGACAGAGTTATCAGGCGTTTCTCTCTCTCTTTCTTTCTTTCTTTCTTTTCTTTCTTTTTTTAAAATTTATTTATTCATGACAGACACAGAGAGAGAGAGAGGCAGAGACACAGGCAGAGGGAGAAGCAGGCTCCATGCAGGAGCCTGACGTGGGACTATCCCGGGTCTCCAGGATCACACCCCAGGCTAAAGGCGGTGCTAAACCACTGGGCCACCAGGGCTGCCCCAGGATTGGTTTCTATCCTTTGGTTTTGTTTTTCTCAGTGTTGACTGTCTTCTTAGATAGGCTTTCCTCATGGGATGGCAAACTGATTCCAGCAGCTCCAGCCTTGTATTCTCCTAGTATAGTAACTCCTACATTATAAAGCCTTTCCCTAATACCTCCAGCTTTGGCCATAACTGGGTTATGTATCCAATCCTAGAGTCAAATGGCTGGGTTAACTCCAGGCCTAACCCATGAACTAAAATTAAAATTAAGAGTAAAATCAGAGGGACGCCTGGGTGGCTCAGTGGTTGGGTGTCTGCCTTTGGCTCGGGGTGTGATACCAGAGTCCTGGGATCGAGTACTGCATCAGGCTCCCTGTGGGAAGCCTGCTTCTCCCTCTGCCTGTGTCTTTGCCTCTCTGTGTGTGTCTCTCATGAATAAATAGATAAAATCTTTAAAAAAACAAAAGAGTAAAATCAGAATTCTATTATCAAAAGCACAGATACTGTAAAGATCAAAATAATACAATAAATACCCAGTAAGGTAATGTGAAGAAATTAGAAGTTCTCGTGGAAAGAAAACAAAGAAGTTTTGGTGGGAAAAGGGAACATAAGACATCTGTGATCCCCACATTGAAGACTTCCTCAAATGCCCTTTTGTGGAAAGAGAGAAAGCTTCCCAGGAGTAAGACAGCTCCTTTATTCTCTATGAATCCAATTGTACAAGGAAGGCAATCCCCTCTGCTGTCTGTGACAAGGGAGATGTGCTTGTCCACTGCCTGGCCAGATGCCTACAGTCTCACTGTGTTCTGGAGCTTCTGAGGGAGGAAATGATTTCCTCCTTAGGGCTATTTTACTGGAAGCTGAAATTATCAGGAAAAACACAGAAGGCATGAGTCCACTGATATGTCTAAAGCTAAAAATCAAGAACTGGTGGGATATGAAAGAGCAAAGATGTATATGCATGTGTGTGTGTGTGTGTATACATTTACATATAACTGCAGGAAAAAGAGGATGGATTAAAAGAAAGGAAGGGAAGGGAGCACTTGGGTGTCTCGGTTAAGAGTCTGCTTTCAGCTCAGGTCATGATCCTGGGGTCCTGGGATTGAGCCCCGTGTCAAGCTCCCTGCTCAGCAGAGAGTCTGCTTCTCCCTCTCTCTTTGCCCTTCCCTCCACGTTCTCTTCCTCAAATAAATAAAATCTTTAAAAATTAATTAATTAATAATAAAAATGGTTGGGGAGAAGATGGATAAAATCATTTTCTATTCTTTTTTTTGTAACCGGTTGCGCTTTTCAAAATATCACAGCACTTCTCTACTTGAGCCTGTCAAAAACTCTGAGTAGTATTAGCCCTATTCTTAAGGAAAGGAATTGAGGTTCAAAGAGGAAAGACAACTTGCAAAAGATAGTGAATTGCTGGAAGAGACAGGACTAAAACTTTATCAATTGCCATCCAATCTTTCCCCTATATCACACTGTTAGGAGCTTGCAATCAATACAAAGGTACAGGGGTACTTGGCTGGCTCAATCAGAAAAGCATGTGACTCTTGATCTTGGGGTTGTAAGTTCAAGCCCCACGTTGGATGTAGAGATTACTAAAAACACAAAACAATACAGACCCTTATAATATCACTCTCTGAGAAGTTCATTCTATACACAGGGTAGCTCTGTGAAGGTCATTTATCTCTCATGTCCTTTGTAAAGTTCCCTCTCCTTGGCCAGAGTCAAAGGGTACCTCTCATACCAGATCCTTCTCACTTGTCACCATGAGTATATGGTCAGTGCTAGTGAAAACTAGTTAAGGGTGGGGGCCGTTACCCACCACAATAGTTAAGGCCGGGATCAAAATCAAGTGGTAATCACCACCCAAAGCTCCTAGGTCAAGTAGTAACATTGAGTATGTTGATAATGGAGTTTTTCTACTGTTAATGGGAATTTGGCTGATATGATGAGCAAGAACCCATAAGAGAGAAATTTCTGGTCACAGCCGGGAGATCATATTTCAGCCAATTCTCCTTATTATATGAGGCAGCAGATGGGAGAGGGTGAGGGGCCAGAAGGAGAGGCAAGGGAAAAAATGATTCAGGAGGGGTACCTGGCTAGCTCAGTTGGTAGGGCATATGACTCTTGAGTTCAAGCCCCATGTTGGGGATAGAGTTTACTTAAAATAACAAAACAAAGCAAAACAAAATAAAACAAAAAACAACCATGGTTCAGGAAATTGTAAAAGAAGAAAGATTAGCCTGGCTGGCTCAATTGGTTAAGCAATTGTCTTCAGCTCAGGATCCTGGGATGGAGCTCCACATTGGGCTCCCTATTCAGTTGGGAGCTTGCTTCTCACTCTCCCTCTGCCACTCCCTGTCTCGTGCTCTCTTGCACTACCTCACATAAATAAATAAATTTGGGGCAGCCCGGGTGGCTCAGCAGTTTAGTGTCACCTGCAGCCCAGTCTGTGATCCTGGAGACCCGGGATCAAGTCCCATGTCGGGCTCCCTGCATGGAGCCTGCTTCTCCCTCTGCCTGTGTCTCTGTCTCTTTTTCTCTGTGTGTCTCTCACGAATAAATAAATAAAATCTTTAAAATAAATTTTAAAAATTGTTAAAAAAAAAAAAAAAAGATGAGAAGCCCTAGTGCTTCTGGAAAGGAATGTCAAGATGTAGCATCTTGCCTAAGCAAAGATTCAAAGGGCTTTTCACATCTTTCCTTCCTTTTTTAATTTTTATTTATTTTTATTTTTTAGTAGTCTGCTATACAGGGATTAAAAATACTGGGGATTTAATTTCTCTAGTTACTTGAAAGACCATCTGTGCCCTGCTTTGATGCATAAGTCCCTGCTCTGGTGAAGGAACCATGTGCTAATCTGGCCAATCCTCCCTTTCTCCAGCCTTCTCCACTTCCCATCCTTTACCATCTGGCTATGGGATCACTTTTTTCAGAGGGCTGAGAGAGAGCTCTAGTCTGAAATTCTCCCCACCCAGCTGTGCCCCTGATACCCTGGGGACTGGCAAACATCACAGGACCATTTGACATCAGCTCACTCTTGGCTACTAACCAATATCCAAGAACTGCATGTGGGTGGAAATCTATTCTGGCTGAAAAGTGACCCCCCCCCCCCCCCGCCCCTGCCCCCATCGAGACTTTTGCAGCTTTATCTCCTTTTTGCAGACCTGGCTTAAGTTCAAGGCTGAGTCATCAGGGTGAGCATGCGAATATCTTTTCTATACTTAAATACAGGTTAGTGACATTACAGTAGAATTCTAGTAAAGAAAGTATACTGACCTGGTGAAAATTTATTCTCTATAGTGAAAAATCATGAGCAAAAAATGGATTTCTTCCGATTCCTATTTATCATCTAGAATGAGCAGAAAGTTGGTTTAAGTTCTTTTTTAAAAAATATTTTATTTATTTATTCATGAAAGACAGAGAGGTAGAGACAGAGGCAGAGGGAAAAGCAGGCTCCATGCAGGGAGCGTGATATGGGACTCCATCCCTGGACTGCATGATCATGACCCGAGCCGAAGGCAGATGCTCAACCACTAAGCCACCCAGGCGTCCCACGGTTTAAGTTCTTGTTTCTTTCTTTCTTTCTTTCTTTCTTTCTTTCTTTCTTTCTTTCTTTCTTTCTTTCTTTTAGATTTATTTATTTACTTCTCTTTCTTTTAGATTTATTTATTTATTTGGGAGAGAGAGAGAGAGCACACATGTGAGGGGTTGGGGGGGAGGACAGAGGGAAAGGAAGAGAAGCAGACTCCCACTTGATGTGGGGCTTGATCCCAGGAGCCTGAGATCATGACCTGAACTAAGGCAGATGCTCAACCAACTGAGCTCCGCAGGTGCCCCTACCCAGCCATTTCTAAGACTGATTTGCTTCCCATCTCTCCATCCACAGTTTTCCAGAGAGCAGCCCCCTCCTTTTTTTTTTTTTTTTTTTTTTTAAATAACCTCTAGGTCCAACATGGGACTTCAACTCATGACCCCAAGATCAAGAGTCTCATGCTGTATGGACTGAGCCACCCAGGCTCATCTAGGGATTCCCCTTCTTTACTGGAATAAGCTATACCTCTTGGATCAGAGCTCCTGGCTGGTCAGGGCACAATGTCCATTAAGTAAGACCTTGCCCTTCTGTCTGTATTTAACAAGAACTTCATTGTGTTTCTGAGTGTGATGCCCCCAGGGAATCAGTGTGAGCTCAGAGTTTGTCTTTCCAGTCTCTCTCACTGGTTGGAAATGTTCCTGCTTTTTCTGGTAAATCTTCTGGCCTGCATTACAATCAGAAGAGTCACAATTAATCACCTGCTGGCTAGGCTGCTTCCAGGGCCTGGAGGTACCGTGGCAAGGACCTTTACACTCTGAGGTATTGATGTTCCAAGTACCCTGCGAAGTACTGCACAAATGATAATTTTAAGGAAACAATTTGGATAACCCAGAATTTAGCTCTTTGCTTAACATGGAACCCAGATCTTTACCTTGTCAGTGAAAGTAGAAATCAGAGTTAGAGGGGCTTTCAGAGATAAGCAAATCTGATTCCCTTATGATGTTGGGGAGAAAATTGAGACCACCTCCTCTCACCAAGAATGGCTGGCAACGTGACAATCCTCTGGCCTCAGTCCAACCAGGGCAGGAAATTTTGGTGTAGTGTAATGGTTTCAAGTACTTGTATTGGAGTCAGAGGGACTTAGGTTTGAAAGCCAGTGATACTGGGCAGTAACTTCCATTCTCTAAACCTGTATCCTTCACTGTAAATTTGGGTTAATAATATTGTCTATCTTATGGGACTCTTAAGATAATTAAATGCAAAGATGGATATAAAGCACTATGCTTAGAACATACTAAACGCTTGAAAATGGCTAATATTATGCATTTCATTAAACTATTTTTTTTCCTTTTCTCTTCTAATCAATGACAGAAGAGATAAGGGTTAGCCACTCACTTCCAAGAGAGCCTTGGCTACTCTGCAAACCTCTTAGTTTGAATATCCAAGCTACTCAGGAGACTCAGAGCAAGTAATTACTTCTTTCTACTGATGGAAAAATTTAAGAATAGTGGAAATTTAATCTTCTCCCCAGTGGAATAGTGCGGTGTAACAAAGAGCATGGGTTTTGAAAGCAAGGTTTTGGCCTTAGTTCAAATGCTGATTATATTGCCTATTTGTTTCATGATCTTGGATAAATTACATAACCTTTCTGAACCTTCCTGAGAGATGTTAATATCTTATCACATAGGGTTATTGTGATGAATAAATGAGATGATATATATGTACGCCAAACACATGCTAAGTTATAGTGGAATCTATTGTTTTTGCCTGTACTAGTATCTGATTTCCCTTTTCCTAGTAGCATATTTTGATTTTTCCTCAGAATACTACCTTTCCCCTTCTGCATACTCTAATGGTAGATCTGTCAGTCAAGATGCTTTTCTTCTCTGACTGAGTGGGCAGCTGACCCAACCGAGGCTAGCCAGATCCTTAAATCCCTATAATTTGCATCCTTTGAAGGGTGAATAAGAGATGGACAAGGGACAAGTTGATTCATGCCAGGTGTCACCCTGAAGAGACTATCCAATTGTTCTTGCCATCTAGATTCCTGGAGGTACCTAGTTCTTGTCTTTTTTAAGGCCTGGTGGTTCAACTGTTCTTTCAAGACTATCAGCACCTGCATGTCCTTCTGATAACTTCCTTTTTCTGTATCACATTAGACAGAATTGGTTTATGTTACTAGCAACCTCAGAACACTGCTACACAGATGTTAGAGAAATGTTAGTTTTCTCTTATTTGCTTACCTACTCTCAGCAATCACTTATACTCTTTCAGGTTGCCAACACATATAGAGAATTCTAGTGCTTCAGGACAACCTAAACAGTGGATTTTTTTCACCCAAGATTTTGTTTATTTATTCATGAGAGACACATAGAGAGAGGCAGAGATACAGGCAGAGGGAGAAGCAGGCTCCCTGCAGGGATCCTGATGCGGGACTCAATCCCAGGACCCCAGGATCACAACCTGAGCTGAAGACAGGTGCTCAACCATTGAGCCACCCAGGCGTTCCCCCTAAACAGTGGACTTTTGTTGTACTTAGACTGGAATCAGTCTACATTGTTGATTCATTTGATGTTCCCAATCAGCAAATCTTAACAGTTCCACATTTAAACATGCAGAATCTAATCACCTCTCAACTCTTTACTACTTCACTAGTATAAGCTACTATCATCTCTAGCCTAGAGTACATGCTGTAATAGTTTTTAACTGCTTTCCATGTTTTCTTTTTTATTATTTTTATCTTTTTAAAAGATTTTATTTATTTATTCATGAGAGACAGAGATTCCGGGATCTCTGGAATTCCGGGATCGCTAAAGGCAGGCGCTAAACCCCTGAGCCACCCAGGTGTCCCCATTCTTATCCTTTTATGATCCATTCACCACCCAGGAGCCAATGGGATTCTTTTAAAATATAAACCAGGGACTCCTGACTGCCTTGGTCAGTAGTACATGCAACTCTGGACCTTGGGGTTATAAATTTGAGCCCCATACTGGGTATAGATTAGTTATAAAAAAAATCTTAAAGTATAAATCAGAGCACACAGTGCATAAATAACAAAAAGATACTTGTTGACTTAATGAATGGATAGAATTCTGATACATGAATAAAATGGAATACTATGAAATTGTTAGAAAAGAATAAGATAGAATGTCCTAATATGTAATAACTTCTAATATATAAGTAAAGCTATAAAAGAGAAAGAAAAAAATAGTACATTGTACTTAATAGGCTTTCATTTGTGTAAAAAGGATATATTTCTGGAAGTTTACATAGTGGGGCACCTGGATGGTCCAGTTGGTTAAGGATTGACTCTATTTTTTAAAGATTTTTTAAATTTGAGAGAAAGAGAGCACGAGCTGGTGGAAGGGGAGAGGGAGAAGCAGGCTCCTCACTGAGCAAGGAGCCCCATACAGAGCACAATCCCAGGACCCCTAGATCAAGACCTGAACCAAAGGCAGACACTTAACTGAGTAAGTCACCTAGGCACCCCAAGCATTGATTCTTGATCTCAGCTCAGGTCTGGATTTCATGGTTGTGAATTCAAACCCCATGTTGGGCTCCATGCTGGGCAAGGAGCCTACCTAAAAAAGAAGAAGAAGAAGAAGAAGAAGAAGAAGAAGAAGAAGAAGAAGAAGAAGAAGAAGAAGAAGAAAAATTAGAAATTAGTAACATCAGTTAATCTCGGGATTTAGGGGTATCTGTGGGAGGGAGATTTACTTTTCACTGTACATCCTTTTGTACTACTATTTATTTATTATTTAAAAAGCTTCAGTTCTCCCTTGGGAGGATGCTTTGATTTATTTATTTTTAAATATTTTATTTATTTAAATTTTTATTTATTTATGATAGTCACACACAGAGAGAGAGGCAGAGACACAGGCAGAGGGAGAAGCAGGCTCCATGCACCGGGAGCCCGACGTGGGATTCGATCCCGGGTCTCCAGGATCGCGCCCTGGGCCAAAGGCAGGCGCTAAACCGCTGCGCCACCCACGGATCCCTATTTATTTATTTATTTGACAGAGAGAGATAGAGAGCACGGCAGGGCGAGCAGCAGGCTGAGGGAGAGAGAGAGAAGCAGGTTTCCGGCTAAGTAGGGAGCCTGATGTAGGACTGGATCCCAGGACCCAGAGACTGAGCTGAAGGCAGATGTTTAAGCGACTGAACCACCCAGATGTCCCTATTTCTTTTTAATTTACATATTTTTAGACTTTTAAAAAGATTTTATTTATTTATTTTAGTGAGAGAGCATTCAAGCAGTGGGGAGGGAGAGGGCAGCCGACTCTGCGCTGAGCAGGGAGCCTGTCACAGGACTCTCTGACCCGTGAGATCATGACCTGAGCCGAAATCCAGAGTCCCGACGCTTAACTGACTGAGGCATTCAGGCGCCCCTATATTTTTAAAGACTTTATTTATTTATTTGAGAGAGAGAGAGAGAGAGAGAGAGAGAAAGAGGGAGAAATAGCACAAGCGGGAGGAGGGGCAGATGGAGAGGGAGAAGCAGATTCTCTGCTGAGCCAGAAGCCTGACTGGTGGGGGGCTCAATTCCAGGACCCAGAGATCATGATCTGAGCTGAAGGCAGCCACTTAACCGACTGAGCCACCCAGGTGCCTGGTTCGATATTTTTACACATTAAGAAATGACCCCTATGATAAGTCTAGTTACCATCTATCACCATGTAGTTATATTATTCACTATATTCCCTATTCTGTACATTGTATCTCCAAGATTTATTTATTATAATACTTTTTTTAAAAAGATTTTATTTATTTATTTGAGAGGTGAGAGAGCCACAAACAGGAGAAGTAGCAGAGGGAGAGCAAGAAGCAGACTTCCTGCTGAGCAGGGGGCCCTGATGTGGGGCTTGATCCCAGGCCTCTGGGATCAGGACCTGAGCTAATGGCAAACATTTAACCAACTGAGCCACCAAGGTGCCCTTGTACTGTATTTCTTAATCCCCTTCTCCTTTTCTTTTCTTTTTAAGGTTTATTTGTTTATTCATGAGAAATGCAGAGAGAGAGGCAGAGACATAGGCAGAGGGAGAAGCAGGCTCCCTGCGGGGTCCCTGATGGGGGACTTGATCCCAGGACCCCAGGATCACGACCTGAGCGGAAGGCAGATTTCCAACCACTGAGCCACCCACGCACCCCACCCCTTCACCTTTTCATCTGCTCCACTACGCCTCCCTACTGTGGTAAACAATCATTCATTTCCTTAACTATGAGTCTGTTTCTGTTTGTTCATTTGTTTTGTTGTTTAGAATCCACAAAGAAGTAGAATTATAGAGTAATTAGCATTTGCCTTTTTTTTTTTTTTTTTAAGATTTTCTTTATTCATGAGAGACACACAGAGAGTCAGAGATACAGGCGGAGGACGAAGAGGCAAGGAGCCGAATGTAGGACTCGATTCTGGGATCACTCCCTGAGCCAGAGGCAGACACTGAACCGCTGAGCTACCTAGGCGTCCCTGCATTTGCCTTTCTCTGACTGAATTATTTTACTTAGCATTAAACCCTTTCAGTCTGGGCAGCCCCGGTGGCTCAGCAGTTTAGTGCCACCTTTGGCCCAGGGCATGATCCTGGAGACGTGGGACCTTCCTTCTCCCTCTGCCTCTATGAATTTCTCATGAATAAATTAAAAAAAAAACAAAAAAAAACACCCTTTCGGTCCATTTGTGTTGTCACAAATGGGAAGATCTCATTCTTTTATATGGCTTAGTAATATTTCATTATGTATTATATATTATATATATGGCATTTCTTCTGTATCCATTCATCTATTGGTGGATACTTAGATCAAATTAAATATTTCTCTTTTTTCAGATTTATTTTATTTTTTTTTCAGATTTTTTTTTAAAGTAACCTCTATAACCAATGTGGGGCTCTAACTTATAACCCCAAGATCAAGAGTCACAAGCTCTAATGACTGAGCCAACCAGGCACCTCCCAATTCCTTCTCTTCTTGTTCTTTTTTAAAAAATTTATTTAAAATTTATTTTATTTTTTTCTCTTGTAATGAGATTAAAAAATTTTGAAAAAATTTTTTTGAGAGAGGGGCAACCCGGGTGGCTCAGCAGTTTAGTGCCGCCTTCAGCCCAGGGCCTGATCCTGGAGACCTGAGATGGAGTCCCACGTTGGGCTCCCTGCATGGAGCCTGCTTCTCCCTCTGCCTGTGTCTCTGCTGTCTCTCATGAATAAATAAAATCTTTTTTAAAAAAATGATTTGAGAGGGCACATGAGAGAGCATGAGTAGGGGGAGGGGCAGAGGGAGAAGGAGAGTCAGACTCCTAGTTGAGCAGGGAGCCTATTTCAGGGCTGAATCCCAGGACCTGGGATCATAACCTGAGCCAAAGGCAGACCTTTAACCAACTGAGCCATCCAGGTGCCCCTAAAGTGACTGAGCCCCTCATTGGGCTCTGTGCTCAGCAGAGTCAGCTTATCCCTCTCTCTCTGCTCCTCCTTTTACTCTCTCTGTCAAACAAACAAACAAACAAATAAATAAATAGCTAGCCCATAAAGTCTTTGTAAAGATTTCCAATAACTTTGCCACTTTCACCTATCTAGTCAGATTAATATTACATCTTCAACACGAGGACCAATGTGATGTTCTCAGGTATGTCCAGATGGTTCAAGTCTTTTCAGAATGTATTATGATAGTGGGCATGAAAGTTAACATAGCTCTGGGGCAAGACTATAAATGTATGCTATTGTCTATTCCACATGACAGTTAACTGTTTCTGAGCCTCTTTCTCATAGGGATGGAAAAGAATTCATTCACCAAATCAGTGAATCACATACCACATATTTGAGGCAATGTTAATCTGCTTTAGTAAATATACTAAGCCTGATATACTGGTTCCAATCAGGGCTACTACTTTTGTGAATTTGCCTAGTCCACTGTTATCCTCTAGAGTCTGTCTAGGATTGTGTGGAATCAAAGCTATAATAAGGATCCCTACATCTGCATCCTTTAAATCTTTAAGAATGTCACTAATTTGTCATTCCTTATAAGATGTGATGCTTTCTATTGCTATCTTGGCTGGGGTAAGGGGAAGTTTCAAAATTTTCTACTTGGCCGCCTCTATTATGACAGCTCTTACTTTACGGATCATGGGACCAGTGTGGTAGTTCTATTAACTACCAGATATGTCAATTTAATTTACACATTTGAGGGATGCCTGGGTGGCTCAGCAGTTGGGCCTCTGCTCAGGACGTGATCCCAGATTTCCGGAATAGAGTCCCGCATTGAGTTCCCCACAGGAAGCCTGCTTCTCCCTCTGCCTATATCTTTTCCTCTCTCTCTGTGTTTCTCATGAATAGATGAATAAAATCTTTAAAAAAAATAATAATTTACACATTTGAGAATTGGGGAAATTACCATTGGATATGTCTGTGTACACAGTGGATCTATTGCAAATTGAACCTGGAACAGGACTCCATTTATTATGTGATCTCCATATGTCCCTACTCTAACTGGGGGAACCTGATGATGTTTTTGATCCCTTATTATCAATTTCATCTCAGACTTTTGAATTCCTTGCATCCAAAAGTCCTTGAATTCCTTGGCTAGTATTTCCCTTTTCCCTGTGCTGGCTGCCCAGGTAAATGGTAGTAGACCCCTTTGGGGAAGGAGTGAAGGTGTTATTGCCATCTCTACTTGTCATGGTGTTGGAGAGCCCTTCCTCCTGGAGACCTGCCCTCTCCATTAGTCACTGGGTTCCATGTCTGGAAACTGGTTCTAGTCCAGAAACTAGGCAATGAATCATGACTCAACCTCTTGATCTTCCACCCTTGATTTATCTTAATTGCTACATTGGTCATCTTGTCCTTAGGAACATTGTATTCCATCAGCTATCTCCATAGCTCTCTGCAAGTCAGAGACCCTTCAGGTTGCCATTCCAATCTCATAGTTCATTACAATAATTGCATTTGTGTTGCTTCTGATGGTTAGGGGTTCCATCTGGCCTCTAGTATTTAAGGATCCTGTCATTCTCAATTGCTATCAAGGAATGCTGTTCTGAAAGTGCAGGGGCAGACGTTACTGGGCTCCTCAGTGATACGAGTGGATCTTTCCTCAGAATATTCTTCAGAGCACTCCCATGGAACAGAGTCATTTGGTGAGTTTTCTGGTTTTACACGCTATATCCACTGCAACCTCCTTCTCTGAGCCTTTTTATTTTTTAAAGATTTTTAAAAAAGATTGTATTTATTTATTCATGAGAGATACACAGAGAGAGGCACAGACACAGGCTGAGAGAAAAGCAGGTTCCTCACAGGGAGCCCAATGTGGGATTTGATCCCAGGACCAGGATTACACCCTGAGCCAAAGGCAGATGCTCAACTGCTGAGCCACCCAGGTGTCCTTTTTTTAAAAGATTTTATTTTCTTTAAATATTTTTTATTTATTTATTAGAGAGAGAGAGAGAGAGAATATCAAGCAGAGGGAGAAGCAGGCTCCATGCAGGGAGCCTGATGTGGGACTCGATCCAGGGTCTCCAGGGTCACACTCTGGGCAGAAGGCGGCGCTAAACCAGGGCTGCCCAAGATTTTGTTTATTCATGAAACACAGAGAGAGAGAGAGAGGCAGAGAAATAGGCAGAGGGAGAAGCAGGCTCCATGCAGGGAGCCCGATGAGGAACTTGATCCCAGAACCCCAAGATCACGCTCTGGGCCTAAGGCAAGCACTCAACCGCTGAGCCACCCAGGTGTTCCATCCTTCTCTAAGCCTTTTGACCCCTGCTTTCACCATCTCCCACAGCAGTTCTGACATTTCTACTTAATTTGTTATGAACCTGTAGCATTCTCTAAGCTCTTAAGAGCCATCCAGGCAACATGTTACAACTGTTTCTCAGGGTTCTTGTGAGGGTGTTGAATCCCATGTCCCAGGAGAATGTTCCCATATTGATAACCTCTTTTTCATCCAACTTTAGGTTCAGCTTTGCCCTGCTTAGATCAAGTATCAGAATTCTCAGAATATAGTCCTTTTTATATTCCCCTGGCCTCTGTCAGTATATATTGGTTATATTCTACAGCTCTGTTAAAAATACTCCCTTCCGGGATCCCTGGGTGGCGCAGCGGTTTGGCGCCTGCCTTTGGCCCAGGGCGCGATCCTGGAGACCCGGGATCGAATCCCACATCGGGCTCCCGGTGCATGGAGCCTGCTTCTTCCTCTGCCTGTGTCTCTGCCTCTCTCTCTCTGTGACTATCATAAATAAATAAAAATTAAAAAAAAATACTCCCTTCTTCCCTTATCATGCCCTGGTCATTTGTTACTTAATCCTAGTTATTGGTCTAATGGCCAGGTTAAGATGTTGGGATAATCCAGATGGGGAGGACCATTTTTTATAGAGCAGAGATTTCTGCATCATCTTCAAGCCAGGGGGAAAACTTTTTTTTTTTTTTTTTAAGAGAGAGAAAGACAATATGTAGAGTTGGTAGAGGGATAGAGGGAAAGGGAGAAAGAGAATCTTAAGCAGGTTCCACTTCTAACATGGAGCCAGATACGGGGCTCAATCTCATAACCCTGAGACAGTGACCTGAGCCAAAATCAAGAGTCAGACGCTTAACTGACTGAGCCATCCAGGCACCCCCCAAACTAACTTGTAACAAGAAGGAGTGGGCAACTCATAAAGATCTCAAGGTTATAAAGGCTCCAGGAAACTGGGAATTCTAAATTTTCAGGTAAATAGACCCAGATATTCCCATCTCATGCCTCCCATTTCCACCCCTTGTCAATCAAAATTCTAACTTAGGTGTAGCCAATTTACTATGACTGAGAATTTAACTTCTCTGGAGCTCTTCAAAATCTCATAATTAAGCCCTGAGCCTGATCTTGATCCTTAGGTTTTTCTACCCTCTGGGGGCAGGAGATGATAGACTCTATACATTGCCAAGAAGGCCCTTTGACTTTTACACTCACCCTTTTTCCAAAGTATCTATTACTCTCTCAACAACAAACATCCTATTATTTCTCAAATGCCTGACACATCGTTTTCTCCTACCCCCATGCATTCCATTCCTCAGGCAAAACATCCCAAATTATCACTGGTAAAAATCTGAACAATTGCATTACTATCACATGCAGGCGCTAACAATGCTCCACCCACCACTAGTGATGGTCTCCTCATTGTCTACAGGCTGGTGAGTGATCCCACTCTCAAATCTCATTTATTTTTAAAAATATTTTATTTATTTATTAGAGAGAGATTGAGAGAGCGTGTGCACACGCAGAGGGTCAGAGGGAAAAACAGCCTCCCCACTAATCAGGGACGCCCTCCCCACCCCTGTCCCCCCTTCCCGCCAATGCAGGGCTCTATCCCAGGACCCTGAGATCGTGATCTGAGCTGAAGGCAGCTGCTTAACCAACTGAGCAGCCAGGTACCTCTCAAATCTCATTTTAGGATTTGCTTTCTTATATCACTCCTGGCAACAGTTACTGTTAATCAGGTTCCCCAGAAATCAGACAGTGATTTGAATCCAGAAAGTTTATTGGACAGGCGCTTAGGATCACTTGTGGGAGAGTGAATGAAGCAGGATTTGGACAGAAGTTGCTGCAATTCATTCTCAAAAAAGTCTCAGTCCAGGAGCCTGGCTGGCTCAGTCAAAAGGAAATGTGACTCTTGATCTTGGGTTTGTGGGTTTGAGCCCAAGTTGGGTGTACAGATCACTTAAACAAACTTCAAAAAAACCAAAAAAAAAAAAAACCAAAAAAAAAAAAAAACCAAAAAAACCCAACCCCAAAACAAGAAAGCCTCCATCTATTCCAGGCAGAGTATTGGAACTAGGATGGTCCTATTTGGGGCCAGGATAAACAGGTCTTTTTACCCTGAAACTATCAGTTTTTTAATATAATTGCCTTGGGGAAGAGCGCATGATTTTTATTTTTATTTTTTTGAGGGCATGATTAAATTAATTAATTGATTAATTTTTTTGTACTCATGATATTTGTTTAGATGCAATGATATATTTACATTACATATCATGTAACATATAACTATTGCTGTTTTACACTTTCACATTTAGAAAATGATTCTTCTTACTCAAATTCTTTATAGGTATCTATAATATTAGTTTTTGTTATTTTATTTTTTTATATATCACCTACAAAGGCATTTTTAAAATCTTTTTTTATTATTTATTTTTTTTATTGGAGTTCAATTTGCCAACATATAGCATGACACCCAGTGCTCATCCCACCAGGTGCCCAGTCACCCCAACCTCCCTTTCCACCCACCTCCCTTTCCACTATCCCTTGTTCATTTCCCAGAGTTAAGTGTCTCTCATGTTTTGTCACCCTCACTGATATTTTCCCTCATTTTCTCTCATTTCCTCTTTATTCCCTTTCACTAATTTTTATATTCACCAAATGAATGAGACCATATAATGTTTGTGCTTCTCTGATTGACTTATTTCACTCAGCATAATGCCCCCCAGTTCCATCCACGTCGAAGCAAATGGTGGGTATTTGTCATTTCTAATGGCTGAGTAATATTCCATCGTATACATATACCACATCTTCTTTATCCATTCATCTTTCGATGGACACTGAGGCTCCTTCCACAGTTGAGGTATCATGGACATTACTGCTATAAACATCAGGGTGCAGGTGTCTTGGCTTTTCACTGCATCTGTATCTTTGGGGTAAATCCCCAGCAGTGCAATTGCTGGGTCGTAGGGCAGATCTATTTTTAACTCTTTGAGGAACCTCCACAGTTTTCCAGAGTGGCTGCACCAGTTCATATTCCCACCAACAGTGCAAGAGGGTTCCCCTTTCTCCACATCCTCTCCAACATTTGTTGTTTCCTGCTTGTTAATTTTCCCCATTCTCACTGGTGTGAGGTGGTATCTCATCGTGGTTTTGATTTGTATTTCCCTGATGGCCAGTGATGCGGAGCATTTTCTCATGTGCTTTTTGGCCATGTGTATGTCTTCTTTGGTGAAATTTCTCTTCATGTCTTCTGCCCATTTCATGATTGGATTGTTTGTTTCTTTGCTGTTGAGTTTAATAAGTTCTTTACAGATCTTGGATACCAGTCCTTTATCTGATAAGTCATTTGCAAATATCTTCTCCGATTCTGTAGGTTGTCTTTTAGTTGTGTTGACTCTTTCTTTTGCTGTGCAGAAGCTTTTTATCTTGATGAAGTCCCAATAATTCATTTTTGCTTTTGTTTCCCTTGCTTTCCTGGATTATCTTGCAAGAAGTTGCTGTGGCCAAGATCAAAAAGGGTGTTGCCTATGTTCTCCTCTAGGATTTTTTTTTTTTTAAAGATTTTATTTATTTATTCATGATAGTCACAGAGAGAAAGAGAGAGAGAGAGAGAGAGAGGCAGAGACACAGGCAGAGGGAGAAGCGGGCTCCATGCACCGGGAGCCCGACGTGGGATTCGATCCCGGGTCTCCAGGATCGCGCCCTGGGCCAAAGGCAGGCGCCAAACCGCTGCGCCACCCAGGGATCCCTCCTCTAGGATTTTGATGGATTCTTGTTTCACATTTAGATCTTTCATCCATTTTGAGTTTATCTTTGTGTATGGTGTAAGAGAATGGTCTAGTTTCATTCTTCAGCATGTGGATGTCCAATTTTCCCAGCACCATTTATTGAAGAGACTGTCTTTTTTCCAGTGGATAGTCTTTCCTGCTTTGTCGAATATTAGTTGACCATAAAGTTGAGGGTCCACTTCTGGATTCTCTATTCTCTTCCATTGATCTATGTGTCTCTGTTTGTGCCAATACCACACTGTCTTGATGACCACAGCTTTGTAGTACAACCTGAAATTTGGCATTGTGATGCTCCCAG
This sequence comes from Canis aureus, assembly GCF_053574225.1. Taxonomy (NCBI): domain Eukaryota; kingdom Metazoa; phylum Chordata; class Mammalia; order Carnivora; family Canidae; genus Canis; species Canis aureus. The sequence goes on from NC_135620.1 coordinate 52,611,282, forward strand.
CTCTGTTTTTCTTTTTTAATATTCCCCTGGCTATTCGCAGTCTTTTCTGTTCCCACACAAATCTTTTTTTTTTTTTTTTTTTTTTATTTATGATAGGCACACAGTGAGAGAGAGAGAGGCAGAGACACAGGCAGAGGGAGAAGCAGGCTCCATGCACTGGGAGCCCGACGTGGGATTCGATCCCGGGTCTCCAAGATTGCGCCCTAGGCCAAAGGCAGGCGCTAAACCACTGCGCCACCCAGGGATCCCCCCACACAAATCTTAAGATGATTTGTTCCAACTCTCTGAAGAAAGTCCATGGTATTTTGATAGGGATTGCATTAAATGTGTAAATTGCCCTGGGTAGCACAGACATTTTCACAATATTTATTCTTCCAATCCATGAGCATGGAATGCTTTTCCATCTCTTTGTGTCTTCCTTGATTTCTTTCAGAAGTGTTCTGTAGTTTTTAGGGTATATAGATCCTTTACCTCTTTGGTTAGGTTTATTCCTAGGTATTTTATGCTTTTGGGGAGGGCGTGATTTTAAGTGAAGCAGCTCTTCTTGGGAAGGTTGTATGGGGTGCTTAACTGCAAACTGTCAGCCATTAACACTCTCCTTAGCTGGGAGAGTGAATGCTTCAGTTTTGAAGTGTGGAGATCTGGGGAGCGCACCACAGCAGTACTAAAATACACTTCCTATTGTTTGAACCATTTACAATGGGACGATATTCTTTGTTTTGTGTAGTAAAAATGTGTTAAAGCATTTTTTTGAAAAGACTATATTTTAAGTAATCTCTACACTCAATATGGGGCTTGCAGTTACAATTCCAAGATCAAGAGTCTCATGCTTTACCAACTGAGACAGCCAGGCAGCCCTGGAGCATTTTAAAATAAGCAAACGGGGGTCCCTGGATGGCTCAGCGGTTTAGTGCCTGCCTTTAGCCCAGGGCGTGATCCTGGAGTCCCGGGATGGAGTCCCACATCAGTCTCCCTGCATGGAGCCTACTTCTCCCTCTGCCTGTGTCTCTGCCTTTCTTTCTCTCTCTCTGTGTCTCTCATGAATAAATAAATAAAATATTTAAAAAATAAGCAAACAAAAAGGAGAAATTACAAATTACCCATAATCCTTCCACCAAGAATTAACCACTGTAAATATTTTGGCATATGTCCTTTCAGAATTTCAAATTCAAAATTATATTGTGTGTATGTGTGTAGTTTTACAAAAATGAGCATATTAAATATATGGTTAGTAGCTCTTTTTATTTTATTATTTTATTTATTTATTTATTTTTTAAAAAGATTTTATTTTTATTTATTCATGAGAGAGAAAGAGAGAGAGAAAGAGGCAGAGACACAGGCAGAGGGAGAAGCAGGCTTCATACAGGGAGCCCAACGTAGGACTCGATCCCGGGTGTCCAGGACCAGGTCCTGGGCTGAAGGCAGCGCTAAATCGCTGAACCACCCGGGCTGCCCAGTAGCTCTTTTTAAACTTAGCAATGTTTTATAAGCATCTTTTCATATTTACATACTTCTATAACATCCTTTTTTTAGACTGTATTTTTTAGAACAGTTTTATATTTATAGAAAAAATTGAGCAAATAATATAGAGAATTCCCATAAACCCCAATCCCACCACAGGTTCCCCTATTACTAAATCCTTGCATTAGTGTGGTACATTTGTTACAATTGTAACATGACCCAAGCCGAAGCAAGTATTGATGCATTATTATTAAGGTTCATAGATTATATTAAGTTTCACCCTTTGTTTTTTGCAGTTCTACGGATTTTGACAAATGCATAATGTCATGCATTCACCATTACAAGTATCATGTAGAATACTTTTAGGACCCTAAAAATGATGTATACTTCACCTATTTATCCCCCTTCCCTAACCTTTGGCAACCACTGATCTTACTGTGTCTATAATTTCATCTTTTATAACATCCTTTTGGGGATACCTGGGTGGCTCAGTGGTTGAGCATCTGCCTTTGGCTCAGGGCCTGATCCTGGGATCCAGGATCAAGTCCCTCATTGGGCTCCTTGTGGGAAGCCTACTTCTCCCTCTGCCTATGTCTCTGCCTCTCTCTCATGAATAAAAAATAAAATATTAAAAAAAAAAAAGACTGTATAACATCCTTTTTAATGCTGCATAGTATTGCCTCATGTGGATTTATCTTGCCAACCCCCTATTATGGGACACTGATGCTGTTACATGACTTAAAGAAAAGACTAGAATGGTAATACCATAGCAGCAAATCAAATTTTGCTGAGCTGGCACAGGATTTACTTGCCCACATACTCAACCTTAACTTATTCCGGTATTTTATTATCTTTGGGCAAAGGAACCTTTTCGATCTCACACACTATCTTGGAAACCAGAAGTAAACATCTGGCATTCACTCTGATGGGAGAACCAAAGCAAAGCTGTAAACACCATCTGCTAATTTTTCCTTCCAAAGGAGTCTTTCCAAATTTCCGGAGGGTTCTCTTTGCAAATTCCTCACAGTCACAGCAGCACCAGAAGCAAATGAAATCATTGAGATTTCTAATGAAGTTCTGGGCTAGGAGGCTGAGCTTACAGAACTTCCTCTTGCATAGATCTGTATCCTCACAGGCTGCCTCTACTCTCCTTCCGTTGGTTCCAGTCTCTGCCTCCTCAACCAGGACAGCAATGTATAGATATGTACTTTGTGCTCACAAAAGTGCCTGATTGAGGGGTCCAGAGAAGGCTAAAATCTGGTTGCACTCAGGTTGCTGAGTTTTATACCCTGGTATTGTATCCACAGAGCCCAAAGCAGGGCTCAATCCCAGGATCCTAAACTCATGACCTGAGCTGAAACCAGAGTTGGAAACTTAGCTGACTGAGCTACCCAGGCGCCCATTTCTTTTACTCTTCTACGGGATGACCCTTACCTCACATGGTTCTTTCTCTTTTTTACTAGGTTTTCTACTGTTTTTCATATCTGGTTCTCTATCTCTCTCTTTGATTTTTTTTTTAAGATTTTATGTATTTGAGAGAGAGAGAGAGAGAGACAGAGATAGCAACAGAGAGCCCAAGCTGGGAGAAGAAGGGGAAGCAGACTCCCCACCAAGCAGGGAGCCCGATGTGGGGCTAGATCCCAGAACCTGGGAGACCACGACCCAAGCCGAAGGCAGACGCTTGACCAACTGAGCCACCCAGGCACCCCTCTCTCTTTGATTCTGTCAACTACCCAGTAGCTTTTTGAGGTTGGTCATTATATCTCTGCTCTGAAAACTACATTTCTGAGCTTCTTTTGCCAACTGAATACTAGTTAGATTCCATCAGTGGGAGGCACTGGCAGGCAACTGGAGGGGGAGGAAGGAAGAAGTCAGGGTAATTCTTCCTCTCTCTTATGGCTGTGAGAGCATCTTCTAGCAGTGGCTGTGATCTCCCTGGTTTCCACTTTCCTTCCTTCCTTGGTTCCAAGTCCTGCCTACCCTCTTCCAGGCACATCTTGTTCCCTCTAGAGCCATAATAAGAGTTTGTTGTGTACTTTTTCAGTCTGTTATCTATGTTTAAATATCTAAATCTACAGTTATTTATTTAAAAAAAATTTCTCTTCTAAGTAAACCCTATGCCACATGTGCGGCTTCAACTCATGATCCTGAGATCCATAGTCTCATGCTCCACCATGTTCTGCCGACTGAGCCAGCCAGGCACCCCTTGAAATCTACATTTATTAAATTAAATAAAAAAAAAAAAAAAGAAATCTACATTTATATCTATGTCTGCATTTATATCCATCTATCTAGTTGTTTCTTTTCTACAAAAGTGGATACAATATGCATTATTCTGTAACTTGCTTTTTACTCCACAATGTATTGTGACAGTTACTGCCAAACTGCTCTACCAAAAGATTTCACCAATTTGTACTGCCATCAACAGTATATAAGTATGCTTATTTCTCCATCCACAATGGCATTGGACGTAATTAATCCTTCTAGCTTTTGCCAATTTGCTAGGTGAAAAATGAGGCCTTTTTTCATTTTTAAAAATTATTGGTCATGTTGACCATATTTTTTATATGTTCACTAGCTATTTGCACTTTTTTTTTTTTTTTTTAAGATTTATTTATTTCAGAGAGAGAGAGAGAAAAGCAGGCTCCCCATCTTACTGCTATGGGCACTCTTCATTCTACCTGTTTTTTGTTTTTTTTTTAAGATTTTATTTATTCATGAGAAATACAGAGAGAGAGGGAGGCAGAGACACAGGCAGAGGGAGAAGCAGGCTCCATGCATGCAGGGAGCCCAACATGGGACTCAAACCCAGGTCTCCAGGATCAGGCCCTGGGATTAAGGCGGCACTAAACCACTGAGCCACCTGAGCTGCCCCCATTCTACCTTTTTTTTTTTTTTTTAACCTAACTTAAATGCTTCAATTTTCCATGCAGTCTTCTGGGTGCCTGGGTGGCTCAGTCGGTGAAGCATTTGCCTTCAGCCAAGGTCATGATCTTGGGGTCCTGGGATTGAGCCCCGCGTTGGGCGCCCTGCTCAGTGAGGAGTCTGCCTCTCCTTCTCCCTCTGCCTCTCTCCCCTACTCATGTTTTCTCTCACTAGCTGTGTGTGCTTTCTTTCTCAAAAAAAAAAAAAAAAAAAATTGAAAAATCTAAAAAAAAAAAAAAAAAAATCCATACAGTCTTCCTTGATTTCTCAAGTCTATCCAAACTTTCTCCCCTCTCTACTCCTGAGGCATGGAATGTACCACCTAGAAACTGAGATAATTTTCTGCCAGGTACCACCATTATCTGCACACCTGTCTGCTTCCCTCACTTGACTTCCTCAAGAGTATCCTTGTAGACTCATGATGGTTGGCATATGGTAGGACTTAGTAAATGCTGGATAGCTAAAGATTGAGAGCTTGTTATTTTTCCCATCTCTGCTTTTAGATCCATACCAAAAGCCTAGTGTATGAAGGAGGGGAGAAAGAAGAGGAGAAATGGGAGGAGTGCAAGCTGGTGCCTTCGGCTTGGAGTGCCACTTCTAGGCTAGCTGGTGCTGGCACTGTCTAGATACACTGGGAAGGAAAGACTTTGGGCAGGGGTAGTAGAGGACGGGTATCCTGTTCAGCTTCTTCCGGACCCAAAGAGAATTGCCATTGGGATTCACACCTGGAAACTGTCAAGTATGAGTCACCCTTAGAAAGGTGAAGTTTTTGTTTCTTACCTCATTTCCATTTCTTAAGAAAGGGTTGTGTCCATGGGGGAATAGGAGACATCAGGCTGGACCAGAAGTGGATGGTCAGAAACCTGATTCCCACCTAAAGTAGGAAGGAAGAGGAAAAACCGAGGCTGGTGGGGAAATCTCACAAGTCCTTATCTGATGAAGGAGGCTAGCCTCTGGTTTCAGGGAGGTCTACTCTTAAAGGCACAGGCCCAGCCCTCCAAAGGTTTTCCCTTCCTAATCCGCCATGGCACCATAGTCTTCTGATTCCTTTTCTACTTCTCCCTTTTATTTTTTTAAAAAGATTATTTATTTATTTACTTATTTATTTATGAGAGACAGAGAGAGAGGCAGAGACACAGGCAGAGGGAGAAGTAGGCTCCCTGCAGGGAGCCTGATGTGGGGAGCTCAATCCCAGGACCCTGGGATCATGACCTGAGCTGAAGGCAGCTGCTCAACCATTGAACCACCCGGTGCCCCTCCTTTTCTACTTCTCTAGTCACCATTTTTCCATTCTTTCTCTGCTTCCTCTTCCCATGCCCTATTTGTCAGTGTTCCAGAGGGTTAATTTTAATCCTATTTTCCATTCTTCTAGACAGACTTGCAAGAATTTGACTGAGGTAAAAAAACTTAAGGTCAGGGATGCCTGGGTGGCTCAGTGGTTTAGCACCTGCCTTCGGCCCAGGGCATGATCCTGGAGTCCCGGGATCGGGTCCCATGTCGGGCTCCCTGCATGGAGCCTGCTTCTCCCTCTGCCTGTGTCTCTGCCTCTCTTTTTGTGTCTCTCATAAATAAATATGTAAAATCTTAAAAAAATAATCTTTTTTTTAAGATTTATTATTTATTTATTCATGAGAGACAGAGAGACAGAGAGAGAGACGGGCAGAGACACAGGGAGAGGAAGAAGCAGGGTCCCTGTGGGGAGCCCAATGTGGGACTTGATCCCAGGACCGCAGGATCATGCCCTGAGCCAAAGGCAGAGTCTCAACCGCTGAGCCACCCAGGCGTCCCTTAAAAAAAGAATCTTAAAGTCATCCATGAGTCCTTTCATTTCTTCACACTGTGCATCTAATCTGTGAACAAATTTTTACGGCTCTACCTTCAAAATGTACTCAGAATCCTAGCCATTTCTTTTTTTTAAAGATTTTATTTATTTATTCATGAGACACACACACACACACACACACACACACACACAGAATGGCAGAGGGAGAAGCAGGCTCCATGCAGGGAGCCTGACGTGGGACTCAATCCTGGGTCTCCAGGATCACACCCTGGGCTGAAGTCAGCGCTAAACCACTGAGCCACCAAGGCTGCCGAATCCTAGCCATTTCTTTTTTTTTTTTTTTTCCTAGCCATTTCTAATCACCGTCAGTGCTACTACAATTCTACAGTACTACCTAGGACTATCATTTCCTGCTTGGATTACTGCAATAATCTCTAAATGGTCTACCTTCTTCTTCTTTTTTTTTTTTTTTTTAAGATTTTATTTATTCATGAGAGACACAGAGAGAAGGAAGAGATATAGGCAAGAGGGAGAAGCAGGCTCTCTGTAGGGAGCCCGATGTGGGACTGGATCCCAGAACTCCTAGATCACACCCAGAGTCCAAGGGAGATGCTCAACTGCTGAGTCACCCAAGCACCCCAAACCTTGTCCTTCTTCTTCTTTTTTAAAAATATTATTAAAAAAAATAAAAATAAAAAATAAAAATAAAAATTTTATTTATTTATTTATTTATTTATTTATTTATTTATTTATTTATTTATTCATGAGAGACACAGAGAGAAAGAGGCAGAGACACAGGCAGTGGGAGAAGCAGGCTCCATGCAGGGAGCCCGACGTGGGACTCGATCCCGGGACTCCAGGATCATGCCCTGGGCCGAAGGCAGGTGCTAAACCACTGAGCCACCCAGGGATCCCCCAAACCTTGTCCTTCTTAAGCTTATGCTCAGTGTAGTGGCTAAAATGATCCTGCTAAAAAGTTAGGTCATTTTCCTTCTCTGCTTACAACTCTCCAATGGCTTTCAGCTATCTTAGAATAAAAGCTAAAATCCTTAAAAAGATTTATAGGACCCTATGTGATTCAGTCCCCTGTTTTTTCTCTGGCTTCATCTCCCACCATTCTCTTTGCTCACTCCATTCCATTCACTGTTCCTAGACCATAGAAGGTGAACTTCCATCTCAGGGCCTTTGTACTGTGTTCCCTTGGATTGGCATTTTCTTTTCCTAGATATCTGCAAATATTTCACTTCCTTCAGGTCTTTACTCAGATGTCACCTTTCCCTGGCCATCCTTTATAAATTTCAATCATGGATGCATTCTATCTCCTTTCCTTGATTTTTTTCTTCTTAACACTTCTCACCATTACTATTAGTCATTTTCCTCTAGAATATAAACTCTGTGAGAACAGGATTTTTTTTTTTATTTTTGAGGTGGGGAGTCTCTTCTATATGCTGCCATATTCCCAGTGCATAGGACACTGCTTGTTATACTACCAGCACTGAGTAAATGCTTGTTGAATGATCAATGAAAATTTTAATTGCTCAAGGAGTATCAGTATATCACACATGTGTACTCCTTACCTCTTTCTGATTTCTTTTTTTTTTTTTTAAGATTTTATTTATTTTTTCACAAGAGACAGAGAGGCAGAGACACAGGCAGTGGGAGAAGCAGGCTCCATGCAGAGAGCCTGATGTGGGACTCAATCCCGGTCCTGAGATCACACCCTGAGCCAAAGGCACGATGCTCAACCTCTGAGCCACCCAGGTGTCCCTCTTTCTGATTTCTAAACTCACATTCTCACCTGAACATCTCTCCCGAAAATTTGGCATCATCTTAATTTGGACAGCTGAACTCATTATTACCTCCTGTGACACTTCAGTAAACCTTACTTCTTTCTTGTTTCTGTTAAAAACACCCACCCCCTGCCCCAGAACTTGGTTTTTCTTCTTTATGATTTATTCTCTCATGTAGCAGGTCTTCACATGGGAGTGTTGTTGAGTCAATCCCCTAAATCTTGGTTTAGTTTATCCCCTAGTCTCCATCTGCTGTTTCTGCTTTTTTTTTTTTTTAAAGATTTTATTTTATTCATGAAAGACAGAGAGAGAGAGAGAGAGAGAGAGGCAGAGACAGAGGGAGAAGCAAGCTTCTTGCAAGGAATCCGATGTGGGACTTGATCCCAGGTCCTGGGATCACGCCCTGAGCTGAAGGTAGACGCTCAACCACTGAGCCACCCAGGTGTTCCTGCTGTCTCTGCATTAGTTCAGGCATGAATCTGTTACTGCAGAAGTCTGCCATGTAGTCTCCAGTTCATTTTATTCACCGCTACCATTTTAATTCTCTTAGTGAAGAGTTTTATTCAGCTCATTGCTCTTCCACAAACCAGTGGCTGCCCATTATTTATTGAATTAAGTATGCAAATAGTCCAGAATAGATGATTTGCTATTTTCTGCTTACGTTATCTTCCCCCTACTGGAACACCCATCTTCTTTCATAGTACCCTTCAAAGTACAAATATTCTCTGGATCTCTTTCTTCTTCTTCTTCTTTTTTTTTTTTTTCTTTAAGATTCCATCTATTTATTCATGAGAGAGAGAGAGAGAGGCAGAGGGAGAAGCAGGCTCCATGCAGGTTGCCTGATGCGGGTCTCGATGCTGGGTCTCCAGGACCACACTCCGGGCGAAGTTGGCGCTAAACCGCTAAGCCACCGGGGCTGCCCTATTCCCTGGATTTCTTTTTTTTTTTTTTAATTTTTTTATTTTTATTTATTTATGATAGTCACACAGAGAGAGAGAGAGAGAGAGGCAGAGACAAAGGCAGAGGGAGAAGCAGGCTCCATGCACCGGGAGCCCGACCTGGGATTCGATCCCGCGTCTCCAGGATCGCGCCCTGGGCCAAAGGCAGGCGCTAAACCGCTGCGCCACCCAGGGATCCCCCTATTCTCTGGATTTCTGAAGAGAAAACAGGGCTGAAGAATTAGGCATGAGAGTGTACACATTCTTTTTGTTATTTTTAAAAGATTTTATTTACTCATTTGACAGAGACAAAGAGCTCAAGCGCAAGTGGGGGGCCCCCAGGGAGAAGCAGATTCCTTGCAGGACTCTCGGATCATGACCTAAGCCTAAGGCAGACGCCTAACCGATTCTGTCACCCAGGCTCCCTCAGTGTACACTATCATTATGTACCTAGAAAGTGTAGAGATGTAAATCTTTCCTAATCCCTTAGCCAAAAGCCAATTTTTCCATAGTAATTAATGCACCTGTTAGGCCATTATCACTCTGATTTTTCCTGGAGTTAACTGTTAATGCTTCAATTTCTCTCACCAAGTAGGAACTTTTGGGAACAAAGATTCATCTCATGCAGTTATGAATCTTCTATGCACCTGACTCCAAGAGACAAAAAAATGCAGAAGGCAGTAAATGTTTGGGATTGGATTACCTAGTTTAAAGCGCTGGATGTCACAATTGGAGGGAGACTTAGAGGTCACCTTCTAACCAATCTTTGTAAATGGGGAAAATGAGACCCAGAAAGAATAGGACTTGTACCAGATCACTGATCGGGGACCAAAAGCCAGACATTCTGATTCCCAAATAGGTCTCATTATGAAGTCTTTGTGCGTCCTTTGGAGATTCTAGCCTCTCAGGTTCTCGCCTGGGCTGCTTCTCCAGCCTCTACGCCTTACCCTCTCAGTAGCCTCCCCCGCCCCTTTCCCTTTCTTTAGGTCAGCAAAGTCCATCCGCTCCAACTGCAGCGGTCCAGGCAACTAGAGTTGGGCAGTACGAGAGAGATTAGCTACGTCACCGTCGGCTCCTCCCATTGGCCCAAGGAGGGTGGAGCGCGACGCCATGACGTCAGACGCCCTAGGGGGCGGAGCGGTGAGGGGAAGGAGGAGGGAAGTAGGACTTCAACATGGCGGCTGTGGCACTGGCGGTGGCTACGGTGACGGCCTGGCCCGAGGCGGGCAGAGTTGGAGGTGGTGGCGTTCGCTCTCCCTAGGGGCCGTCAGGAGCTCAGCGGGGACCGAGCCTGGGAGGCCGTCCGACGCCAGCACCTTTCGGGTTCTGGGACATTAGCGGCAGCGGTGTTCAGGTGAGGGGGCCTCCCGCTGGGAGAAGTGGGAGAGGGGCGGAGTTGGGGGAGGGGACCGGTACCGGGAGACGGATGGGAGAGGATTCCCTGGGAGGAGGTTGGAGGCCGAGCGGGAAGAAAGGAGCTATAGTTGAGGGGGTGGGAGGCAGAAGGGGCCAGAGATCCGTGACTTGGGGAGGATTCTGGGAGAAAGGTCGGAGTGAGGGGACCAGAGTTGAAGGGGCGGAAGGCAGATGGGATGCGGGAAAAATGAGTTCGGATTAAGGGGACTAATACCTTACTGAAAGACAGGCGCGGTAGATGTGTATCTGGCTGGAGTGAGAGCTCGGTGGGAATTAGAGGATTTCGGGGAAATGGACCCAGGTTTTAGAAAAGAAGGCAAGTGATCGGGAGTTGAGGGTGAGTTGGGGAAGTGAGATGCAGATTTACTTCTCCGTGAGGCGTTGAGATTAGGGAGAATGGGAGGACACCGGAGCCAGGGTGAGGGGGTCTTTGGGGTGTCTTTGACGTTGTCTGACCTTCTCCAGTGTGTTTATCTTGCCTCTTTTGTTTATTTCTTGGGTGGGGACTTAGCCATGCAGCCCACCTGGGCCTCAGAAACAGTCCCAAATCTTTATTGTGGAACCTCAAGTTACTTTTCATTTATGTGATTTCTGTCAGGGATCTCTGACCTTTGGTTGTCTCCACACATACTTGTTTCCAGACTAGCCTCTTGAAAATGAAAATACATTTTATATCAAGCTGGAATAAAAATTTGTGTTTTTAAACACCAGAGAGTGGGATGCCTGGGTGGCTCAGTGGTTGAGCGTCTGCCTTTGGCTCAGGGTGTGATCCTGGATCCCAGGATCGAGTCCTACATCGGGCTCCCTGCATGGAGCCTGCTTCTCCCTCTGCCTATGTCTCTTTCTCAGTCTGTATCTCTCATGAATAAATAAATAAAATCTTTTAAAAAAGATAAAATAAACACCATAGAGTGTTAGAAAACCAGATTTCGTAATTTTGTTAACTATTAAATATTTTGTGTTCTAACCCTACTTATTATTGTTTTCTCTTTCCTAAGTTTTAGTTATTAGCATTTGGGAAATTGAATAGATAGGATGTTTCTCTTTGGAATTTTGTCACATTAGATGGGGGAAGACAGGGCGTTTAGTATTTAGTGATTGTTAGGTGGTTTTTTTTGTAATATTTTATTTATTCATGAGAGACAGAGCGGGGGTGGGGGGTGGGGGGGCAGAGACACAGGCAGAGGAAGAAGCAGGCTCCATGCATGGAGCCCGATGCAAGACTTGATTCCAGAATTCCGGGGTCACCACGTGGGCTGAAGGCAGATGCTCACCCACTGAGCCACCCAGGTGCCCTAGCTATCTAGTTCTTTATAGTTAATGTCCTAAACTTGTTAGACTGAAAGTTTATGTATTATTTTATAACAAAGAATATGAAATATTCAGAGCCTAAAAGAACTACATTTTCTGCATTAACCTATTAAGTGGAGTTTTATAAATTAAATTTTTATTTTTAATCTGTCTTATTCAGTCTTTGTTACCTGTTTTGTTTTTTTTTTTTGTTTTTTTTTTTTTAGATTTTATTTATTTATGAGAGACACAGAGAGAGAGAGAGGGGCAGAGACAGGCAGAGAGAGAAGCAGGCTCCATTCAGGGAGCCCAGATGTGGGACTCGATCCTGGGACTCCAGGATCACGCCCTCAACCACTGAGGCCCCCAGGCGTCTCTCTGTTACCTGTTTGTTCAACATTTATTGACTGCTGTCTGTTCCATTAAGAGTCATTCTAATTATGGAAAGGGGAAAATTAATGTTTCTCTAACTTACTAACTTGCTATCCCTCATTGGAAGGAAAAGTGTTACTTTAGAAATGAAGACAATGGAGGAAAATTAAACTGTGTGGGTATAAGAATTTCCTCAATTTTTCTTTGACTCAATGCTTCATCATGACATATTTTATGTGTATCTGAAATATTTTTAAAGTTACTTTTATTGAAATATTTTTTTATTTCTTAAAAATAATCTCTACAAGCAATATGGGGCTCGAACTCACAACCCCAAGATCATGCTCTCCTGACTCAGCCAGCTAGATGCCCCTGAAAAATTTTATTTTTTATTTTGATTTCCAAGACGACTGTAACAGTATCCTGATGTGATAATATTAATTAAGTCTGTAGACAGTTCTTATCAATAGCTGTTCACATTTCTTAGACTGGGCAATGTCACTTTATCTTGTGTGTCCGTCCTCCCTTCTTTCTTTCCTTCCTTCCTTTTAAAGATTTTATTCATGAGAGAGAGAGAGAGAGGGGCAGAGACATAGGCAGAGGGAGAGGGAGAAACAGGCTCCAAGCAGGAAGGCTGATGTGGGACTTGATCCTGGGACTCCATAGGGGAGAGCAGTAGAGGGAGAGGGAGAAGCAGAAGCGGACTCCCCGCTTAGCAGGGAACTCGATGCAGGGCTCCATTCCAGGACCCTGGGATCACAACCTGAGCTGAAGGCAGATGCTTAACTGACTAGCCACCCAGGTGCCCCTGTTTTGAAGTTTTTAACATGATGATGATTTCTTTTTTTTTTTTTAAGACTTTATTTATTCATGAGAGACACACAGAAAGAGAGAGACAGACACACAAGGCAGAGGAAGAAGCAGGCTGCATTCAGGGAGCCTGATGTGGGTCTCTATCCTGGGACTCCAGGATCACACCTTGAGCCAAAGGCAGATGCTCAACCGCTGAGCCACCCAGGTGTCCCAACATGGAGATTATTTTGGGTGTAAACTTTTTTTTCTACAAGCAAACCAACCTCCCCCCCAAAAAAACCCCCCAGTACCATAAACTCATTATTAATCAGGTGATTTTCTTTAGACAGGCTTTTTCAAGAAATGCAAAAGTTAGTATGTGGTACCTTAAATATTAAATAGCTTTTTCTGGGTACTTGGGTGGCTCAGTTGGTTAAGCAGCTGACTCCATTTTGACTCAGGACATAATCTCAGGGTGGTGTGATTGAGCCTTGCATGGGGCTCCAGCTTAAGTCTCCCCCTTAAAAAAAAAAAAAAAAAAGATTTTTCTTAGAATCAAAAAAACCTTGAATTTTAGAAATCAACTGAGTTTAGATTTTGGCATAGCTTGGGCAACCCTGCTTCTATATCATAAAGATTAAGTGAAAATCTGTCGTCTTTTCCAGAATCTAATTTAGGAAAGCCTTTCTGGTAGAGGAAGAAGTAGGGTATTCTTCTTCTAAACTGTACTGGACAATTTTGTAATATTGGAAATAACTTGAATTAAGAGTAATATTTTCCTATGAATTGAGAGTTGTAATTTTATGCTTTAAAAATTTGAGGTGAAAAAAAAAAATAAAAATTTGAGGTGAGGGACGCCTGGGTGACTCAGCGGTTGGGCATGTGCTTTTGGCTCAGGGCGTGATCCGGGAGTCCCAGAATCGAGTCTCACATCAAGTTCCCTGCATGGAGCCTGCTTCTCCATCTGCCTATGTCTCTGCCTCTCTTTCTCTGTGTCTCTCATGAATAAATAAATCAAATATTAAAACAAATAAAAAATAATTTTAGGTGAGAGTAGCAAGATTTTCAAAGGGAAAGGTGCTAAAACTGGACTTATGCTAATGAGGTGGGGCATTGTTAAGCACTTTACATAATCTCTTCATCTTTGCAATGTGATTAGGTAGGCAGGTTGTGATACACATGCTTTTTACCTGTTGAGGAAATTGAGGATCAGTGAAGTTGAGTAATTTAAGGTTACAGATCTAAAACGGTAGAGTCTAAATTTGGACTTGAATTTGTTAAACTTCAGTGATCAAACTATAACTGTTGCACTTTTGTCCCTCTTAGGTAGTCACAGGGTCATTCCAATTCCTAGCAAATGAATTTAAGGTATAACCACTATTTTAAAAATAATGCCTTTTTAAACTACATGTTCTCTTTGTAATAGTGTAACTGGAATGATAAATAGTTCATTAAAATTGTAGTCAAGATGTCATTAGTATTCTAGGAGGAAATGAATACCTGAATATTTTGTACTTAACAAAATAAACTGGATAAACTGGATAAGAGACTAAAAGTTTTCTTATTTGTATTGCTGAGTCAGGTCGGATTCAGTTCTTTAAGGACCCAAATTTGTATTTGGCAGTAGTCTGCATGTGTCTCATAATTCTGAATTGGTCATTATCAGTTGCTTAATTGCTTACCAAACACTTCTAGTGGTTGAGTCACTGAATTGGCTTATGGTAATTGTGCATCTTGTGGTTACTGAGTCAAGAGCCAGCAGTATGTGTTTTGGTTTCCTCACTTCCTCCACAACACTTGATATTGTCAGACTTTTAATTTTTTTTTCTAAATCTAGTGGGCTTGAAATGGTATCTATTTTGTTTTATTAGCATTTCCTTAAGTTGAGCATCTTTTCGTATGTTCATTGGTTATTTGTGCTTCTTTGGTGAAGTGTATATTCAGGTTCTTTGCCTATTTTGAGTTTCTCCTTTTTTGATTGACTTTTAAGACATTTTTATGTATAATTTTGTATACTAATTTGTTAACTAATAGGCTACAAATATCTGCTCTCGATTTGTGACTTCATCTCTTCATAGTCTTTTGGTGAGAAAAGTTCATCAATTTTTTAAAGATTTTATTTATTTATTTGAGAGAGAGAAAGCGCGCACGCATGCAGGAGCAAGGGAAGGGGCAAAGGAAGAGGGAGAAGCAGACTGCTCACTGAGCAGGAAGCCTGACAAAGGCCTCAATCCCAGGACCCTGGGTCTATGACCTGAGCCGAAGGCACATGCTTAACTGACTGAGTCATCCAGGCACCTTGAAAAGTTCATAATTTTAATGAATTGAAATTTTCGTTTTTTTATGGTTTATGCTTTTTCTGTCATTTAGGAAACCCTTCTCTGCTAGGCATACTTAAAAAAAATTATTTAAGATTTATTTACTTTAGAGAGAAAGAGTTCGGGGCGGGGGGCAGTGGGAGAAGGGGGAGAGAGAATCCCAAGCAGACTCCTGAGTGCAGAGCCTGATGTGGGGTTGATCCCACGACCCCGAGATGATGACCTGAGTTGAAATCCAGTTGGATGCCTGGATCCAGCCAACTAACCGAGCCACCCAGGCACCCCAAGTTTTTTTTAACTGTTTTAAGTAACCTCTACCCTCAAAGTGGGGCTCAAACTCAGGATCCTGAGATCAATAGTTGCATGTTCTACTGACTGAACCATCCAGGCACCCCAAGGCCTGAAGTATTCTAAAGCTAATCTTGGGACCCCTGGGTGGCTCAGTGGTGGAGGGTCTGCCTTTGGCTCAGGTTGTGATCCTGGGATCCGGATTGAGTCCCACAGTGGGCTCCTTGCGGGGAGCCTGCTTCTCCCTCGGCCTATGTCTCTGCCTACCCCCCTCCCCCATGTCTCACATGAATGAATAAATAAAGTCTTAAAAAAAATAAAGCAAATCTCAAACTTTCCTGTGAATACATTATGAACCTCTGATAAGGTTTTTTTTGCTTTTAAAACATAGCCACCCACCATGCTATTATCACATCGAAAAGTTATTAGTAATTCTTTATAATCTAATGCTATCCATATTAAAATTTCTCTTGTCTTAAAAGTGTCACTTTAGGGGCATTGGGTAGCACAGTTGATTAAGTGTCTGACTTTTGGTTTTGGCTCAGGTTATCTAAGGGTCATCGGATTGAGCTCCAAGTTAGGCTCTGTGTTCAGTGCAGTCTGCTTAAAATTCTCTGTCTCTCTTGTCCCTCCCACTCATGCTTTCACACATGCTCTGTCTCTCTCAAATCTTAAAAGTGTCATTTTAAAAGCGATTTGCTCCATTCACAGTTCAAATAAGGTCCATAGGGATCCCCGGGTGGCTCAGGGGTTTAGCACCTGCCTTCGGCCTGGGGCGTGATCCTGGAGTCCTGGGATTGAGTCCCACATTGGGCTCCCTGCATGGAGCCTGCTTTTCCTTCTGCCTGTGTCTCTGCCTGTCTCTCTCTCTCCGTATCTCTCATGAATAAATAAAATCTTTTTTTTTTTTTTTTTTTAAATTTTTTTAATTTTTATTTATTTATGATAGTCACAGAGAGAGAGAGAGGCAGAGACACAGGCAGAGGGAGAAGCAGGCTCCATGCACCGGGAGCCTGACGTGGGATTCGATCCCAGGTCTCCAGGATCGCGCCCTGGGCCAAAGGCAGGCGCTAAACCACTGCGCCACCCAGGGATCCCAAATAAAATCTTTAAAAAAACAAATAAGGTCCATATTTATCACTTTCTTTTTTTTAAAGGTTTTATTTATCCACTCATGAGAGAGACACAGAGGGAGAGAGAGGCAGAGACACAGGCAGAGGGAGAAGCAGGCTCCATGCAGGGAGCCCGATGTGGGACTCGATCCAGGGTCTCCAGGATCATGCCCCGGGCTGCAGGCGGCGCTAAACCGCTGCGCCACCGGGGCTGCCCCATATTTATCACTTATTTGGCTTTCATGTCTAAGACATTTAATTACATGATAATTACCCCTTTTTCGTGTGATTGATTCATTGAAGAAACCAGGGCATTTCTCATGTAGGTATGCTGTGTTCAGTATCTGTGCATTCTTGTGGGTTTTATTTATTTATTTTTACTTCTCTCTTCTGTAAACTAATGGTTAGAAGTTTGATTTAATTCATGTTTTTTATTTTTATTTTTTGATGGTGGGGGGAACAGTTACCACACAAATGGTGTTCTGTACTTCCTTTTGTATCACACTGGGAGATATATAATGAATGGTTGCCCCACTTTTAGTGATTCTAGTTGTGTTTAGACGGTGTCAGCCTGATCCTTCTTTTATAATATTCCCCGTTAATCTTGACCTAATTGTTTATTTTTTTAAAAAATTTTATTTATTTATTCATGAGAGACACAGAGAGAGAGAGAGAGGTAGAGACGAAGGCAGAGGGAGAAGCATGCTGCATGCAGGGAGCTTGATATGGGACTCGATCCTGGAACTGTGGGATCATGCCCGGAGCCAAAGGCAGATGCTCAACCACTGAGCCACCCAGGCATCTTGTCCTAATAGTTTAGTATCCATTGATGATACTTGAATCAGTTAATTAGTTAGTAAGTTGTCAAATTACTAACTTAATTAGTAAGTTGTCAAATTGTATCATCATGCTATTTCTGTTATATTTATGTTTTTGAGGTACTATTCTCGTCTAAAGAGCTTTGTGTCAGCAGCAGGCTTATGCTGAAGTGTAGTTCCTATTGAAAAGAGTGGATGAATACGCTTAACTATGAGGACCACTGAGTATAGAATTGTTGAATCACTATATGGTATACCTGAAGCTGCTATAAACACTATGTTAACTATACTGGAATTAAAATAAAAAACAATAAAAAAGGAAAGGAGAATGAATGCTTCATTCTTTTAATTAACCAATTTCAGAGTAGAGTTAGTATAACAGTCATCTCTTCTGGTAACAGGTTTGTTTGTTCGTTTTTAAAGTATCCACACCTAGTGTGGAGCCCAGCGTGGGGCTTGAACTCATGACTCTGAGATAAAGACCTGCGTTGAGATTATGAGTTGGACACTTAACTGACTGAGCCACTTAGGTGCCCCCCCTCCCTTCTTTCTAATTTTTTATTTTATTTTATTTTATTTATGATAGGCACACAGTGAGAGAGAGAGAGGCAGAGACACAGGCAGAGGGAGAAGCAGGCTCCATGCACCGGAAGCCCGACGTGGGATTCGATCCCGGGTCTCCAGGATCACGCCCTGGGCCAAAGGCAGGCGCTAAACCGCTGCGCCACCCAGGGATTCCCCCCCCCTCCCTTTTTTGACTGTTGGTTTCCTTTAAAGATTTTGTTTATTAGAGAGAGATGAGCATGAGTTGTGGGGCAGGGGCAGAGGGAGAAGCAAACTCCTCACTGAGCAGGGAACCTGACATGGGCCTGGATCACAGGACCCTGAGATCATGACCTGAGCCAAAGGCAGATGACCAACTGTCTGGGCCACCCAGGTGCCCCAGCTGTTGGTTTTCTAAGGATCTTTTCTTTGAGTATTATCATAAACTTGTGAATTTATACCATGTGTTTGAAACCTTATAGTCATTTTTTAAGATTTTAAGTAATCTTTAAAAAAGAAAGATTTTTAAGTAATCTGTATACCCGGGGCTTGAACTTGCAACCTTGAGATCAAGAGTCACATGCTCTATCTATAGTCATTCTTTTTGATCTACAAGTTTCATTTTTGATCAAGTTGGTAGGTATTTGGCAGGAACTAAAAATATATATTTTTAAGTTTTATTTAAGTCATCTCTGCACTTAACATGGGCTTTGAACTCACAACCCCAAGATTAGGAGTCACATGCTCTTCCAAATTGATCCAACCAAGTGTTCTATGAGCTTTAAATCTTTGAAAGATTTCTTTCATATACAACAAATGGCCCGGGTTAATCTTATAAATTCTTCCTGTACATCTGAAAATGACCATTTCTCCAATAATTTTTTTTTTTAAGATTTATTTATTCATGAGAGAGAGACACACACACACACAGAGGCAGAGACGCAGGCAGAGGGAGAAGCAGGCTCCATGTAGGGAGCCTGATGGGGGACTCAGTCCTGGGACTCCAGGGTCATGCCCTGGGCCGAAGGCAGGTGCTAAACCGCTGAGCCACACAGGGCTCCATTCTCCAAGAATGAATGCAGAACTAATATCAAGAGCTCAGAATGTGGGTGCCAGGGATGCTCATCAATACTGTCTTTGCTTCAACAAACCTTTTTTTTTTTTTTTTAAAGATTTTATTTATTTATTTATTCATGAGAGACAGGGAGAGAGGGGCAGAGACACAGGCAGAGGGAGAAGCAGGCCCCACACAGGAAGCCCGATGCAGGACTCGATCCCGAGACTCCAGGATCGTGCCCTGGGTCGAAGGCAGGTGCTAAACCACTGAGCCACCCAGGGATCCCCCAACAAACATTTTTATATTAAAAATTTTTTTTAAAAAATATTTTATTTTATTTTTTAAGATTTTATTTACTTATTCATGACACACACACAGGCAGAGACACAGGCAGAGGGAGAAGCAGGCTCCATGCAAGGAGCCTGACGTGGGACTCGATCCCGGGTCTCCAGGCTCATGCCCTGGGCTGAAGGTGATGCTAAATTGCTGAGCCACTCGGGCTGCCCGAGAATCACAAGTTCATAGTGATTTTTATAGTTTAGTTTTAAGAACTATGGGGTTTTTATTTCTTTAATATCATACTTGTCTTTTTTCTCTCTTACGTAAAGTCTTGGTTCCTTACAATATAAACATAATTATTTACCATTTGGACATAGAATAAAATGGTTTTAAAATAGTAATACTGATACTATTGCTAACAAAAAAATTAAAATTTTTATAGTTCTTAATATTTGGAACATACTATACAATTATGCAGTTAGAATACCAAGTTCTGAAAGTCACTTGAAATAATATTCTGTGTGTGATCTTTAATTTTATGTATAGTTAGGTTTATTTGTTTCAACTTGTAATCATTTAGGAATCTAAAAAGTTAAATTTTATTGTTTGGAATATGTAATATATAGTTTACTTTGAAAACTCAGGATGTGGAGATACGTAAAAAGGAAAAGTAAAAATTGCTTGTAACCCACCCACCATTCGAAATATCCATTATTGGAGTGCCTGGGTGGCTCAGTGGTTGAGCATCTACTATTGGCTCAAAGTATGAACCTGGGGTCCTGGGATGGAGTCCCCACATCAGGCTCCCCATAGGGAGCCTGGTTCTCCCTTTGCCTGTGTCTCTGCCTCTCTCTTTGTGTTTCTCATGAATAAATTAATAAAGTCTTTTTTTTTTTTAATTTTATCGATTTATTCATGAGATACAGAGAGGGAGAGGCAGAGACACGGGCAGAGGGAGAAGCAGGCTCTACTCAAGGAGCCTGAAGTGGGACTCCATCCCCGGACTCTGGGATCATGCTCTGAGCCAAAGGTAGATGCTCAACCGCTGAGCCACCCAGGCGTCATGATCTATTTGTCTTTATGCCAACATCACACTTCTTGACTACTGTAGTTGTATAATAAATTTAGAAATCAGAAAGTTTTTCAAAGTTGTTTTGGCTGTTTAGGTCCTTTTCATTTGTGTATGAATTTTACAATTAGGTTTTCAAAATATCTACAAAAACCCTGCTAGTATTTTGTTTGGGATTATATTGAATCAGTAGGTTAAATTGGGGAGAATTGATAATATTAACAGTATTGGGTGTTAAAATTTATGAACATGGTTTCTCTCTCCATTTATTTTGGTCTTTGCTGTAGACTGAAAGTTTATGTATCTCCCAAATTCATATGTTGAAATCTATCTCCAGTGTGATAGGATTTGAAGGTCAGGCCTTTGGAAGGTAATTAGGTTATGAAGGAGGAACCATTATGACTAGGATTAATGTCCTTATGAAAGAGGCCTCAGAGAACTCCCTTGTCCCTTTTTACGGCCGTGTGAGGTTATAGCGAAAAGACAGCTGTCAGTGAGCCAGGAAGCAGGCTCTAATTGGATGCCATATCTGCTGGTTCCTTGATCTTGGACTTCCCTACCTTCCAGAACTGTGAGAAATACATTTCTACGGTTGATAAGCCATTTAAGTCTGCAGTATTTTGTTGTAGCAGCCCCAACAGACTAAGGTGGTCTCATATTTCTCTCAGCAGGGTTTTGTAATTTTTATTGTGCAGGTCTTGTACATTTTTTGTCAGATATATTCCTGACTGTTTCATACTTCTTGGTACTTTTGTAAATGGTGGTTTTTAAATATTTAATTTCTCTCTCTCTCTCTCTCTCTCTCTCTTTTTTTTTTTTTTTTTTTTAAGAGAGGCTGTGTGCTTGTGAATAGGAAGAGGGGCAGAGGGAGAGGGAGAGAGGGAATCTTCCCATCCAAGTACTAACCAGGCCCGACCCTGCTTAGCTTCCGAGATCAGACGAGATCGGGCGCGTTCAGGGTGGTATGGCCGTAGACAGAGAGAGAGGGAATCTTAAGCAGCTTCATGCCCAGGGTGGAGCCCAACGTTGGGCTTGATCTCACAACTCTGAGATCATGACCTGAGCCAGAATTAAGAGTCAGTGCTTAACCAACTGAGCTGCCCAGGCACCCCTAAAATTTTAATTTCTGAATGTTCACTGCTAGTATATAAAAATGCAATTGATTATTCTGTGTTGATCTTATAGCCTCCAACCTTGCTCAACTATTGTATTAGTCTTGTACTTTTTTTATAGACTCCACCAGATTTTCTATAGACCATGTTGTCTATGAATACAGACAGGTTGTACATGTTTTTTTCCCAACTGGATGCCTTTTACTTAATTTTCTTACTACACTGGCTAGAACCTCTAATACAATGTTGAATAAATGTGATAAAAGTGGACACCCTTGCCTTATTCCTGAACTTAAGTAGAATGTCTTTTTTTTTTTTTAATTTTTATTTATTTATGATAGTCACACACAGAGAGAGAGAGAGAGGCAGAGACACAGGCAGAGGGAGAAGCAGGCTCCATGCACCGGGAGCCCGATGTGGGATTTGATCCTGGGTCTCCAGGATCGCGCCCTGGGCCAAAGGCAGGCGCTAAACCGCTGCGCCACCCAGGGATCCCATGTCTTTTAACATTAGGTATGATGTGAACTGTAGGTTTTTTTTTTTAATAGATGGCCTTTATCGATTGAGGAAGTTTCCTTCTATTCTTAGCTTGCTGAGACTTTTTTTGGGAATGGGTATTAGATTTTGTTAGTTTTGTTCTTTGTGTGTTCATTGAGATCGTATAATTTTTCTCTTTTGAAAAAAAATTAAAAAAATTTTCTCTTTTGTTTGTTAATATGGTGGATTACATTGCTTTTTTTTTTTTTTTTTTTAAGATATATTTAGCCAGGGATCCCTGGGTGGCCCAGCGGTTTGGCACCTGCCTTTGGCCCAGGGCGCCATCCTGGAGACCCGGGATCGAGTCCTGCGTCAGGCTCCCGGCATGGAGCCTGCTTCTCCCTCTGCCTGTGTCTCTGCTTCTCTCTGTCTATCATGAATAAATAAAAAAAGATATATTTAACCAATCTTGTGTTTCTCGGAAAAACCGCACTTCATCATGATATATTATACTTTTTACATATTGTTGGGTTTGAGTTGCTTAAATTTTGTTGAATTTCTGCATTTATGTTCATGAGGGATATTCTGTAATTTTCTTGTAATATCTTTGGCTGTTTTGGTATCAAGGTAATGTTTCTTTAATGTTTCTATAGAATGAGTTGGGAAGTATTCCCTCCACTTCAATATTCTGGAAGAGTTTGTATAGAATTAGTGTTGTTTCTTCCTTAGGTGTTTCGAAGATTTCACCAGTAAAGCAGTCTGGGTCCTGAGTTTCCTTTTTCTTTTTCTTTTTTTTCCTAAGATTTTGTTCATTCATGAGAGACACACACACAGAGAGAGGCAGAGACATAGGCAGAGGGAGAAGCAGGCTCCATGCACCGGGAGCCCGACGTGGGATTTGATCCCAGGTCTCCAGGATCGCGCCCTGAGCCAAAGGCAGGCGCTAAACCACTGCGCCACCCAGGGATCCCGAGAGAAAAAATCTTAAGCAGATTCCATGCTCAGTGTGGAGCCACACATGGGGCTTCATCTCATGACCATGAGACCATGACCTGAGCCGAAATCAGGAGTTGGACACTTAACCTACTGAGCCATCTAGGTGCCCCTAGAAATTGGTTACTTAAAAAAAAAAAAAAAAAAAAAAAAAAAAAGGAGGGACACCTGGGTGGCTCAGTGGTTGAGTGTCTGTCTGCCTTCAGCTCTGGTCATGGTCCCGGGATCCTGGGATTGGGTCCTACATCAGGGTTCCCTGCAGGGAGCCTGCTTCTCCTTCTGCCTAAGTCTTTTTTTTTTTTTTTTTTAATTTTTAAAAAAAATTTATTTATGATAGTCACAGAGAGAGAGAGAGAGAGAGAGAGAGAGAGAGAGGCAGAGACACAGGCAGAGGGAGAAGCAGGCTCCATGCACCAGGAGCCCGACGTGGGATTCGATCCTGGGTCTCCAGGATCGCGCCCTGGGCCGAAGGCAGGCGCCAAACCGCTGCACCGCCAGGGATCCCTCCTTCTGCCTAAGTCTCTACTTCTATCTCTCATGAATAAATAAGTAAAATCTTTAAAAAAAAAAAAAAAAAGGAAATTGGTTTATTTCAGCTAAATTGCCAGACTTGGCATAAAATTGTTTTTTGTTTTTATAAAATTGTTTTGATGTGGTACTGTTTTAATATTTGTAAGATCTGTACTATCTTTCATTTCTGATAACAATAGGTTTTTTTTTTTTTTTCTTCTAGTGAGCCTTGCCTAGGGGGTTTATCAATGTAATTAACCTTTTTAAACAATCACCTTTTGGAGTACCTGGGTAGTTGGTTAAATGTCTGCCTTCAGCTCAGGTCATGATCCCAGGGTGCTAGGATCGAATCCTGCATTGGGCTCTCTGGTCAGCAGGGAGTCCTCTTCTCCCTCTTTCCCCTCCCCACACTGGTGCTCTCTTTCTCGCTCTCAGATAAATAAAATCTTAAAAAAAAATCACTGTTTGGTTTTATTTCTCTCTTGTTTTTTAATTATTATTTTTAAATATTTTATCCATTTGAGAGAGAGTATGAGTCTGGGGAGGGACACAGGGACAAGCAGTCCCCCAACTGAGTGCAGAGCCTGACTGAGGCTCCATCCCAGGACCCCTGAGATCATGAGCCAAAGCCAGACCCCCAGCCAACTGAGCCACCCAGGTACCCCTTCTTACTTATTATTTAGAAAAGAATTGATGCTTTGTTATTTGAAGTCAGTAGTGGCCTGATTTTTAAGGTGGGGCTGGCCAGCTGTGGCTTTGTTGTGCTACAGACAGGTTTCCAAACTGCCTGTGTTGCTTACAGTGCCAATATTTCAGTTTCCTGAAAATACTGTACAGTACTTAACATATTAGGTAAGTTAATTTGCTTGTGCATAGTTGGGTAATTTGTGCATTGTATTATAGAGTTCATAAAATTGTTTTGGGACTCTTTCCGCCATCGCTCTGAGCCACCACAATGGTGCGCATGAACGTCCTGGCAGATGCTCTCAAGAGCATCAACAATGCTGAAAAGAGAGGCAAGCACCAGGTTCTTATCAGGCCATGCTCCAAAGTCATCGTCCGATTTCTCACTGTGATGATGAAGTATGGTTACATTGGCGAATTTGAAATCATTGATGATCACAGAGCTGGGAAAATTGTTGTGAACCTCACAGGCAGGTTAAACAAGTGTGGAGTGATCAGCCCCAGATTTGATGTACAACCAAAAGATCTAGAAGAATGGCAGAATAACCTGCTCCCATACCGCCAGTTTGGTTTCATTGTACTGACAACCTCAGCTGGCATCATGGACCACGAAGAAGCAAGACGAAAACACACAGGAGGGAAAATCCTGGGATTCTTTTTCTTTTTTTTTTTATTTATTTTTATTTTTTTTTATTTTAATTTTTATTTATTTATGATAGTCACAGAGAGAGAGAGAGAGAGGCAGAGACATAGGCAGAGGGAGAAGCAGGCTCCATGCACCGGGAGCCTGATGTGGGATTCGATCCCGGGTCTCCAGGATCGCGCCCTGGGCCAAAGGCAGGCGCCAAACCGCTGTGCCACCCAGGGATCCCTGGGATTCTTTTTCTAGGGATGTAATTCATACGTGCAAATAAAATGCCTCAATGGAAAAAAAATTGTTTTGGGAGATGAGAGATTATAAGATTTATACTTATATTTATATTGGAAGTAATTCTGTATTATATATGTTCCATGTGTTAAACTTTTTATATTTGAAATTTCTTAAACATTTTGACAAAAGTTTTTGCTTCTGTGGTGGAGCAAACCAATAAATTATATTTATGGTAATTCCAGTTGGTAATTCTAGTTAGACACTGGGATATATTATTTTTTGGGGGGGATATATTATTTTTAAATAACTTTGTTCCAGTGACCTGGTATGATTTGTATCTTTGTTCAACATGGTTGTGAAAAGGTAGTATCTATGTTTTATAAAACAGACATAGTCTACTATGTTGAAGTTTTTGTAGTGTGCTGTGATTTTTTTTTCTTTCTTTTAGTCCAAAATACTGTACACTAGTATCCTCATTCTTTTTAAAACTTTTTTGAACTTCATGTGATGGTGAGAGAAGAGACTTAGTGGAATATTTTCTTATTCTATGGTGGATGGTAGAGTTTTGATTATTTTCCAGGAGAGTTATGAAAGATTTAGTATATTAGTATGTTGAAATTAAATCTTATGTGTTTATAGAGGCTTTTCTTTGATTGCCAAGGATTCATAATTATGTCAGCATAAAGATGTATGGATTTCTTACTATAGGTCATGGGCTTATGGTACCACCTTTTTTTGTTCCTTAGAGTAAGTATAAGCCATTGAAATGTGGAAGTACTCTTATTAAAATAAGATTTAGGAAGGTGACGAGGTGCTAGTAAACCTAGGGAGTAACTGTTGTCGTATTATTAATCTTTATTATAACCCTTTTTAGATTCATTCCATTGTATCATTTAATGTAATTTCTTATATTGTTAATCTTTTTATTGGTAAGAAGAATATATTTTTTCCCCAAGATTTATTTAATTGCTTGAGAGAGAGAGAGTGAGCATGAGCAGGAGGGGGGTGGATGGGCAGAGAGAGAGGGAGAAGCAGTCTCCTCACAGAGTAGGGAGCTCAACATGGGCTTGATCCCAGCACCCCAGGATCATGACCTGAGCTGAAGATAGACACAACTGAACCAATTGAGCCATCCAGGCACCCTTGAGTTTTGTTATCAGAGGTAAATTTTGACTCATTTTGATAGATGCTTACCTAATAGATACCTAAAGCAACTGAGATTAATTAAAAGATCTGTGTGCTTTTTGTGTCTTTTTATTATAAATTATTTCATATTAGGGTTTTTCTTTTTTTAACTTTTTAAAAGGTTTTATTTATTTATTCATGAGACACACACACACACACACACACACACACACACACATAGAGAGAGAGAGGCAGAGACACAGACAGAGGGAGAAGCAGACTCCATGCAGGAAGCCTGATATGGGACTCGATCCCGGAACTCTGGGATCATGCCCTGAGCCAAAGGCAGATGCTCAACCACTGAGCCACCCAGGTGTGCCCCCCCCCTTTTTTTCATATTAGGGTTTTTCAGTTGTAAAATACAGAAGCAAGATTCTTTTGTGTTCAGTAGTCCTCCCTAATCTGCAAGGGTTATATTCTAAGACTCCCAGTGGATGCCTGAAACTTTGGATTGTAGTGAATCCTGTGTATCTGTATATATACAGATAATATGATACTTATATTATCCAATACTTATAATAGTTCAATTTATAACTTTTTGACTTTATGATATGAAAGCAGTATGCATTCAGTAGAAACTGTACTTTGAATTTTGATCTTTTCCCAGGCTAGCTGTATGTGATATGATACTCTTATGATGCTGGGCAGTAGTAGTAACCAGTGGAAGCTCTCAGTCATGTGACCATGAGGGTAAATAGCTGATACCTTATAACCAATTTGTACCTATACAGCTGATTTTTACTTTCAGTATAGTATTCAATAAATTACATGAAATATTCAACACTTTATTATAAAATAGACTTTGTTATATTATTTTGCCCATATGTAAGCTAATGTAAGTATTCTGAGCACATTTAAGGTAGTCTAGGCTAAGCTATGGTGTTCAGTAGTTTAGGTATATTAAATGTGTTTTTGACATAAGATTTAAAAAAGAAAGATTTTTTTCAATTTATGGTAGGTTTATTGAGATGTAACTTCATCATAAGTTGAGGAAGTTCTGTACTATATTTTTTCCTGTACATATGAACATATGATCAGTTTTGTTTATTTTTAAATATTTAAAAATATATATTTTTTAAATATTTCATTTATTCATGAGAGACACATAGAGAGAGAGAGGCAGAGACACACAGGCAGAGGGAGAAGCAGGCTCCTTGCAGAGAGCCTGATGCAAGACTCGATCCCGGGTCTGCAGGAATAGGCCCCGGGCTGAAGGTGGTGCTAAACTGCTGAGCCACCCAGGCTACCCAATATTTAAAAAGATTTTATTTGTATTTTAGAGAGAGGGGGAGAGTGCACACATGAGAGTGGAGGGAGGAACAGAGAGAGAGGGAGATAGATAATCTTAAGCAGACTCTGTGGGCAGCATAGAGCCTCAGCTGAAATCAATTGAGTCAACCCCTTAACTGACTGAGCCACTCAGGCTCCCCTCAGTTTTGCTTTTTTTTTTAATTTTATTTTATTATTTTATTTTATTTAAGATTTTATTCATTTATTCATGAGAGACACAGAGAGGCAAAGACATAGGCAGAGGGAGAAGCAGGCTCCCTGCAGGGAGCCCGATGCAAGACTCCATCCTGGTAGTCCAGGATCACACCGTAAGGCAAAGGCAGACGCTCAACCACTGAACCACCCAGGCATCCCACCTCAGTTCTTTAAATTGTGAATTAACATTGGGGGAACAGTAATTTCAAGAAGTAACTGAACCAAAAATGTCATATCCTCCCCAGCTTTTTAAAAAATCACATCATAGTTTATGCCAGAATATAAGAGAGGGGCGTCTGGGTGGCTCAATTGGTTAAGCGTCTGCTTTTGGCTCAGGTCATGATCTCAGCGTCCTGGAATTGAGCCACACATTGGGCTTTCTGCTCAGTGAGGAATCTGCTTCTCCCTCTGTGCACACTCTCTCTCTCAAATAAATATAATCTTAAAAAAAGAGTCTATAAGAGAGAAAAGAGCATCCTAGACAGTTAAAAATATGAGTTCTAGCCTTAATTCTTCCATCAATTTGGGATGGTTTAGAGCCTTCAAAACCTTTGGGGGGAAAAAAATTCAGGACTGCTTCTATAAAATGAGAAGCCTGGAACAAATCATCTCTGACAACTTTTTTCAGAATTAAGGGTCTGGATATATTCTTTTATAACTGTAGACTTGTGGCTTTTATGTTCTCATGTAAGAAAAATACCAGAAGACTTCCTTCATATTCTTAGTTTTGAGAGCACATAAACACATGTAATCACTTGTTGAATCTATGACTCAGTAAATACACACAGTCCACACCCACTTTTTAAAAAAGAAAATGCTTACTATTTAACACTAATAACCCTATTTCACTCTACAAGTAGCCAATACAATATAATTGGTTAATTTGTATTTTTACATGAAGAAGCTAAATATCTGAGAGGAATAATCACACATAATTTTTCTGTTCTTCCAGCAGTCTTCAGACTCAGTACATTACATCATTCTGACTTTTGGAGTCACGTGAAATCTGAATGGTTTTCCCCATGGAAACAAAAAACTAATAGAGCCTTGTTCACCAAATTTGAGTACTCATACCCCAAAGGGAACATTGTGTAGTACCAGGGAACAAACAGTATAAACTTCACAGAAGCAGATGATCTTCCTTCTGGTATATCATCCGAAGGTCAGCAGTAGCCTAATGGTACGTCACAATGCCTATGTAACTCACCTCACTTTATCACACAGTCATTTTATCATCTTGCATGATAATAAGAAGGGGGAGTATAGTACAGTAAAACATTTAGGGGCCACATTCACATAATTTATTATAGTATGTTGTTGTAATTGCTCTATTTTATTGTTTATTTCTTACTGTGCCTAATTTATAATTCAAAATTGATCAGGGGCACCTGGATGGCTCAGTTAAGCATCTGCCTTCAGCTCAGGTCATGATCCCAGGGTCCTGGGATCAAGCCCCATGTCAGGCTCCATGCTCAACAGGGAAGTCTGCTTCTCTCTCTCCTTCTGCCCTTTCCCCTGCTTGTTTTTTCTCTCTCAAATAAATAAATAAAATCTTTTTAAAAAGGTCAAATTAATAGGTTTGTGGCTATATTTCCTTTTGGGACATCATACTTTTTTTTTACATTAAAATTTTTTTAAAAATTCATTTGAGAATTTCAATAATTTTTAATGAATTGGTTAAGATAGAGGGGATAGGGATAAAAAATGAATTGGTTAAGATACTGATTAAAAATATCTAATTAGGCTGATGCTTTGTTATGACTCCCTATTCTAACTTATAACTAGTCATTACTTTCCAGTTCTTACATTATGTTAGTCTCCCATAGGCTTTATGATTTCAAACTACTTAATAACTACAAAATCATTGCTTAACTCTTTCTTTCTTTCTTTTCTTTCTTTCTTTCTTTTCTTTTCTTTCTTTCTTTCTTTCTTTCTTTCTTTCTTTCTTTCTTTCTTTCTTTCTTTCTTTCTTTCTGTCTTTCTGTCTTTTCTTTCTTTCTTTCATCTTTGGATCAGGCCCCAGGACGAAGGTGGCACTAAACCCCTGAGCCACTGGGGCTGCCCTGGAGGATAGATCTTAATGATGTTACATGTCCTACCCAAGGTTTATCATCTGTTTTTCCAATTATATAAGTCCTCTTTTCTTTTAGTAGGTCTTTAGTTTATTCCTTTGTATTTTTTTTTTTTTTTAAGATTTTATTTATTTAGTCACAAAAGACACAGAAAGAGGCAGATACATAGGCAGAGGGAGACTCATTCTCCCTGCGGGGAGCCTGATGCGGGACTCAATCCCAGGACCCCAGGATCATGACCTGAGCATAAGGCAGATGCTCAACTGCTGAGCCACCCAGGTGCCCCCTGATGTAATTAATTTCTAATTTTTTTGCCTTTGGACTGTTACTGGATGTTCTGTGTCAGTCTTTCTTGTTCTCTTTTTAAAAGATTTTATTTATTTGAGAGAGGGAGACAAAGATAATGATTGAGATAGCACAAGCAGAAGAGGAAGAAGCAGGCTCCCTGCCAAGCAAGGAGCCCGATGTGGGGCTGGATCCAAGGACCCTGGGATCATGACCTGAGTGGAAGGCAGACACCCCAACTGAGCCACTGAGGCACCTTGGCTGTGCTATTTCTGATTTTGAATATTTATTGGAATTTTCTTTGTGGCCTAATATTTCCTTACGTTTTTGTAAAGCGTTCTTTGGGTACTTTGGGTATATTCTGCTTTCAGGGTGCTTTTGATATAATACAGATTATATCTGTCTTATTATTTTTTAAAAATTTATTTATTCATGAGAGACACACAGAGAGAGAGGGGCAGAGACACAGGCGGAGGGAGAAGCAGGCTCCATGCAGGGAGCCTGATGTGGGACTCGATCCCAGGACTCGAGGATCATGCCCTGGGTTGGAGGCAGGTGCTAAACCACTGAGCCACCCAGGGATCCCCTATATCTGTCTTATTAATTATGTATTTCTACCTAGTTTTTCTGTTTCCTATAGTTTTTGTTTTATGACTGGTGATGCAGTGTTACTTGGGGCAATTCATAATGTTAGCTTTTCATCATGGATTGCATCCTTTATCATCAATAATGTAAAACAGCTGTTATTAACCGAAGACTAGGTGCATGATATTCTTACTGGTTTTAGAAACTACTGATTTATTTATTTTTATTATATTTTCTGTCTCTGAGATCACAGTCTTTCATTAGTTATATACTATATACTGTGTTGTTTCTGTTTAGTCCCCTTACAGGTATCTGGGAGTATTGTTTCCCTTTGTTGCTGCCTAGATTTTTTTTTTCCTAATTATAAAGTGTGTCAGTCTATAGATATGTGCCCAATATAGAAAACTTGGAAAGCAAATAATAGCACAAAAGAAAGAAAACAGAAGCCCCATGTTGTAAACTCATCATCCAAATATAACCACTTTATAAGACTCTGTCTTACCTTTATTTGTTTCCATATTCACACAGACCTACTCCCCTCTTTTCCAAAATCTCAGGGCCCATTGTTTCTGCAGGTGACTCAGATTTAAATTTTCCATTTTTGCTCTCTGTAAACAGTAGTGCTCAGGACAAATCTGAGTGAATAAGCAGTATTCCAGCTGATCTGAAAGAAAAATTAATGCATAAGGAAAAGCTTAGTAAGGTTACTGAAATGCTCCTTAGTATGAATCTGTGTACTGTTGACCTCTGTTGTTGACCTTCCATCTTCAGCCAAATATGCTGATGTGCAGCAGCCATTAATAAGGGGGCTTAGTTTTGCAAACACAGAGCTTGTGGACAGTGATAGATGCTGAAAATAGTATCTCTGGCTAATTTCTCAGACTTGAAACTGAAAGTAAGGTCTCAAACTCAGTTCAATGTTCACAGCCATATTCTTTACTCAGAATAAGTCTAAACATTCAAATAAAAATCTACATTTGTGTAGTTACTGGTAGATAGAGTACTTGGCAAATGGTTTACTCTCTTCTGAGTTATATTTTTACCAACCTTTGTTGAGCTCTTGCTGTGTCTCGTGCAGTATGCAAAGATATCTGTGTTTATATACACATATTTATATATCTATATAAATTTTTAAAATAATCATACTCATTTGAGGTTATTATTTTATATGTGATATCAGAAAATGGTTTCCAGACTTCGAGTTTCACTAGAATTTATAATGGAGATAGGGGATGCCTGAGTGGTTCTGTGGTTTGGCATCTGCCTTCAGCCCAGGGCGTGATCCTAGAGACCCAGGATTGAGTCCCACTTCGGGCTTCCTGTGTAGACCCTGCTTCTCCCTCTGCCTATGTCTCTGCCTCTCTCTGTCTCTCATGAATAAATAAATAAAATCTTTAAAAAAGTAAAATGGGTGTAGGATTGGGGCTCAGTGGTTGAGCATCTGCCGGATCCAGTCTGGCATCAGTCTCCCTGCAGGAGCCTCTGCCTGTGTCCCTCTGCCTGTGTTTCTGCCTCTCTCATGAATACAAATTAAAATAAAAATGAGGGTAAGATTAACATGGTTGCCAGCTTTTTATTTTGTCAGTAAAGGACATCTTTTAAAAGTTACTATGGGGGCATCTGGGTGGCTTGGTCGGTTAAGTATCTGACTTCAGTTTAGGTCATGGTCTCAGGGTTCTGGTATTGAGCCCTGTGTCAGGTTCTGTGCTCACTACTTGCTGGGAGAGTATGCTTGTCTCTCTCCTGCTTCTCCCCCTGCTCATGCTGTCTGTCTCTCAAATGATAACATCTTACAAAAAAAAAAAAGTTACAGTGTATGGTAAATGATGCTATCACTTATTCTGAATATTGAATAGTTAATTTGGAAACATTAATATGTTGCTTTTCTTTATTCTACTGTTTAGAGTTGGCTGATAATTCAGTCTACTATCCCCCCCCCCCTTTTTTTTACTGTTGAAGGAACTGAGGCTCCAAAATCTCTTCTCTGAGATCTGTGAGAAAATAAAGCTTTTTCTTTCTTTCTTTCCTTTTTTTTTTTTTAAGATTTTATTTATTCATGAGAGACCCAGAGAAAAGGCAGAGACGTAGGCAAAGGGAGAAGCAGGCTCTTCACAGGGAGCGCGATGTGGGACTCAATTCCGAGTTCCGGGATCACGTCCTGAGCCGAAAGCAGATGCTCAACTGCTGAGCCACCCAGGCGTTCCAATAAAGCTTTTTCTGATGAATATGGTATAGTATTGACATACTAATAGCTGCTACATGTGTGATTTTTGTCATATACATGTTGGTATGAATGCCAGTTGTATGGGTGTTCTTTGTTTTTAGACTTGAAATTTGATGATTCTCTGAGCCATCTTTTCTGTAAAAGAATTTCCTGGATTCATTTGTGTCTTGGGAAATTCCTGATTGCAGCTCTTGTTGCAGTATAATGTGTGACTATGATAGCTTACTGAGATATTAAATTGCTGTGTATTAGGAAACTTTTGTAAGAATGTAATTTCATGTAATAGGAATTTAATGATACAAGAAAGAAAATGAGAACATCAATATAATTGTCTTGGGCTTTCTCTTCCCCTTGTGAAAGGGCCTACGTCTTTTTTTTTTTTTTTTTTTTTAAGACTTATTTATTTATTCATGAGACAAAGAGAGAGACAGAGACACAGGCAGAGGGAGAAGCAGGCTCCATGCAGGGAGCCCGATGTGGGACTGGATACCAGTATTCCAGGATCACACCCTGGGCAGAAGGCAGGCACGCTAAACCCCTGAGCCACCCAGGCATCCTGAAAGGGCCTACATCTTGGCATTCTCTTGGTCTGCTACCCCATCCTCTTCACCTTGCCCTTTTTCCATTCCTTATCCCATCTCCTCTGTTTCTTTCACCCTAGCTCTTCCTGTCCCTGCAGTTCTGTTCTTATTACTTATTTTCCCATCTCTTTTTGTTCTTGGATGTCTTTAAGTAGTGATTTAAGTTATAGGGTTTTCTTTCTTTTTTGGGGGGGGGGGGTTCTTTTATAGCATTTGTATGAAGTGGCACTGAACTGGCAAAATAGAACATTGCTGTAGTTCCTTGGTGCTTCAGGGAGGTCTACATTTTATTAGTGTAAAAGTTTGAGTTACAGATGTGTGCAAAAAAAGGTGTTCTATTTTTATTTCTATTTGATACTTTTCCTTTAATATATTCATTTATATTTTATTTTATTTATTTTATTTTTTTAAGATTTTATTTATTTATGATAGAGGCAGAGACACAGGCAAAGGGAGAAGCAGGCTCCATGCATGCAGGGAGCCTGACATGGAACTCTATCCCAGGTCTCCAGGATCACGCCCTGGGCTGAAGGCAGGTGCTAAACTGCTGAGCCACCCAGGGATCCCCTATATTTATTTTAATGGAAATTTTTGATTACTTAGAATTTTTTTCCCTCTGAAGTACTTAAAGTTTTACTTTGGGGGCAAATGTATTTTTTTCAGTCTTTTTTTGTGTGTGTGTGTGTGTGTACATTTTTTACATAGTTAAGTAACTCAGTCCAACTTGTAAAAGCTTTTTTTGAAGATTTTATTTACTTATTAGAGAGAGAGAGAAAGCATAAGCAGGGGGAGTGGGAGAGGGAGAAGCAGGCTCCCTGCTGAGCAAGGAGCCCAGTTGTGGGGCTTAATCCCAGAACTCTGGAATCATGACCTGAGCTGAAGGCAGTTGCTTAACTGATTGAGCCACCCAGACACCCCTTGTTTTTTTTTTTTTTAATTTTTATTTATTTATGATAGTCACACACACAGAGAGAGAGGCAGAGACATAGGCAGAGGGAGAAGCAGGCTCCACGCACCGGGAGCCCGACGTGGGACTCGATCCCGGGTCTCCAGGATCGCGCCCTGGGCCAAAGGCAGGCGCCAAACCGCTGCGCCACCCAGTGATCCCTAGACACCCCTTGTAAAAGCATTTTAAAACTTGTACTTGGGGTGCCTGGGTGGCTCATTTGTTTGTGTCTGACTCTTGGTTTTGGCTCAGGTCATGATCTCAGGGTCATGAGATCAAGTTCATGTTGGGCTCTGCACTCAGCAAGGAGTCTTCTTGGGATTCTCTCTCTTCCTCTGCCCCTAACCCCTTATGCGCGTGCATGCATGCACCCTCTCTCTCTCTCCCTCTCTCAAATCTTTTTAAAAAGCTGTATACTGGGGATCCCTGGGTGGCGCAGCGGTTTGGCGCCTGCCTTTGGCCCAGGGCGCGATCCTGGAGACCCGGGATCGAATCCCACATCGGGCTCCCGGTGCATGGAGCCTGCTTCTCCCTCTGCTTATGTCTCTACGTCTCTCTCTCTCTCTGTGACTATCATAATAAAAAAAAAAAATTAAAAAAAAAATTAAAAAAAAAAAGCTGTATACTTATTTCTCCATTATGTTTTTAATGAACATTCTTAATTGCATTACAACTTATCTTTTGAATTTCCATAATTTATTTAATCATTTCCCCATAATTGAACATTTAGACTACAGGAAGATGTTATAGGAAATGGGTATAATTAAATAAAATATAGGAAGTTTATAAGGAAATACTTTCTATTTATCTATCTTTCTATCTATCTCTATCTCACTTGATTTCTTTTCCAATGTTCCAGGAAAAAAAATTGACCCTAAGTAGCTGTTACAGTGCTCTTGGTCCTTGAGAGACAGGGAAGTTTTACGGCATAGCAGACCTTAGAAAAATCTTTACTATAAGTGACCAAATATGAGTATCTTACATTCATAAGGTTTGTGGGAAACATAAGAGTTGCATTCATTGAACTATTTTTAATATTTAAAGAAACCCTCTAGGGATGCCTGGGTGGCTCAGCAGTTGAGAGTCTGCCCTTGGCTCAGGTCGTGATCCTGGAGTCCCAGGATCGGGATCAAGTCCCACATTGGGCTCCCCATTGGGAGCCTGTTTCTCCCTCTACCTATGTCTCTGCCTTTCTCTCTGTGTGTCTCATGAATAAATAAGTAAAATCTTAAAAAAAAATAAAGAAGCCTTATAGAAAATCTATATTTTATCAGCTCTTTTGAGGCATATTTTTAAAGAATTTCCATCCTTTTATTTAGTAATAGGGGTACTGTATTTTAATTTCCACTTTTTAAAAATTTTAATATATTTATCAGTAGAGCGAGAGAGAGCCCAAGTGATGGGGAGCAGCAGAGAGAGAGAGGGAGAAGCAGACTCCTGCTGAGCAGGAAGCCCATTGTGGGGCTTGGTCTCCGAGATCATGACCTGAGCTGAAGGCAGATGCCCAACAAACTGAGCCACCTGGGTGCTCCTTCACTCACTTTTTTTTAAATAGACATTTTGCTTTGTTGCAGACATGCATGCTTTAACATGGGGGATAGAGAGGGGAATTTCTTTTTTTAAAGATTATTTATTTATTCATGAGACAGAGACAGAGAGAGAGAGAGGCAGAGGCAGAGACATTAGGAGAAGCAGGCTCCATGTAGGAAGCCTGATGTGGGACTCGATCCCGGGACTCCGGGATCATGCCTTGTGCCAAAGGCAGGCACTCAACCGCTGAGCCACCTAGGCGTCCCAAGAGGGGAATTTTTTTATTTGCATTTTCCTGACTAATGAAGAATGATGTTGAACATCATCTCATGTACTTCTTGGTTATTTGTATGTCTTCTTTGAAGAATTTACTCTTCGTATTCTTTTGCCCATTTTTAGTTGGATTGTCATTTATTTCTTTTTATTTTTAATTTATTTTTTATTTTTAAAGATTTTATTTATTCATTCATGAGACAGAGGGAGGCAGAGACATAGGTAAAGGGAGAAGCAGGCTCCATGCAGGAAGCCTGATCGATCCTGGGACCCTGGGATCATGCCCCAAGCTGAAGGCAGATGCTCAACTGCTGAGACACCCAAGGGTCCCTGGATTGTCGTTTTATTATTGAATTGTGGAGTTCTTTATGTATTTTAGGTGTAAGCTCCTTACCAGATACACCACTTGCAAATATATTTTTCTTTTTTTTAAGATTTTTATTTATTGGGATGCCCGGGTGGTCAGTGGTTAAGCATCCCCTTTGGTTCAGGGCATGATCCTGGAGACCCCGGATTGAGTCCCACATTGGGCTCCCTGCGTGGAGTCTGCTTCTTCCTCTGCCTGTGTCTCTGCCTCTCTCTCTGTGTCTCTCATGAATAAATAAATAAAATCTTTAAAAAAAAAAAAGAATCCATTTAAAGTTGGTGAAATTTCTTAAAACATTTCTGATGTTAGCTTCTTCTGGGGGTTATTTGCAAAATTACTTTTTAAATCAGAAGCTCAAGCAGCTTCTCCCAAACCATTTACCTCTCAGAAACAGCCACTTTTTCAAACAGCTGCTATCCCACAATATTAATAAATACTAGAGACACATAGATGAAAATGTTCATTTTCTGCACCTGTCTGTTGCAGCTCTGCTGGGTGCTTAAATACTGCTTTTTTTCCCAGCAGAGACTTAGAAAAATACATTTTTGATTATGTGCCTGTGTGTGAAGGTTGAGACTGCAAAGACTCTTGCTTCTTGGTTTTAGAAGTGTGACTGCATTGTGATTTATGTATATTTTGATGACACTGTAGCATGCATGCCAATGAAATATTTTCTGCATATAGGAAAAGTTTTTTTTTTATAATCTGAATTATTTTATTTTATTTATTTATTTTTATTTTTTATGATAGTCACAGAGAGAGAGAGAGAGAGAGAGAGAGAGGCAGAGACACAGGCAGAGGGAGAAGCAGGCTCCATGCACCGGGAGCCCGACGTGGGATTCGATCCTGGGTCTCCAGGATCGCGCCCTGGGCCAAAGGCAGGCGCTAAACCGCTGCGCCACCCAGGGATCCCTAGGAAAAGTTTTAATCATTTTCAGTATGGTTGCTGTTTCTTTGAGAATTGATGATCTATATACTTTATAATTTTAACTTTCCATTGGAGAGAATTAATTAGAGTATCAGAATATTTTGTTCTCATATCATTCTGGAAAACTAAAACTTTTTTTTTTTTTTTAAGATTTTATTTATTCATAGAGACAGAGAGGGGCAGAGACACAGGCAGAGGGAGAAGCAGGCTCCATACAGGAAGCCTGACGTGGGACTCCTGGGTCTCCAGGATCCTGGGTCTCCAGGATCACACCCCAGGCTGCAGGCGGCGCTAAACCGCTGCACCACAGGGGCTGCCCCAAAACTAAAACTTTTAAAGTAAAAGCTTTAGAGGTACCTAGGGGGCTTAGTTGGTTAAGCCTCTGCCTTCAGCTCAGGTCATGTCATGATCCCAGGGTCCAGGGATTGAGTCCTGCATTGGGTTCCCTGCTCAGTGGGGAGCCTGCTTCTCCCTCTCTCTATGCCTTTCATCCTGCTTGTGCTCTCTCTCTCTCTCAAATAAATAAAATGTTAAAAAAATAAAGTAAAACTTTAAAGAAATTATAAAATAAATACCCGTTTGCCTTAGAATGTTCAGAAACTGTAGAGAAATATTATAAATTATTCCTAGTCCTACCACCTAAAGGCAGCCACTTTAAAAAATTTTTATTACTTTTAAAAAATATTTTTAAGTAATCTCTACACCCACTGTGGGGTTCAAATTTACAACCCTGAGATCAAGAGTTGGGTGGTCTATGGACTGAGCCAGCCAGGTGCTCCTTACATGATACTTTCTATCCTTTATAATCCTTGGTAGCCAGATTACTTCTCTATTTCTATAGTTTCACCTATTTTCTATTCCTGTAGTTTAAGTAGAATCATATAATGTGTAACCTTTTGAGCGTGGCTTCTTTCACTTAGCATGATGTATTTGAGTTTGTCCATGTTGTGGTGGCAGTGTATCATATTCATCTAGTT
Organism: Canis aureus; assembly: GCF_053574225.1. Taxonomy (NCBI): domain Eukaryota; kingdom Metazoa; phylum Chordata; class Mammalia; order Carnivora; family Canidae; genus Canis; species Canis aureus. The sequence goes on from NC_135620.1 coordinate 52,649,618, forward strand.
AAGATTTTTAAAAGTTTATTTTAGAGAGAGTGAGAAAGAGAGAAAGAGTGAGGGGGAGGAGCAGAGGGAGAGGGACAAGCAGATTCTGTGCTGAGCGTGGAGACTGACAGACTGACGAGCTGGGGCTCAACACTGAGCTTGATCTCAGGACCCTGAGATGATCTAAGCTGAAATCAAGAGTCAGATGCTCAACTGACTGAGCCACCCAGGTGCCTCTGTCACTTCATCCATTTAAAGTGTATGGGAGGGCAGCCCGGTGGCTCAGTGGTTTAGTGTGGCCTTCAGCCTGGGTGTGGTCCTGGAGATCTGGGATCGAGTCCCACGTCAGGCTCCCTGCATGGAGCTTGCTTCTCCCTCTGTCTGTGTCTCTGCCCCTCTCTCTCTCTCTTTCTCTCTCTCATACATACATACATACATACATACATACATACATAAATAAAATATTAAAAAAAAAAGTGTATGGGAGTGCCTGGCTGCTTCAGTCAGAAGAGCACGAGACTCTTGATCTCAGGATCATGAGTTCAAACCCCATTTGAGTATAAAGATTATTTAAATAAATACAACTTAAAAAAAATCAGTTTGTTAATTTCTAAAAACAACCTCCAAAAAACAAAAAAACCCTGTGCAGACTTTAATTCCATTTTGAGTAATTTTCACAAGATAGATGTAATACCCTTTTCCTTTTTTTTTTTAACTTTCATTGGAGTGTAGATTATTTTTCAGTATGATACCTTCCAGTGTATTGTAATGTGGGCTAATAGATAATAGACCATAAATTCATATAGCTAACCTTATTTTTTTTTCTGCTTACATTTTTAAGTTAGAGGTATAAATACCATATCAGGGGTGATAGACTTTCAGGTTGAAGAACTCAGATTATTTATGTAAGACAGGACTTCATACCTACTTTTATAAGGTGTGAAAATGCCAAGGTGTGTGGTTTTGTTTTTTCCTTCACTTAAAACATTTTTATACTAATTAAACAGTACTGAGGATTGTCATTCACTCCCCACTTAAATTACTATTAGACTTACTTGCCAGCATAAGGTCTATGTTTGCATTACTGAATGAAAAGAGATTTTTTTAAAATCTGTTATTGACATATTTGTAGTTTGTATCAAGAAGGTATGTGGCCTGTAATTTTTTCCTTTGGATAGTCCATATATAAATTGGTTAATGGTTAGTATGTTATTTTTCTCATACTTATTTAGAAGATTTTAGAAATGCAGATTTTAGAAATGTTTAATTTTTCTCTGAAAAACTGATATCTCTTCCTTTCTCTTCTTTTTTGAGATTTTGGGACTGAGAAGTTTGAGGACAGTACTCTGGTTTCTTTTTTGTAGTCTCAGTTTTCTCTAGTGATTTGTTTATACCCCCACAGAACATCGTGTGCTTAAAAATATTTCTTTGTTTTTCAGGTTCTAAATGGCTTCTAAGAAGTTGGGTGGAGATATTCATGGTAAGTAGACTGTTAGATATCATGCTTAAAGCTATGACTTGATCAGAGGATTTGAAATCACTTAGCATTGTGTAAGTGCCTCTTTATGTTTATTTAAATGAGCAGCTTGAGAAAAAGTTCTACAACAGTGTAGCATATACATTCCAGTGGATTTCAGGTAATTTAATATTGAAGTATTTAAGTAGATAAACTTTAGAGTCTCTGTGGTTATTGTACTTAAAATTACCAGAGATGGGTAGGTAGCCTACCTATTTTTACTGTTCTCCAGCAGTATTTTTTTTTTAAAAGATTTTATTTATTTATTCATGAGAGACATGGAGAGAGAGAGACAGAGACACAGACCAAGGGAGAAGCAGGTTCCCTGCAAGGAGCCTGATGTGGTACTCGATCCCGGGATCACGCCCTGGGCCAAAGGCAGACGTTAAACTGCTCCCTTCAGCAGTATATTGAAGTATATTACGTTCTCTTTCTTATTCTCTGGTCATAGGTCTTTGCCATCTCAGGTGTGGAAAAACTCTAAATCTATAGTTAACACTTAATTTTTTTTTTTTAATGTTTTGGTTTAGTGTCCATCCCTGTCATCCTCTCCCTGCCCCACAGTGATAGGACATAATTACTGCAAATAAACCGTGATTAGTAATTACAGAAATGTGAGTAGTGGTAGCTACAATTTTGCATTTGAAATGAATAGTTTATCATCCTTTTTTAAGTTATGACCTTCCAGAATTGAATACATTAATAAACTTTATTATCTGCATTTGGGAGGAATGGAGGTGCTTAAGAAGTTAAAATTAGACCCTCTTTTCATACAGTAGAAGAATTAAATACCAGAAATATCCAAACAACTTAGTTTTTTTAAAAGGGTTTTGGGGGGTACCTGGGTGGCTCAGTTGGTTAAGCATCTAACTCTTGATTTTTGCTCAGATCATCATCTTGGGGTTGAGATTGAGCCCCATGTTGAGCTCTGCCCTGGGCCTGCTTAAGATTCTTTCTCTGTTTCTCCTTCCCCTTTAAAAACAAAAAGTTTTTTTAAAGCTGATCTTCATTTTAAAAATCATGTCCTTGTAAGAATGATTTGCCAGACTGCATGACAATATATTGGTGCTGCTCTCTGGTTGCTTGATCATATCAGTCAACTGAGTCAGGCTGCAGCAGCAGCAGTCATTGGGGTTCTAACTTAGATATTTTATACAACAGTTTAATATTTAGAATTATTGTGCATATGCTTACATATATCATTTGTTTGTGTTTTGTTAAATCCTTCTGGAGTTAAGTTACTCAGAATCTGGAATTTGCGTTCTTTATAGCAGGTCAGGCATCAGATCTGCCAGGTAAGCTATTTCTTATTGTCTAAGGATTATTAGACAATACTTTCAAAATATTCAAATGATAGTAAAAGGCAGATCTGAAGTTGTTTCTGGATCACTTTTTTAGGGAAAAAGAGAAGACAGAGCAAAGGACAGAGGAAAGTTCTGGGGAGAGAAAATAGCAAAAATGAAAGAGTTGAACTTATTTCAAAAGATAAGCAATGTATCTTGACACTTTGGGAAGTCCTTTTTGACTGGAGTGAAAATAAGATGGACTCCAGGTTATGGTGTTCCAGCTAAACACTTTAGAGAGAAGATTCTAATTTTGAAGTTATCAATAAAGAATTTTTAGAAATTCCTCCATCTCCTTACATTCCTTACCAAAATTTTATTAAGTGAAGCATTCTACCTAAAATTCGAGAAAAGATTTTTCTTTCTCCCTTAACTCCTCCCTCCCTCCCTCCCTCCCTCCCTCCCTCCCTCCCTCCCTCCCTCCCTCCCTCCCTCCCTTCCTTCCTTCCTTCCTTCCTTCCTTCCTTCCTTCCTTCCTTCCTTCCTTCCTTTTCTCTCTTTCTCTTTCAAGTAGGCTCCATGCCCATCCTGGAGCCCAACATGGGGCTTGAACTCACAACCCTGAGATCGAGACCTGAGGTGAGATCAAGAGTCTGATGCTTAATCAACTGAGCCACCCAGGTGCTTCCCTGAGAAAAGATTTTTCTTTCTCTTTTCAGCTTCTTCTGCTTCAAACTGCTAAGCTCCTACTTGAATTTCTATAGCTTTAAAGTTTTTAGAGTAAAGAATCTTATGTTTTTAGATATCTTGTAGTTTAAGGAATAGAAATTAAAGGAAATAGGCAAAAAAAAGGAGGAGGTGGAGAATAGCAGTCTTACTGACATATGAATGCAGGAAGTCAAGTTGAACCTGGTCTTACAAGTCTGAAATTAGCCAGGAAACTAAGGCTCGAATTCCCTCCATCTCTCAGGAAGCTGCGTAGCCTTTTCTTACTGCTTTTCTCTGCAGGCATGCTCCATTTTTATTCTTCTGTTTGTAGACTTGCTTTCTTGGCTTGTTTGTATAGAATGCGTAGGGTCAAAAATGGCCAATCCTGTTGTGATGCTGCATGCTACTTGATCTTTCAGTTTAAATGGCTAGCATCATATAGCTAAAGTTTTTCCATCTTTTGGCCAAAGGAGTATCTGATTGCACAGCCTAGCTTATAGGCCTATGGATTGATTCTCCCTAAGGTAGGTATTATCTGACTGGCCCATAGGGGTTAGTAGGTGTATGTGTGTGTGTAATTCTTCCAGGGCATTTAGGGTGTGGACAAGGAGGTAACATCTGCTCTTATAACTGGATATTAAATTGCTTTTTTTCTTTTTAAATATTTGAGCTGACTATATCTTGTGCTATCTTCTGTCTTCTGACTAGTATTTGATTTACCTTCAGGTTCTTTTTTTTTTTAGCTAAGGTTGAACTTCCACTGTCATTAATAACTACATATCCCTAGATAACAGAATAAGAGAATAAGCAATTCTCAAAGACCTTTAACAATATTGTTCTTAAAAAAAAAAAAATATATATATATATATATATTCTTATATTATGTAAAATGCAAACCCTTGGCTTAGTTTAGTGGGTTTTTTTTGTTTTGTTTTGTTTTTAAGATGTTTACTTATTCATGAGAGAGAGAGAGAGAGAGAGAGAGAAAGACAGAGAGGCAGGCAGAGACAGGAGAAGCAGGCTCCATGCAAGGAGCCTGGTTTGGAACTCCATCCCGGGACTCCAGGATGATGCCCTGAGCCGAAGGCAGATGCTCAATCTCTGAGCCACCCAGGCGTCCCTGGCTTAGTATTTTTTTTAAAGATTTTATTTATGAGAGAGAGAGCAAGAGCGGGGGGTGGGGAGAGGGGGAAGCATGTTTCCCATTGAGCAGGGAGCCTGATTTAGGGTTCCATCCTAGGACCTTGGGATCATGACCCCAGCCAAGGGCAGATGCTTAACTGATCCTTGGCTTATTTTAAATCAGGACTTTCTTGAAGTCTGGTGCTTAAAATGTCAATGCTCTTTAGTTTTTAACTTATTTTCCACTTGTTTCATCTAAGAAAAAGTTTCCAGCAAACAAATAAATTCCTCTTTTAGTATCTGAGAAAATGCCTTGACATTCTAATTTAGGAAAAAATAAATCTGTATAATCAGATAATACTTAATAAAACTAAACCCTTTCCTTTGAAAGGCCATGCTGTCCTATTTATGACCATTGAGCTAGCTAACTTTTTTTTTTTTTTTAAGATTTTATTTATTCATGAGAGACAGAGAGAGGCAGAGACATAGGCAGAGGGAGCCTGATGTGGGACTCGATCCCAGGACCCTGGGATCATGACCTGAGCCAAAGGCAGATGCTCAACCACTAAGCCACCAGGTGCCTGAACCAGCTAACTTCTAAGGGAAGTTCGTTCATTTTGCCCTTGGTTTAATTTTTCCTAGGATATTGAAATACTTTTTCTGCTGAGTGATAGAAAAAGGTATTTTACTTTGAATTGTTTTAAAAGTTGATCTGTTACTGCTTTACAGTGTAAAGAAGTTGGTCATCATTTAATTATTGCTCCCCCTCCCCCACTGTCTTTCAAGATTTTCTCTTTATCTTTGTTTTCAGCATTGTTACTATGATGTGCCGTGGTGTGATTTTTCTGTGTATTTATCCTGCTTGAAGTTAGCTAAACTTTTTGGATCTGTGGGTTGATCTTTCATCACTTTGGGAAAATTTGCAGCCATTATTTCTCTTCACATTTCTTCTGCCCCCCTTGTTTCTTTCTTATCCTCCTGAGACTTTAATCATACATGTATTAGGCTTTTTGATATTGTCCTAAAGATCTCTTAAGGCTCCATTCCATTTTTTTTTCCCCCTTTGTGTTTCAGTATGGTTAATTCCTTTTGACCTAACCTCAGTTTCTCTGATTCTTTCTTCTGCTAAGTATTTTCTGGTTATCCATATAGCCTGGTTATGAACTAGTAAAGATTTTCTTCTCTGATACTGCATTTTCATTTCTAGCATTGTTGTTTTGTCTTTTTATATTTCTCTCTCTTGTACTCATATGCGGGACGGCTGGGTGGCTCAGTGATTGAGTGTCTGCCATCTGCTCAGGTCATGATCCCGGGGTCCGAGGATTGAGTCCTGCATTGGGCTGCCTGTGGGGAGCCTGCTTCTCCCTCTCTCTATGTCTCTGCCTCTCTCTCTGTGTCTCTCATGAATTAATAAATAAAATCTTAAAAAAAATTCCTCATCTGCTCACACAAATTCATCTTTTCTATTAGATCCTATATAACATATTTATTATAGTTACTTTAAATTTTTCTGATGATTTCAATATTTTGGCTATTCCTCAATTTGGGTCTAATGACTGGTTCCTCTCTTATTGATAGATTATGTTTTCTTCTTGGTGTGTTTTATTTTTGATTGAATGCCAGACATTGTATATGAAAAAGGTGATTTTGTAGGTTAGCTGGCTTTTGTTGTTAGGGTGTGAGTAGGATTTTCTTGTGACTTCACATCCCATCCTATAGCAGATATCTGTATAGTTTTGTGTACATCTCTCTACATGTGTGTCTATTTAACTTTATGTGTTTATTATTTATTTTAGAGACATGGGCAAAGGGAGAGGAAGAGAATCTCAGGCAGACTCTTTGCTGAGTGCAGAATCCCACATTGGGGCTCCATCTCAACCCTGAGATTATTATTATTATTATTTTTTAAAAGATTTTTATTTATTCATGAGAGACATAGAGAGAGAGAGAGAGAGGGGCAGAGACAACAGGCGGAGGGAGAAGCAGACTCCATGCAGGGAGCCTGACGCGGAACTCGATCCCGGGTCTTTAGGATGAGGCCCTGGGCTGAAGGCAGCGCTAAACCGCTGAGCCACCCCGGCTGCCCACAGCCCTGAGATTATGACCTGAGCTGAAATCAAGGGTTGGATGCTTAACCAACTGAGTCACCCAGTCGCCTCTTATTTAATTTTAAAGCTGACGCGAGACGCCTGGGTTACTCAGCAGTTGGGCGTCTGCCTTTGGCTCAGGATGTGATCCTGGAGTCCTGGAATCGAGTCCCACATTGGGCTCCCTGTATGGAGCCTGCTTCTCCCTCTGCCTATGTCTCTGCCTCTCTCTCTCTCTCTCTCTCTCTCTCTCATGAATAAATAAATAAAATCTTAAAAGTAAAGCTGATGCAGTGGCTTTAGGTAGTGATACCCAGTCATGGAATTGTATCTTTCACTTAATTTTAAGTTTGGTCTTTACTGATGTTCTTTTTCAAAAACTTTGATTTGAATTCTCAATTTGAATTCATAGTAAAACCTGAATTACGCATATTCTAGTTTCTATCCTCCATTGAGGATCCATTGCCCCTCTCCCCTGAAACTGTCACTTTGTTTCAGGAAAATATGCAGGTGACAAGATTAAAAGCACATCAGCAATTCAGAAAGAAATTCTGAAAGAAAACACAATGAAGCCTTCCCAGGATTCATCCTGAGAATATTTTATTTTCAGCCTAGTCTCTTCCATTATGGCATAAATCAAAGTGATATGCAGAACCTGACTTCAAGGAACTTCTGTAGCCACAGTCATCAGAGATGTACTTTTTTTCTTTTCCCAAACTGAACTTAAGAAAGTGGGCTCATGGGATGCCTGGGTGGCTCAGCGGTTTGGTGCTTGCCTTTGGCCCAGGGCGGGATCCTGGAGACCTGAGATCAAGTCCCACGTCGAGCTCCCTGCAAGGAGCCTGCTTCTCTCTCGCTGCCTCTCTCTCTGTATCTCTCATGAATAAATAAATAAAAATTTTTTTTTTTAAAAAGCAGGCTCAGATATAAAATATCTTTAAAAAAAAGGATTTTACCCATTTAGCTTTTTTTTTTAAGATTTTTATTTATTATTCATGAGAGACACACACAGAGAGAGAGAGAGAGAGAGAGAGAGAGAGAGAGGCAGAGACACAGAGGGAGAAGCAGGCTCCATGCAGGGAGCCCGATGTGGGACTCGATCCTGGGACTCAGGGATCATGCCCTGGGTGGAAGGCTCAACTGCTGAGCCACCCAGGTGTCCCTAGCTATTTATTTTTAAAATATTTTAAAGTAATCCCTATAGTCAATGTGGGGCTTGAACTTAACTCTGAGATCTAGTTGCATGCTCCATCCACTGTATCCACTGAGCCACCCAGGTTCCCCTAAGAGATTTTTTTTTTTTTAAAGATTTTATTTATTTATTCATGAGACAGAGAGAGAAAGAGAGAGAGGGAGGGAGGCAGAGACACAGGCAGAGGGAGAAGCAGGCTCCATGCAGGGAGCTCGATGTGGGACTTGATCCCCGGTCTCCAGGATCAGGCCCTGGGCTGAAGGCGGCGCTAAACTGCTGAGCCACCCAGGCTGCCCGAGCTGTTTTTTTTTTTTTTTTTAAGATTTATTTATTTATTCATGAGAGACATAAAGACATAGGCAGAGGTAGAAGTAGGCTTCCCACAGGGAGCGGGATGTGGGACTGGATCAGGAAGGATCCCAGGATCACTCCCTTAGGCCGAAGCCTCAACCTCTGAGCCACCCAGGTGTCCCAAAGATTTTCTTTTTATTAAGAGAGAGTGCTTGCATGCAGGTGGCAGGGTGGGGTGGAGGAGGGGCAGAGAGAGAGCGTGAGAGAGGGTCTCAGGCAGCTTCCACACCCAATGTGGAGCCCTGTGGGGGCTCAGCCTGTGGCCTGGAGATCATGACCTGATCCGAAATCAAGAATTGGATGCCTAACTGACTGAGCCACCCTCAAATATTTTTTTATCTTTTTTTTTTTAATTTTTATTTATTTATGATAGAGGAGAGAGAGAGAGGCAGAGACATAGGCAGAGGGAAAAGCAGGCTCCATGCACCGGGAGCCCGACGTGGGATTTGATCCTGGGTCTCCAGGATCGCTCCCTGGGCCAAAGGCAGGCGCTAAACCGCTGCGCCACCCAGGGATCCCATTTTTTTATCTTAAAATAAGGTCTACACCCAAGAGTCCCCTGCTCTACCAGCTGAGTCAGCCAGGTGCACGTAAATGCCTTTTTGCCCTTTATTCCTACCTCCTCCCCCCAATAATCACGTAACTGTTGGCTCGTTTCCTACGAACAAAGTTTAAAGGACTAAGACCAGGGAAGGCTAGAGGGTTGTGCCAGATGACCTTGGCATTGGCGTTATTAGTGAAATGAAACTGCTTTTTAAAGCAGAAACCTGTAATTGGTGTTAAGGAAGAGAAATAGCAGTTGTTTAAAGGTGTAATATTTGATCTTTCTGTCCCTAAGCCAGGGCCTACTTTGATTTATAGAATATAAGTCGTCAGTGTATACAGCACTGTCAGTTTCCTAACTGAAAGGTAGGCAAGGAAACTGAACACTCTTTGAAAGATAGTCTCATTTGGTTCAGGTATCTTAACTATATTACTTTTTTTGTGGATAGTTTCTTCCTCTGCTCCCATCACCATTCTACAATAGAGCTGTTCATTTAAGAAAATTTTGTTAGTTTATTGTGGATGAGTTTTCTTATATTTGTATATCATATATGCTTGTGTTATGGGTAAGATTTTTTCAGTATGTGTATTTGTGTGTGTGTTGTAATTAACCTGCTTTGAACATTCTGAAATGAAAGACTGAATTTTGTGATTAAATGTAAATCTTTCCAGTGCTTCTTAGAAAATGCTAGTTTCAGCTTTATCTCCATATCAAGACACTAGATAAAGTTAAAAATCTAATTTTCAGTAAAATTTGAGTACCTTTTTTCATGGAAGACAGATAAAATTTTTTTTTTACATTAGAGAGAACTTTGCTTTTAATCTCTACAATATAAAGAATTTTGTAAGTGACAGAGGGTTTTAGTTTTGTAACCAATACTTGTTTTTTGGCAAGCTGTGATGGTACCGGACATTTTGGTGGGGTGTATTTTTATGAGTAGCCTTACCATTTTAGGTAAACCATTTTGAATTGTAATAAATATTAATTGAATGTGAGTTAGCCATGGGGGGGGGGTGAGAGTTAAATATGAAAGAAGTGTGAGACCATGTCTTTTTTATTTGTTCTTTGCTTATTGAGCATCTTATCTGCCAGATAATATGCTGAAATTGGGAGGTGTAGATATGAAACATTTCTCTCTCAAATTCTCACTCAGAGTCTCAAGGCGGAGTATAAGGAAGTTATTCATACAGAGTGGTAAGACCTGACAAGCTAGTATGAACTGGGTGTTCTGAGATTGAGAAGGGAATTCTTTTTTTTTTTTTTTTTTTTAAAGATTTTATTTATTCATGAGAGAGAGACAAAGACACAGGCAGAGAGAGAAGAGAAGCAGGCTCCATGCAGGGAGCCCGACATGAGACTCAATCCTGGGTCCCCAGAATCATGCCCTGGGCTGAAGGCCGCGCTAGACTGCTGAGCCACTGGCTGCCAAGAAGGGAATTCTTAAGCTCATTCTTAAAGGACTAGAAATAATCAAGTGAAAAAGGGTGGGAATATGACAGGCATTGTCATCTGAGAAAGTACTTCTAAAGATAGGACCAACTAGGAAGCTTTCTTAGAATATTAATAATTATGGTTATTTCCCAGAAAAATTGTTAAATTGTATTATTCTGTCCAAGAACATTCAAGAAAATATACCGGTGTGAGGCCCAGAAGTAATTCTTATTTTGCTAGCTATTAATAGTCAAAAAGCAGGAACTGTTTCATTGTCCTTGGTAATTCTGCCAGTAAGTTAACCCCCAAACCTGGTCCAGAAAAGAAACCATGTACAATTGGGAGTGTATAGGTAGTTAGAGACATATACAAGAGCCTCTCTTATTTTGTCTGACCCTATAAATGAGTGATAATGTCCTGGTCTTTCTGTATGATTCAGCTGTTTGGCAGAGAACCTTCAGGGAGTTAAAGCAGGTCAGTTGTAGATGTTTATGTCTCCTGGTAATCTTGTTGTGATTCCCATGCTCTTGTCTGATTTTCCTTTTTCCTTTTTTTTTTTTTTTTTAAGGTTTTATTTATTTGAGAGAGAGAGAGCAAGAGCAGGGAGGAGGGGCAGAAGGAGAGGGAGAAGCCGACTCCCTGCTGGGGAGGGAAGCAGGGAAGCCCAAGGGGCTGGTAGGATCCCAGGGCCCTCGATCATGACCTGAGCCAAGGCAGACGCTTAACTGACTGAGCCCAGGTGCCCCTAGTTTTCCTTTTTTCATAATTGCTGTTTCTTGAATATTTCCACATCTGTTACAGAATATGGTTTTAAAAAATGTAATTTTTTGTATTAATTAGAAATTATTCTTTCCAAAGTAGAGAAATCCTAGTCAAGATTGTTTTGTGGAGGTTCTATCAGTTCAGCAGTATTTATTAAGTGCCTAATATGTGTAGGTTTTGACAGTACATCAGTGAATAAAATAGACTTCAATGTTTGTCTGTAAGAAGCTTACATTCTATTGGACCAGACAATAAATATAATCTAAAAATGAATTATTTAGTATGTTAGAATGTAGTAAGTGCTATGGTAGAAAGGATAGATGGTAACATGGGAGTACTGCAGTGAGAGGTAGTAATTTAATTTTTTTAAAGATTTTATTTATTTATTCATGAAAGAGACAGAGAAGCAGAGAGAGAAGCAGGATCCTTGCAGGGAGCCCGATGCAGGACTTGATCCCTGGACCTAGAATCATGCCGTGAGCCGAAGACAGGCACTCAACCACTGAGCCACCCAAGTGCCCCCCACCCCCACCCCTTTTTTAAGAAGAACAGGTAGTAATTTTAAATATAGTGGCCAGAGTAAGTCTCATGAGAGAGTGACATTTGAGCAAAGACTTGAAGGAGGCGAAGGAATAAGTCATGTGAATATTTAAGGGGAAAAATATTACAGATAGGGGACGTAGCCACTGAAGATTTTTAAGGTGGGTTTGACCCCGTCATGGTTGAAGAACAATTACCATGAGTTAGTGCAATGAGCAAGGAGGTAAGAAAGAGTTGAGAACAGAGGGATGGTGGGCTTTGGGGAGGCCTTTTTGGCTTCTGTGAGTACTTTGGCTTTTACACTAAGTATAATTGAAAATAAACCCTAATAAGATCAAGTAGGCGCAAGTAAGATTTCCTCCACAGAAATCTAGGGTCAGGAGAAGGTAAGCAGTCAGAGGAGCAAATCTCTATAACTTCTAGTTTTAGGATAGCATAAATTAATGTTGTATCCTAGTTATAAGATTATAGCAAACAAATAATAAAGTTCTTTGCTGATATTTTCTACTTTATTTTTGATTGTAGGGACTTTCAGTTACCTTGATGATGTCCCATTTAAGATAGGAGACAAATTCAAAACACCAGCTAAAGTTGGTCTTCCTATTGGCTTCTCCTTGCCTGATTGTTTGCAGGTGGTCAGAGAAGTACAGGTAAGTGGTCATTTTTAGTTAAAGTTTAGTGCATTTAAAAATTTATTTTTATGTATTTAATTTTTTTAAAAGATTTTATTTACTTATTCTTGAGAGACACAGACAGAGAGAAGCAGACACATAGGCAGAGGGAGAAGCAGGCTCCATGCAGGAAGCCAGATGTGGGACTCGATCCCGGGACTTGAGGATCACGCCCTGAGTCAAAGGCAGATGCTCAACTGCTGAGCCACCCAGGCATCCCACATTTAAAAATTTAAAGAGAACTTGATATATAGTAAAGTAGGGACAAAACCATTCTCCTATCTTTTATTTGTATTTCTTATGGCTGTTGCTTGGCTCACATTGTGTGTCTGTCTCTCTCTCACACACATACATACACACTTATATATGTTTATATATCTGTTATAGATCTGCAGTCTGTTAGACTATATATTCCTGGGATTCTGTGTCTTGTCTGAAACAAATCCCCACTGTCCATCTGGCTTGCATATTCACCTCTTTTCTTTCTCTTTTTTGATGTCCTTATTATCTTCTTGGTCACTCAAATTGGGAAATATATTTCTCTGCTGTGTCTCATCTTTATCGTCCAGTTCATATATATTTATTTATTTATTTATTTATTTATTTATTATTATTTTTAACCTAGACTATTGCAGTGGCCTCTTTAATTGATCCTTTTGCTTGTGGCTTTTTTTTTTTTTTTGTATTTTTCATATTGTTTCTAGAATAATATTCCTAAATTAAAGTTTCAAATTGTTACATCCCTATTAAAAAAAATACTTAAACGATTCTCCAGTCCTTACTGAGTCTAGACATAAGGTTGTGGTAAAATATTTCAGTTTATCATCTCTTCCATACCTCCTATGAACCAGGTTACTACCAATTCATTGATCACACCACATGTGTTGTGTATTGTTCTATGCTTTTTCTCATGAGCTATATAACCTCCACTTGGAATGTTTTCCCTTTCTCACTGTACCAAAAGCTGTCTGCCTGTTAAAATCTGTGTATTCTTCTAGACTGTGCTTAAATGCCTTCTCCTCAATAGCTTCTTTCTTGACCCTTTCTTATTCATTCATTCATTCATTCATTTAATTTTTAAAAGATTTTATTTATTCATGAGAGACCCAGAGAGAGAGAGACAGAGACACAGGCAGAGGGAGAAGCAGGCTCCATGCAGGGAGCCCGACGGGGGAATCGATCCCGGGTCTCCAGGATCACGCTCTAGGCTGAAGGTGGCACTAAACTGCTGAGCAACCCAGGCTGCCCAATCCTTTCATCTTTAAAGCTTAGTTCTATAGAAATGTATAGAATTACTTGAAAGCAGCAAATAGCCTTATATTATGTGACTTCCTTTCTTCCCTCAGTATACATTTATTGAGTGCCTACTTTTAAGCAGTGCTCTACTAGGGCTGGAGACAGAGATAAATACCTTAATCACTGTCCTCACTGAGCTTACAGTTTAGAGAAAGAGTCATGGGAAAATAGGAAAGTATACTACCTGTAAGACACTTCTTTCTGTGATTAAAGATTTTTAAATATATGACTTTCTGGCAAAGGAGTTTTGTTTCTGGGGGATTCTCTGAGGCGCCACCATGTTACCCTAAGAAATATTTATCTTCTAGTCTGTATGCAGTGGGTAATCAAATGGGAGAAGTTCAGTTTTGTTTTTAAAAATAATAACTTTATTTAGATATAATTCACATACATTGAAATTCACCTTTTTAGGTTTCCACATAAGTGGTCTTTAGTATATTCAAAGTGTATAATATAACCATCATTACTGTGTAATTCCTGAGTAGTGTTGTCATCCCCAAAAGAAATGCAGTGCCCATTAGCATTTACTCTGTATTTCCCTCTCTGCCCCTAGCCCCTGGCAACTGCTAAATCTACTTTGTCCCTGTGGATATGGCTATTTTGGACATGTCATGTAAATGAAATAATACAATAGATAGTCTTTTGTGACTGACTCATTTCACTTACCATAATGTTTTCAAGGTTTATCCATGTTGTATGAATGAAGTATTGGTATGTCATTCCTTTTATGGATTAATGTTCCATTGTATGGATACACTACATTTGGTTTTTCCATTTATCAATTGATGGACATTTTGGTGGTTTCCACTTTTTATTATGAATAATGCTGGTATAAAAGTATGAATATAAAAAAAAAAGTATGAATATAGGTTTTTGTGAGGATGTATGCTTTCAATTTTCTTGGGTACATAAGTAGAATTGCCGGGTTGTCCTATGGTAACTGTTTAACCTTTCCAAAAGGGAGGAACCACTACACTGTTTTCCAAAGTGGCTGCCATTTTAGAGTCTCACCCCACAGTGCATGAGGGTTACAATTTATCCACATCCTTGCCAACTCTTCTTATCCATCTTTTTGATTATATATATCCTTGTGGGTTTTGCAATGGTCTCTTACTGTGGTTTTGGTGTGTATTTTCTTAATTATACTAATGATGTTGAACATTGTATATAATTTTGAATACTGAATTGATAACCCTTTTGTGTATGGAGAGGTTATTGGGCCAAGAGAGACACAGATTTCCCGTATAAAGTTTTACATAGTTCTGTTTATCTGGTGACTTTTTTATTGGCAATAACAAATGTCAGGAAATACCTCTCTGTGTGCAGGATACTACTTTTAAAAATAGGGTTAAAAAAACTATTTTCTTTTAATAGTTCTCCTCTTATTCAGTGTTTCATTGATTCATCCAGAAAACTTGTTTTGAATCCCATATTGTTGTGTTACTCTTTGCTGGGAATTTTCTATTTTTTTGATCAGCATAAAGCATTAATAAATGCATGGTACTGTGCTCACTATATTCATAGCACCCACTAATAAAAAAGCAGGAGATTTGAGCTCCATTCCTGTGTGGAACAGTTGAAATATTTTTGTTCTCTAATTGTATATAGTACCTTTAAACTTTGACTATCTGGGCCTCCATGGGGGATTTGGTTGTAGTATTGGTGCTGGTCTGCTTTTGTTGACAAGAGTCACACCTAGGGCTCTGGACAGATCCCTTGATGCTTCCTGTGACTTTTGTCATATTTTCCTTTTTTTTTTTTTTTTAAGATTTTATTATTTTATTCATGATAGACACAGAGAGAGAGAGAGGTTGGTGGGGGGGCAGAGACATAGGCAGAGGAAGAAGTAGGCTCCATGCAGGGAGACGGATGTGGGACTTGATCCTGGTACTCCAGGATCATGCCTGGGCTGAAGGCAGGTGCCAAACCGCTGAGCCACCCAGGGATCCCCCTTTGTCATATTTTCCCTTGCATGACTGTACAGACTTGAGTTTTCAGCTAAAAATTCATCCAAGTGAGCCAGTAAAGCACACAAGTAATCCTTGCACTTAGGGCCTACAGAGCTTTCATTGAATAGTAATTGTGGTGGCCGTTAGTGTCATGGTTTAGAGCAGAATCTGGTATCACTCATTCATGAACTTGAATTGCCATGTAATAACAGTGTCGTCTTGTACATATTTCTTAGGCCCTCCAGGCCACCATATCCTCATCTATAAAATGGGGATAATTAACTTTTAAGGTTGGTATAAGGATTAAAGAAAGTAATACTTTTATAATATTTACTGTGGTTCCTGGTATGCCATAAATATTAGATGCTGCTGTTACTTATTTGTGCACTCAAACCACACTCTTATTTTTTCACTGTAATATTTCTACTGTCTTTTTCCTGTGTTCCAAGTATTCTGTATTACTTTGGTAATTAAAAGTCAATAAAGGTTTTACAAAAAAGGAAAGAAATTTCTAGTTCTTGAGTGTTAAACTTCAGGGACCTGTATTTATAGGCAGTGGGCAGTTGGTTACAGCCTTTTTTTGGTGGAAGGAGCCAGATGCAAAATTGATTTCCTCTACTGGTTAGAAGCAGCAGTCTGCTCAGTGCTGTTTTTTTCACTGTACCCATTAGTGGTAGAAAGGAAGTGCCATAATTGCCCAGGTGGCCTTTCTGGGGTTCAGCAGCTGGCTTAGGGGTATAAATGGACAACATCTTTTTCTTTTTTAAAGGTGTTGTTGTTATTTTTAATAAGGAGGCTCCATGCCCAACACGAGGCTTTGAACTCCCACCCCTTAGATCAAGAGTTGCATGCTCCACAGACTGAGCCAGCCAGCCATCTCAGGGGCTGAACAGACTTTGATGTGTGCATTTCCAGGCTTCTCTTGTGTTGTTTGAAGCTGAAAAGCTTGGGAATGACCAAAGTTTCTTGTGCTCTAAAATTCTTGTCTGTGCATGTAGGCTTCTTTCCTGCCCATCCCCCTCTTGTCTCTTTAGCCTTGAATGTGCATATAGACATTATTTATGTCTATGTTCACTTTAGAGTGAACACCAGGTTTTGTTTCTCCTCTCCAAGGTGAATTTTTTTTTTAAAAGATTTTATTTATTTATTCATGGGAGACAGAGAGAGAGAGAGAGAAAGGCAGAGACACAGGCAGAGGGAGAAGCAGGCTCCGTGCAGGGAGCCCGACATGGGACTGGATCCTCGGTCTCCAGGATCAGGCCCTGGGCTGAAGGTGGCGCCAAACCGCTGAGCCACCTGGGCTGTCCAAATTTTGTTTTTTGTAAATGGTGTATTTTTTTTTCAATGTCCAAATGAAATTTTTGTAAATTGTGATATAGGTGAAGGTATGGTTAAGGAAGCAACAACCATGAAGTGAATCCTTATGCAGTTTGCACTGTAAAATCCTACTTCGAATCTAGACATCTAGATATCTTAGTAAGTACTTTTCCTGTATTTAGAGTATAATCTGTTCATTATAATTTAATAGATAGTAGTTTAAGAACATAGAATCTAGTTATACTGCCTGGGTTCACATCCAGGCTCTACCACTTACCAGCTTTATGACCTTGGGCATGGCTCTTGTAAATTGAGGGTAACAACAGTACCCACTTTAAAGGGTTGTTGAAAAGATCCAGAGAGTTTTGTTGAAAAGATCCAGAGAGTTAATACAAAAAAGTGTTTAGAATCTTTTCTGGTACCTGGTAAGTGCTTCTTAAATATTAGGGGCTCTTGTTATTATGAGCACAGGCTCTGTCTCCAGCATTGTGCTAGATAATAGAGACCCTGAGAGGATCTAAAGCCCAGTGGCTGCCTGCAAGAGGCTTGTGATATTGCTGGGGGGAAGTGTTTAGAAAAAAATTAAAGATTAAATAAATGTACATGTGGTCACTTTTGCTTGACATCACCTGATAGACACACATGCTATGTAGGATTTCAGAGGAAGGGACAAGGCCATCAGGAAAGCTTTATAGGTGGCTGCCGAGCTCTGCTTATCTACCAGTGAAGAATTCTAGGAAGAGAAGTGGCCTGAGGGGAGGGAAGAGAAGCAAGGCAAGTGGTTGTCAAGGTACTTTTGGCCTGGTATGTATGATTAGTTCATTTCTGGAAGTAATCTGGGAGTGTAGTTTGATTAAACCATATAAGGAGCTTAGAAAGCCTTGGTCTTCCTGACTGGGGATCATCTCATACACCGTAAATGCTGCCTTGCCAAGGTTCTGTTGTGCTGGTGTGAGGAAGAATTCGCTGGAAGAATTGAGTCGGTGAGGGACAACCACCTGGGTTCACACCTCCTTTCTGTGCTGTGTCTTTGCAGTATGACTTCTCCTTGGAAAAGAAAACTATTGAGTGGGCTGAAGATATTAAGAAAATCCAAGAAGCCCAGCGGGAAGCAGAACGCAAGGCTGAGGAAGTAGAAGCTAAAGTGAATTCTAAGAGTGGCCCAGAGGGTGACAGCAAAATGAGCTTCTCCAAGACTCACAGTACAGCCACAAAGCCACCTCCTATTAACCCCATCCTTGCCAGCTTACAGCACAACAGCATCCTCACCCCGACTCGGGTTAGCAGCAGTGCCATGAAACAGAAAGTTCTCAGCCCACCCCACACAAAGGCAGATTTCAATCCTGCTGACTTTGAGTGTGAAGAAGACCCATTTGATAATCTGGAGTTAAAAACTATTGATGAGAAGGAAGAGCTGAGAAACATTCTGGTAGGAACCACTGGACCCATTATGGCTCAGTTATTAGACAATAATTTGCCCAGAGACGGCTCTGGATCTGTGTTACAGGATGAGGAGGTCCTGGCATCCCTGGAGCGGGCAACCTTGGATATCAAGCCTCTTCACAAACCTAATGGCTTTATAACCTTACCACAGTTGGGCAACTGTGAAAAGATGTCTCTGTCTTCTAAAGTGTCCCTCCCCCCCATTCCTGCAGTAAGCAATATCAAATCTCTGTCCTTCCCCAAACTTGACTCTGATGACAGCAATCAGAAGACAGCCAAGCTGGCAAGCACTTTCCATAGCACATCCTGCCTCCGCAATGGCACCTTCCGGAATTCCCTGAAGCCTTCCACCCAAAGCAGTGCCAGTGAGCTCAATGGGCATCATACTCTTGGGCTTTCAGCTTTGAACTTGGACAGTGGCACAGAGGTGCCAACCCTGAATCCCTCAGATCTGATCTCCCAGATGCCTTCCCTCTCTGTCTTGTCTGTGTGCACAGAAGAATCATCACCTCCAAATACAGGTCCCACGGTAAGCCTTTTAAATCCCTCTGATTTAGAGCTCTAAAGATTTCTAAATTCTGGGTAGCATTTGCTACCTCACATTCTTCTTTTCAAAATTTAGGGCAAAATGGGGACATGGCTTTATTGACCTTGTTTATGTATGTTCTGGTTATTTTCCTGAGGACAAAGGACTGTTAGCTTTGCACCTAGCCTGGTTATGTTTGCTTGTTTTCCTACCTGAATCTTTTTGGTCTTTCCTTTAAAAAGATAAATGTATATTATGTGTTAATGGATTAGTCTTTCTGCCTAATCACTTTGTTCTTTTCTCTGCTGCCTTTGTTTTTAAAGGCTTTCTTTGTAATTTTTTATCTACTTTTTCCTACTTTATTTGTTTTTTGAAGGTTGCTTGGCACTCCTCATTATATCTTCTCTGCTTTCTGCTCTCCCATCTTATTCTGCCCTGAAGGTTGGTTCTTGTGTGTACAATGATTTACCTGTGTTTTTCATCAGAACATGTGGTGCCTTAGTAGCTGGGAGGTCATTTGTATTGGAAGTCTGAGCAAAAGTAGAAATTTGTCACTTTTTTAAACTTGCAGATATTAATTCTACAATTCCTTTTTTGGCTCACTATTAAGAATTGTGCAGTTTTCTCCAAAGAGAGGGAGAAGAGAAGGTTGGAATTTGAGTTAGTGTTGAAAGATGGATAACAAAAATTGAACTTGTTATTACCCTGAAGAAAATCTGATTTTGGCACACAAAAAGGTTGCAGGTGCAGTGTGGTTCCTTTATTTGTCATAAAATGTAGTCTTAGCTCCTGATGTGGTTTCAGCAGCACAGAACAGTATGTTACTGCATTCTAGAATAGAAATCATAAAAGTCCAGGAACTTTTTGCTATACCAGTTCACAGATTTTTAACGTGATGGCATATCAAGAGACCATTTAGAGCCAGAGAGGAGCCTGATTGTATTGGTGGGATATCTGTCAGAGACCTTGATAAGCCGATAGAAAGATGAGCCTTGGCCTACTTTAAAGTAAGTGCAAAGTCCCAAGAGTAGCATTCTTGGTAAGTAATTGTCTCTCTGTGTGAGTGCTTGCATTGTCAAAGAGCTCTCTGCTGTTTATAAACTTTTGTAGACCTTGGCCTAGATAAACTTGACTGTGCAGAACACTCTGTGTTATCTCTTAGTAATGTACTTCACCCTCCTACTTCCTGGTCAGTAGGATACTCTTCATGACTCATTGTATGGTTTAGAGAAATCAAAAGCACTCTGGGGAAGATCCTCAGCCTCAAATCTCCTTTAAAATTACAGTGACCATTAAGAGGCCAAAGCTGATGAACTAATCAAACCAGAACACCTGTCACTCTGATCTGATTGTGGAGTTTCTTTTGGGTCCATTCATTTCAGGGTAAGGTGCGGGGGGGTTGGTTTCTTGCTGGCTTGGGGACTTTCTGTCTTCAAGGGGCAAATAGAGCTGAAGTTCTGGTGGTTTGTTTTTTTTTTTTTTTTTCTGGTGTTTTTCTAAGAAAGTCATGACCCTTATCCCCAAGAAGCAAAGCCTGGTTTTCTTCTATCTGTCTTAGTCTCTGAGGCTCATACTGAGAACCTTTCCCAGTGAACAAAGCACTTCTCTTCAGGATAGTTTGTGACTGCAGGGTGAGCGGAGTGGAGTGGTGGTCAACTGGGCTGCATACACCCTTTATGAAGGAACTCTGAGGGAAGTGGTCCTAGAGTTTGGTTCTTGTTCGCTGTTTCAGGCCCAATGTGTGGGTCTCACTCTTCAGATTCTGATTTTATGTTTTACTGTTTATATAAACTAGTGTTAGAAGTTAAGAAGTCCATGTGATCATTTTGAGAAGCATCATCTTGTAATGTGCCCTTCTGAGACCAGCATAGAATTGCTAGCCTGTCTTTTCCCACTACATGTCAGCCTTTTGTGGGCCTTGCTCTGCTTATTGGTTAGGCTCATTTTGCTATTGGGTTCTCTTTCTCCAGATATGGAAACATTCCTTACTCTTCCACAGTTGTTTCAGCAAAATACTTCCGCTCTTTCCTTATACCTCTGAGTTATGTATTTACTAATTTTAAATAAGCATTACAATAGTGCCAGTTTGCTTTGAAAGTATATTTTAAATAATTTTTGACATATAGACTCTCAGCTTTTAGGTGTTCAGATCTGTTTATCTTTTCTTCTGTTACCATTGATTTAATTCTTACAAGGCCTCTATCTCTAGATTTTTAAAATGAAATTTTTTTATCAAAGTAATACAAGCACATTGGAATCATCACATTTACTTCTTAAAAAAGATTTTATTTATTTGAGAGAGAACATGAGAATGAACAGGGGGAGTAGCAGAAGAGTGGAGAGGGAGGGGAAAGAATCTCGAGAAGACTCATCACTGAGTGCAGAGCCCCAACCTCGACACAGGGCTCAATCTCACAATCCTGAGATCATGACCTGAGCTGAAACCAAGAGTCAGATGCTTAACCAGCTGAGCCACTCAGGCTCATTTATTTGTTTTAAAAATTTTATGTATTTAAGTAATCTCTGCACTCAGTGTGGGACTTGAA
This sequence comes from Canis aureus, assembly GCF_053574225.1. NCBI lineage: Eukaryota > Metazoa > Chordata > Mammalia > Carnivora > Canidae > Canis > Canis aureus. Next base: position 52,670,881 of record NC_135620.1, read on the forward strand.
GTCATGACCCCAAGATCAAGAGTCGCATGCTCTTCTGACTGAGCTAGCCAGGTGCCCAATTGAGTCATATTTAAAAGGCCCATATTGGGCTCCTTGCTCAGGAGGGAGGCTCCCTGCTCAGAAGCAGAGTTCGCTTCTCGCTCTCCCTCTCCTTCTCCCTCTCCCTTTCACTTGTGCTTGATCTCTCGCTCACCCTCAAATAAATGAATAAAATCTTTAACCCTCCCCTTTTTAAAAAAGATTATTTTAGAGAGAGTGAGTGAGTGGGGAGAGGAAGATTCCCACTCTGTGCTGAGCACAGAGCCTGATGTGGGGCTCCATTTCACGACCTGAGATCAGGACCTGAGCTGAAACCAAGAATTAATTGGTCACTTAACACCTGCGCCACCCAGATGCCCTTAAACTTTTTTTTCTTTAAGATTTTATTTATTCATGAGAGAGAGAGGGAGAAGCAGGCTCCATGCAGGGAGTCTGACGTGGGACTCGATCCGGCGTCTCCAGGATCAGGCCCTAGGCCGGAGGTGGCGCTAAACCGCTAAGCCACCGGTGCTGCCCGCCCTTAAACTTTTTTTAATGAAGTATAAACTCCCCTGATTTTTAGCATTCCTGTGCTTTTCTGTGTTCTTCCACTTTAGAGTGCACCACCCTGCCATAGCTTTTGAGATCTTCCATTTCTGGAGATTTTTACATTTATTCATGGTGTGCCATGCTTTGTTCATTGATTATGCTTGGCCCTCCTGGATCCTTTCAAACAGGCTGTGAGATGTGGGATGCCTGGGTGGCTCAGCAGTTGAGTGTCTGTCTTCTGCTCAGGGCATGATCCCAGGGTCCAGGATCAAGTCCCGCATTGGGCTCCTTGCAAGAAGTCTGTTTCTCTCTTTGCGTCTCCCATGAATAAACAAAATCTTAAAAAAAAATTTAAAATCTGAGATGTTTTTCATATTTTGTTTTTTCCTTTTCTGGAATTCCTGTAACTGGATGTTGGACCTCCTTGACTGTTATAATTTGCTATCCTTTTCTATATTATTTCCTATCTCTGTCTTACTTTAAGAGAATTTAAAAATTTTTCATTTTTTAAAGTCATCTCTAAAGTTTGATGCTCAAACTCCTGACCCCAAGATTAAGAGTCACATGCTCTACTGACTTAGCCAGGTGCCCCCTCTTTATGTTTTACTTTCTAGATATATCCTTGACTATCATAATTTTTTTTTTTAATCTCAGCCTTTTTTTCTTTTCTTTTTTTTTTTAATTCATGAGAGACAGAGGCAGAGACATAGGTAGAGGGAGAAGCAGGCTTCCTGTGGGGATCCCGATACAGGACTTGATCCCAGGAACCCTGAGCCAAAGGCAGATGCTCAACCACTGAGCCACTCAGGCATCCCAAATTTCAGCCTTTAAAAAAAATTTTTTTTTATTCATTTATTCATGAGAGACACACACAGAGAGGCAGGGACACAGGCAGAGGGAGAAGCAGGCTCCATGCAGGGAACCCGCAGGACTCAGTCCTGGGACTCTAGGATCACATCCCCAGGCCGAAGGCAGCGCTAAACCGCTGAGTCACCTGGGCTGTCCTTCTCTTTCTCTAGATTAAATTTCAGCCTTTTAAATAAAATTTTACTCTATCATATTTTAAATTTCCAACTGCTTTGTTTTTTCCCTCTTTTGGTTTGGTGTCTCTGGCTTTGTGTTCACATTTAAAAGTGAGGCACTTAAAAAAATTAACGATGCAGGGACTGTATGTGTTGGGGTGTGTTTGCCAATTATTAAGCTTTCCTGTAGGTTGGTTAGTAGGCTTTGGGGGACTGCAAAATGTCAACACAGAACATTTTGAGAGCTTACAGTTGCACCTGAGAATTCTCCTTGAGGGTTAAGGAAGGCTGGGGAAGGGTAGTGTGTAGACTTTTAATTAAATCTCCTTTTGGTTTTTACACCTTACTCTGCCATGCGCTGTGCTGTGCCTTGTGTCCTTATTTTAGTCCTAGAGACTGAACCTTCTACCTACCTCCTGAAGAGGATTGGGGGAGAGGAGGACGTGCCTAAGGGTTTTATTGCTCTGATCACTTGCTTTGTGCCCTTGCTTTATTCCAACAGTACCTGCTCCTCCCAAATGCTGAAGCGCAGCCCTCTCAGGAGTTTGAGGAGCTAATGAACTGACTCTCCTTTCTCCCACGTATTTATAACTTCATTGCTTCTGCTTAGTTACCATAGCTCCATTAGCATTCCAAGTTCTAAAATTTCATTGAAATATATTGTCCACTGCTGTTCCCTCTTTCTTTGACCTTAAATATTAATAGTTTTGTTTTATTATTTCAGTGGGCTTTGGGGAAGGAGAATCAGGGTCACTTTGCTGTGTTAAATTCTCTCTTTGAAATCCTAATAGACCTCCATTTATTCTACAACTGATGAGTAGGGCCCTGTGAATGCCAAGCCTAAAGCTAGGCCCTGGGAATTCAGAAATACATGTGACATGGTAACTAACCCCTGGGAGTTCACATTAACATACTGTGACGTGGTGAGTACTGTGTCTGCAAGATGAACAAACCCTATTTGGCTGTTGGTATTCTCAAGTCCAGGTAGACTCTGCCCCTGAAGAGGCTGGTGTGATCCAGTCGCTGTCCTTGTTGTGACTCTTAGGAGTTAATGACTGAGCCCTTTGACTGGGCTGCCAGGGGTGCTGTGTGTGAGGTAGGGAGGGGGAGACAATGGGCTTTGAGGCCTGTAGTCTTGACTTTTCCCAGCTGACTTAGAAGAAAGTATCTGGTCATAGCTATATCATTTTGAGTGTCTTTCTGAGACCAGGAGTCTGTGCTGCTTGCCCACCCCCACTCCCCACAAAGGAAGTAAAATTCTGTTGAAAGAAATGCTTTTCCTGGTTCTTGGGAGCTAGGACAAACTGTAAATAAAACAGCTGTGACCTTGTTCATGTTGGTTTGGTCCTTTGGCCTGAGAATGAGGGGCCTTCAGGCCTTGGGTCTGAGTCATTATCAGAAGTGGTGGGCGGAGTCATGGGATTCTACCCACCAATCAAACTGAGGTTAATAGGGTCCGATGGCAGGGAGCAGCTGCCTACGGCTGCCTACGGGGCAGTCGAGGCAGGGTCCTGGAGTCACATTTCCTTCCTTGAAGGCCCCGCCTGGTGTGACTAATAGTCCCTCAGTCTTGGCTCTGTAGTATGGCAGCTGTGGCAGGGAACCGGATCCTTGTAGCTCATGGTGTGGGGCAGAGGTGGAGTGCCCTCGAAGCCCTGAGCCCCTGAGCCGGCCATGCAGGGGAACGTGCGGCACGTGCAGTCTCTGCCCAGCCCAGGGATAGGAGCAGGAATAGACACATTGTTGGGAGAGAGTCAGCCCCAGAGTTAGGGTTGTCTGAGGTGAATGATCTTTTTAGGACTCTGACATACAACAGCCTGAGAAACGGATAATGGAGCCCTGGAGAGAAATCATAGCAGCCGTCTTGCCATTAGTCCCATGGGCAGCCTCAGAACTTCTCTCATTCAAGCCCAAGGGATTTGAACACATGTTGCTCTTGTGGTATTTTCTCATTCTGGGATGAGCCCAGAGGGCAGTCACAATTTCAAGTGTCTTCCCAGTTTTTTTCCCTTGTGTGGTGTTACCTTACTGTTCTCCAGGATGTCTGGCCAGCAACCTGGCTCTTTCTTGCAGGCAGACTGTTTAGGAGTTTAATTAGTGTCAGAAATGGCAAGCCCCTGGACTGGGCTACTTCAGTGACCTGTCTTCTGGGACCTCAGTCTTCTTTCTTCCTGCCTGATCCTCTTGTTTCTCCACCACCAGGTCACACCTCCTAATTTCTCAATGTCACAAGTGCCCAATGCTCCCAGCTGTCCCCAGGCCTATTCAGAACTGCAAACACTGTCCCCCAGTGAGCGGCAGTGTGTGGAGACAGTGGTCAACATGGGCTACTCATATGAGTGTGTCCTGAGAGCCATGAAGAAGAAAGGAGAGAATATTGAGCAGGTGAGTGGTTGGTTGGCTGGTTGGTGATGGTGGGATCAGCCTGGAGAGAGGTCCTAGAACAGTGTCCTGCTTGTATCCTAGAGCCCTATCACACTCAGCCCCAGCGTTGTGAGTTGGCATGACTCGGCAATTTGTCCGGGGAAACTCACGCCCTCAGCATAGTGCTTCTACTTAAGGGGCTGCTCTGGGACCTAGGCTGGAGAAAAGCCCTGGGAGTATTTGAGCCATTGGACTGTTCTCTACCCCTCCTGAGAGGGCACACTAGGCTTGAGGTATGGTCAGATGTCTCCTAGAAACGTTTATCTTGTCATAGCTGCCCCAGAGTGTTCCAAAATAGGGTACTGGAGTCCTAAACCTTGGGGCCATTTCTGACGTGGCCTTTTTGTTAGAATATCCTGCCCAGGCTGTGGAGTTGACATTATGGGAGACGGGAGTCAGTTGTGACAGGAATTCCTTTGAAAAATGACTGCTCGTGTTTAGAAGGGTGTGCCTACCTATTCAGCAAATAGTCACTGAGGTCCTGTTGTGTTAGATGCGGTTCACAGTAGAAAATCAAGTCCTATCCAGAATCTAATAGCGAGGTGGGGAGCAGACATCACACTTGCTGGCTTGTGTAAGACTCTTGGGAAGCACCGAAAAGAGTGGTAATAGATCCTCAAACCTCCTTTTCTTTTCTTAAGATTCTCGACTATCTCTTTGCACACGGACAGCTCTGTGAAAAGGGCTTCGACCCTCTTTTAGTGGAAGAAGCTCTGGAAATGCACCAGTGTTCAGAGGAAAAGGTAGGACCTTTTGTGTTTTATAGGAACCCTCTGGAAAGGAGGGACAAAGTAGTTTTCCTCTGGCCAAGAACCCTCTTTCCCTACCAGTGACTGCAGACAGAAGTAGTCAGAATGCATTTTCTCTCAAGTGTCCAGATAGGCATTCAGCTAGTTTGGGTTGTTACGTTTGACGAAGCACTGGGTTGAAGACTGTCTAGAGTCCCAGGGAAAGGAAAGGGAAGGGAAAATGGAAATGACCTGGGCAAAAAGCTAGACTTTTGGATGACTGGGGAGATCTATAGTCTCTTTGCCTAGCCTGCTCTCTGGAGAGCAGCTGTTTCTGGGTTCAGTATCCTGCCTTGGTGTGAGTATGGATTTTGGTTAGTGGGACCCATGAGTCAGCAGAATTTGGAACTGGGCATAGTTTCTGAAGGATGAGTTATACCATCAACTAGTCTGCCTTGGCTTCCTCCACAGCCACCCTCTGCTTGCTGGGAGACCTCAGAGAGACTCAGGAGGCTTTGGCAAAAGATGCAGATTCCTCCCAAGCAGCCCCCTATATGGACATTCCTCCACCCCGCTTTGTGCCCAGACCCCTTTCTTCAATCTTTATTTTCTTCTATCCCTTAGATGATGGAGTTTCTTCAGTTAATGAGCAAATTTAAGGAAATGGGCTTTGAACTGAAAGACATTAAGGAAGTTCTGCTACTACACAACAATGACCAGGACAATGCTCTCGAAGACCTCATGGCTCGGGCAGGAGCCAGCTGAGACCAGGCTGCATAGGCCCTGCCATGGAACCACCCCTGCAGGAGGCGCTGAGGAGCCCACGTGTAGGGAAGGAGAGGGGGGCACACTTCCCGATTTTCTTTTGGGGGTGGAAGGTCAGGTGTGGAGACTGTGCTTGCCAGTCTCTGAGCTGGGGAAAAAGTAGGAAAGATTGGGGCATGTGAATGCCTCTAGCACTGCCCTGGCTCCTTCCATATTAAACATGTTTGTATTTTGAGAAGTGTCCTTCCCACCTCGGCCCTCCAGAGAAACCCTCCCTGGTCCTTCTGGAGTCTGTACGTCCTCAGCTGAAACCTGGCTCAGCTGCCAAAAGGAGGCAGGGAGAAGGGGTGGGAGGGCCAGACTCAGTGCTGCTTTAGGGCTAGATGCTTCCCTCCCCTGCCCCGGTGGACTGAACTCTTAATCCAAGTTGAGTGCAATTGAAAGGTTCTTCCAGGGTTTTTTTTTTTTTTTTTTTTCTTAACAAAGTCTCTTAGTGTTAACACTGGTTCTGCAACGTCTCTGAGGTGCAAAGAATGCCCTTTCCATGTGGGGCGCTGAGTTTGCCTCTTTTGCCAGGCAGTTACCATGCTTCCCTGCCCCAGCCTGTTTCTTTTGGCTTGATTTGGACCACAGTCTTCTGCTACCCAGGATTTTAGAGCCCCCTGCTCTAGAAACTGTCGTCAGTTTAAGAAATCATTGGCTCCTTCCCAGCACAGAGTGGGGGAGAAACAGGCTGCAGTACAGTAGCCCAGCACTAGCTCCACCTCGGTTCTCCTTGGAGAACGGCCTCTCCCCCCAGCCCCCTGCTCTAGGATGACACGAGTAACACCTAGTCATAGAAATCAGTCTCTTTCATTTGTTTTATATTCTGTTGTACATCATTAAAGATCTAAATACAAAGGATATACAGTCTTGATGAATCTAAAGTAATTTGCTAACTATTTTGATTCTTCAGAAAACTACTAATAAAAATCTAAAAGGTATGTCCTGCTGTGATAATTTTATTGCCAAGTGCTATTTTATTGAGGGGGTGGGGTGGGTGGGGAAGGAATTCCTGCTTCCATTTGCTGGGGATGAAAACAGGTACTAACCATTTTCTGTCTTTTTAGTACTTTCTTCTCACTCTTAGGTCAGTGGGACCCAGGAGCTGGCCCTGCAGTCAGCCCTGGCTTTTGGTTTGCAGAGCAGGCCCAAATGAGGATCTGTTAAAAACTTGACCTAACTCAGTCTCTGGAACCAAGGACAAGCCTTCCTGCCAGACTAACTGTGGAGGTGAAACAGGCTGGGCCTTTGGGGCAATCATTCAGAAATGAGGAAGTCCCTTTTCCCATGAGACCCATCAGGCATTTATGTGCTGTGTGCCACAGTCAGGGCTGGATTCAGACTGCTTCACTAGCTCTCAGTGCTGCTGCTGTAGCTGAGAACTAAAGTCCAGAGTCCTCCCTGAAGTTTCTTGTCCTTATGCTTAATGCCATCCCACAGTCCCTCTTGTGCTCTTGGCTGGGAGTGGGTCTCTAATTCTAGTGATCCGATAAGGAGAATGCAGAACTTTTGGGCCAGGAAACTGGGAAAAGGCCGCCCTCTAGTGCTCAGATCAGGCAAAGGGTGGCAGGATTGGCAGGCTGAGAAAGCCAGTTGGCCCTTCTCGTACCTTTTTAATTAAGCCCTCTTTTTAAAACCTTAAAAAGGTATCCTTTCCCTGTAAGAAACTGAAGCTTCACACATTACAGTGGGCATCAGGGCCAAGGCTGTGACATATGCATCTTATCTGACCCAAAGTGGCCCTAGCAAGTGACAGACCACTTTGTATTTGTCTTGAGCTTCCCGATGAAGATATACAGCAGGCAGAACTCATGTTGAAGGGGTGTGTGTATAAAAATGCAACCTCAGAGTCTTGGACTGTTGACTAGAGCACTCCGTGCCAAGATACTACTGAACACAGGCCCTTGAGAGGGACTGCACAACCAGGATGATGCTGGATAAAAGGTAAGGTGAGGAGATAGACCTGCACAAGATCCTCCACTTCTTCACCTTTGCCACGAAAGGGCGTGGCAGGTGAGCCAGGAACTGCTACAGGAGGATGAGTGCTATTAAGAGAGTAATGCAGTGATGTGAGCACTCTCTTCTGTGTCTGAATTGCAGGAAGGGAGGGGAACTGGGGACACGAAGCCTGTCCCACCAGTCTCCAGGAGCTAATGGGGTAGGGTGAGCTCTGCCTCAAGTGTTTTACTAGTTTTTGGCCAAGTCTTGAAGAATAGTATTCAGCTAACAAAGCCCCTGAGTTCACGTTTTTTTTTGTTTGTTTGTTTTTGTTTAGTTCACGTTTTCTTCCCCAGCTTGTTACCTCTGACCTCTAGGTTACCACTGACCCACCCCATTCTTTGATCCTCAAATTTAGACACATCCACAAGGTTATCAGACCCAAGTGTGTTTCCCCCACCCAGACAAAATACTCTTCTAGCCCCATATTAAGGGTTTAGAAGGGGCATATTAAGTTTTTTTAGCCTGCTCTGTCCTTCCTTCCAGATGTTCCTGTGCTTGGAATTGTGCTGGGGCCTAGTCAAGGCCATGTGTGGCTGGGGTGGGGAGAGAGGCTAGTAGGCAGGACTGCGGAGTGGGTTCTAGGATTTGTAGGAAGGACCCGCCAGCGCCTGGGAATTCAGTACAAGTTTCTGAGCTGCCCCCATCACCTCATACTAGATCTTGTTCTAAGACACCACTGTCCTCTCAGGGACTGTGGTCGGCCTGTGGCAGGTCAGGTACAGCTGAAGCTGGCTCCTCAGACTCTGGATGCACTTGGATTTCAGAGCCAGGATTTCATCCAGCTGGGTCACAAAATCTTCAAAATCCTGAGAAAGGAAACAAAGGACAAATATGGACTTTTGCTTTTGCTGGCTTTTTCTGCCAAGGATCTGCTTTTCTAGTCCCTTTTCTTGCAGGAAACTTTGAGAGCCTAGGCCCTTCCTTCAGGTGGAAAGTCTGCAGGATAATCACTGTGGCACAGAGTAAGGCTCATTTCTCTGCATTTGAAAAACTTAAAAAAAAAAAAAAGATTTTATCTTTATTCTCTAAACCCAATGTGGGGCTCAAACCTACAACCCCAAGATCAAGAGTCGCACACTTCAGACTGAGCCAGCCACTCACCCCTGCATTTTAGCAACTTCTATGTAGATAGGTATTTTGCAGGGCAGAGGGGTATTTTTGTAAAAGTGCTTCTAGTTAGGGGCGCCTGGGCGGCTCAGTCAATTACGTGTCCAACTCTTGATCTCAGCTCAAGTCTTGACCTCAGGATCCTGAGTTTAAGCCCTGCATTGGGCTTCACACTGGGCATGAGGCCTACTTAAAAAAAAAAAAAAGTACCTCTGGTCTGCATGTGGCATGTCACTTACCATCACAGGGAGGGGCTCCAGCAAGCCAAATAAAAAGGCGGAATGGCAAAGGATGGAAACATTTTAGCCTGAAAATGGGAAGTGCAGCACCATCTCCCACCTATCCTTGCACCTGCTTGAGCTATGTCAGAGGAATGGTAAGAGGAGCCCCAAGTTCTCTTAGAGTACGATGGCAGACCTTACTTCAAACACAACCACAGCAAACAAGGATGGCCAGCAGACTACCTGTGGGCTAATTCCCAAGAGCCCCCAAGTGTCTAGCCAAAACCACTTACATTAAGAGCCAGCTGGCTCAGCAGGGTCTCCTCCTTGAAGCCCAGTTCTGCCATTCTATCCAGCTGTTCCTGGTGTGCTTGGATGACCACCTGCCTGGAACACCAGAGGGAACACTGTGATCCTCTGGGCCTCCCATCTTTCCCAGGCATCTTTTCTGGAGCTGAGCCTCATTTTCTGACCAGGAGCTGCCCCTGCCCAGAGTGGTCAAAGCTTGGACTAGGGCCAGCCCACCACCACCTCCTCCCGTCACCTGTTCTTCTCCAGATTCGTCTAGGGATGAGAATGTACCAAGAAGATACTGGAAAGGGGGCTTCTCGACTGTTCCTGGCTCCCCAGCTACCCTGAGGAACAGGGATGAGTGCTGCTTCTCCTTTACAGGAGCTGCCCCAAGCTTCCCTGCTAAAAGGCTCAAGGCTGTGACCACTGTAGCTGACATGCTTGGCACAAGGTGGAGCCTACTGCCTCCCCTGCCTGCCATCATTTCTACTTCCTATGGGGAGTCCCAGCACTAAAGTAGGGGATTTGAGCTAGTAACTGGAGGATCTGACTTTTGTCAGACCTTACTGATAGTGTCCTGGGACAGGTGGGCACTTCACCTATACATCCCTGCAAGTCCTTCTCTTTGTCCACGGCCTAGCCTGAGCCCCAGTGAGCAGCAGGTACACAGCTGGCCTAGATCTTAGGAGCCCTAGCAAAAGCTGTAGCCTCTGTTCCCATATACCCACTATCTCCCCGGCATCTCACGCTAAGGGACCCTGCTGGATCTTTCTCTATACTTTCTCTTTGCTGCACTATCCAAAGCATCCTTTGGGGAAAGCAGCACAAATCACCAGTCCCTGTTTTTGACCTTTGCCATCCTGGAAGGTGCCCACCTTGCCTTGGTTCTGAGGGCACCAGGCTGCACCTGGTATGCCTCTGGGCAGCCCTTCCAGGAACACAGACCCAACAGAATGAAGAGGATTCCGATCTCACCACAGGTCACAGGCTTGCTGAAGGGGACAGATCCTCCCTTTTCTCACTTAAGTCCCAGCTTTCCCAGACTCGGAGTCACCCACCCTGGCAAGCCTGCTTCCTCAAAAAGCTAGAGAAAAGCCTCTTAGTTTTAGTATATCTCTGACACTGAACCAGTAGTAGCCATTCCCAGAAGAGACATATGTTAGGCTGGGGTGGAAAGGGGTGCCAAAGGGGCTCAAGTCTTGGGGAGAATTCCAACTTACTGTGCATGACCCAGGGTGAGCTGATGGAGTGTCCCTGTAGTCTTTGGAGAGCAGCCAGGGACCAAGGGAGAGCCTGGCCTTGCTAAGCACCTTGGGATTGGCCTGTATTTGAGCCACATGATGTCCCTGTTGTAGCAGGGCAACTTGATGGGATCTCTGGACAAACTTACTAGCTCCTGCCAACCAAGTCCTGTTGGATGTTTTCTTTCCTGGGCCCACGGCTGGTCAGCCATATCATTACTTTCTGTTTGTGGGGTGAGTATAGTTGCAGGGTGGGGTCCTCCAGTATGTATGGTGAAGGGCTTTCCTGGGAACTCCTGGAAACTGCTCAGCTCTGTTGCCTCAGCATCAGCATCATACTGCTGGCTACCCATCTGTTCTTGGGAGGAGTGTGCAGTCTCTCTGCTCTGGCTGACCTCCTCTAGGTCAGCCTCACTGAAGGGCAGCTTGTCAGGTGGGTGCTGACGGATGGGTGATGGAGACAGAGCTGGAAGACTGCCACCAGGCTTATTGTCAGGGGGAGATGATGAGAGCCACAAGTGCCCAGTTGCCAAAGACACTGGTAGGAGTGCCTTTTGATCATCAGATGACATTGTGTGGCCCATAGGTGGGCCCTCTGTTGCTTCTAGACTGTGAGCAGTCTCATCCTGGGCCAGCTGCTCCGAGGGAAGAGGGCCCTCATCGTCTGTGTTCTCTAGGAGGGACACAGTGAGGGGAGCCATCAGTCCAGAAGCACATTCAGAGCAGGTGCCTGATTCCCCTCTATGGTCTTCTTGGTAAGGGTAACCGTTTTTTAGTGTTTTGGTCACCAGAGTTGGGCTGTCTTGTCCATCTTCTCTAAGAGGTGTGCTGACCGTATTTCTTTGGTCTGCAGCTCCTTGAACTGCACCATGGGATAGTGACAAAGGGAAGCCATCTTCCTCCGGGGATAGTGAACTAACCTCAGCCTGCTCAGGAACCTCACTTCTGAAAGTATTCTGTCTGAGATCAGAGGCTGGGCCACCGTCTCTTTTTTGGCCATGTACAAAGTCTATCTGTGAGCAGTAAGGCTTCTCTGCCAAGTTGTCTCTGGGAGAAAGACCCAAGGAGGTAGATTCCTCCTCTCTGCTCCAGTCCAAGGGCACCTTACTTGGGCTGAGGCCATGACTGAGTGCTGCTCTTCTATGGTTTGTGGGGTCCCTGGAGTACATCCAGTTTCCAGTTAGGCCCTTTTCATCACCATCTGTCCTGGGGTTAAAAAGCAGACTCTGCTGCCTTTCGGCCACCTGCTCCTCAGGGCCTTGCTCCCTCTGATGAAGGAAGAATGAGCCTTCGCTATCCTCTAGGGTGCTTCTCTGCTCTGTGGTCCTCTGACTGGAGACATGTGAAAAAGAATCTTCACTGAAATCGCTGTCATCGAGGTCCTCGGCTTGGGCTCCATCCTGGCTCTCAGAATGAGAGCAGAAGGGAGGAGGGGTCTCAATCTGGAGCTGCCCCTCTAGGGGCCTGTACTGGCATAAAAACCGTTCCAGTGGTTGGTACTTTAACTTTTGCTGGAGGAGAGGTGGCTGCTGGAACTGCTGGTGATAAAAGCGCAAGTGTTCCTCCCTCTCCTTTTGATGTGAAGGGATGTTTGTCCAAGTTTCAGAGGCAGACCTGGCAGATGTGCTCCCCTGGCTGCCCTGATTGTGTTCTGCTGAGTGCTGGGGCCTGCCAGAAGAGAGCTCGGCCGGTGACACTAGCTGCTTCTGCACAGGCCGCACAGTCTGTCCTGGCTTGCACTTGGAGGGCAGCTTACCATGTGCTGGGGCTTCTCTTGGGCCAGGGGCCCTGCTTTCCCACCTGTGGGCAGTTTTGTTGCCCATTTGATTTTTCTCAGAGCATAATGACACAGACTCTTCTGCCCTTTTTCTGGCTAAATGTCCAGACCGTGTAGCTCCTCTGGGAGGGCTAGTTTGAATGCCCCACTCTTGGGGAAGACTCCTTCTGGATCCACCCCTTTTACCGGGAACTTTAGGTACAGGAGCAAAAGGGATGTTGGGTGGGTGGCTGGCCAGAGGATGGGCTTTCCCTCTCATAGAACCAGGAGATGCTGTGAATGTCTGCTGAAGTCCCAGCTTGACCTTTTTGGGAGAACACTTGTCCCCTGGCAGGGCCATAGGGGAGCTCTGAATTCGTTTTGGAGAAGAATTTCCAGAGGTCCGATTTTGACTGGTAGCTGAAGCACAACATTTAATGCCTTTCTTTAGTTCTTTGACCCTGTAAATTACCATTTTATGTTAAATGTATAGTCTTGCATGCTCCTTAATTCCTTTTTATACTTTTCAAAAACCAAAGAAAAGTATTACTAAAAAAGATGGTGTAGCCTGTGGCTATAACATACCCAACATTCTATGATCAGAAGTTCTGGAAATCACCTCAGTCCCATGGGATGGGCCAGGGAAGCTAGTCTCAGAACTGTACTACATCTAGGTAGGGCCCACACGGGCCTTCTTGAAGATGGGCCAACTCAGGAGCCTGATGTCACCTACTACTCCACAGGCAGAGCCCACTTTTCCCACAATCTACCTCCCTTCAGGCTTCTCTAAGAAAATGAGTTCTTCAAACTTGTTGGGTGCTCAGGAAGCAAAACCCTCTGGAAATAAACAGGCTTATGCTAATTAAAGGAAAAGTGACTTGTCTATTCCTAGTGTTTCTCAACCTTTGCACTAGTGGTATTTGGAGCCAGATAATTCTTTTTTGTAGGGAGCTGTCCTGTGCACTGTGGGATGTTTAGCAGCATCTTTAGCTTCCACCCACTAAATGCCAGTAGCACTTCTCTCTAGTCATGACAATCAAAAATGTCTCCAGACATATACTCTATTTATTCCAAATGGGAATTTTAGAGAGGATGGAAAATCCAGAATTAGGTCTCTGCTAGGATTCCATTGTCAGGATAGTCTCTTAGCTCTGTGATATTTAAAAATGCTCTAAGAATTTAGAATTACAAGGTGACATCAAGTAAAAATGTGACTCTTCAGTGGTTTGTAAATTCTTCATTAAAATCCTCTAGGAGGGAGCAGTACTTCTGCCTGGGGGCTCCCATTAAATGTCTCTTCCCCTTTTTTTTTTTTTTTTTTACTTTACTTATTTGTGTGTGTGTGTGTGTGTGTGTGTGTGTGTGTGAGAGAGAGAGAGAGAGAGAGAGAGAGACAGAGAACATGAGGAGAGAGAGGGGCAGAGGAAGAGTGAGAAGCAGGCACCTCGCTGAGCAGGGAACTCGATGAGAGGCTCGATCAGGACTCTGGAATCATGACCTGAACCAAAGGCAGATGCTTAACTGACTCAGCCACCCAGGTGTCCCTCCGTTGTTTTGGTTTTAATCCAATCCTTACTTGTAGCCAAATGACTCCTCTGGCCATTTCTGAAAACCAAGATAATAAGCCTGATACTGAGACTTTTTTTTTTTTTTAATATTTTATTTCTTCATGAGAGAGACACACACACACACACACACAGAGAGAGAGAGAGAGAGAGAGAGAGGCAGAGACACAGGCAGAGGGAGAAGCAGGCTCCATGCAGGGAGCCTGACATGGGACTCGATCCCGGGTCTCCAGGATCACGCCCTGGGCCAAAGGCAAGTGCTAAACCGCTGAGCCACCCTGGGATCCCCTGATACTGAGACTTGATTTAAATCTTCCCTTTAAGTCTGAGAGCCAAGGCAGGCAGGTAACATAGCTAAGCAAAGAGATGTAGGATGTGACTAAAGACACATGTGGGGACGCCTGGGTGGCTCAGCGGTTGAGCATCTGCCTTTGGCTCAGGGCATGATCCCGGTCCCAGGATCAAGTCCCACATTGGGCTCCCCGTGAGGAGCCTGCTTCTCCTCTGTCTTATTCTCTCATGAATAAATACAGACATACAGAGAGAGGCAGAGACACAGAGAGAGGGAGAAGCAGGCTCCATGCAGGGAGCCCGACGTGGGACTCGATCCTGGGTCTCCAGGATCAGGCCCTGGACCGACTAAAATCTTAAAAAAAAAAGAAAGAAAGAAAGACACATATATCCCACAGGCCTTTGTTTAGGTGTTGCAGTAGGGCATACATACAAGGAAATAAGCTGAGAGGTACCACAGTAAGTCTAGATGGTTCCAAGTTACTTCTTGTTATAAAAATCTTAATTATTTTAGTTTCATTAAGAGAGAAATACCAAAACTTCTCCCTAGGAGTCACAGTAAATAATTCTAGAAAGCTGAGTGCCAGAAGGAATCCTACAGGTAATTTGGTCATTGATGCTAAATGCTTTCAATATACTCTCCCTGTCCCCAAAATCACTCCTATCACTGAGCTCTTCTGATAGATGTATACCTATTAGGGGTCTAGCTGGAACTTTATCTCTGGAGTCCTTAGCAACATTCTTCTAGTATATAGAAAGAAGAAATTTTATATCAGAAATTTTTAAATAAGCAATAAAATCATTGGTATGTATATAGATTATTACCTAAATTTCATTAGGTCTCATTTAAGCACATAAAACAAACGGCTTTCATTCATTTTTTTTTTGTTTTTGTTTTTTTTTTTCATTCATTTTTAATAATTTATTAGACCGCTTCAAATTGGAAAAGATTTCTATTATACTTTTTCTGTTCTTTTTAAAGTTAAACTTATGTCACATAATTTCTCAATTATACTTAATACTTCTCCTATGAGAAAGGGTTATTTTCATCTTCCTTTACTGAGGCACTAAGAGAGATGTCTTGTTCTCTGCTCTTAATGATGAAGTTCTTACTCTAAGCAACTGGTAACAATGTCTGTGATTTTGGTGAGTGGGTGGGCTTATGAGAAAAGATTGGTTTACTATTAACTGTTGAAGCTGGCTGATGGATACATGGGGGTAAAAAATTTCAAGCCATATTGGTTTTTTGGAAACAAGTTTGGATCATTTCATATCTTCTATCTAATTTCAGTTCATGAAGTAGCCTTTTTTCTAGATTTATTTGAGACAGACAGTGAGAGAGAGCGTGTGAGAAGGGGGAGGAGCAGAAGGAGAGGGAAAGAGAATCTCAAGCAGATTCCAAGCTGAGTGCAGAGCTGAACTCCGGGCTCTGTCTCATAACCCTGAGACCATGACCCGAGCCAAAGCCAAGAGTCAGATGCTTAACCAACTAAGCCACCCAGGTGCCCTGTGAAGTAGCCTTTCTTCTAGCAGTACTAGTGTGCAGTACTAAAATATTACTAATTTTTAAAAAGATTTTATTTATTTATTCATGGGAGACCCAGAGAGAGAGGCAGAGACACAGGAAAATGGAGAAGCAGGCTCCATGCAGGGAGCCTGATGTGGGACTCAATCCCGGGACCAGGGGATCACGCCCTGAGCCAAAGGCAAGTGCTCAACCGCTGAGCCACTCAGGCGTCCAACACGTATCGAATGGTAACTATGTACCTGGCATGGTGCTAAGTCCTTCATGACATATTATCCTCACTGATTCCATGTAACTGTTGTATGAGGTAGATGCTAATAATATTATCCTGTCAGATAAAACTGGAGCTTAAAACTTTTGCCCCAGCCCACTCAGCTATTTCATGGCAGAAGCAGACTACTGGCCCAGATAGTCTTGACTCCAGAGCCCACTCTTAACTACTTTGTAAAGTCTCTCACCCAGGAAGAGCTCCTCCTTTCATTCACAAATATTTATTGTGCATCTAGGTACTAAGTACTATCTGGGTAGTAGATACAGTAGAGAAAGAGATAAGGTTTCCTGTTTTCATGGAGCTTAAATGATAGCTCATTTTCCTTTCCAGTGAATTTCATAAAATGCCATAGATACTAAAGATTTTTTTTTATACTAAAGATTTTTAACAGTAGTTAAAAAGCAGGTTTCCTTCAAATAGTTTGTTAATCTTGGAGACACCTTCCGGGAAACCACAGAGAAGGATGTAAGTTAGATAGGACCAGGCAGCAAAGCAGCCAGAGTAAAGGATGGAAATGATAGCAACTTCATCCATGGTAGGAAACCTATGTGACCACAATAAGAGATAGGGAGAGGGGCAGGGACCCTGGCAGATACCAGAGTCACCCCAGAAAGAGCCTGACCATATAGTCACCATATAGTTAGAGTGCTAGTGTTAACCCTAATTCCCAGGGAGCCCATTTAAAGTTCCTGCCCTTCTCTGGGTTCAGTTTATCCTTCTGTAACATGTCATGTCTTGGGTGATTTCTTCTGGACCTACATAACTCTAAGTGCCTCTGCCTTGACAAGTAACATGTACTTTATCCCTTATGATTAGGGCTGAGGCTAGCAGGTAGAAAACCTTGAGCCTTCTGCTCCAAAGAAATATTTCATTTCCTACCAGCCATTTATTTATTTATTTTAAAAGATTTTATTTATTTATTCATGAGGGACAGAGAGGCAGAACACAGCCAGAGGGAGAAGCAGGATCCCCGGAGGGAGCTTGATGCAGGACTTGATCCCAGGACCCTGGGATCCCAACCTGAGCCAAAGGCAGATGCTCAACCACTGAGCCACCCAGGTGCCCCTCCCACTAGCCATTTATAAGTCACTGATGGAGTTATCTCCTGAAGTAGGGAACATATCCCCTTTCTCTTGTCACTTTCACACTTGTAGAATGGCAAGGTCTACCAGGGCACATTCCTCAAATGACGACCAACTGCACATTCTCCTGGTACTAGGATCACTGCCTTAGGAACAGAGTTCTGGAGCTCAAGATCAGATCCCCAGGTGTGTATGAAACACAACAAACACACACACACGACCTGCTACCTAAGAGTGACTCACCGGTCAGCGTAACGCAAGGTATTCAGAGTATGTTCGGTGGCCACATGGCTTGGTGAGATGTTGGCAATCATGCATGTTTTGGCATCACCAATGAAAGAATCCCTCAGGACCTGTCCAAAATAGAAGGCCAGGTTAATTAAATCAGTTAACAAAGGGCATATTGACTACTTATTGTGTGTAGGACACTGGGTCATAGCTCCCCTCCCCCTTATAAAAAGGCAATTTACAAAGAAGAAATACAAATGATCAAAAACACACAAAAAAGGTACTCACGTCACCACCAATAAAAGAAATACAAACAAACCAGTAAGAATACTAATATTTTTCACCCATAGATTAAGACTCACGATACCCTGCCCTGGTGAGGGTTTAGGGAAATTGGCATTTTTTCTACATTGCTATACTATTCATGTAGCATGTACCATGAAACGGTATAAGTTTTTGAGAAGGTGGCTTGGCAATATGTAGAAAAACGAGCACACTCCCAGACCATTATCCTAAAAAGAATTGCTCAGTTGACGGGAAAAAAAAAAAGTATACATAGGATATGCATTACAACATTATAATAAAATTAGAAAATCTAGGAGTCAAAAAAAAAAAAAAAAAGAAATTAGAAATGACAAATACCCACCATTTGCTTCAACGTGGATGGAACTGGAGGGTATTATGCTGAGTGAAGTAAGTCAGTCGGAGAAGGACAAACATTATATGTTCTCATTCATTTGGGGAATATAAATAATAGTGAAAGGGAAAATAAGGGAAGGGAGAAGAAATGTGTGGGAAATATCAGAAAGGGAGACAGAACGTAAAGACTGCTAACTCTGGGAAACGAACTAGGGGTGGTAGAAGGGGAGGAGGGCGGGGGGTGGGAGTGAATGGGTGACGGGCACTGGGTGTTATTCTGTATGTTAGTAAATTGAACACCAATAAAAAAAAAAAAAAAACAAAAAAAAAAACAAAAAAAAAAGAAAATCTAGGAGTCTATAAACAGGGAACAGACTAAATTATTAACTGATTACAATACAACCATTAAAATAATTATGTATATCTGTACTTAGGTACATGGAAAAACCTAAAACTTATCTTTCAGTGAAAAGGCATATGATTCCATAACTTTCTAAGTAGATCTATGTGTAGATATGTGGCAGCATTCCAGAGAAATGTCTGGAAGGATAGTCACCAAAATGTAGCAGTGATTATTACTGAGAGGTGGGATTTTCAGGTACCTTTTGCCATCTTCTTTGTACTTGTATATACTGCTTGAGTTATTATTATCATTATTATTTGTTAAAGATTTTATTTTTTAAACAATCTCTATACCTAACATGGGACTTGAATCCACAACTCAGAGATCGAGAGTCACATGCCCCATCAACTGAGCCAACCAAGTGCCCCCAAATTATTATTTTTTTTAGTTTTCAGTTTTTTTCCTGAATTATTATTTTAAAAATGAAATTGGAACACATTTTCTGGGGATGGTAAATTTGTTTTATTTGTTTTATTTTTTTTTTTAAGATTTTATTTATTTATTCGAGAGAGGGGCAGAGACACAGGCAGAGAGACAAGCAGGCTCCATGCAGAGAGCCCGACGTGGAACTCGATCCCGGAACTCCAGGATCACACCCTGATCCAAAGGCAGATGCTCAACCAATGAGCCACCCAGGCATCCCGGTAAACTTGTTTTAAAAAATAACAGAGCCAATGTCAGAATCAGGACTAACCACCTATAAAGAAGGGTTTCCTAAGTCTTTGGTTGAAATCATGTTTGAGAAGAAAGAATCTAACCCACAGATCACCAGTTCTGACAAATGAGGAGTTATATTATAGGTTCCGCCCCAGGCCCTATGGGGCCATTAAGGTTAGCTGCACAGAGAACCTTACCCAAAATACAAAGATCCTCACCTAGACTGCCCTCTACTCTAGTCTGTCCTTTACTGAGTGTAGGAGTTGGTGTAGAAAGGAATCAGGGACACTCATAACTGCCTTCACAGCAGTCTGTATGTAAGTAGTCTCCATGGGCCACTGTTTTGTAGCCATTACAATGCTTACTTACTGGCATTTTCCATTAACTAAGAAGCATAGTTTCATGACAGAAAAATGGAGGAAAAAAATTACCTAGTTTTACCACTCAGAATAATTGGTTAACATAGGCATAATTAGTGTGTGTGTGTTTCATATTTTTAAACTATAGATCTTGGTCATCTTTCCTATTAGTACAAGTCAAAAATCTATCTCATCTGGGATGCCTGGCTAGCTCAGTAGAATACATGATTCTTGATCTCAGGGTTTTAAGTCTGAACCCCATGTTGAGTGTAGAGATTACTTAAAAATAACATTTAAAAAAAAAACAAGTAAAAAATAAATTTAAAAAAATTTAAAAATCTATCTCATTCTTCTTAACTCCAGCCATTATTTTTTGTCTTGAAACACTAGTCTTACAGCTAAGAAAATATTACAGCTCAGAGACTCTACTAAATCAAAAATGTATCTTTATATTAAAAATAAGCAGAAAGCTGTTGGGTGATGACCAGAAGCGCACTGCTGTCCTGTGAAAGCCCAGCTGCCTCATACTGCAGGCATCTCTGCCTAAGGATGCCCATCTGCCTACAATGAGCTCCTGGAAAGAATATGACTCTTGGGATCCCTGGGTGGTGCAGCGGTTTGGCGCCTGCCTTTGGCCCAGGGTGTGATCCCGGAGACCTGGGATCGAATCCCACATCGGGCTCCCGGTGCATGGAGCCTGCTTCTCCCTCTGCCTGTGTCTCTGCCTCTCTCTCTGTAACTATCATAAATAAATAAAAATTAAAAAAAAAATAAAAGTTAAAAAAAAAAAAAAAGAATATGACTCTTTACTTCTCCCCACACCCCCAAGCTTAACATCATGCCTGCTAGCAGTGGATGCTTTGCTGAATGAATGAATGAATGCAAGAACAAATGAATAAACAGAACAAACTCAAAGCTCACTTTTAACTTTACCTGAGTTAATTTGCTTTGCCTGAAAGGAGTGTGGGTGTGTTCCTGATCCAGTGCTCGGATACATTCCTTCAGCTGCAAAGTGGTAGATTAACAATAAGCAATGGATTAAATATCACATGCAAAGAGAAAGTAACAGATTAGACTTTTATTTTTTATTTTTTTAAAGATTTTATTTATTCATGAGAGAGAGAGAGAGAGAGGCAGAGACATAGGCAAAGAGAGAAGCAGGTTTCCTATGGGGAGCCCGATGCAGGAATCAATCCCAGGACCCTGGGATCACACCCTGAGCTGAAGGTAGACGCTTAACCGCTGAGCAACCCAGGTGTCCCATGGATCAGATTTTTCTTGAATAAGCCATACTCAGACAATCCTCCATAAGGAAGTCAAAATGCCCTGGTAGTTTCTGGTCTAACAAGAAAAATCAAGCTAGACTGGTAAACATCCTGAGCTACCTGTATCTAGTTAAGGACCTCCTATCCTAAGGCTATGATCTTAGAATCCCAGGTCTCCAGGATCACGCCCTGGACTGAAGGCAGCACTAAACCGCTGAGCCACTGGGGCTGCCCTGATTTTTTTTTTTTCTTTTAAAGATTTTTTTCATTTATTTGACAAAGACAGAGTGTAGAAGCAGGGGGAGTGGCAGGCAGAGGGAGATGGAGAAGCAGGCTCCCTGCCGAGCAGAGAATCCCCTAGGACTCTGGGATCATGACTTGAGCTGAAAGCAGACACTTAACCACTGAGCCACCCAGGTGCCTCAGATATCTGCATAGTTTCAAAGTATCTCCTGATAAGATATTTATTAATTATAAAGAGAAAATGGTAACATTACGGTGGAGAAACCTAGCACAAACCACCTAAGTGATCAAAGTTAACATCACCAGTAATAAGACCTATTGACTTCATATACTACCTGATATGATTCACCGAGAAGGGTACGGTTTTTGTGGTGTTCTTGCTAAAAATTCTTTACCTCAATCTAATCATGAGAAAACATCAGAGAAACCCAAATTCACAGACAATCCACACACACAAAAAAACAGGCCAGCACTTTTCAAAAGTGTTAACGTCACAGATGACAAAAACTGAGGAGACTATGAAGACATGACAACTAAATGTAATAGAGGATCCTGGACCCAAAAAAGGACATTAGTGGAACTACTGGTAAAATTCAAACAAGGTCTGTAGATTAGTTAATAGTATTATACCAATGTTGTTGCTGTTGTTGTTTTTTTTTGTTTGTTTGTTTTAGTTGCTGTTTGTTGTTTTGGTATTATACGAATGTTCATCTCCTGGTTTAGATCATTTTATTATAGTTATGCAAGATATTAATATTATGGAAGCTGGGTGAAGGAATGCTGAGTATTTACTTTTGCAACTTTTTGTATATCTAAAATTACTCAAAAAATGAAAAAGTAAAAATAGATAGTGATTGTCTTTCTCACCTCTCTCAGTCTCCCAATTTATTCCTTGTGAGGCCTGGAAATAAAGTGCCAGCTGGAGACTTCAGTTCTGATCAAAAGGACTTAAATAATACGGAGGGGCACAGGCAGTACTATGTAGTGGCAAAACAGAACAAGGCAGGCCTCTATATATAGCCAAGTGGATCGCGCTAGGGTAGTGTTAGGTGAGAAGAGCAAAGTGTTGACACTGAGCTATCCTTTTCTTCTGAGGTGAATACAAAAATATATATAGGTAGAAAAATGGTTATCTAAGGGGAGGGAGGTAATAGAATTGAGGGGACAGGGATGGTCACTAGATTTCTCTTAATATGGCTTTTTCTACAATTTTTTACTTTAACTGGATTTGAAATTTGTGAGTGTAAACACCTAGAAAAGATTTCAAGTGACTGTACAACACAATACTGTGACTATATATCCCAAATGGGGGTACAACCTAAGGGTGAAAAGGAAACTGCAAAGAAATATTCATCTGAATTCAGTAACATATTATGAGAAATATCAACATTATTTTGAAATACACAGATAGTGAAATAGAGCAAATAAATTAATGTTGTTAGGAACTAAGAATTCTAGCAGAAAAGGGATACAAATAGAAATTCAAAAAAGTTAACCAAAAACCTTGTAATCTTAATTTTGAATTAATTTATTAGTATGAATCCCTGATGTATTTTCCTCTTTCAAAAAAAGAAACTCTATTTCCTAGCTCTGTCTGACAAAAAGGGGGAGAAGCAAGGACTAGCCCAGTGCTAGTAAGCACCCCTAGCATCCCTAAATGGTCTCTAAATGCCATTTTCTTCTAAAACCAAGGCTTGTTGAAGAATTGACTGATTCAAGGTCTGGGGAAAGAAAAGTACAAGATGAGCCTAGAACATCCTGTCATGCCAGAAAGCTATTAGAGATGAATAGAGTTGGTCAAAAAACCAGAGGAACATACTTGAAAAGGCTCCCACTAGCCAACGATTTATATTGTATTGTATGTATTTGACAGAGAGAAAGAGAGAGAGAACACAAGCAGGCAGGCAGCAGGCAGAAGGAAAGGGAGAGGCAGGCTTCCCGAGAAGCAAAGAGCCCAATGAGGGACTCAATCACAAAATTATAGGGATTACAAGATTACTGCTAGGATCATGACCCAAGCTGAAAGCAGATGCTGAACCAACTGAGCCACCCAGGTGCCCTCAAAGATGTGCAATTTAAATAGCAAAAAGAATAATGATTATAATAATACAAAAACAAAACAATAAATAACAAAAAAATTCATTGGCCATGTTTAAGTTACTAGAACACCAAATCATTCTGAAAACTGGTGAGCAAAGACAAAGAATCAAAGAAGCATTATTTTGTTTCTACTGTATGAATTATATTTTAGGATAATCAGATAGTTGAGGAAAAGTTCTTTCCAGCTAATAAAGAAGGAATATTAGAATGAAAATAATCACCATTTGGAATCCCTATTGAAACAATAGATCCAGGTGATGCTCATTAATGGCTGGTAAACCCATTTAATGAAAAAGTCTGATAGGAAACTATATTGGAGGAATTACACCAACAACTTTCAAATCTTTAATTCTTAAAAATCACAAAAAGAGACAACCAGACATTCTGCACCTCCTGACGTGTTCCTATAGGAAGTCTAAAAACTAACCATGAATTCTTGCCAAAAGAACAGAACCTCAATCTGATCAAGCTTCTAGAACAGTGCTTTCCCAATATGAATATGTCAGCCAAGTGCAAACTATAATGTGTAATAATAAATTTTTAGTAGCCACATTAAAAAAATGAAATTAATCTTTTTAAAAAAGATTTTATTTGAGAGAGAGAGAGGGAGTGCATGAGTGAGGGGAGAGGCAGAGGTAGAAGCAGACTCCCTGCTGAGCAGGGAGCCCAATGTGGGACTTGAGCCCAGCACCCTGAGATCATGATCTGAGCTGAAGGTAGATGCTTAACTGACTAAGCCAGCCAGGCGCCCCAAAATTAATCTTATTTAAATATTATATAATCTAAAACATCCAAAAATATTGTTTAAAAACCTAGCAAAAAAATTATTTCAGCATGTATTCAGTATGAAATATTAATGAGAAACCTACTTCAAGATCCAGGGTATATCTTACACTTAAGCATCTCTCATTTCAGATGAGCCACATTTGAAGGGTTCCTTAGGGGCTACCTACTGTATAGCACAAGTACAGATCTTAACCACTTTACAGAAAACACAGAGGATAGAGTATGATGTTAAAAATCAATGTGGGCATGCAGTCAACCTAACCCGGAATGTGGGAAATCTTATAGGACAAGTGACCTAATTTTCTTCAACAAATACATTGATATTAAAAGAGAGAGAGTACAGAAGAACTGATACGGAATAAAAAAGACTATCAAAAGCAATCCAAGGGTCCTGTTTACAACTTGACTTGAACAAACCAATGGTGAAAAGACATTTATGGGACAACTGGAGAAATGATAAATCTTACTGGATAATAGATAACATTACATAATTATTTCTTCTGGTATGATAATGGCATTACAGTTATGTTAAAAAATAAGAGTCCTAATCTCTGAGATAATGAAATATTTGTGGAAGAAATGACAGGATGACAGGAGATGCTTTACAATAATTCAACCAGGGGAAGGAAGGGTTGGTTACATTTTTTACATGTTGAAGCTGGGTGCAACAGCTTCAATATTTGAGAGATCACTATACAACTTATTCTGTGTTTTTATGTTTGAAAAATTAATACAATTTAAAAACTTGATGAGAGAGAGAAAGCTTACCTAAGTTAACTATTCAGCAGCTGCAGAAACATTTTTCTGTTCCTAAGGGACTGACCAGAAGAAGAGAAGGCAGGGACAGAAGAGAAGAGTTGCCTAGAACTGCTGAGAATCTGACTGGGCAGCCTCCATCTCCAACTCTGGAATTCCACTGTCAGATAAGACCATGCCCTTGCTCTGCTGATTCTACCCCACCCCACCTTCACCCACTCTAGCTGCATGAGAAGAGGGGCAAAATCTCTCAAGAAGGATTTTATTATTTTTAAAGATTTTATTTATTTATTCTACAGAGAGAGAGAGAGCGTGTGCACAAGCAGGGGGAAGGGCAGAGGAAGAGGGAGAAACTGGCTCTCTGCTTAGCACAGATGTGGAGTCTGATGCAGGGCTCGATCCCATGCATCAGGGATCATGACCTGAGCTGAAGGCAGAGGCTTAGCAAACTGAGCCACTCAGGCACCCCCAAGAGAATTTTAGTTGAAAGTTTTCAAACAACTTACAGCCAGAAGACTCTGGTTTATTTCTGCGCCTTCCATCTTTGTCTGTCTATCTGAGTCTCTGGCATCTGCTGCTCTTTCACTGCCAGCCAAGTCAATAAAAGAGATCCTAGAGAAAAGACACAGCAGTGATAACTTCTTGGGGGCTTTGGTTTATTTTTACACCAGTCAGCATTTTGGGGCAGCAGGAAGAAATGAACACTGGACCATCCTCTGGAAAGAAAAGACATACTGTCAGCTTTCCAAAAGTATTCTAAGATTTTAATCTGTCAGCTGTTGCTGGTAGACACTTCTGTTGGTGTTAATCATTTGTGAGAAATTAATAAAGCATTCTTCCCATAAAGCTAAATGACTACAATGCAAATTACTTAGGTGACCACTTAGATAATTAAAGAGAAACTTTTGTGGGCTGCTTTCCAGCCAAAAAAAAGAAAAGAAAAGAAAAGCTAAAAAAAAAAAAAAGACTCATTACTCAGAGGTGAGATAGGCTCATCCATCAGTGTGGCAGAGTTTGCTAAGATAGCACCAGAGAAGCAATGAATGTACTCAATTGTCTTATGGCTTCTTTCAAGAAGGATAGATTAATTTTCTCTCTTTTTTTTTTTTGGCCTATAAGCTGAGATGCATTTCCTACTATTTCTTTGCTGATACTGTGTTTCACATTAGAAGCAATCAATGTCTCTTTTAATAACTTAGGCTTGACCAACAATAGGTCATTACTTCATGGTTAATCAACTGATGGCACTTTAATACAATGATTTATTTCAGAGCTAACAACTCTACTCTGTATCTCTGATATTTATTAAAAACTCCATGGTGGCAGAGTGTCCTGTTGTTGATAACACATATTTCAAAGTCACATTAGAGAAAGGCAGACAATGCAATTCCTTGCATATTTCCAGCTTACCTGCCAAATGTCCTCTTGGCTGAATCTTTGATCTGAATTTGAATGATAGCATGGGAGCGGGAGGAGTCTGCATTAACTCCAGTGGCCCCGGTGCTGCGCTCTTTGCTGCCCTTCAGAATCACCTGAAAATAAAATCCATAGGGTGATTTCCCCAAGAAGTAAAGCCCTCCCTTCCCCCGAGTTGGCTGAAAGCAACAGAGACCAGGCATATGACTTTGTCAGTACCCTGTAGTATTTTCCTTCTATGTAGAAAGCTGCCTAAACATTAAATCATACAGAATAAATAAATATCCAACAGCAATACAAACAATGTGGAATACTAACCTTGGGGGAGCACATTCAATAGCTCAAGAGCTAATTTACTTCTTGATCTTATATATTCTTTTTAATATCTTTGATAGATTTAGCCTGACTACAATCTCTACGGCATGACTGGTCTCCAAGGCAAGGTCCCATAGTACCCATCTATCTTATTAACTAAAGCAAAGGACAGAATCCATGTGCATCATGGAATGATTGATTATAACCACCTGTTCCACCAGGATGCACTCATAAAGAAGGCCAGGCTGAAGAGTGTGAAAATGAAGTCATGAGCTATCACAATTGACATAAGCCCGTGATTTCCCTTGAGATCAAGTGCCCCTCCAAATAGGAGAAAAGATTAACTTAGGTCCCTCTGGCCCACAGGGAAAGGAGTAGAGGTGAAGCCTCAGGATAGGCCTTTTGTCACTGATAGTACAGGAAAGCCATATAGGAACATGCTGTCCTGATTTTTTAAAATTATTTTTTATTTTTTTAAAGATCTTATTTATTTATTCATGAAAGAGAGAGAGAGAGGCACAGACATAGGCAGAGGGAGAAGCAGGCTCCCTGCGGGGAATCTAATGTGGGACTTGATCCCAGGACCCCGGGATCACAACCTGAGCCAAAGGCAGATGCTCAACCACTGAGCCACCCAGGCACCCTCTGCTGCCCTGATTTTAGATAGAGGGAGGAATGTTGATTATTGAGAATCAAAAAGGTGAAGAAATATTTGATAGAGGAGTGCCTGGCTGGCTCAGTCAATGGAATGTGTGACTCTTGATCTTGGGGTTGTGAGTTTGTGCTCCACGCTGGGTATAGAGATTACTTAAAAATAAAAAAATCTTTATTAGTATATGTTGAATAAACTCAAAAGGCTGATTTGCGGGGCACCTGGGTGGCTCAGTTGGTTGAGCATCTAACTCCTGGTTTCAGCTCAGGTCATGATCTCAAGGTGGTGGGACTGAGCCCTGGGTGGGGCTCTGCACAGTCTGCTTGAGATTCTCTGTCCCTCCCTCTTTCTCTGCCTCTCTCTGTTTATACTGTCTCTCTGTATATAAATGAATAAAATCTTAAAAAAAAAAAGGGGGGGGGGTTGATTTGCTCACAGCTATTGTGGGCAGAACCAAATTCCATATCCAGTACGTCTGACTCCAAAGCTCCTGTGGTTTCCACACTGTCAGGGACTTATGATAAATTTATTTGTTTTCCAGTGAATTAAGGGTAAGGAAGTCCTCAAATCAAAATTTTAATTTATATTATACTGAACATAGCCACAGTTCCCAAATTAAAAGTCTAAAAGCTTCCAGAATCAAATTTCAACAACAGGTCATAAAAACATGCAGGTACTTTTTAAAAGTTTAACTAATAATAAGTTCTTGCATGGTTTAAGCAGTTGTGTTTCTAAAGATTATCTGTGTATGAGATTTAGTATATGTGCTGCCGAAGTGAGCACTATCTGTGTATGAGATTTAGAATTGTATTTTAGAATCAAATTTTAGATACACTTATTTTGTACATAATCTGCTAAGAGTATCAAAAGTATCTGATAACTTT
This sequence comes from Canis aureus, assembly GCF_053574225.1. Classification (NCBI taxonomy): domain Eukaryota; kingdom Metazoa; phylum Chordata; class Mammalia; order Carnivora; family Canidae; genus Canis; species Canis aureus. The sequence goes on from NC_135620.1 coordinate 52,698,483, forward strand.
TTTTTATAAAGAGAAGAACCTGTTAATTTTTAACACTGGATTTTCAACTGCATGGCTAGAATGTTATGCTAATTGGAAATCACAAGAGTAAGAGCAGTAGTCCCTTAAACCTGCACCGCTAACTAAGCTCAGATGCTGGCTAGGCCATGTAAGGCGTATCTGTAACTGAACCATCTAGTTCAACTGTGCTTCTTCATCGTGGCCTCTCTCCTGTCACTCTGACTTCATGCTTACTTAGACTGTAATGTCATGATTATGTGATGTTCTTTTTATCAAACTTTTATTTCCTTTTTCTCTATTAGAAAAAGAAGATGTGCTTACTGTGGAAAACTTGGAAAATACAGGAAAAGTATCAAGAAGAAAATACATACTTCCCGTAGTCCCAGAGTTAACAAGATTCTGGTGTAATTCCTTCTAGTTTTAGGGTTCTCACACCTCTTTTGCCTTGTTTGTTTGTTTGTTTTTGGTCTCTTACAAGCTCCGTGAAGAGACAGGGGAGATCTTTTAAATTTCTACATTTGTGTAAACAATATGCTTGATAAGGGAAGGAACCCAGAGAAGTTAGTGACTTATCCAAGTCACATAGGTCAAATATGGTCAGGCTAGGGATACAAGCCAGGTGCCCTCTGCCACATGTGAGAGTAATGATGCTACTTCTGCTGGGACATAGTGAGAGCTCAGAGGCCTTAAGGCTCTACCTAGCAAAAGGAACTGTGGATACTGAGAAACTCACAGGATGGTTTGTGGTTCAACCCTAGGGGAGTCAAGAAAGGTTGTCTTCTGGGATTCTATTACAGAGTTTTACACTTTGTTTTTCACGCACCTTGTCTACCTTGTCCATCATGATGCACTGGTCACCTGTGAGTGTGCAAACCTAACGTGTTGAGGAGTCCTTTCCTGTGTAAATGCCTTTTAGGGAAGGCATGAAAGAATTTCTGTTCTGATCATTTCCTCAGCTTCAGAAACAGCCTGAAATCACCATTCCTTTCAGAAACTATGAAATAAAGCAGCTGAACTCTAAGTAAAAATGACTCAGTTTGTGAAGATCATCAAACTTCTAAGTGACATACAGACTCAAGTGTAGTGGTTAAGGTAGTGAAGTCTGAAGTTAGAATGTCTAGGTTTACGTGACAGCTCTGGCATAGGTTGTGTGAACTTTTGCAATGAGCAAAATTTTACAAGCCACTCAACTTTTCAGAGCCCAGTTTCTTATCTATAAAGTGATAATCTCATAGGTTACTTATGAGAACTAAAAAAGATTATACAAGATGATACATGTAAAACATTTAGAATCATGACTGGGACATGGTAAATTCTCAATAAATACTCTTTTTTTTTTTTTTAAAGATTTATTTTGGAGAGAGAGAACACAGAGGGGAGGGGCAGAAAGAATCTCAAGCAGATTTCCTGCTGAGCCCTAAGCAGGACTCAATCTCAAGGCCCTGAGATCATGACCTGAGCCGAAATCAAGAGCCCAATGTTTAACCAACTGAGCCCACTCAAGCCCCCTCCCCTCACGCAGTAAATACTCATTTAAATAAAAAAAAAATATTTTTAAGATTTTTAATTTTTTTTTTTTTTTTTTTTTTTTGTGATAGTCACACACAGAGAGAGAGAGGCAGGCAGAGACACAGACAGAGGGAGAAGCAGGCTCCATGCACCGGGAGCCCGACGTGGGACTCGATCCCGGTTCTCCAGGATTGTGCCCTGGGCCAAAGGCAGGCGCCAAACCGCTGCGCCACCCAGGGATCCCCTTTAAATTTTTTAAAGTAATCTCTACACTCAGTGTGGGGCTCAAACTCAAAATCCTGAGAACAAGAGTCACAGGCTGGATTGACTGAGCCAGTCAGGTACCTCAAGAACTTACATCTTGAGGCACCTGGGTGGCTCAGTGGTTGAGCATCTGCCTTTGGCTCAGGTCGTGATCCCGGGGTCCTAGGATCGAGTCCCACATCAGGCTCCCCATGGGGAGCCTGCTTTCCTTCTGCCTACGTCTCTGTCTCTCATGAATAAATAAAATCTTAAAAAAAGAAAAAAGAACATCTTTGTGTAAACTTCCAAAACTTTCTTTTCACAAATATAAAACAACCAGAGTTTCATGCAAGAAATAGAGCTTTATAGATCAACATGAGATTCCATGGGCTGTCCAGTGCAAGTGAACCAAAAAAAAAAAAAAAAAGAAGGAAGGGAGCAAAAAATAGGGAATGCATTTGGGGGGAAATGCAAGTCTGGGAGCTGAGCAAAATTAGTGCAATCAACTTAAAAATCACTAGGTTCCCTTTTCTTCTCATTACCTTCTCCTCCTCCTCCTCCTCCTCCAATTCCTCCTTCCATAACTAAAGTCTATTAGGCAAGTTTCTAAATCTAGGTCCTTTAGACAGAACGAGTTATGTGAGTAGTGAAATGGGGACCTGCCACCAAGATAGTAGAGACAACTGCTGAATTCTGTTGCCTGGGAAACATTCAGGGACATTATTAATAGGAATAGATGTGGCAAACTGAGCTAGTGTCTCACCAAGCATTTTATGTATGTTATTTCCTTCCCTATCACCCAACCCAATCATCTATCATCCACATGTTTCAGGCTCAGAAAGGTAAAGGACATACTGAAGGATATATGGCACTGGGACTCAGGTCTGTCTGGTTATAAGGCTTTACTAAGCTTTCTTCACATATACCAAAGAAGGGCTATGAGCACTTCAGTAGTATAGGCATTGTATACACATTTAGTTTCTATCACTGGCATAGAACTGAGGCTCATCTAGGGGAAGCTTTCACCATGTGGACTCTGCTACCAATTATAGCTGGGGCAATGATAAAACATGAACAGATTTATTAGAAATTAGAGAATGGATACTCATAAGAATGTAAAATGGCTATAAAAAGGACTTAAAAATCTATAAATCTCTGCTACTAAAAAAGTACTCATCAATTCCCCGACAGAAGAAATCTTGATTCCAAATCTGAGAAATGTGATGAGTCAGTGTGTCCTCTGTAAAAGCAGGGAAGACCTGGTGCCTGCATTAAGACCAGGTAATAAAATACACCTGAAGGAGAAGGTCCTGGAGGAAGGACAATCTCGTGTGAAAAATGAGGCTACTAGTTAGTTGTGCAGGTAGGCAACAAGTGGCCATGCCTGAGTGAACCTGAGGGTGACACTCAAAGATGACACCAGACAGTGACATTTGAGTAAACACATGGGTGATACCTGAGTGAGCATGAACAGGAACACCTGAGAAAGTGTGACATCTGAGTTGGCAAGTGCTGTTGTTTCGAGTCAGTAAATATTTATGAGGGCATCCATAATTTATATCAACTTTCCACCTTGATCTCAGCTGGCTTCCTTGTACATCATATATATTACAGACTGAGAGTATTGATGACGATAATGATAACACACTAACAAAAAACTTCTTTCTGTTTTTCTTAGGAGATATATCTTAGGAAAGAGCAGTACACAAAACTCTTCAAGGGTAGAGGAGGTGATTTGACACAGATTGTCTGTTAACACAATGATGGCCCATAGCTAAGGAAAAGGGACTTCCTCCTAAAGTTTGCTCCTTTCTCATTCAGTTGGTTTAATCTTCAAGGATAAAGGTATTAGGGGAACGAACTCTCCTGCCACTCCCTGCCAAATGAAGGAATGGCTGGGGGAGGAAGATGCAAGAGGACCACAGTGAATAGGAGTATGAGAGACAATTTCCTTAGGACACCACAGTGGAGGGAGCACTGGACAGGTTAAGAATGGTCAGTTTCAGGGAAGCCCCTTCAATACATCCCACAAACTTTTGTTCTGCATCTGCCTTTACAATTCCTAGAAAGGGGCTCTTGGCTCTTAGGTAACTCTAAATTAGCTCACTTATGTGCTACCCTCAAATTTTAGATCCCAGGAATCAGGAATATGATAATTACACAAATATGAAGTCCCAGCCCTTAAGCAAAATTTACCTATTTGTCCTAGGAAAAGGAAACTGTTACAAAAAGACATCAATAGTGGGTCATCTTGCCATTTCATACACCTAAGTCTCTGGAAGGGTATATTGTGAAGCTGTTTTAAAGGCAGGTTTTATCAAGTACCCAGCCTGCCCTTCTAGCCTTCTCTCTTTGACTCTAGGCAGGGTTGGTGGATATACTAAAAGAATGACTATAATGGCTGCAGGCTGCATGTTAGAATCACCTGGTGAGGTTTTTTTTTTTTTTAGATTTTTAAAATTTATTTATTCATGACAGACACAGAGAGAGAGAGAGGCAGAGACACAGGCAGAGGGAGAAGCAGGCTCCATGCACTGGGAGCCCGATGTGGGATTTGATCCCGGGTCTCCAGGATCGCGCCCTGGGCCAAAGGCAGCACTAAACTGCTGCGCCACCCAGGGATCCCTTCTTATATATTTTTGTAAGGTTTATATATAATAATGAGTAAGTGTTAAAAGATAAATTTTTTTAAGAAAGATTTTATCCATTTATTTGAGAGAATAAGAGAGAGGGGGGGGGGTGGAGAGAGAACACAGCAGGGAGGAGGGGGGAGGGAGAAGGAGAAGCAAACCCCCACTGAACAGGTCGCCCAATGTGGGGCGCCATCCCAGGACCCTGAGATCATGACCTGAGCTGAAGGCAGATCCCAACCGACTGAGCCATTCAGTGCTCTAAAAGATAACTTTTAATAGAAGAAGATTTAAAAATACTTTTGGAAGGATATATATAAAAAAAAAAACTATTAAAATTAGTTGCCTCAGTTTGAAAAGGGAATGTAAGGGACATTTTATTTTCATTGTACCTCTTGAATTTATTTTTAAAGATTTTATTTATTTCTTTGAGAGAGAGAACCAGCAGAGGCAGGAACAGAAGCACAGTGACAGAGACAGGCGGATTCCATGTTCAGCACAGAGTCTGACGCAGGGCTTGATCTCACAACCCTGAGATCATGACCTGAGCTGAAATCAAGAGTCAGATGCTCAACTGACTGAGCCAGCCAGGCACTCCTATACCTCTTGAATTTTGAAACCATGTGAAAGTATTACCCATTTTTTTTTAAAGTATTACCCATTTAAAAAAAATTTTTTTAAGTAATCTCTACACCAAACTCACACCCTGAGATCAAGAGTCACATGTTCCACTGACTGAGCCAGCCAGGCACCTCTTACCTATTAAAATTTTTACTTAAAGTAAGAATAGTTCTCTCTAGCAGCTTTTCCTACTATCTTAGAAATATACATTAGCAGCCTGTGAAACTAGCACAGGAGTATCCCTCTCATGCATGAGGTTCTCCCATATGCTCTGTGGCAATGAAACAACAATCCTGTAGGGAAAGGAGCTGTCTTCTTAGAGGACTCATGTTTTATAAATGTGAAGAGGAATGCCTGTCATAGCCTTTTGGGTAAATCTGAGTCCATTTTACTTGTTAGATAGGAAAAATGAATTCTTTCTCTGTACTTAGGCTGTTGCAGGGGGTGGGTAGTAAGGAAAGAAGAGTTACCTCTAAGAGGAGCTCCACACTATCCACCTGAAGCTCTTGCAGTCCCACTATCTGTACCACGTGCTTGCTATCTTCTCTTGCAAAGAGCCTGCAGATATAAGAAGATGGTTAGTATGGCAGACCTGCTGTAATGGACCTTGTTCTTGCCTCCCCAGAAACCATTCCATCATTCTCCTATTAGATGGCAGTTCTGTTATTTGAGTGAGATTAATGTGTATGCTCCTGGTCTACTCCCACACCTCCTGACACCAGCTCTGGGCTTCAGAGATGTTCCTTGACTGTTGTAAACAAGTCAGCATCTTTGGCTACAATTAAAAGAATGAACATTAAGATCCAGACCTATGCCAATCAGTGGGTCATATATTCCTGGCTTCAGTGATTGGTTCAGGATTGGATATGGGAACTCTGCTGGTCCAATCAAAATAAAGTCCTAGTCTCTGGTTGTTAGGTTGCCTGGGAGTGAGGTGCTGGTGCTCTTTCTTTCTGGAAGTGAAAGTACATGGCCCTAGGAACAGTGGCAGCCATTTTGTATTCACCAGAGAGCCAATTTTGGAGGCTAACATCATAGAAAGCATAGCTGAGCAAAGAAATTAGGTCCTTATAACATCCCTGAGCTGCTAGAGTAAATAGATCCTAAGGCCTGATTCTCCTCTAGGCTTTATCTAATTATATGAGCCAATGCCTCCCCTAAATAGCTTAAGCCAATATAAGTGGGGTTCTACTTTATTTCCAACCTAAGGAGCCTTGATATATCTTCCAAGGGAGGAGGAAGAGCTGGTGCTGTGACTGAATTTCTCAGGTCTGTATGTAAGGTTATGTGGTCTATCATCATTTTTTTTTTATTTTTATTTTTTGGTCTATCATCATTAAACCAGATACATCAAGGCACATGTATTGATTGAATCTATTAAAGACTCTAACATTATTTTTCTCCCTTAATAAGATAGTGATTGAAGTTAGGAATGGAATTCCATTGGGCAGCCCGGGTGGCTCAGCGGTTTAGAGTCGCCTTCGGCCTAGGGTGTGATCCTGGAGACCTCGGATTGAGTCCCGCATCAGGCTCCCTGCATGGAGCCTGCTTCTCCCTCTGCCTGTGTCTCTGCCTTCCCCGCTCCTCTGTGTCTTTCATGAATAAATAAAATCTTTAAAAAAAAAAAAAAAGAAGAATGGAATTCCACTTTACAGCCAAAAAAGGAAATAATTTTCTCAAAATTTTTTCTTTTTTTACAAAAGATTTGAGAGGGCAGCCCGGGTGGCTCAGCGGTTTAGCGCTGCCTTCAGCCCAGGGTGTGATCCTGGAGACCGGGGATCGGGATCGAGTCACACGTCGGGCTTCCTGCATGGAGTTGCTTTTCTCTCTCTCTCTCACTCTCTCTCTCTCTCTCTGTGTCTCTCATGAATAAATAAATAAAATATTTAAAAAAAGAAAAAAAATATTTGAGAGAGAGAGAGAGAGCATGCACACAAGGGTGGCATGGGGGGGGCGGGGAGGAACAAAGGAAGAGGTACAAGCAGATTCTCCACTAAGTGGGGAGCCCAATGTGGGGCTTGATTCCATGATCCTGAGATCATGACCTGAATGGAAACCAAGAGACAGAAGCTTAACCAACTGAGCTACCCAGGTGCCATTAAAAAACATTTTTCCTTAGTTTATGTTTCACCCCAAGTTTCTAAACTTTTATAGAAGGACTGGAAGAAATCAGCTTCACCAATCTCTGTGACCTCTCAGAAAACAACTATTGGTACAGTCAGGCTTCTGGAATAAAGGAAGGACCTAGCTTTCGGAGTCCTCATGTCATTCCTGAACATATTTTCCTAGGCCCTACACCCTAAGCTCACCCCAGAAAAGTTCCTAATGGACAGCCCAAAATGTATTGCTAGATTTTAAAATCTTATAAGCAAGAATATATATATTTTTTAAATTTATTCATGAGAGACACAGAGAGAGAGGTAGAGACATAGGCAAAGGGAGAAGCAGGCTCCATGCAGGGAGCCCGATGTGAGACTCGATCCCAGGACTCCGGGATCACACCCTGAGCCAAAGGCAGGCGCTCAACCGCTGAGCTACCCAGGTGTCCCAGCAAGAAGTATATTTCTATCACTTTTTATGCAAGGGTATAAAAACAATTTAACCTCTACTTTTAAGAGTTAATTTGCGGCTTCATACCTAATTGCAGTTTCAACCTCCCCAGAAGTGTGTTTTAACTTCTCAATCAGACGTTTTTTTGATAAGCACTAGTGAGGTAATCTGTCACATGAGCCCTCTCTATCCCTCTCAAAGGAAAATGAGGTAATCTACCTAATAAGACCCCCTGCGCTTCCCCACAAAGGAAGGTGATCTTGCCTGGAACAATCTTTTATTTTCTTTTGCTACTAACTTCCTTGCTCTAGCCTCCTTTCTATAAAAATCTTCCATTTTGTATAATTCCCTGGACCTCCCCTCTACTTGCTAGATGGAATGAGGCCCGATTCATGAATTGCTTAGAAAAGCCAATTATATCTTTAAAAAAAAAAAAAGTTAATTTGAAGATCCATAACTTTTGGTTTCTAGCTTATTAAGAGGTGGACTGATCATGTATGTTTCTGTTCACCTTTGTCAAAGTCTCACTATTACTTTTAGGAAATATATTTTATTAAAAAAACACACAGGATACAGCATAACAGCTCTAAACAGAAAGTATGCCATGAGTGGATCAGGACATTTCAGAAGTCCCAGGAAGATAGGCAAAAGAGATACTAATCAATTAGCCAGAGATATAAAAACAAAAAGAAAACACCTACAGCCCAAGACACTTGCAGAGTAAGTGTAGGTTCTTCCCTAGTGAGCCCTAAAAGGAAGCTTCAAAGAAAGGAGTTAGTATAATCCCATCTCCGTGGCTACAATTAAAGAGTGCAAACATACAGGGAAATATATGAGTAATTTATTAAAGAATGACACTCACAAATAGCTGACTAGACACCTTGACTGTCCCTTAACCCAAATAAATTGGATGGACGAATGGATAGACAGACACACAAACACAGCAGCTTGTATTCTCCTGCCAACTGTTCTTTAAACAAAGAGGACTTCAACTACCTCCATTTTGTCCTCAAATTTTCTAATTAGTTCTTTCCAGCTTATCTCTTCATTCAGGAAAAAGATCCTGCAGGCAAAGCATCCCTATAAGAGAATCCAAACTATCCCCTCAAGCAATAAGGACTGCCCAGAGCCAGCAAGCCCCCACTCAGGACTGACCCCAAGATAATGATCAACTTGACCTTCATGACCCACCTGGGAGTACCCACCAACCTTTGTCTTATATTTTCCTTACGTAAACCTAGAAGTATTTTTGGTACTTTGGAAGCAGTCTTTGAAATGTTAGTTTGCTGTCTTCCCAGTACTGGCCTCTCAGAAATAAATTTCTTTCTTGTTTCACCACCACTCATTTACTCTAACTTCGAATTTTGTCAGTGGCTAGTGGTTGACCTGGTCTGTTTGGACCCCCCAGAGCCAGATGCCAGCGCCCAGATACATTCTGACTGGAAAGAGCTCATAAATAAGTGCTGGGGCTTGGAAGAGAAGCTGTGATTGAGCTAACTTGAGGCTTCAGAACCAACAGAGAAGGTAAAAAGAAAAGCAACTCTCCTCCAAAGCAAACCCAAAGCAGAACCCTTCTTTATTTGGCAGTTGCTGTGTCGGGACAGAACCCTGAACACCTGTATATTCTCTGAATTGTGGCATACCTGAAGGTCCCCTTTCCTTTGGAATAGTCCACAGATGGCAGTCTGCCCAAGCCTAGTTGCTGGTTTCTCCAGTTTCACAACTTAATATCCTAGTACTCCTCTACCATGGGGGCCTGCCCTATCATGCTCTCCCTTCTGAACTCAAGCTGCTCTTCTACCCCCACCTCCCATTCCAGTGCTTGCCTGAAGCTTGTGGAATTTGCACATCCTTTTGGACAGCTCTGTAGGGGCTTGGATACCTTTGCTGGAGGCTAGTCTCTGTCATTGATTTAGCTTCCCCAGCCCTCTACCATGCTTAGCCTCAACTCTCTCTACTTGGTGTGGCTGCTCCCAACATGTCACAGGTCTGGTTAATTCTGTTATGACACCCTTTTATCTTTCCACGTCCCCTATTCCATCTCTCCTCCTTATTCTTCCAGTCAGTTGGTACCTTCACAACTTCATTGTTTCCTGCTCGATTGAAGTCATCTGTTTCAACCTAAATAAAACTTTATGCAGAAAAATACAATAGGGATTTAAAGTCAGAGTTACTGAATTCATTTCTAAATTACTGTATTATGTTGCATGGGCTTATAAGAGTTAAAAGTCTAATGTGAAGAAGAGAGATTTTTTTTTTACTGATTTCAGAAAACTATCATTAAATTTACCCTAAGATTATTGAGAGCAAAAAAATAAGAGAAAGCAGGAAATATTATTTATGGTTCTTCTAGTGTAATAATAGGTCAAAAGCATAGGAAAGGATTTAAGTACACGTTGACATCCTGACTTCCTGAAATCATGACCTTTTTCATAGACCAAAATAAAAGGGACAGTCTTTCAATAAACATTAGGATATTGATCACATAAAAATAATACTAATGCAGGGCCCCTGGGTAGCACAGTTGGTTGGGCATCCAACTCTTAGTGTTGGCTTGGGTCATAGTCTCAGGGTCCTAAGAATGAGCCCTGTGCGGGGGTCCAAGCTCAGGGAGGAGTCTGCTTGGGTCTCTCTCTCTCTCTCTCTATCCCCCTTTACCCCTCCCCATGCTTGCTCTGTCTCTCTCTAAAATAAATATTAAAAATCCAAATGGGGGATTCCTGGGTAGCTCAGAGGTTGAGCATCTTGCCTTTGGCTCAGGTCGTGATCCCGGGGCCCTGGGATCAAGTCCCACATCGGGCTCCCTGCATGGAGCCTGCTCCCTCTGCCTATGTCTCTGCCTCTCTCTCTCTATGTCTCTCATGAATAAATAAAATCTTTAAAAATAAATAAATAAATAAAATACTAATGGAAGGCTAATTTACATTTTTCTCTAGTTGAACTGATGGTTTAAAAAATATTCATCTGGGACGCCTGGGTGGCTCAGTTGGTTAAGTGTCTGCCTTTGGCTTGGGTCGTGATCCTGGGGTCCTGGGATCAAGCCCCGCATCAGGCTCCCTTCCTCTCCCACTCCCCCTGCATGTGCTTTCTGTCAAATGAATAAATAAAATCTTTAAAAATAAATATTCAGGGGAGCCCTGGGTGGCTCAGCGGTTTAGCGCCTGCCTTCGGCCCAGGGCCTGATCCTGGAGTCCCGGGATTGAGTCCCACATCAGGTTCCTTGCATGGAGCCTGCTTCTCCCTCTGCCTGTGCCTCTGGCTCTCACTCTCTCTCTCTGTGTCTCTCATGAATAAATAAATAAAATCTTAAAAAAAAAAGAAAAGAAATATTCATCTGATTCAAGAAACTTATTTCACAAAAGGGCACAAATATAACAAGGCCTCGCATTAAATCCCATGATTCCATGATCCTGTGGGACTCTGGCCTAAAACAACGATTCACAGATTTATAGTTTCCCCACTCATAATCAGTACCTTTTTCTTCTATTTAAGAGGTCATAAAGCTGTCCACAGTAGATTTCATAGAAGCTGATCCACACGAAGAGGTGCCTTCTTGGCTGGGATACTTCTAGTTGCCTGAAGATATCTTTGGCAGCCAGAGCATAGAGTCCTGGGTTCTGATGAGTTCCTATCATGGTGTAGGTCTTCCCGGCACCTGTTTGTCCATATGCAAAGCAAGTGGCATTGCCTCTAGGGGAAAAATAATTTGTATAACATATATACTAAGAGAAATGCTAATCTACACATAGATTTTTCATGACAAAAATCAGAAACAGAATCCTGTTTATAGCTGACAAAATTCAACTATACGCATACAATCCTTTAAGGAAAGAACAGAGCTTTACATTATAAAAATGTAGGAAGAAGAAAAAATATTCTCAAAGAAGGACATGAGTTTTTTAATAGGAATTTGTTATGGAACTGGTTATACCATAAGACAACGGCCCCACATTCTAGAGATCAAGTAGATGATTTTGCCTTAATCCTAAAAGGTAAGTTTGATGAAAGAAGTAATAGAAAATTGGGATGCCTGGGTGGCTTAGTTGGTTAAGTGTCTGTCTTCGGCTTAGGTCATGATCCCTGGGTCCTGGGATCGAGCTGTGCATCAGGGAGTCCCTGCTCCTTGGGGAGCCTGCTTCCCTTTCCCTCTATCTGCCACTCCCTCTGCTTATATTCTGTCAAATAAATAAATACAATCTTTAAATAGAGAATTAAAATAAATACAATAGACAATGGAAGACTATATGAACAAGGTGTTAGTGACTACTCATAAACATTAAGGAAGTTTAGACAGAGGTAAAATCAGTATAAGCAAAATAGTTGAGGAATGACTCATAAAAGAGCTTTTCTAAAGGCCTCAGTTTTCACTTTCATTAATAAATTAATAGGTTACTTGTTTTTTTAAGATTCCTTCTAGCCCTGACATCATGTGATTCTAAGTGAGAATCACTATTCCCGCATGTGGGTGGGTATGTGTGTGGTTAGGACTGTGAAGAACTGCAGAATTAGAGGTGAAGAAGAAAGACAGAGACTAATCTTCTGATCACATGTTTTCAGAGGAGCTAGAGGCCAAGATTATCTGAGTATCAGAGGCCCAACTATGTAGTGCAGAGCAGTAAGTGACCATAATGTTAAGTAGTAAGCAGCTATTGCAGACTCTTGAACAGGAATTGCATGGATGAATGATAAAAGTAGCTTCTTGCAGCAAGAAAAAATGTCTATGTACAGACACAGAGGTAAGGGGATACTGGAGGTGGGCAGAGAGATGAACATGAAGAAAGGAGCCTGAAGCCAGAAAGAAACCAAAGAATGAGTAATAGGAAAACGGCAAAGGAACCATGGAAGTGTGAGAAGAAAGAGATGGTAACTAATCAGATTTAAGCTGCTTGAGTAGAGACCAGTTACTCCTTGTCTTTTGAATCCAGGCTCCCAGCTGTATAGGTACTTGGATACACTGGTAGAGGCAGTGTGAGGAAAAGCATTAAAGGAGGAAAATGTGAACAAACTACAGAAGATTCAGCAGAATGAGACTAAAGAATAATATCTACCTTATCTTTAGAACATTTTTTAGTTTTTTTTTTTTTTAAGAGAGACAGAAAATGTGAAGAGGGGAGGGATAAAGGGAGAGGGAGAATGAGAATCCCAAGTAGGCTCCATACCCAGTGCACAACCCAATGCGGCACTTGATCTCACAACCCTGAGATCATGACCTGAGGGGAAATCAAGAGTAGAAAGTTTAACGACTGAGCCACCCAGGCACCTCATCTTCTGAACATTTTAGAGATGCGCTTTTTGAAAAACAACAAATATGGATATGAAATGTCTCTTATTATGGTTCGCAGAATGGATGCATTTAACTTGTACTTTTTAAAAAAAGATGTATTTATTTTAGAACTAGAGAGAATGAGAGCATGTGCGTGTGTGCACATGCATGAGCAAGGGGTGGGGCAGTGGGGAGGGAGATAGAGAGAATCTCAAGTAGACTCCCACAGGGGGGCTCAATCTCATGACTCCAAAATCATGACCTGAGCCAAAATCAAGGGCTCATGCTCAAGTGACTGAGCCACCTAGGCACTCCTGCACCTCTTATTTTTTAATTGGTACTGGCCTAACATTCAAATTCTAACTTTAGAAACTTGCTCTCTTAAAAAGTACTCCCTAGACTTGGTGCATAAGAAATTGAACCTGAAAGGAATCTCACTTTTTCAGCCTGCTCAGAATAAAAAAAAATTTTAATGACTTCTACAAAACAATAAAAAGAAAAAAACTGGGCAAATGAAGTTATCTGAATGGCCAATGAGCACATTTCTGAAAAGATTCTCAATTAGGCATTTGGGAAATTCAAATACAAACCAAAATGAGATCAAGTTATATACCCATTAGATTGGCTGAAATAAAGAAGACTGATGATGTTAAATATGGTGACATAGAAATGCAATTCACAGGGTGCCCCTGATACTCCCTGCCATACTCATGCTCTCTCTCCAATAAATAAATAAATCCTAAAAAAAAAAATATTTTTTAAAGAAGGAAATTCGATTCACATATATTGCTATTGGGAATATAAAATGGGTATGTGGAGGTGCCTGGGTGGCTCAGTCGGTTTAAGCATCTGCCTTCAGCTCAGTCATAATCCTGGGGTCCTGGGGTCAAGCAACACATCAGGCTCCCTGCTTGGCAGGGAGTCTGTTTCTCCCTCTTGTGCTTGCTCTCTTGCACTCTCTCTCAAATAAATAAATAAAAATCTTTTAAAAAAAGAAATGAAATGGGTGTGTAGAAAACTGTTTGATACTTTCTTATAAACACACACCTATCCAATGACTCAGTAATTCCATTTCTAGGTTTCACCCAAGATAAATGAAAACATGTCCAAGAAAAAGACTTGACCAAGAATGTTCATACAGCTTTATAGTCCCAAACTGGAAATAACCCAAATGTCCATCAACAAGAAAATGGATAAGTTGTGGTATATTTATAGAAAGGAACATTATTCAGCAATAAAAGCTATGGATACATGCAACACGTACTAATACCAAAAAACATTATGCTAAGCCAAAGAAGCTAAGCATAAAAGAACCTATATGGGAATGATTCTATTTCTGTGACATTCTAGAACAGGCAAAACTAATCTATAGTAAAGGAAAGGTCAGTGGTTATATAAGACTTGAGGGTGGAAGTTGGAGATTTACTAGGAGGGTACATAAGAGAACTCTCTGGGGGTGATGGAAATGGTCTACTATCTTGTTTGAGGTATTGGTTACTTGGACAAATACAAGTATCAAAACTCATCAAACTTGAATACTTCTTAAGATCTGTGCATCTAATTTTATTTGAATTATATCTCAATATTTTTAAAGTTCTAAGAATTATTTTTAAAAAGTCAAAATACTATGGAATCCGTGATTCTAGCAAGCTGTTTGGCATTTTCTATCTATACATGCCTATATTTTGAATAAACAACAGAGTCCTTAGTGCCTTTTCGGTCCCATTTAATGTTTATTGTGAATAATTATTTCAAAATTTAAAAAATACATCTATAAAAAACAGGTGACAGTCACTTACCTATCCCACTCCAGTGAAAAGAGTAACTGAACTATGGGTAGGATATTTAATTCCTATTATCAAAAGTTCAAACTACAACCATTTAAGCCTTTTTATTTTGAGGACTTTCATAAAATTATATTATTGACAACTTATATTTTTGCTGAAATTTTCTGAATGCTTGGTAAATCCAAAAGAGACAATGCACTCTTCAGAAGAGTCTAAATTCATCGGATTAAAACACAAATTAATGTCTAATTCAAAAAAATAAAAAACATAAATGATACTTATAAAGAAATATGTATTGGAAAACAGTATGAACCAAGCAAAGCAAATAATAACTATCATACCCATTGAAAATATGCTGAATGAGTGGGTGAGTAGTCTTCATGTATACATCCCGATTGGTGCATGCTTCACCAAAGACTTCATCAAAATAAAAAACATGCTGAAAAAGAAATGTGATTTTTATATAAAGAGGTATTTTCTGGGTTTTCTTCACTATTCTAGTTAACACATAATAAAGGTGCAAGTACGTTTTCAACTAATAGTAACTGACTATGACAAACTTAGAGATAAATAAGCAATCAATAACTATCAAATGATAGGGCTTTCTTAAGATCTCTGTAGATATGTTCTTACAATGTAAAAACAAAAGCACACGATTTTTGTTCTTTTTCTTTTTTAAAATATTTTATTTATTTATTCTGATAGAGAAAGAAAGAGGCAGAGACATAGGCAGAGGGAGAAGCAGGCTCCATGCAGGAAGCCCAATGTGGGACTTGATCCTGGACCCTGGGATCACGCCTTGAGTCAAAGGCAGATGCTCAACCACTGGGCTACCCAGGAGCCCCGATTTTTGTTCCTTCTTAAGTAAATTATGAGTACATGACAGCTAATCCTCCTTAGGTCCAGGAGAACTGAATTCTATGGGGGTTATCCTCATAGCCCAGCTAGGACTAGCATATTTGAAATTTGGAGGAATTATAAAGGAAGACTTCCATTTCATAGGTTACATAGCTGGCCTCCCCCCCCCCCCCAGTTTTATTTATTTAAAAAAGATTTTATTTATTTGAGAGAGAGAGTGAGCAAGAGAGAGAGCACAGGAACAGGGGCAGAAGGAGAGGGAAAAGCAGACTTGCTTGCTGAGCAGGGAGCCTGACTTGAGGCTCGATCCCAGGACCTTGAGATCATGAGCTGACCTGAAAGCAGATGCTTAACCAACTGAGCCACCCAGGCACCCCTTTTTCTTTTTTAAAGATTTTATTTGAGAGAGAGAGAGTGAGCGCAGGGGTGGGAGGGGGTGGCAGAAGGGCAGATCCCCACTGAGCTGGGAACCCAACATGGGGCTCCATCCCAGGACCCAGAGATCATGACCTGAGCCAAACACAGATGCTTGCTTAACCGATTCAACCACCCAAGAGCCCCCAAAGCTGAGTTTTTAATTCCATGAACACTTATTGCTCAGCTGGTAACATGTATAGTTGCAGTAGGCACTCCAAAGGCCCAAAGATATAGATATTACCCTACCATTACCCCAACTTCACACCTAAAGATGTGAATCCAGACAAGTATACAAATGATTCTAAGCTAGAAAACCTTTGAGAGATAAAGTACATGTGGAATTCAAAGGAAAAGCATATTCCTTCTGATTGGGAGAGACATTATGAAAAAAGACTGTACGCAGAAAGAGCCATGCGGGAAGAAGAAGAATTTAGAGGTAGAGATGGAGGCAGGGGAAGATATTCTAGGCATGAGAAAAACCTCAGCAACAGTCAAATGAGGGAAGCACAAGGAACATTTAGGAAACAGAGAAGATTCACTGTGGTTGAATCATAGGATCTTGGTAGATAGAAAGGTGAAATAGAAGGCTAAGAATAATGTATTAGGACTATGTTGCATGGGTATTAGGAGTAGCCTTAAGGACAGAATGTTCATATTTAATTTAGCAAATAGTGGGTAGACAATAAAAAACTTTGCAAAGGAAAGAGATGCTCTGAGCCATTTTACTGGAAGACTAATCTGGCTTCACACTGTGAACAGACTAAGAACAGGGACACTGGTAGTAATCCAATGGTAATCCAGAGATTTGAATTCCCAAATCTTAACATCTGCTGGATTATCCTCTGTTTTAGAAGGGTCTAAATTCAATGATGACAGTAAAAATAAAGAGATGAATGCATGAGAAATTTGGCCACTGCCTGGATATGAGTTGGTGGGGAGAGAAAGTAGTCCACAATCCCCAAATGAATAAACCATGATAATCTGGAAAAGGATAGAAGACCCTATTAAACTGGATCTGGAAAGAATTAACTTAGCAGCGATAATCATTTGCATAATTAAGAAGCTTATTATGTTGGCAGACCAACTAACCCTGAGTAAAAAAAATCCTAATTTCAAGCCTGACTGTAGTGTAATAATGGCAGTCCATGTGCAATGAATGAGACATTAAGCCCTTTCTTCTACTACCTCTTGGGCATACTCTAAATATGCAGTTGAGAAAAATTGCATGGGAAAATCCAGCAAAGTGAATTTGGGCCAATTTACTGTGTGAGTCACTCTACTCAGGTCTGATTCAGTCTTGTGTATCATTACAATACATTGGAATAGAAATTTGCTAGGTCACCTGAACAGAAATTATTCAATTATTGTTGAATGTATTAGTTAGAAAATATCGCCAAAAGTTAGAAGGTGAGAAAATAATGAATCTGTGCAGCATGATAAAGAAATCTGTGAACTTTTAGTGGTATGAAATATGTGATAGGACTTTAAGAATAATAAAATGTTTTTAACTGCTGAATCTGGGTGACAGGCACATAAGGGCTCATTATACTTTTGAATAAACTTGAAAATGGCAATAATAAAAAATAAAATCTATTGCTAATATATATATATATTTTTTTGGCATTTCTCAGCAAAATAAAAAAATGATAACAAGTAAATGTGAAAACTTTTTAAATTCCTTTACTTCATTGAGTATTTGGCTATTCTTCATCTTCTTCTATAAGTGCCTGTAAATAACTTTACTTCTTGAGTATATATCTTAGAAAACACATTGATTAAAGGCATTAGTATCTTTCCTTCCAATAGGACTTAGGCATTGATTTTTCTAGTACTTCTGTAAATATCCTTAATGAAAGATATGTGAACATGTAAGATTAGTATTATTATAATTACTGCATATATTATAATATATATTTATATTTTTTAAAGATTTATTTATTTATTCATGAGAGACACAGAGAGGGAAAGAGAGAGAGGCAGAAACGTAGGCAGAGGGAGAAGCAGGCTCCATGCAGGGAGCCGGACGTGGGACTCGATCCTGGGTCTCCAGGATCAGACCCTGGGCTTAAGGCGGCGCTAAACTGCTGAGCCACCAGGGCTGCCCATATTAATACATATAAATATAATAAATGCTAGCAGAAGATATCTAAATACATATATTCCATAAAGTCCTTTCCATCACATATATTTCATTTGATCATACTTAATGAATTAGGTTGTATCAATATACACTTTAGCCCTGATATGATCAGAGTTCCATATTTTATTTTTAAATAAGTTTTTCAGATTATTAAAGTAACATGTATTTATAGAGTATCTCTGGAAACATAGAACAGGTAATAGTGGTTGCCTTCAAGGAGGACATAGAATAAGCAGGACACTTTTCACTGCATTCCTTTTTGTATGTTTTGATTTTGAAACAAGTATATCTATGTTACTCAAAATTTTTTACTTTTTAGGGGCACCTAGGTGGCTCAGTAGTTGAGCATCTGCCTTTGGCTCAGGTCATGATTCTGGGGCCCTGGGATCAAGTCCTGCATCAGGCTCCTCTCAGGGAGCCTGCTTCTCCCTCTACCTACGTCTCTGCCTCTCTGTGTTTCTCATGAATAAATAAATAAAAATCTTAAAAAAAATGTTTTTGCTTTTTATATAAAAGTAGCATGCTGATTATAGACAAATTTAAAAACATGGAAAACAGTAAAGAAGAAAATAAAATTATCTACAAATCTTACTATCCAGGGATAGCCACTGTTGACTTTTTGATATATTTCAGTACCATCTCTTTGTTCTATATATATTTCTTTATTTAAGAAATGGAATGAAATATATACAAATTTGTTTCCTTGTCCTTTCACACATTATGTTGATATAAAATTAAATGCTAAGCAGGATAGCACATTGCATATATATGATCATATATACTAAATAACAAAGAAGATTTGAAAGTACATTTAATTAAATGGATATATATAAACTTATTGTTTGAATTCTTGAATAAGTTTAAAAATTAAAACCCAAAGAGTCTAGGATCAATATTTATTTGCTAGGTTTGCTATCAACCTCCTTTTTCTTCTTTCCACTTAAGGAAAGAAAAGGGGGTGAAAGCCCTCCCAGCACTTGTATGACATTGATAGGTAAGGACTTTGACCTATGAGAGCAAAGGTCCAAAGTTCAAACTGCAGAGAAAGTGCTATGAAAACTATGGGTGTTCAATAAGTATTGACCAATGGTAATGACAAAGAAGTAAGGTTATTATGTTTTGGAATAATGGAAAAATACAAAAGATAAGACAATGCTTCTTTGAGGGAATTACTGTGACAGAAGCATCATTAAGGGCTTCTTGGGTAGATGGCAACTGGACAGGACTATTACTATGGTTATAAGTAGACATGGAACTAGATAACATTATAACTAATTGACATTTAGACCATCTTCAAAATAAATACCTCCCATCTAGACCTAATAGATTGTGCATTGATCAGCAGTCAATAATGCTGTTAAAGTAATTGGGTTGTTTATACAGTGGTCTAGTAATTTAGTGCCCATAGAAAGACCCAGTGGATTACTTTGAATGTTGCGGTGAAACCCAATTTTGATAACCAAAGAAAAAGATGAACAATGCCAAATATAAAAGAGGGGGAAAGTGTTAACAATTTGACTTCAGTGTTAACATATTTATTCTAGGAGAGTAAAATTTCAGCTGACTAAGGTGAAATGCTAGCACAACAGATTACTCACCACTTTTCTTCTCTCTAGCATTCACTGGGTTTTGAGACAAGAGAGCAAGAGAGAGAATAGTATGAATGTAATATGAATGTATATAGAGGCAGATTAAGAGAGACTTGAATTCCCAAATCTTAACATCTGGTGGATTATCCTCTGTTTTAGATTGTTTAGAATTGCTTCAGGGCAGCCCAGGTGGCTCAGCGGTTTAGCGCCTGCCTTCAGCCCGGGGTGTTATCCTGGAGACCCAGGATCGAGTCCCATGTCAGGCTCCCTGCATGGAGCCTGCTTCTCCCTCTGCCTGTGTTTCTTCCTCTCTGTGTGTGTGTGTCTCTCATGAATAAATAAATAAAATCTTAAAAAAAAAAAAAAAAAAGAATTGCTTCATAATTTTAAGAGTACCTAAATTATGGCATCTTCCATCCATGGCCTGCTGCTTCCATAGGAGACTGAAGTTATTCCAAGGTTATCTATCTGCTTGAAATAAGTTCCTTTCAATATCAAACTCTTTCTTCTTGGACTCTTATCTTTCTGGCAGGGAGTGAACACTTTCTTATGTGTCTAAGTCACTAGTGTTCTATTTAAATCCTTATATGTTAGATGTAAAAGTGAAATCATATCCCTGGACTGCATTTACTTGCTATAATCTATTCTATACAAAGTAACCTGCTCAATTTCCACCAAGTTAAATCTAAACCCAAAGACAGTTGAGAATCAAAATAAGCAGTTGAGTGGCTATCTGGAATTTTGTTGCTCGAAAACATATCCTCCATATTAAACTCCAGATTCAAACTCATAATAATAAGTTCATACTATGAGATACAGGCAAGAATTGAGACTGACTATGGGATCATCTCAGAGTCACTCTGGGGCATATACTCAGTGACTAGTCCTACCTACCACCACTACATTCTTTTTATCACCTTAAGACCCTTTTTTGCCAAAGAGGTATAATAACATTCATGTAAAATGTGTTAAGCGAATATATGATGCAATTCTATAGCCTTAGAATGTAGAAATTACGTTTTTGTTTCCTCCATTGCACTATATTTGTTTAAAATGAAGGTCCAGAGTATTAATGATTTATATCACGTATGAATACCAACACCCAAAGCAGAAATTGGGTTTTAGAATTTGTATGCTATCATTAAAATAAGAGCAAAAAAAAAATCTACACACTTGATCATATTAATTCCAAACACAAAAGGAAAGCATCATACCTGCAGAATATATTGTGTAAGGTCAACTGCTTCTTTCTTTTCATGAACAAGTAGCGTTTCTTTGTCTTTTACAGTAACAATATTAATTTCTCCACGACGTACCTCCCTCATGCCCAAAGGGCGTTTTCGAACACAAACTCTAATTTTCTCCATCTCAGTCCAAGGATTCTCTTTCTCTGAGGTGTTCTGTCTGATATATATTTAGAAGTGGGCTTTAATTAATAATAGGATAAGGCTACTTAAGAGGTCAAAGTATCAGTATATTTTGTTATTTTATATACACATTACACCTAACTTATATACACATCTTACATATATAAAAAGCTTTCTCAGTGTCAACACTTTAATCTGTAACTTATACATATTAGGTGTATAGAAAGTTCTTTTACTAACTAAATCCTCCCGATTACTTCTATCTCTATCCCTAATCCACTCCATCCTCTGTCCTGCCAACAACAAACAAAAAAACTCTAAAACCCTAAGAGTTGCTCTAGCTCTAAGACATATGTTTGGCTTCCAGATGTGGTCTTCCAAAAACTTCTATATGTCTTTCTATATATCCCCCCAAATCAGGCTGGTTAATCCTCAAAATCAAACACAGTTATGTTTTGATCACCCCTCCAAGGCCTTTAAAATACCTAAAACCTGTATCTATTGCTTTTTCTCAATCCAATTATTCTTATACATTTACTGTTTTCTTGATCATTCAATCTAATTTCTTTTTTTATCCTACCTGGGATCACCTTGATCCTTGAATACCTTGAACTAGGTGGTAGGTTTCTTTTTTTTTTTTTTTTTATTTATTTATGATAGGCACACAGTGAGAGAGAGAGGCAGAGACACAGGCAGAGGGAGAAGCAGGCTCCATGCACCGGGAGCCCGACGTGGGATTCGATCCTGGGTCTCCAGGATCGCGCCCTGGGCCGAAGGCAGGCGCTAAACCGCTGCGCCACCCAGGGATCCCTAGGTGGTAGGTTTCAATGTACTTTTTCTCTGTTCCTCCTGGTATACTCTGCCCTCCCTTTGTCTTGCTCTCTCAGTTCCTCTTTTTATTCACCTGATATGTATTTGTTAGAACACAATCCTGTATTTCTTCTTCCTGGGACAATTTTACAACTGGTGCTGCCCACCACTATCAGCCTTCTATTCAGACGCATGTCTTCTCTGGCTCTGACTTCAATGAACTTAACAATCTTAACAGCTAGAATATTTGATGAAATATTCCTTGAGCTAGGGATACAAAATTCACCAGGTTTACTTACTGAGTCTAACGGGGCTATATACACTTATCTCTAACAACTGACCGTTTACCTATATAGAAATTCCTCTTAACCTAGTAACAAGAAAATAGGATTCTTGAAAGTAGTTTACCAGATCAATGCCTTTGGTCCATATACTAAGATTGCCTTAGCAAGACAAATTAGTCCCTTCCTTTTACACTTTAGAATTTGATTAATAGCCCCTAAAAAGCCTTTTATAATAGATTTTACACAGGATATTTCACTATATAATTGTTTCATATCAATTTCGATTTTCTGAGCCCTCCAACTGGCTGGAAAATTACTTTTTGCCAGGATTTTACTTAAATTAGTAAAAAGGAGTGAATAAAATTTCTATAGTGCATAAAGGACTACACCAGGCTTTTAAAGCATTTAAGGGAGGGAGGGGCAATGAGAGAGGGAAAGAGAGACTCTGAAGCAGGCTCCACACCCAGTGTGGAGCCCAACTCAGAGCTCAATCTCATAACCCTGAGATCATGACCTGAACTGAAATGAAAAGTCAGACGCTTAATTGAGCGACCCAGCCTGCTTTTCCCTCTGCCTGTGTCTCTGCCTCTTTCTGTCTCTGTGTCTCTCATGAACCAAAACACAGCAGACTTTTAAAAATGTACCATTTTGGGGATCCCTGGTGGCGAAGCGGTTTAGCACCTGCCTTTGGCCCAGGGCACAATCCTGGAGACCCGGGATCGAATCCCACATCAGGCTCCCGGTGCATGGAGCCTGCTTCTCCCTCTGCCTATGTCTCTGCCTCTCTCTCTCTGTGACTATCATAAATAAATAAAAAATTAAAAAAAAAAAATAAAATAAATAAAAATGTACCATTTTGAGGTTAAGTGTGGCAAAATCTTGACAATCATTAAAAGTAGATGATGGGCAGGTAGGGGATTCATTGTTCTATTCTCCCTTCTTCTGCATATGTTTGATTTTTTTAATAACAAAAAAAAATGTTTTAAGATTTTATTTTTTCATGAGATACAGAGAGAGAAGCAGAGACACAGGCAGTGGGAGAAGCAGGCTCGCTGCTGGGACTCTATCCCAAGACCCTGGGATCACGCCCTGAGCCAAAGGCAGATGCTCAACTATTGAGCCACCCAGGTGCCCCCCAAAACAAAAATTTAATGCATTATTTTAACAAGGGCCTGTGTCAAAATTTTTATTGGGAAGTATTAAAAACCTAATTGTATAAAGCCAATTAAATGGGATAGAAAAAGTCTTTTTCAAAATTGACTAAGGACTCTAGGATGGATCATGTGGTCAAAAAGACTACAGTTTTCAAGTTCAAGGGGCAAAAAGGAATGAATGTTCTGCTAAAAGGCTCTGTTTCTTTTTTAAAGATTGTATTTATTTATTGGAGAGAGAAAGAGAAAATGAGTGGGAGGGGGAGGGGCAGAGGGACTAGGAGACTCCTCCTTGAGCAGGGAACTTGATACAGGGCTCAATCCCAAGGACCCTGAGATCATGACCTGAGCCAGTCAGACACTTAAGCGACTGAGCCTCCCTGGTACCACTAGAAGGCTCTGGTTTTAATGCCCAACATTCCTTAGAAGAGATAAGCTGTATCTTCCTGACATGAAGAGTTAAGACAGCTGGAGTTAGATCTATTTAAGATCTCTAAATGCATTAGACTTTTATTAATTTATTTTGAGCTTACTTGATTTGAGGCATCCAAAGAGAATGCACTTTGGACAAGATGACATCCTAACAGTAAGCATTAAGTTGGTGAGGGAGTTTCTCAGGGTTCTAAAACCTTGACTGCTACTTAGAAACATCTGGGTAAGAATATGAGAATTATTGGGAGGAAATGTCCTTTCTAATCTCTATTTCCCTCACATAATAAAGAGTGAGAAGAGAGATAAAATAATGACATTAAAAGTAAGAAAGCTCAATGGAACAGCTTTCATTCTGGGTTTGTCATGTATAAACCTTGATAAGAGCACTTACCTCACCATATGGTTGTTTGTCATCCCACTCACTCCCCTTAAGAGTCTAAGAGCCTCCACATATCCTAATTATCTTTACAACTAGAATCAGACCTAGAAGAGGTGATACTTAATATGTGCCACATAAATGAAATAGCAGTATTTATTTAATTTTTTTTTAAATTTTTTTTAATTTTTTTTTTTTTATTTATGATAGGCACACAGTGAGAGAGAGAGGCAGAGACACAGGCAGAGGGAGAAACAGGCTCCATGCACCGGGAGCCCGACGTGGGATTCGATCCCGGGTCTCCAGGATCGCGCCCTGGGCCAAAGGCAGGCGCTAAACCGCTGCACCACCCAGGGATCCCGAAATAGCAGTATTTAAACTAAAATATTCATTCTGTCCAAATAAATAATGTAAAGTGGTATCTTTATTTATAAATAATTCCAGTTTAGATTTTTATGTGTTGTTCAATACAAGATTGTAATATTCAAGAAAATATCTCTTCTTTCACCAGAGCTAACTAATAGGACAGAAACAATCCTGACTTTGATAGTCATTGTCTAGAACTAGAACAATCTAGTTCTCTAACAATTAAAAGAAGAAAAGAGTACTATATACTCTATGCTCTGCTAAACCAAATAAAGTTTTCAGAAATACTATAAAATGCACTATGTATTTCAAATTACTAAAAGCACTTTTACCTGTAAAATTGAGTCTTTTATTTTTGGGGTGAATAAAAGAACTGGTTATGAGATCCTCTGAAAGCTTAGCCAATATAAGACCAGATGTAAATATATACCTTGTTTTAAAGTATAAATAATAGCCTTAAAAAAGAAAAGGAAAGAAAAGGAAATGTGGCTTAAGTATGTATTTTGTTTCAGGATGCCTGGGTGGTTCAGTTGGTTAAGTGTCTGCCTTTAGCTCAGGTCATGATGCCAGGGTCCTAGGATTGAGCACTGGGCTCCGTGCTCAGGAGGGAGCCTGCTTCTCCCTGCCGCTCCCCCTTTGCTGTGCTCTTTGTCAAATAAATAAAATCTTAAAAAAAAAAAAAAAAAAGAAGGTATTTTGTTTCTCCATAACTTGCCATGTATAACTTTTAAAATAACAAAACAACAAATGTGTTATTTTTAAAAGAACATGCTTTCTATTATACCAATTCTGGTATTAGAGATTATTCAATATTTCAGCTCCTAGGGACCTTAATTTCAACATTTAACTTAAAGCACTAAGTGAAAATAACTTATTGTCACCCTGAGTCTCAAAGTCTAAGCTACATTAAAATGTCTTAGTCTTCTGCAATCACCAAAATCATATGTTCTTGCAGGGCTGGAATAGAAAAAAGCACTCAAAATCAGGACCATATTTCAATGTGTGCAGGTAAACTAGTTGCATGAAAGAACTACTTAATTTGGGCAGCCTGGGTGGCTCAGCGAGCAGTTTAGCGCCGCCTTCAGCCCAGGGTCCAATGAGACCCGGGACTCAGTCCCATGTCGGGGTCCCTGCATGGAGCCTGCTTCTTCCTCTGCCTGTGTCTCTGCCTCTCTGTCTCTGTGTCTCTCATGAATAAATAAATAAAATCTTAAAAAAAAAAGAAAAAAGAAAAAAGAAAGAACTACTTAATTCAACTACATGCTCTTTGTTTTTAAGCTCTATATCTCCTGGTTGAAGTGCATTTGATAGCCTTAAAAAAAAAAAAACCCTGTGGAATACGCACATTTTTTCCATTGCAGAAGGCCAGTTAACTATTTTGCCTTCAAGGATGCATTATATGTATCATGTTACACTATAATAAATAATAGAAATAGGTCTGCTAACGGAATAATAGCAGACCCTGGCAAGTAGCAGCTGTTTGACATACATGAACAATATCATCTTTCTCCCATCTGGAAAGTCCCAATTCCTCATGAACTTCACCCCATCAAGGTACTGCTATTATTATTGCAGAAGCTGTTCACTGTAGTTTTCTGTAAATAAGGAGTGGGTGCTCTTAATCATGGAGGCTTGCCCTTGCCTGATGCTATCCTCTCCATCATACCCCCCAAAAAGATAAAAATGATTACCTGCTACAAGAACGAGGGATTCCATAGTTATACCCTGAAACATGAGAGATTCTTTGAATAATGGGAATATCATAATCCCCCAGGATTGGAGAAAAGTGATTTGATGAAAAGAGTGA
Organism: Canis aureus; assembly: GCF_053574225.1. Taxonomy (NCBI): domain Eukaryota; kingdom Metazoa; phylum Chordata; class Mammalia; order Carnivora; family Canidae; genus Canis; species Canis aureus. Next base: position 52,724,683 of record NC_135620.1, read on the forward strand.
AGTGTTAGTTTCTGTTTGCACATAGGAACCAGCAGCTGTAGCATTCAGAATTCTTGTTTTTGTATGGTAATGGGAATCATCCGGCAGTATGTGTTCCAGCACTTTTAGGTAACTAGACTTCTGTTCATTTACAGAAAAATCTGATAAACTGCACATTTCAAACCCATTGTTGTTGGTAGTTCTGTCTTTGTCGTCAGCAGGAGAATCAAAATGCAGTTGCCGACGAGGGCCAGATCTGGATTCCCAAGGCTTACTGCACAGGCGGTTTGTCTGAAGAGGATGCTCTGGGCTACCGACTTCTTTATCTTCTTCCTGCATAATTTTAATTATTTTGATAAGTTGGAAGAGACGTTTGCGGTCGTTCATGTCACGGACTCCCAATTTAGAGTAGTCTTTCATTGTAACGTTGGCTAATTCATCTATTTTTCGAAGGCCAAGAGCAGTAAAATGAGGATAATACTGTGCAAGTTCAGCTTCACAAAGACATTCATACAACCAGGATGTCATTTTTGTGAATGAGTTTCTATAAATTCTGAAAAGGAAAAAAAAAAAGCCATTTACCTGAAATAACGGTATATATAATTATTTTGTTAAAAAATTAAAATCACAAAACAAACATGCAGAAAAATTCATTCTAGCATGCCAAGTTTTCAAATACATTTTTCTTCTGAAATAATTAAACAGTACAGTGCATAGGGAAAGATGCTTAGATGCATTTGTAGTAATAGATGTAATTTGTTCATCTGCTTAATACAAATAGAACTTCAATTGTATACATACACAGGTACATGCACACACACACACAATGCAAGTTACTTACTTAATTCTAGGAAGTTCCTTCCAACCTTGCAATGTCTACTTAACACATGTCACAAACTACTGAAACCTTGTTCCCAACCACTGATTGTAGCAAGACTAATTTTAGATGTTCAAGTTAATGTCAAGGCATGTTGCACAACTGTTTCCTATGATTAATGAACAAAGGCTAAGAACTCTTTCAGAATGGAAAGCAGAATTAAATAGCAAACCACAGAACTGATATAACTCAGAGGAAATCACATTTGTATCTGCTGAGTACTGGCAAAAGTTAGTTGAATAAAGAGGTAAAAACATCATTAATTCAGAATCTAATTCAGGATCTCAGATCATTCTAAAAGGTAGGTGAAGGTAGGTGGTTGTAGATGTTAACTTGTACAGAATATGAATACAATAATTTTCCTAGGATAAATAAAATAAATAAGTAAATAACATAGGAAATGGTCAAAACTTTATATGGTTGTTGGAGCACCTGGCTGGCTCGGTCAGAAGAGTACGTGACTCTTGATCTTAGGGTCGTGAGTTTAAGCCCAATGTTGGATATAGAGATTACTAAAAACAAAAATAAGATTTTAGGGGCACCTGGGAGGCTCAGTCAGTTAAGCATCCAGCTCTTGATTTCTGCTCATCAGGATCCCAGGTTGTAAGCCCCACATTGAGCTCAGCACTCAGTGTCTGCTTGAGATTCTCTCTTTCTCCCCTTCTGTCAATCCTCCCCTTGCACTCTCCTCTCTCTAAAAATAAACAAAATCTAAAAAATAAATAAATAAAAATTTAAAAAAAGATTTCAAATGGTCAAATACTGTAATCCTCAAAAAATTTTAACACCAAGGTATTTAATCAAATACTAATAAATGATGTGTTAATAACACATAATCCTAGTCTATTACTGAAGTCAGGACCCCGAGGAATTCTCTACACCACTGTTAATCAAGTTCAAGTTTGTGAAAATATTAAAAACATTTTCTCAAAACTGTTTTAAAAGCTCAGTTTTCAAAATTCAGTTAGTTAATTCTCAGTAAAGATTTTTTCACTTTAATTTATATTTTGTCTTCATTCTAAGAGAAACAGAGTTGAAGGCCAGGTAATAAAGGTGATTAAAGTAACTTCTATAATTAACTTTGGAGGAAACACTACTTAGGGTGAGGAAAAGGCTACACATCCTAAACTCATCCATTTATGGAAGATTTGAGGGCGTGGGGGAAGGCCACAAATTCTTCGCATGTCCTTTCACATCAAGAGGCAGTGTCTTTTTCCTCCCATTGCATCTAGGTTGGCCTTGTGACTGTTTTGCCTAATAGAATGTGGTGGAGCAACACTCTGTGACTTTCTTGCCTTGGCCTCAAGAACCCTTGCAGCTTCTGCTGTTCTCTTGCAACTCTTCTACTACCATGTGAAGAAGTCCAGCCAACAGCCATCATTAAAGCCACATTTGTGAGAGAAGCCATCATACTATTTAGCCCCAGTGGCACCACCAAATGACTGCAGCCACATGAGTGACCCTTGGTGAGACCAGAATTACCTAGTTAGGCCTAGCCCAAATATGTGACTAATAGAACTGTGGGTAAATAAAATAGTAATTGTTTTAAACCACTTAATTTTGCAGTAGTTTACTACATAGCAGTAGATACTGCCAACACTGCTTCTATGCCTTCTTAAGTGTTGTATCTTTGCCTGAAATGTTCCCAATCCCCTCTGTCTCCTAAAATGAGTTATGCCCATTCTTTCAAAATAGCTCAAGAGCTCTCTGCCCCACCCTCTCATGAAGCCTTTCATTTCTCATCTTCTTCTACCATTTTACCACTAATCACCCTATGCAGTAGCCAAATCAGGCCACCAATCCCTTTACTACAGTTTCTTCTACTGAAATATCTGTCTTTCCTAAGAAAAGCCCTACTTATATTTTTCTTCTTTGAGGTATGCCCTAGGCAAAGGATTATTAGTATTTCCTCTGTACTTTAGTAATAATAACTAATACTGTTGAGCATTTATTACGTAGCAGGTACTATTCTTCTAAGTACTATTTGTTAACCTTCAAACAATTCTATGCAGTAGATACATGCACAATCTTCAGTAAGTTAGTAATTTAATATCTATGAAGCTCATTTTTCTCAACTGTTAAAGGGGAATGTAATAGTGACCACAGTTCCTAGGATTAGGATTCAATGAGAAAATACTTGTGAAACTTTCAGCATAATACCTGGTACATACTCAGTGCCCAATTATTACTACCATGGTTTGTTTGTTTACTACTATCTTTGCCTAGCACAGAAGCTAGAACAGAATAAGCCTTTGACATTTTGGTGTGTTTTAAGTTACTTCCAAGCAATTATATTTCCTACTTGGCTCAGCCTAACCCAGAACAGCAGGTTAGGTGCTATGCAGTTTTCTTAATTTCTACAGGTTGTACAAAATCCTGTATTTCACACACCCATTCCTTTGGAACATACCAAACTCTGATTACCATGACATCTACTGCATCCCTTTGTCAGTACCTGAAAGACTAATGTCTTCATCTTGCAATGCTTGGATATCCCATAATATCATGGGAGGGGAAGATGCTGGAGACAGCAGTAATCTGGATATGTAAATTAAAGCAGCCACTGTCATACATCTATAAAAATTGGGAGCATGCTGCCTTTCTGAGCCCTATACTTAACCCACTTTCTTTTGTTTTACTTTTTGTGTTTTCTTTTCTCAGTGCAAAAAGGCATTTTTATTAAAGCACAAGGATATGACCCATGGGTAGAAAGAGCTGCTCTTTTGTTCTAAAATTCGATATGCTAAAAAAATAAAAATAAAAAAAAATAAAATTCGATATGTGTTTAGTACACAATCCATTTTACAAGGGTCTAACATCCTCCTTCTGGGGTAAACATCAGAATCACCCTAGGAACTTAAAAGTATTAAGATATTGAGCTCCATCTCAGATACATAGAAAAATAAAAAACAAAACCAAAAAACTCCCCAGATGTTTTTTTTTTAAGATTTTATTTATTTATTCACAAGAGACACAGAGAGGAAGAGACATAGGCAGAAGGAGAAGCAGGCTCCATGCAGGGAGCCCATGTGGGATTCGATCCTGGATCCCAGGATCACGCCCCGAGCGAAAGGCAGATGCTCAACCTCTGAGCCACTCAGGCATCCCAAATTTCCCAGATATTAAGGGAGACAAGCAGAAGAACACTGAAAAAGTTCCCCAGGTGATTTAGTCCACTGAGCTTGATCTACCAAAATTACAAATGCAAATGCACTGACCCAGCAATTCCACTTCTAGGAACCTATCAGATAGATATTGTGGACAAGTACAAAATGACATAAGTAACAAAGTTATTCACTGCAGCACTTTATATACTAGCAAAGAATTAGTACAGACAGGGACTAGTTAAATGAATAACAGTAACCCATTAAATGGGATACTACGAAACAATTACAGAGAATAAATAAACTCTCAATATATTATTGAAGAAAAAGTAAATTCTCCAATATATTGAAGTGACTAAAGCAAGGTACAAAACAGTTTGTATGTTTGTAAAGGTTTGTAAAGGTACCATTCATTGAAGAGAAAGAAAACTATTTATAATAAATCTATATAGGGGGGATCCCTGGGTGGCGCAGCGGTTTGGCGCCTGCCTTTGGCCCAGGGCGTGATCCTGGAGACCCGAGATCGAATCCCACGTCGGGCTCCCGGTGCATGGAGCCTGCTTCTCCCTCTGCCTGTGTCTCTGCCTCTCTTTCTCTGTGTGACTATCATAAATAAATAAAAATTTAAAAAAAATAAAAAATAAAAAAAATAAATCTATATATTTGCTTATCAGGCATAAAGTGTCTCTGATAGGATGCACAATAAAGTAATAGTATTGGTCTGGGGGGGAGGGGAACTAGTTGGTAGAGGGCAAGCATGGGAAGGAGACTACTATATAGCAATAAATGTCAGTAGCTATTACCTTTCCTATTGTTATTTCTATTTCACTGCTGTCTTCTTCATCACCCAGAGCAGGACCTAGAACAGCTGTTTTTTAACTTTTGTAACTATGTGACTATATATTTTATTTTAAAAATATATCTCTAAATCCATCTACCTCGCTCCCTCCCTTCTCAAATTGACCTGAGAAAACTACTTGTTGCTAGTGTTCTTCCCTCTAGCTTTTTATTTTTTAATGCATTTTTACATTTTATATAACATTGTACTCATAACTATATTGCAATCTACTTTTTTAACATAAGCATTTTTTTCTTTCCTTCCTTCCTTCCTTCCTTCCTTCCTTCCTTCCTTCCTTCCTTCCTTCCTTCCTTCCTTCCTTCCTCTTTTCTTTTTTTTCTCCCTTTCCTTTCCTTTCTGATTTTATTTATTTATTCATGAAAGACACAGATAGAGGTAGAGACACGGGCAGAGGGAGAAGCAGGCTCCCTGTAGCGGATCCATTCCTGGACCCCAGGATCACGCCCTGAGTTGAAGGCACACACTCAACCACAGAGCCACCCAGGCGTACCAACATAAGCATTTTCATATGCTGTTTGTTATAGCCACTAAAAACAATTCACATAATTATAAATAATGTTTGACAAATATGAATTACCCCATGGAGATGTGATTTCTCTCTCCAAACTTCTATAGTGTTTCAATTGTAAAACCGATAGGGTACTTTTTACAGACTTATATATATATATTTTATTTATTGCCATTCTTGTTCTAGAGGTGATGTAAGGTGGCTCTGCCTTATACTATAGTGTGAATTCTTCAAGAGAAAAGCAATATGATCTTCTCAGTCTAGCTAGAATGGTGTGTACCAAGTATTGGTTGAATGAACACAATCTGCTTAGACAGTACAAAGAACAAAAAGTTCTACCATTTCTACTTTTTAACCAAGGCAACTACAGGATTACAACATTGCATGAAGCTTGCTTATGTGGTGGCTAAGGAGCCATTTTCTTGGATTCCTAACTCTCTACAAGTCCCATCACTCAAAGTAATGGGGACAACCTCAGAGCCCTTACAAACTAGAAGGGCTTGCTTGGTACACACCGTATCTTTAGCAATGTCACCTTGAACACTTCATATAGTTCAAAAAAACATTTCATGTAACAAGGCTAATCACATTATTTCGGCACATAGTGCAGTGATACTACTTTGACAATCTGATTAAACTAAAATTTATTGTTGTATTTTATGCCAAGAACTATGTTTAAGTCCTTCACATAAACTATTTTATTCAATCTGGCTAAACCAGATTTCCATTTTACTTTTATAAGATTTTATGTATGTATGTATGTATGTATGTATGTATTTGAGAGAGAGAGCAAGCAAGCAGGAGGAGAGCAAGCATGAGTGGGCGCAGGAGTGGCAGAGGGAGAGGCAGACTCCCTGCTGAATAGGGAGCCCAATGTGGGGCTTGATCCCAGACCCCTGAGATCATGATCTGAGCCAAAGACAGATGCTTAATCCACTGAGCCACCGAGGCACCCCACCGAGATTATTTTAAACATGTCAGTAGACTACTAAAGAGTTTGTTTAGTAGTAACTAATATAGGGATGCCTGGGTGGCTCAGTGGTTGAGCATCTGCCTTTGGCTCAGGGTGTGATCCTGAGGTCCAGGGATCGAGTCCCCCACTGGGGCTCCCTGTGAGGAGCCTGCTTCTCCCTCTGCCTATGTCTCTGTGTCTCTTATGAATAAATAAAATCTTTAAAAAGTATATTTTAAAAATATTTATCTTGGGCAGCCCTGGTGGCTCAGCGGTTTAGTGACACCTTCAGCGCAGGGTGTGATCCTGGAGTCCCGGGATTGAGTCCCACGTCAGGCTCCCGGCATGGAGCCTACTTCTCCCTCTGCCTGTGACTCTGCCTCTCTCTCTCTCTCTCTCTGATGAATAAATAAATAAAAATTTAAAAATAAACAAATAAATAAAATAAAAAATAAAAATATTTATCTTTAAATATGTGTATATTTTTATTGAGATATAACTGAAACACATTTTTAATATACAATATGTTTCAACATTTGTATATACTGCAAAATGACCAGAAGTCTACTTAACATCTGTCACCATATAGCTACCAGATTTTTTCTTATGACAAGAGCTTTTAAGATCTACTCTCTTAGAAACTTTCAAATATGCAACACAGTATTATGAGCTATAGTTGCCATGCTGCGCATTATACCCTATAACTTATAACTGAAAGTTTGTACTTCTCGACTCCTTTTACTCATTTTCGCCCACCCTCACAATTCCTACTTCTGGCAACCACCATTCTGGCCTCCATATCTAGGAGCTTACTTTTGTGGTTTCTTTGGGATTCCATATATAAGTGGGATCATACAGTATTTGTCTTTGACTTAGCATAATCCCCTCAAGGTCCATCCACACACATATATATTCTACTTCTTTATCCATTTACCCCTTGATGGACATTTAGGTTGTTTTCATATCATTAGTAAATAATGTTGCATATATCTTTTTGAGTTAGTGTATTTGTTTTCTTTGGATAATTCCCCAGAAGTGGTATTGCTGAGTCATATGGTAGTTCTATTTTTACTTTTTTTAATTATTAATTTATCTTAGAGGCAGGTGGAGGTAGGAGGGAGAAGCCAGGAGTGAGAGACAGAATCCTCAAGTAGACTCCCCGGGCTGAGCATGGAGCCCAACGTGGGGTCCAGTCCCAGGACCCCAAGATCATGACTTGAGCCAAAATCAAGAGCAGGCCACTCAACCAAGCCACCCTAGTCCCCAATTTTTATTTTTAAGGAATCTCTATAGCGGTTGTACTAATTAACATTCCCACCAGTAGTGTACAAGGACTAGTTTCTCACTAACCTCCTCTCTGGAATGTTATCTCCTGTCTTTGATAATAGCCATTCTAATAGGTGTGAGGTGATAGCTCAAAGTGTTTTGCTTTGTTTTGTTTTTTAAAGATTTTACTTATTTATTTATTCATGAGAGACACACACACACACACAGAGAGAGAGAGAGAGAGAGAGAGAGAGGGGCAAAGACACAGGCAGAGAGAGAAGCAGGCTCCATGCAGGGAGCCCGATGTGGGACTCGATCCCGGGACTCCAGGATCATCCCCCGGGGCTGAAGGTGGCGCTAAACCACTGAGCCACCCAGGCTGCCCTCAAAGTGGTTTTGATTTGCATTTTCCTGATGTGAGTGATGTTAAACATCTTTTCATGTGCCTGTTGGCCATCTATGTGCCTTTGAAAAAATGTTCAGATCCTCTGCTCCCCTTTTTCTCAGATTGTTTATTTTGCTATCGAGTTATGAGAGTTCTTTATATATTCTGGATATTAACCCTTTATCAGATATATGATTTGCATGGGACGCCTGGATGGCTCACTGGTTAGGTGTCTGCCTTCCAGCTCAGGGCATGATCCTGGAGTCCTGGGATCAAGTTCCACATTGGTCTCCCTGTGTGGAGCCTGCTTCTCCCTCTTACTATGTCTCAGCCTCTCTCTCTCTCTCTTTCTCTGTCTCTCATGAATAAATAAAATCTTAAAAAAAAAAAAAAAAAAAAACATGATTTGCAAATATTATCTCCAGTTCAGTAGGCTGCCTTTTCATTTTATTGGTGGTTTCCTTTGCTGTACAGAAGGTTTTAGTTTGATGTAGTCCTATGTGTTTATTTTTGCTTTTGTTGTTAAATCCGAAAAATCATTGCCAGAACTGACATCCAAGAGCTTAACATCTATGTGTTCTTTGACAAGTTTTATGGTTTGAGCTCCTACATTCAGTCCTTAATCCAAATTAACTCAAATTTAGTTAATTTCTGTGTATTTGCACATTGCTGTCCAGTTTTCCAAGAAAATATTTAAATTTAAACATGTATGGATGTATATATGTATATATTTAAAGATTTTTTTTTAATTCCAAAAAAAGATTTATTTTTTTTTAAGATTTTATTTATTGATTGATGAGACACACAGAGAGAGAAGCAGAGATACAGGCAGAGAGAGAGGCAGGCTCCATGCAGGAAGCCCAATGTGGGACTCCATCCCGGGATTCCAGGATCACGCTCTGGATGGAAGGCAGGTGCTAAATCGCTGAGCCACCCAGGGATCCCCAAAGATTTATTTTTAAATAATCTCCACACCCAATGGGGGCTTGAATTCACAACCCTGAGATCAAGAGTTGCATGCTCCACCAACTGAGCCAACAAGGAGCTCCTAAATATATATATGTTTTAAGATTTATTTATTTGAGAGAGGGAGAGAATGTGTATACAGGCACACATGCAAGGTGGGGGCAGGGGAGACAGAGGGAGGTGGAGACAGAATTGAAAGCAGACTCCCCACTGAGAATGGAGCCAGATGTGGGGCTTGATCCCACAACTCTGAGATCATAACCAGAGCCGAAATTAAGAGTCCAATGCTTAGCTGACTGAGCCATCCAGGCACCCTCTCAAAATATGTATTTTTAAAGATTTATTTGAGAGAGAGCGAGAGTGAGTGAACATGTGAGCAGGGGAAGGAGCAGAGGGTGAGAGACAAGCAGACTGAGTGCAGAGCTTGAGGCAGGGCTCAATCTCACAACCCTGAGATAATGAACTAAGCCAAAATCAACAGCCCAAAGCTCAACCGACTGAGCTACCCAGGCACCTTTAAACAAATATTTTTAAAATCCTTCTTTTTTTCCCCTTCTATTCCACTGACTTCTTGCATAAACCAAGTATGTTCCAAGTATGAGACATACTAAAACAAAACAAAACAAAACCATTGTTTATTTGAAATTCAATTTTAACTAGTATCCTGTTCTGTTTTGGCCTAATCTTGCAATCCTATATTAGAATAAAGTTCCACATTTCAGGCAAAAATACTTCATCGGTGTTACATGTGCTTTAAAATACATTACCATCACATCAGAATATATGCAAATATCTACTAGAATTGCAGCCAGATTCCTTCATTGTAAAGTTCTCTCATCAGCCAATTAATCCAATGGTTTCATCCAATGATGACTGCTACCTGCCTCAATTATTTCATGAGGGGTTGCAAAATGATTTCCTGAATATATCATTATTGGTGGAATTTTCCTGTAAAGAAAAACTTGTCAACAACTAGGGCTACTTGATTATCCAAAGCAGAGTTTGTACATGAAGACACGGATGGTATCTAAGGAGTTCCTTTAGGATTTGGGGGGAGTAGGGTGCTTTTAAAAAATTCACTATTAACTGTTTTTTTTTTTTTTTTAATATATATATTCCATGTGTTTCAATCAATTATCTTGACAGCTTCATTTTGTATATTTCCTGACCAAAGCCTAAAATTGGCTTTCCTCCAAGAAACACGAGTTTCGGGCAGCCCTGGTGGCCCAGCGGTTTAGCGCTGCCTTCAGCCCAGGGAGTGATCTTGGAGACCTGGGATCGAGTCCCACATCGGGCTCCCTGCATAGAGCCTGCTTCTCCCTCTGCCTGTGTCTCTGCCTCTCTCTCTCTGTCATGAATAAATACATAAAAATCTTAAAAAAAAAAAATACTAGTGTTTCTCTGTCTTAGAAGTAGCTGCCACTGTCCTACATCCAGCTAAAAATGATGCATTCCCTGCAAGTCTTAAGTACAAAGGGTCTGAGCACTAGGGAAAGAGGAGATCAAGAATAGCTCTATACAGCCACAGCTAATCCAGAATGGTCACTTCTTACTTCCTATTTGAGTTACTGAATATTCTCTCTAGGTCAGTTTTCAACATCAGTGTCAACTCCAATTAGTTTTCGCTTCTGGAAGTATTTATTAAGGATTTTGAGGATTTTAAACCATTAATAGAATACAGGATGGGAACTGGGGGAAGGGGTATTGTCAAGTCATTTCCATTTTGTTTCTTGTGCTATATATTGGAACTAAGAATTTACCACTAACACCTTTGTCATGTTGTGACTATAATGATGTAAACAGACTCCTGCAACATAAAGGTGATAGGATGCAGTAACTGCTAAAAAGCAAAACAATCACACAAACGGCATATAGAGTCAAAATTTTTAGTAAATTAAGTATTTCAAATATTTTGAGGAATTTGACCTTAAATGTCTTCTACTACTATTAGTTCATAAAATTTCAGATAAAAATGACAAATAGGTAAAGCAAGACTTAGAGATCAAGGCTAATGACTTAATTTTATTTAGTGCTTCAACATTCCTATTACATAAACTACAAAGTATATACAAATATTTATACAAATTCACAAGTACATATCTGTGCTTTCTCCCCTCCTATACACATGGTAAATAATCCAAATCTATTTTTTCTTATTAAGCCCTTATTAAAAGTTAGAATCCCATTTTTTGAGTGTATGTACACAATAGTTTACAATTCTATGAATTTTGAGAGTTGTATATACCTGTGAAACCACCACAAGTAGAATACAGAACATTTTCATTACTCTCAAAATGAGATTCCTCATGCCTTTTTGCATTCCATTCTTTTCTCCGCCCCTGGCCCTGGGCAACCACTGATCTGCTTTCTGTCACCATATATTGGATTGCATTTTTAAAAATTTTATATAAATGAAATTATACAATATAGTCTCTTTTGTATCTGGCTTCTTTCATTTAGCATAATGATTTTGAGATTTATCTGTGATATACATACCACTCCCTCATTTTACTCAAAAGGAGAAAGACTGGAATGAATCAGTGAGTGGCCCAAAGTAACATAGCTCAAGTAACAGTTCTAAGATTGGAACCTAAGTCTTCTCATGGCTAGTCCCATGTTCTTTCCACTATTCCATGCTGCCTCCTTCACAAGTAGTGGCAAAGACAACCACACTGCCATCCCCTTGTCACAAAAGACCTACCATCTATACCACTCAGCAGGAGAGCAGCCTCCTGCATCTGTCTGCAGCAGGAAATGGCTCACAGCTGTCACCACCAAGAAAATTCCCTGCAAATCAATGAAATCCAAATGGTGCCAGAAGGGCAGGGCGTGTGTGTGTGGGGGGGTGGGGGGGGGAGTGTTGTGTTTAAGATCTATTTTATTTGAGAGTGAGCAAGTGAGCAAGGATGGAGAGGAGAGGGGCAGAGACAGTCTCCAGCAGACTTCCCACTGAGAAGCCTGATGCAGGGCTGAATCCCGTGACTGTGAGATCATGACCTGAGCCAAAATCAAGAGTTGGATGCTCAATTGACTGAGCCACCCAAGCACTCTAATAGGCAGATTTTTATATGTAGGGCTCATTCACATTCAATGCCACAAGTATGCAGGGTTCTCCTTTGTAACACCCAGAATCTGTGAGGTCTCAGCTGTTAGGGTAGCAATCAGAAATAGTCTTGGAAGAAATCCAATTGGCAGAAATTCAAACTTTCTTATCCTGGTGTTAGAGAAAATCAACTGGAAGGGGAATACATGTAACTTTATACAAAATTAGGGAAGTTTATACACATTCCACAATATGGATAAGATCCAACTGAATTTCACATGTTCTCTCAAACTCTCCATTCATCTACCTCAACTCTGGAATTTTATCCACCTAAACTGCCTGAAAATGAACTTGGAATCAGATCTCAGTCATCTAACTGTAAACTTAGGCAAAGTCGGTTTCTCTGAGTTTCATCTGCTCTCAAAGAACACAATATTTATATAAAACTAATTTGAAAACTGTAAAGTACTCCATAGGATGGGGCCATGCTCTCATATTCAGCACTGGATCAGTGTTTCTGCATGTAGGAAGTGCTGGCTGCCTGACTAGATACAAATAGGCACACCATATAAAGACTTTTAACGCTGTTAAAAGATGGTTTCTATTGTCTGGTGAAAAGTTGAATATATAACATAGAATTAAAAGGCAAAGGATTAGAGATACTAAAGTAGATATATTTGCAAAATATACTAATTAATAGTAATACTATGTGTAAGCTTCTATTCAAACTATTTCATCAATGACAATTATATGAGTACTTTTTTTATTTAAGATTTTATTTATTTATTCATGAGAGATACAGAGAGAGAGGCAGAGACATAGGCAGAGGGAGAAGCAGACTCCCTACAGGGAGCCTGATATGGAACTTGATCCCAGGACCCTGCGATCACGACCTCAGCCAAAGGCAGACACTCAACCACTGAGCCACCCAGGTGCCCCTGTATGAGTACTTTTCTCTTCTTCATTGGCACAGTTAACATAAATGTCTGATTATGTATATAATGTAGAAATATTAGATGATGCTATATATTAAAAGACCAACACTTGATACAAATACAAGGCATGTGTATATATGGTCTTATTCGATTTTTCTTTTAATCATCTTTACTTATATATAATAAACAAGACCTATTTTAAAAGTATAGTTCTATGAGTCTTGACAAAATACAATCAAGACAGTCTCATCAATCACCTCTAAAATTTCCTAATCCACTCTTGGCAGTCAACCCTCTCCTCTACTCTGGGCCCAAGGTAATCACTGACCTGCTTTCTATCACTGTAGAGGAGTTTTATTTTCTAGAATTTCACATTAAATAAAATCATACAGTGTCATTGTTACTTTATTTTTTTTAAGATTTTATTTATTTATTTATGATAGAGAGAGAGAGACAGAGACAGAGGGAGAGGGAGAAGCAGGCTCCATGCAGGGAGTCTGACGTGGGACTTGATCCCGGGACCCCAGGATCATGCCCTGGGCCGAAGGCAGGCACTTAAACCGCTGAGCCACCCAGGCTGCCCTCATTGTTACTTTAAATCCATGTGACATATAGAGTTTCAACTCTATGTGTGATTTTTCTTTCTTAGGCCTTTGGAAACAAAATGATACCAATTTTCATAACTTTTTTTCTGGCCTAGATGACATCTGCTAATAAATGAAGATATTTCAGTCTAAATTTTTTATTTTTTATTTATTTATTTATTTTTATTTATTTATGATAGTCACACAGAGAGAGAGAGGCGCAGAGACACAGGCAGAGGGAGAAGCAGGCTCCATGCACTGGGAGCCCGATGTGGGATTCGATCCCGGATCTCCAGGATCGCGCCCTGGGCCAAAGGCAGGCACCAAACCGCTGCGCCACCCAGGGATCCCAGTCTAAGTTTTTTAAGTCAACCTGAGAAAAACAGGAGTTAGTGAAACAAATATACATATAGTGTCAATGACTTGGAAAAAATATTCCTTATAAAACATTCTTTGAAGCAATCCTATGGGTAAATTTTGTGTGTGTGTGTGTGTGTGTGTGTGTGTGTATATATATATATATTTTTTTTTTTTTTTTTTTTTTTACTTCAGTGTGGGGGGGCAAAGGGGTAAATGACAGAGGGACAGGGTGAGAGAGAATCCTAAGCAGGCTCCATGCCTAGCACAAAGCCCACTGCAGGGCTCAATCTCACAACTCATGAGATCATGACTTGAGTTGAAATCAAGAGTCAGACCCTTACTTAACCAACTCAGCCACCAAGGCACCCCAATAAATAGGACATTTTTGCTAAGAGTTCTGTCTTCTATGCCTAGGAAGAGACAACAGTGTAACTAACATGAACCCACTGGCAGTATTTCAAAAAACCTGAAGAAAATATCAGAATCCACTGTTATCTTGACAGTTTTACAAGCAGACTATTCAATATGTCTAAAAAACGTTTTTGATTGCTATAAAAAAGTAGAAAACCTAAATCTAAGGTCTATATATCCCTTGCTAATCAGAAACACGGGGAAAATGGCCCAAGTTCAAAAGCACCTAAGTTATTTGTAGTTTCTCAAATTCATGTGACATCACAAATACTTGAATTATCAAAGAAACAGGGAAAAAGGGTCAAGAATTCCCTTCAAAACATCGTTAAATTCTAACAACGTTATTGAGATATAATTCACATACCATAAAACCTACCCATTTAAAGTGTACAATTCAGTAGTTTTTAGTATATTCAGAGTTGTGCAACTACCACCACAACCCACTTTTAGGATATTTTTATCACCCCAAAAGAAACCTCTTCCATTAAATTTTAGATGTTACATTAACACCTAAAAGGGAAAAGCTCTTTCCGTAAAGTGTTCACTTCTATAATTATCAAAACCAAAATTAACCATGGAAGAAACTGAGAAAATATACTGAAATTTTCTGTAGAAATTTGAGCTGCGGGGGTGCTCAGCTGGCTCAGTTGGCAGAGCATGCAACTCTTGATCTCATAGTCATGAGTATGGGCCCCTGTTGGGTGTAGAGTTTACTTAAAAATTAAATTAAAAAAAACTGAGCTGTGGTTAAGAGGTGTCAAGAATGCACATGCTAGGATGCCTGGCTGGCTCAGTTAATAGAGCATGTGACTATCAATCTCAGGGTGGTGAGTTCAAGCCCCACGTTGAGCATGAAGTCTACTTGAAAAAAAAAAAAAATGCAGGATGCCTGGGTTGCTCAGTGGTTGGGCGCCTGCCTTCGGCTTAGGTCCTGATCTGGGAGGGTCCAGGATGGAGTCCCACAGGCTCCCACCGGGAGCCTGCCTCTCTTTCTCTTAGTCTGTGTCTCTCATGAATAAATAAATAATAAATAAATAAATCTTTTTAAAAAGATGCACATGCTGAACACTTACTTTTTTAGACTTGTCAAGCACAGAATGAAAACCTCAAGAGCTTTATTTGAATAAATTAAAAAAGGATAATGAACATGCTCTAAGTGAGGGTGATGGCCATGGTTTTTAAAAAAGTAATTCAAGGGGTGCCTGATTGGCTCAGTCAGTAAAGCATGATTCTTGATCTCAGGGTTGTCAGTTTAAGCTCCACACTGGGTACACAGATTACTTAAAAATAAAATCTAAAAAAAAAAAAGAAGAGTAGGGATGCCTGGGTCGCTCAGTGTTAAGCGTCTGCCTTTGCCTCAGTTATAATCTTGGGGTTCTGGGGTTGAGCCCATATCAGGCTCTCTGCTCAGTAGGGAGTCTGCTTTTCCCTCTCCCTCACCCACCCTCAGACTTGTGTTGTCTCTCTTTCCCTCAAATAAATAAAATCTTAAAAAAAAGTAAATAAAAATTTAAAAAGAGTAATTCAATATTAGCCTAATAATGGATAAACCAAAACCTACTTCATTTTATTAAGATGCTTAGGAACCCTATCTTTACTTATTTTAAAGATTTTATTTACTTATTTGACAGAGAGAGCAAGAGAGCACAAGTAGGGGGAATGGCAGAGAGAGAGAGAGAGAGAGAGAGAGAGAGAGAGAGAGAAGCAAGCTCTCTGCTGAGCAGGCAGCCCGATGGGGGGCTCAATCCCAGGACCCAGGATCATGACCTGAGCTGAAGGCAGACACTTAACTGACTAAGCCACCCAGGCACCCCTCCTTATTTTTTTATTTTTTTAAGATTTTATTTATTTGAGAGTGAGCAACCAAGAGAGAAGTGGAGGGGGAGGGAAGAATAGAGAGAGAGAGAGAGAGAGAGAGAGAAGCAGACTCCCTGCAGAGCAGGGAGCCACACATAGGGCTCATAGGGCTCAATCCCAGGACCCTAAGATCATGACCTGAGCTGAAGGTAAACACTTAACCGACTGAGCCATCCAGGCACCCCAAAATTTCAAATTATTTATGCTAAGCAGCTCCTGAAACAACTAAGAGTTCATAAATGCCAGAAATACTCAGATCATTTGTGAGGTAATTGAAAAAACACAGGGGATCCTTGGGTGGCGCAGCGGTTTGGTGCCTGCCTTTGGCCCAGGGCGCGGTCCTGGAGACCCGGGATCGAGTCCCACGTCGGGCTCCCGGTGCATGGAGCCTGCTTCTCCCTCTGCCTGTGTCTCTGCCTCTCTCTCTCTCTCTCTCTGTGTCTATCATAAAAAAAAAAAAAAAAAAAACACAGCCACACCGTAAACAGAACTTACGTTTTAACTAATCCTGTATAGAACCTGACAAATAACAACTTACAAAGTCTTTAAATGACCATTAAATTTTAAATAAATATTTCTGTATGGAAAAACTTTTTTTTTTTAAATGTATTCATGAGAGACACAGAAAGAGAGGCAAAGACACAGGCAGAGGAAGGAGAAGCAGGCTCCATACAAGGAGCCCAATGCGGCGCTCGATCCCAGGAATCCGGGATCACGCCCTGAGCCAAAGGCAGACGCTCAACTGCTGAGCCACCCAGGCGTCCCTGGAAAAGCTTTTTAAAAGGCTTCTTTAGCAAGTTACATTTATGAAATGTGAAAGGCTAATATCTACTTCTAAATATGACTGTATTCTATTAGAGAAAAAGTTCTTAATGAAATGACAGGGAACATATGGTTTTTGTGAAAAAGAAAATAAAAGGGCAGTGAAGCAGTTATCTTCACCAAGGGAAGAGAAGTATAGAAAGAGAGGACAGAATAAATTAGAGAAGGCAGAGCTATGGAGAACTTTCAGAATCAAGACTCATGGGGCTAAGTCAGTAATACTGAAAAAGCTTGGCATTATCCTACGAATTTGAGTCTTCATATATCATACAACTAAACAACTCAACTCCTATGTATATACCCCACAAAACGTTTGCACATGCTTCAGGAGGCATATACAAATATGTTCATAGTTGCACTCTTCATAAGAGCCAAAAGCTGAAAATAACCTGGATATCTATTGGCTAGAGAATAAATTTGGAAAT
The DNA here is from genome assembly GCF_053574225.1 of Canis aureus. Lineage (NCBI taxonomy): Eukaryota > Metazoa > Chordata > Mammalia > Carnivora > Canidae > Canis > Canis aureus. Next base: position 52,742,016 of record NC_135620.1, read on the forward strand.
ATACATATAATGGAATATTATACAATAGTGATAAAAAAGAACTATAGCTACACTCAGTAATTTATCAAATCTCAGAAACATCATGAGAGAAATAAATCCTAGAAAACTTTGTTGTTGTTTATAAGGCTCAAAAGCAAGCAATCTAATGTATTATTTAGGCATCTAAACACAAAATATAGAATAGTGGTTACCTCTGAGGGGAGAGTAGGGAAACATGGAACAGGGGAGCATAGGGAGATCATGTGCTAGGTCTTAGATATTTATTCATTTTGTATTGTGCTTTATAACCTACATATATGTTTCACACATATTCTTTGGTAAGCACCACATTGTATTTCTATAAGATTAAAAAACAAACAAACAAACAAACAAACAGAAAGGCATTCTACAGCTAGCCAGGATCAATAGAAATCATCTAGTCCATAGCTATCTAATCTAGAATATTTAGCCCATGAAGGATTCCTTCATACCTTGCAGTTTGGCTTACACAATGTTTAAATTTTTTTTAGAATTAGTTGCACTATTTAAAAATCAAGAGCAATTAAAAATAATCCAGTTTCCATTTTTCTTGAAAATTAAAAGATAGTTACATTGGGCCTACAATAAGATAAATCAACAGATGAAAACTGAGTTGTGGCTGTTCTCCTTAAAGGAGCATATACTATCCTATACACCATGGTCTCTCTGCTCCTGGTTCCTTTATGCCGACCAACCAACCAATTTTATTCATTTACATTAATTGGTTAGCTCCATGGGCATTTGAGTTTGAGAACCAGGATGTGGTCCAACATTTTCATTGTATGTGGTAACTAAAGCTCTGAATGATTAAGTGACTTGCTCAAGAACACATAGCATTGGCAGGCTAAACCTCTATGGCCTCTTCAAATATTTTCCTATTTTCCACTCTACATATTTAATTATATATGTGTTAAATGAATATGCTATTCCTAAAAGTAAGAGACTACATAGGAAGGTTACCAGGCATTAAAAGCATATTACACCTTATTATTTAGTAGTATGAAAATAAAGACTAAAATAGCTTCTCTCCTTCTTCTTTTTAATAGCTTCTTCTCTCCTCTTCTTCCGTGGAGCTCAAAATGGGATTTGAACTCAGGACTCTGAGATCAAGACCTGAGGTGAAATCAAGAGTTAGATGCCGGGATCCCTGGGTGGCGCAGCGGTTTAGCGCCTGCCTTTGGCCCAGGGCGCGATCCTGGAGACCTGGGATCGAATCCCACATCGGGTTCCCGGTGCATGGAGCCTGCTTCTCCCTCTGCCTGTGTCTCTGCCTCTCTCTCTCTCTCTCTGTGTGGCTATCATAAATAAATAAAAATTAAAAAAAAAAAAAAAAAAAGAGTTAGATGCCCAACTAACTCATCCACCTCAGAGCCCCAACTAAAGTAGCTTGATTGCCAAGAAATATTTCTTCATCTGAGTTCCCCTAAATTGTGACAATGACCACTTTTTAAAATATATAAAACAACTTTACTGATATCTGATTCACATAGCATACAATTCAGCCACTTAAAGTGAATTCAATGGCTTTTAGTGTATGTTCACATCCTAAACCCCCAACCCACTCAGCTCTAGGACACACTAAGAGTAATCATCTTTTAGGAACTGCTAACAAAGTCACTGGGTCCCTTGTACCATTAGAAATGTATACAATACAAACCCAAAATTCTCAATTAATATTCATTAAAATGGTTCTGTAACCCATGTTAGGTGTAAGGTCCCTAATAATAACATAAGAAATTCAGTATTATCATTGAAAAATTAAAAGGTGGATGCTACGGTATATTTTCCCCCCAAGAAGGGAGTTATTTCAAACTTTAGGGATTATTCTATCTATAGACCAGTGATCTCAACTGAAGACAAGTGACACTAAACAACTGCTCAAAACAACAGCTGCAAAAGAATGAGAATATATGACACTTAATGGAATTCTTAAAGCTAGATGTAGATTTTGGGATGCCAACTATGTGAGTTACACCCAAAAGCAGTTTTTGAGAGATTCTTTTTTTAGTGGAAAAAGAAAAGTTTCAAGTTTATGGTTAAGTAGCTAATACTTTGCAATTAATTACTATGATTCCTTTCAAAAGCCCCACTATGAGCTTAAGTGTCTACGTTTGGTAAAAAGCATAGAAGCAATCACCTAAAAATAAACATAACAAAATTGTTGAACCTAGTTATCTTAAAAGAGTACAAGTATTATCTCTCCAAATACAGAGGCTTAATTTTTTAAGAATTTCCAGGAATAGATGGTAACCAATGTTGGGTTTTAATTCAGTGCTTTAAGTTTAAAATCCTGGTCTAATCCAATTGTACATTGTCACTTGCAGATTTTTGCCATTTTGCAGTTATAAAGTACTTTCAACAAAATATATCTTCATGTGTTTCATTGGAAAAATATTGTAATCAGTTTTTTTTAAGATGTTATTTTTAGGGCATCTGGGCAGCTCAGTCAGTTATGCAGCTGACTCTTGATTTCTGCTCAGGTCATGATCTTGGGGTCCTGGGCTGGAGCCCCAAGTCGGGCTCCATGCTCATCAGGGAGTCTGAGGATTCTCTCTCCCTCTCCCTCTGCCCCTCCCCTGTACTCATGCATATGTGCAAGCTCTCTTTGTAATGAATAAATCTTTTAAAAAGATTTTAAGTAATCTTTACACTGAACATGGGGCTTGAACTTACAACCCTGAGATCAAGAGTCACATGCTCCACCAACTGAGTCACAGGCTACCCTATTATAATCAGTTTTTATAAATTACTAATATAGATTCTTTTACTCAAAGTTACATCCTTTTGGGAACTGTTGCCACAATGGCACCAGAATTATTTCTAAAGGAATGATGCTGAAAGCAAAGAAAAATTCAAAGAATATGCGACGCCTGGGTGGCTGAGCTGTTGAGCATCTGCCTTGAGCTCAGGGCGTGATCCCAGAGTTCCAGAATCGAGTCCCACATCAGGCTCCCTGCGAGGAGCCTGCTTTTCCCTCTGCAGGCTATGCTTTTCCCTCTTTTTCCTATGTCTCTGCGTTCTGTGTCTCTCGTGAATACCTTTCTTTTCCTTGGTAGGGGCGTGGGAGTGGGTGAGTAACAATATCATCCACCAGTGACTCAGAGCTAAATTGGGAAGCATCCTAGACTCCTTTCCTCTCCTTCAGTCCCAAATCCAATCAACAGGCAGGTCCAGTCAATTTGATAACATAAATATTTGTCAAATTTCCCCTCTCTAGCCCCATTCCAACCACTACAGCCTTGGTGGTTCAGTCCCAGTATTTTTCACCTACATAATTACATATCTCTCAACTGCTCTGCCCGTCTCCGTCCTGCCCCTTCCAAACCATATTCCACAGTACAGAGCTGACCATTTTTTAGAAAGCAGTTTTGACCATGCTGCTTCCTTTTACCTAAAACCCTTCAGTGTCAACTAGTCACCCATCTAAAGGACAAAGTCCAAGCTCCTTAGCACATCCTACAAAGCCACCTATAGTCTAGCCCCTTCCTCTTTCCAGTTTAGTCAACTTCTTAGACTGTTTTCTGTGCATTTATTCATTTATTTATTTAAGATTCTATATATTTATTCATGAGAGACACACACATAAACACACACACAGAGAGAGAGAGAGAGAAAGAAAGGCAGGCAGAGACACAGGCAGAGGGAGAAACAGGCTCCATGCCGGGAGCCTGACATGGGACTCGATCCCGGGTCTCCAAGATCACGCCCTGGGCTGAAGGTGGCTCTAAACCGCTGAGCCACCCAGGTTGCCCCCATATTGTGCTTTTAAATAGCCCCCTCCCACTCTCATCAAACCTCATTTTACCTGCCTACTTCTTAGCAATGATTAAAACATAAATGAAGTCTTTTTTGATCTTCCCGTATGTGGTTGGAAGTCCTTTATGTGTTCATTTCATATCTTTTGCGTATCTCTATCATTGCAGTTACATGCTATGATAATTATCTATATAAGGAGGTCTATTTCCTCCATCAGAAGATGATTTCCTTACGGTAAAGGAATGTGTCTTATTCATCTTATCCCCAGTTTCTAAAACAGTGTCTGGAAATAAGTAACATCCAATAATTATTTAATGAATAAATAACCATACACAATTTTTAAAACTATACAAAAGCATTTGATACCATTTGTAGTTATAGGAGGTAGAAGCTGTATCAGGTTAATTTGATTGCTCAGGAAAACTGTAGCAGAGTTGGTGCCCTGACTCACTGCTCCTTTGGCAATAAAATGAAACAAGATTGTATTACTCAAATGAATTGCTATGGACACAAGCTATGGCCACAGTTCCAGGAAGAACCTTTCACCAGTCATTCAAGAAATAATTTTTGAGGGCCTTTTAGGAACTAGGCCCTGTTCTAGACGTACAAGATACAGCAGTGAAGAAAAGAGATAAAGTCACTGCCCATAAAGTCTATTATTCTAGTAGGAGGAGATAATATCAAATAAGATAATTTTAGATAGTGATAAGTACTATGAAAAATAAAGCAGGATGAACGGTTTATTTCACATTGGATGATCAGAGAAGACCTCATTCAGAAGGGAACATTGAGATGAAATATGAAATAATATGAAAGAATTATTCATGTACAAGTTAGGAGGAAGAGCATTCCAGGTGAGTACACTGGCCCTAAGGTGGAAATGAGCATGGCATTATCAAGCAAACATTCAAGACAAGACCAGTTTGGCTCTAGCACAGCTGGTGAGAGGGAGAGTAGTAGATGATGACAGAAAGGAGGGGTCATTTATGAGGGTACTGGGCCAAGTAAAGGTATCTGGATTTTAAGTAACCAATTAATTGGGACACCTGGGTGGCTCAGTGGCTGAGCCTTTGGCTCAGGGCATGATCCCCGGGTCCTGGGATCGAGTCCCACAACAGGATCCTCTCAGGGAGCCTGCTTCTCCCTCTGCCTATGTCTCTGCCTCTCTCTTTGTGTCTCTCATGAATAAAGAAATAAAATCTTAAAAAAAATTAACCAATTAATTTTTAAAATATTTTATTTCTCTCAAGAGAGAGCACTTGTGCACACATTAAGGGGAGGAAAAAGGACAAGTAGACTTGCGCTGAGTGCAGAGCCCCACACAGGGTTGATCTCACGACTCAGATCATCACCTGAGTTGCAATCAAGAGTCTGGACACTTAGAAGCTAGGGGTGCCTAGTGGTTCAGTCAATTAAGCATAGGACTCTTGGTGTGGGCTCAGGTCATGAACTTAGGGTTATGAGATCAAGCCCCACATCAGCCTCTAGGCTCATGCAGAGTCTGCTTGAGTTCTCTCCCTTTCCCTCTCCCTCCCTTTCTCCCTATTTGCCCCTCTCTCCACTCCAGCACTCTCTCTCAAATAAATACATACAATCTAAAAAAAAAAAAAAAAAAAAAAAAAGAAAGAAAAGTCCACACTTACCTGACTGTGCCACCCAGGCACCCTTATTTATTTTTAAGAGAGGGAGGTGGGGGACAGGGAGAGGAAAAAAGAGAATCTTAAGCAGGCTCCATGCCCAGCATGAGCCAGATGCCCAGTTCAATCTTACAACCCTGAGATCATGATCTGAACTGAAATCAAGAATCAGATGCTTAACAGAGTAAGCCACACAGGTGCCCTTGGATTTTAATCTGAAATGAAACAGGAAGTCCCTGGAAGATTTTAGGCGAGGAAAGGACATGATCTTTAAAGATCACCTTGCAAGTTCTATGGGAAATCGACTGTAGATGATGGACAAAAATGGAAGGAGTAGTATCATTTAGGAAGCTCTTTGCAGTTGAATAGGCAAAAAAAATGATAGTGACTTAGGAAAGATGTTTACTTTTATAAGGATTAATTGGGATAATGTAAATAAAATGTTACATTCAGTATCTGACAGAGAAGCATCCAACAATAAAATGACATAAGATAATATGAAGTATATATTGGTCTCTGTCCCTAGTTCCTGGCACAGAATTTCCTAAAGCCCTGGCAAATTCCTAAGTGGTAAGAGCACTAGGAATAGCATTTGTTCTCATGAGGCAACTCTGGGTGGGGGGTTGGTCACCAGAAAGATCAGGCCATAAGCAGAAGCTTGACATTTTCAGCCCTACTCCCTATTTTCCAGAGAGGGAAGAGAAGCTGTAAATGGACTGAACAACTAATCATGCCTATGTGACAGTGTTTCTATAAATATACCAAAAGTGTGGGGTTCAGAGAACTTCCACTGGTGAGGACAGTGATGCATCCCAATTCAATGGGCATAGGAGCTTCTATGCTTGAGACCTTCCCAGATCTTGCCCTATGTATCTCTTCATCTGGCTGTTCATCTACATCTTTTATCATAAACTTAATAAACTGGTAAACTTAAATGTTTCCTTCAGTAATGTGAGCCACTCTAGCAAATTAATTGAATCTAAGGAGTGAGTCACGGGAACCTCTAATTTGTAACCAAGTCTGACAGAAGTTGTGGGTAACCTGGAGACCTACTTACAGTTGGCATCTGAAGTGGGGTGGAAGCAGTTTTGTCAGACTGAGCCTTTAACCTGTGGAATCTGACACTATCTCCAAATAGGTAGGGTTAGATTGAGTTAAATTATGGGACACCCAGCTGGCGTCACAGATAATTGGTTGATGGGGAGAAAGTCCCCATACATTTGACCAGAAGTGTCAGAAGTTTTCCATATGAGTGGTAAAGGAGACACACACGAGGGAAAGAAATGAGGTTTTTTCCTACACAGGAAAAGACAAGTAGGTGGAAAACGGAGTTTTCCCAATACACATGGCACCTATTATTATGAGTTTATCCCTATGGAAGAGTCTTCTTGTTTACCAGGATATGAACATCAAAATCTTTGAGACAATAACTAGAGAAGTATATAATGATGACAACAATCAAAGTATAAGTAAAACTCTATTGCTCATTTAACAAAATTTGTTGGGGGGCAGCCTGGGTGGCTCAACTTTAGTGCTGCCTTCGGCCCCGGGCGTGATCCTGGAGACCCGGGATTGAGTCCCACATTGGGCTCCCTGCATGGAGCCTGCTTTTCCCTCTGCCTGTGTCTCTGTCTGTCTGTCTGTCTCTCTCTGTGTCTCTCATGAATAAATAAATTTTAAAAATTAAAAAAAAAAAACACAAAAAAAAATTTGTTGGGGATTTACTCTGCACAAACTATGAATGAGTTTGCTGAGCCAGCACAAGTGGAATAATTGATCAATTAATCTATAAGGGATTGAGAAGAGTTCAACTTACTTTATAAACAATAAAATGGCAGCCCAAAAAAAAACTGCTATTCCTCCTAAACTGGAAGATGAGAGGATCATGCCCTAGTTTGCCCCATGGACACTGCATTAAGACATACAACAGCTAAGGATTTTTTTAAGATTTTATTTATTTACTCATGAGAGACACACACAGAGAGAGAGGTAGAGACACAGGCAGAGGAAGAAACAGGCTCCATGCAGGGAGCCCAATGTGGGACTCAATCCCGGGTCTCCAGGATGAGGCCCTGGGCTGAAGGCGGTGCTAAACCGCTGAGCCACTGGGCTGCCCAACAGCTAAGGATTTAAATTAGCAACATAAACCAAAAGCTTTTAATGAAATGCTATGTGGACAGTATATTGATGTACTATGTTAAGAAAATGTAATGTTTATATAAAGTCCTTGACATAATGCTTTGCACAGGGTAAATGCTCAATAAATGGCGGCTATCAGTTCCAGCTGTACGGTCTTTAGAATGCTGAACGTGTGATGTTTACCTGACATCAATAACAAATTGCTTGAAGAAATAAACAGGCATTTCTCCAAAGAAGTCATATAGATGTCCAAAAGACAGCTGAAAAGATGCTCAATATCACTAGTTACCAGAGAAAGGCAAATCAAAATCACAGTATCACCTTACTTCTGTTAGAATGGTTAAAATAAAAAACACAAGAAACAAGTGTTGGTGAAAATGTAGAGAAAAAGGACCCTCATGCACTGTTGGTAGGAATGCAAACTACTGCATACAAATATGACAACACTAATTCAAAAATAGGGGAACCTGGGTGGCACAATTAGGCAACTGACTCTTGATTTTGGCTCAGATCATGATCTCAGGGTCATGATATGGGGCTTGAGATTCTCCCTCTTCCCCTGCCACCTGCCTCTCCCCCCGCTCTGCACACAAGTATTCACTGACAGAGGAAGAGGTAAAGAAGATGGAATACATATACAATGGAATATTACTGAGCCACAAAAAAGAATGAAATCTTGCCATTTGCAACAATATGGATGGATCTAAAGGATAAAACGGTAAGTGAAATAAGTCAGAGAGATACTATATCATTTCACCCAAATGTGGAATTTAAGAAACAAATGAACAAAGAAAAAAAGAGACAAATCAAAAAACAGTCTCTCAACTACAGAGAATAAACTGATGGTTAGTTACCAGAGGGGAAGTGGGTGAATAAGTGAAGGGGATTAAGAGTACCCTTATAATGAGCACTGAGTAATGTAGAGAATTTTTGAATCAGTATAGTGTACACCTGAAACAACTATAACACTGTTAATTATAATGAAATTTTTAAAAAGCCAATTGCTTGACTAAGTTGATAGCAAAGCCACAGGAACTCTAATCTAATTCAATATTTTAATTTTCCAGATGGAAAAAGTGAGGTCTTTGGTTAATGGCTAAGTGACTTGCAAAGTCAGTCACAGTGAGTGAGTAGAGACAGAGCCAGAACCAAACCCTGAATTCTCAATCATGTTTCCATTACATGTCCCAGATCTGCAGTTTTTTTTTTTTAAGATTTATTTATTTATGCATGAGAGACACACAGAGAGAGGCACAGACATAGGCAGAGGGAGAAGCAGACTGCCTGCAGGAGCCCTATGTGGGACTTGATCCCGGAACTCCGGGATCATGCCCTGAGCCGAAGGCAGACCAACCGCTGATCCACCTAGGAGTCCCAGATCTGCAGTTTAGCTATATGGCTGTCTTTAAACTTTGGTAAAAGGTTAATAAAAACAGAGCTGCTATACCTGACTTTTTCAATCCTTTTATTAAAATCATCAATGGGCTATGAATTTCACATAAGAATCATCAACAATCCAGATTGGCAATACAGTCTCTCTCTCTCTCTCTCTCTTTTTTTTTTTTTAAAGATTTACTTATTTTTAGAGAGTACGTAATAATAAGAGCATGGGCAGGGGAAGGGACAGAGTGAGAGAAGAAATCCTGGAGCAGGATCCCAACTGAGCGTGGAGCCTGATGAGGGGCTTGAACCCACAATCCTGAGATCATGACCTAAACAAAGACAGACGCTTAACTGACTGAGCCACCCAGGCATCCTGGCAATATATAGTCTTATGAATTGACAAAACAACAGTCTTGGTAATGTAATTCTATCATGGACAGCTGATGAATGGATAGCTACCAGAGCAGCTGTTATGTTATATGCACCTGAAGCAGAGAAACTCCAAGTAGAATACAAAGGAGATAATGCTTTAAAACCGTTTCCAAAGCACTCTTAAAATGTGACAATAGCTATGGGTCACTAAGACACTGAAATACTCTTGACATTCAGCAACAACAGAATGGTTTGTTTTAAGCAAAGACTCATTAAGACTTCAATAAAAGCACTGTGAGAACAAGACTAAAAGCCAGAAGAGTTGTAGCAAGCATTCCAAAAAAAAAAAATTTCTTTCACAAACAGTGGAAAGGCCAACCGTGGGCTTTCAGATCCTTTTTTTTTTTTTTTTTAAGATTGTATGTATTTATTCATGAGAGACACAGAGAGAGGCAGAGACATAGGCAGAAGGAGAAGCAGGCTGCCTGCAGAGAGCCCGTTGCAGGACTCGACCCCAGGACCCCGGGATCACGACCTGTGCCTAAGGTAGACACTCAACCACTGAGCCACCCAGAGGCCCCTCGGGTCCTTCGGAATATGAGATTACGGTGCCCTCCCTCTACTCCCAGAAAAATAAAAAATAACCTCTAAACGGAAGGGAAAACAGGGCAGTGCATAGAGGGGAATCCCATCTATTTGTGGTGAATTAAATTCAACTCAACAAGTATTTCCTGAAAATTTCCTCCACTATGTGTAAGACGCTGGGAATGAAAGATGGTTACTCTGCCTCAAAGACTTCTAAATTATATGGGAGGAACAAGGAGAACGAGGTTTACCGAAGTACACAAATAACCCAAGGCCGAGTAGAAGTGCTTTTAACAAAGGTTCCAGTCAGGGCCACAGGTTCAAAGGCAAGAGGATTTCGAGACTCAGAGAAGGCTTCACGGGAGGAGCAGCGCTCGAGATGAACACTGAAGAAAAGGCAGAGATACGAGGATGAAGGATAGGAGAGTAGGTTGAGCATTGGAACAACCAGGAGAGGCCAAACCCCGGTTTCCTCGCAACCGCCGCCTCCTCACGCGCTCGGCAGGCGTCCAGCGTACCCTTTCCCGCGGAGCAGAGGCCTCTCTCCTCCCCGGCTCTCACCCGCCATTTCTCACCTCGGTAGCTTCCAAGTTCCCCCTCGGTCAACTCTGAGGGCAGAAGACAATGCCGACGAGAGAGAGCCCCAAAGTTGGCGGGCGTGCTATCAACTCACCAGCTTTTTGAGGCGCCGACCAGGCCGTATCCCCATGGTAACACCACCAAGCGCGGGTTCGAACGCCCGCGCCGGCGCCCGCGCGTTGGCAGCCCCGAGACATCCACCAATGGGCATCGAGGGAACTCGTCGACGTTAGAGTCCTTCTTCTCTAGAAGACCAATCAGGGACCCGAAGAAACAGTGGGCGTAACTCTCACGCTGCGTCTTTCAACCAATCGTATCGCTTGAGTGAGGCTCTCGCGACGTTCTAAGTGAAAGGAAAGCCTCTTTGAGGCGGGTGGAAGGGCCTTTTGCCCTCTACTGTTGGTCGCTCTAAGCGCAGCCCAACAATCGGTCAGCGTACTCCCCCTTTCGGTTCAAGGCCCGCCTCCTGCCGCCCTGGGTGTTGGGTGAGTAGTCTTAGAGAGGGGCCTCTGGGTGTAGTTCACCCACGGAGGAGCTGAGGGTTGGAGCGATGGGAATGCAGCTGAATGAGCTTCCGTCGTTGCACCGTCAAAGGTGGACGTGAGGCGTGGGCCGGCCAGGCCCTCGGAGAACTTCAGTTTTCCTCTAAGCTCAGGGAGAGGGGAGGGTTCTGAGCCTTGCTGGTCCGCTTGGTGATGGGGTGCGGCGGCGGAATTCTACAGTTCCGAATTTAGGGATCGGCGGCGAGAGTGCCTTGGCCTCAGTTTCACTTTGTTGTTACTCTTTATGCCCCGTCTGCTTTCCAGAATAGATTTTGTATGTTTTAATTGTTTCATTTATTGAATGGATAATATCTTGGCAATTATAGCAATAGTAAAAAAAAAAAAAAAAAAATCACCAGGTTGCCTCGGTGGCTTAGTGGGTTAAACATCTGCCTTCAAAAAAAAAAAAAAAAAACATCTGCCTTCAGGTCGGGTCATTATTCTGGGGTCCTGAGATGGAGCCCCTTGTCAGGCTCCCTGCTCAGCAGGGTGTCTGCTTCTTCCTTCTCCCTCCCGCGCCTCGTGCTCGCTCTCTCACTCACAATCAAATAAAAAAAAGTCTTAAGAAAATCACATCAGTCCCACCGCCTAAAACAGAACTTTCTTTTCCCTTGTTCTGGCCTGGTTTGGGCTCTATGTATTTGTTATTGTATCTCTGAAAGAAAGGAAGAAAGAAAAGAAAAGCAAAAATATTTATATATGTGGCAACTTAAACCGAATGCAATCAAATAGCCAAATGTAAAACTCAAATACAGAGTTGACGTTAAAAGAGCAATGATGGGAGTCAGGCAGACCTGCTTTTCAGTCTACCCAGACACATCTTTCCTTTTTCTTCATCTGAAAAACCCTGGTAAAGGCTCACAGGGTTGTTGTGAAGTTTAAATGAAATAAGGAAAGTAAAGCACTTGGCACAACACCTGACAAGCCATAACTCCTCAAAAAAAAAAAAAAAAAAGTACCTATTACCTTCATAATAGAAACAAACAAATATACTAGCTAACGAGGCCAGTGGACTCACTGCAAGTGCCCAATTTAGCTCAAAACTTGTCAGAGAAATAATTAAGGAAACCATTTTTCAAAAGTGAAAATTCTTCCTAGTACTTTCATTGAAAGGAATTTATATCTTGTACTTTATATGTGAGGAATATAATGGTGTGGTGAGCAGTGTGCTTACCAGCAGTTTTGCTGAATATACGAAAAGCCATTTGATTCAACTATCAATAAAAGTTAAGAGCGTGCCATTAAAACATAACAGAAGCTTCCCGATGACCTTTTATGATAACGGATGAAAGTGACTCATACATATTCAGTACTTCTGATATGGTCCTATGTATACATTCTTTATTTTAAACTCTAAAACAGGGGCGCCTGGGTGGCTCAGTTAGTTAAACATCTGCCTTTGGCTCAGGTCATGATCCTAGGATCCTGAGATAGAGCCCTGCATTGGGCTCCTCAGTCCTTAGGGAGCCTGCTTCTGAAGCCGCTCCCCCTGCTTGTGCGTTCTCTGTTGAATAAATAAATTAAATATTTAAAAATATATGTTAAAAAAAACCCACTACAACAATCATGTAGAAGTTACCCTCATTTTACAGATGAGAAAATGAGGCTTAAAGAAGTATTTTGCTTACAGTAATACAACTGTTGAATTAGGGACCTAGGTGTTTCCCACTGTACAGTTAGCCATGCTTTTTCATGTTGTTTCTGCCCGAAGGAGGATAAAATGCTTTGAATACCAGATGCACAGAAGGCTTACCTAAATGGAGGAAGATGGCTTCCAGAAGTACCTATGTTGGGAGCAAGATCTTTCTCCAATAGGAAATTTTCACCTTGGAAAATGAAGAGATGGAATGAGATGATGATCACTGAACACAATTCCTTCAGTTCATTTACCTTGTGGGTAGTCAATAGCACTTCAAATTCATCTTCTCCCAAACAAAGCATTAGCTTACCTTCTACTCCCTACTCCACCAACTTCTTGTCACCCAAACCGAACAACCTTTCCACTCACCTTTCTTTCTCTCCCTCCCTATCTCCCACCCCTCTTCCTTGGACAATGAAACAAATACTGTTGGTTTTCTTTTTGAGATATCTCTCAAATTCATCCCTTCCTCATTCTCCTCCTCTCTGCCTTAATTTAACTCTATCATTTGTCATCTGGATTGTTGGCAACAGATTTGTAACAAATTGGTTCCTGCCTCCAATCTTCTAATCCATTCGCCACCTTCAGTGCTGCCAGAATGTCTTTGTAAAATGTCAATACAATTACCAGCCCTGCCTAAAAGGCTCCTCATTGCCTATAGAATATAAACTAAACTGTTTATTAGTGGAATGTCATTTTGTGCTTGAGAGCTTTTGCCCACCTTCCTCCTTTTGTCTGGAATGCTCCTTTCCTCCACTTTTATTCTGCCTGGTGAATTCCTAGCCATCCTTCAGAATCCTTGTGGGGTGCCCCTTTGACCCAAAGAAAATCACTCTCTTCTTTGCTTCCTTTCCATCTTACACATACCCCTATTTTGCACAAAACAAACTGTCAACTTTGTCAAAGTACCTTCTACTTTTCTGAGGCTGTGAACCCTTAGGAAGCTGGGGTTTATAATATTCAGCTTCATACCCACTCTTCAATCCCATCACGCTGCTGGTCGAGTAGGAGACACTCAACAGATGTTAGATGAGTAAGTAAATCCCTTCAGGCTCTAATATTAGAATTACCCATGTTTACTTTCTAGAACTGTACAGCAGATGGCACTAATAGGCCACTTAACAGATCCCCTTCACAAGGAATGATTTTTGTTCCAACCTTGTCTGACTTTGGCCTCATCCTAGAAGCTAATATTCATGCCATAACAGGTGAAATCTCCTGTTTCTGTCCTCAGCCAAATGGCAAAGATAGCAAGATGACTCAGCAAATTGGTTTCTGTCAGAAGAGAGTGTCAGGCAGGTGTCCAGGGAAAGGGGCAGTGAGGAAACATTTTCTTTGTCTCAATTTATTCACAGTAGTTGGGAGCTTTTTTCTTTTTCTCTTTGTGTTGTTGTTGTTGTTACAAGAAAGAGCTTTATTCAGAGATGGGCACCTCATTTGTGTTCAATCCTTTGAAAGGGTAAAGGGGAGTTAAAGAATCAGAAAAGACCATTATGATATGGGAAGAGAGGAAACTGAACAGTCAGAGTTGCTTGTAGGCAGGTGGAGGTGGCTTTCCTCCTCCCAGTGGAGTGGGCCTGGGCAACTTTCCTGCATACCAGCACCCCAAGTTAGTTGTGTGCTTGTTCAAGGCTAGCACTAAAAGTATTCCCAACACTTGGTTCAGGGGAACTCTCAGGCTACCTGGTATGGTTTTGAACATGTGATTTTAGGTTCCTGCTTCCCAGAGAAAAAGCAGAGGACGCATAGAAACCCTTATCAGATAGGCAAAGTTTCGGGGCCTTAGGCTAAACTTTACCTCTCCAGGGTCATCTCTGAGCACCAGGACCTTCATCTATGCACCCTCTCCACCTCCCTCAACTAATACCTGTCCTGTGGAAAAGATTCCAGCTAGGTACCTTTAAAATCCTCTATGTGCATATAGATCAAAGACTGGGAATTTGGGAACTGGAAATAATTTTTATAAATTATTTGCATGTCCTCTCTCAGTACCATTTTGCCTTAAGCTCTGCTCTTTTACATTAAGCAGAATTATAGAAGGGAAAAAAATAAACACTTTGGAGTTAGGCTTACTTAGATTCAAATCTTCCCATTCACAGACCAGCTATGCTCTTGGGCAAGTATTTTAACCTTTTTGAATCTTAGTTTCCTCATGCAAAACTGAAGACAGTTGTGCTTATCATGAAGACTTGTCTTGAATATTAGAAATACACATGTGAAGAACCTTGCACAGGATAGCTGGCCCAGTGTAGATGCTTAATTGATAACATGGTGGCATGAAACAGTTTCCACTAAAGGGATTTTAGATTATAAGGACATGAGGAAAGGATTTGAGGTACTCTTTCTATATCTAAAGATGTATTTATGAGGCCTTCTTTGGGAGGTTGAGCTAGGCTTGCAATAGCACTCTGATTAATTTGATGAAAACATTGGAACACAACACATCAGTACAGCCGTTTATCTGTGAATTATTTTTTGGCACCTAGGTCCTGAACCTCCTCAGCTGTAAGGGAAATGTATATATAGAGAAAGACAAGAGCATTTTTCCTTAGCTTCTGGAACCTTCTGATGACATTGAGGACTTTTTTGTTCAGGTTTTTTTTAACCACCTAAGGCACTTTGCCACTTTTCTGAAGTGTGAATTGCCTGCTGTCAGCCTGGAGTTCTCATCTCTGCAATCCTGGCTGCAAGCATATTTGCATATTGGATGCTGTGTTCTTTAACCCCCTGAGGTTTGAATCCACTTGGAGTCATGTGTGTGAGTGCATGCGTGCATGCTGTGTGTGTGTGTGTGCGTGCGCGTGTGTGTATAAGCTGGCTACTTTCAAACCCCAGGACAGTTTCAATCCATGGTTTCCAGAAAAACAGAAAACGTACAACAATAGCTCCATTGACTTTTATGTAAATGGCACTCTTCAGGAAAACACTGGACGATTTCCCAAAATCCCAGAACATACCCTGAGCATTTGTTTGAGTGGGATGTGGGGAGAGTGTTCTGTTGAGTCAATGAACATCTGTTGAAAGCTGCTGTGCTGGGTCCCAAGGAGACAGAGTGCATAGTCTGGCTCTTGCTGCCAAAGGTACAGATTGAGACTTACCAGACTAGATATTGTGCTTGTGGTGGCTTTGTACTGTGTCCACTTGGCTAGGCTGGAACTATGTTTCCCAGGATTCCCTTTCTATATGGTTCCAAGTTAGGGTCGACCTAAAGAAAATTTTGTGCAAGATCTGGAAAGCTGAAGTGAGGTAGCAGCCAGTACATTATGAAGGACAGAGTGGGATACCAAGCATGTGGCAGTGCATACCTTTTGATACTGACTTGCTGGTTCCCCTGTTGGTGCTGGATAAGGCACCCAGGGCCCCAGCTCCCCACCTCCTGCTCAGTCTCCTCCTTCAGATACTCTGAGTGCTGGGCCAGATGTACCTTCAGCTCTATGGCAAAGGGCTCCAGCTTCTCCTCTAAGTTAGGAAGTCAAAGGTTTCAGTTTGTCCTCAGGGGTTCTTGTCCTCATAGGATCTGGTTTGTTTTCACAGGTTCCAGTTTTCCTTGCTCTTTCCACTTCACATCCAGCTTTCCTTCCCAACTGCTGGCCTTGCTGACCTATAGAGACTTCGAGTTCACCACCAGATGCAGAGGTGACAGAGTTGCATGGATTACTCCATCAGCTTCCACAATTGTACAAGCTCTAATCCCTACACTAAATCCTTAATTGTCTCATAGTGTTTTACTTCTCCAGTCAAACCCTACAGAAGTTTATTCAAGCTATGCTAAAGGCCCAAAAGATGGAATGATTAGAAGCCAGAAGGCTTCACAGAAGAGGTGACACTGAGCTGCTTCTGAAAGCATGAAGGGGGCAGCCTGGGTGGCTCAGCAGTTTAGTGCCGCCTTCAGCCCAGGGCGTGATCATGGAGACCAGGGATCGAGTCCCACATCGGGCTCCCTGCATGGAGCCTGCTTCTCCCTCTGCCTGTGTCTCTGGCTCACTCTCTCTCTCTGTCTCTCATGAATAAATAAATAGAATCTTAAAAAAAAAAAGAAAGAAAGAAAGAAAGAAAGCATGAGGAGGAAGTAATGTGTATAGGGAAGGAGAGAGAAATTCTAGAAAACAGCTGGCTCAAGCTAAGAAATTGAAAGGGTAGGCAGGAGTTTTGCCTTTCTGGAATAACTGTCCTCTCCGTGGGTCTATAGTATAGGTAGAAAGTGGACATCTGATCCTAGCTCTTTTGGTTCCATTGCAATGAACCATTGGTTGGTCTGGTTCATAGATGTGGTTACCCCTACACGTTGGTGTCTACTGAGATACATTTTTGCTAAGTGTGCCCTTGTCACTACCCTAAGCCTCTCCCCCATGGGAAAATATTGGCCTGCTCCCTTCTTTCCAGTGGCTCCGCATGGCCACCCCATGCTTGTCTCTTGGCCCCCCATTCAGGTGCTGTTGTTTCCCCATGATGTATTCGTGATGGCAGTGGTGTAGAGCAATGCTCTGGGGCTTCCTATCCAAGGCAGGGTCTCTAGTCTTGAATCCCTAAACTTACCTAGCGACTCCAATATTCACTCCATGGGACTCTACCCAAAACGGGAGCAAGGTGTCCTCCACCTGTAACTTGCTAATATTTTATGAGCTTCCTGATAGGAGGGCATGGGATCAAGTACCTCTTTCTGCCTGAACCTGAAACCAATAATTTGAAATCTCTTTTCACCAGTTCTGTGGTGACAGGCTGTTTCTTTTTGGTTTCCAGAATGGTGAACGTTCTTAGCATAAATAGGGAGACCAGGGAAATAGAATATAATGTTTTTAAAAGCCTGCTACTAGGGTACCTGGGTAGCTCAGTTGATTATGCGTCTGCCTTCAGCTTAGGTCATGATCTTCGGATCCTGGGATCAAGCCCCATGTGGGGTTCCCTGCTCAGTGGGGAGTCTGCTTCTCCCTCTGTCTCCTTTCTTTCTCTCTCTCTCTTTCTCTTTCAAATAAATAAAATCTTAAAAAAAAAAAAAGCCTACTACCAGTTTACATATGAATTTTAAACAAACAAGATCCTGTTATACATTTTATTCTGAATCATACCTTTTTCATTTGTCTGAAAATATTTTAAAAGCAACATATTTGGCTTTACCTTATTTTTTTAAGATTTTATTTATTTGAGAGGGAGGGAGAGAGAGAGAGTGCAGAGCAGAGCAGGAGGGAGGAGTAGAGAGAGAAGAAGGCTCCCCACTGAGCTGAGAACCCAACTTGAGGCTTGATCCTGGCCCCTGGGATCATAACCTAAGCCAAAGGCAGATACTTAACAGACTAAGCCACTCAGGCACCCCACTTCCTTATTTTTTAAATGGCTTCATAACATTCCCCATCATATAGAAAGACTGTACTTTATTTAACCATTCCTATATTGATGGATATTGTTTCTGCCTTTTTTTGATATTGCAAACAAGGTTGTCATGAACATCCTTGTGTATATGTCTTAAACATGTATTTCTGTATGTTAGATGCCTAGAAATGGAATTGCTAGGGGTAAGGGAATATGTGTTTTATGTTTTGATAATTATTACCAAATTGCCCTCCTAAGGGGATATGCTAATTTTCTCTCCTACCAATAGTATACAAGAGCACAGACCATTTCAAAAACCCCATTTGAGGGGCACCTGGGTGGCTCAGTGGTTGAGCAACTGCCTTTGGCTCAGGTTGTGATCCCAGGGTCCTGGGATCGAGTCCCGCATCAGGCTCTCTGCAGGGTGCCTGCTTCTCCCTCTGCCTATGTCTCTGCCTCTGTCTGTCATGAATAAATAAATAAAATCTTTAAAAAAAAATTTTGAGGGGCATCTGGCTAACTCAGCCGGTAGAAGCATGTGATCCTTGATCTCATGGTTGTAAGTTTAAGCCCCACATTGGGTATGGAGATTACTTAAAAATAAAATCTTTGTCAAAAATTAAAAAAATAAAATAAAATAAAATAAAATAAAATAAAATAAAATAAAATAAAATAAAATAAATAAAATAAAATAAATAAAATAAAATAAAATAAAATAAAATCTTTGGGCAGCCCCGATGGCCCAGCGGTTTGACGCTGCCTTCGGCCGGGGGTGTGATCCTGGAGACCCGGGATCAAGTCCCATGTCAGGCTCCCTACAGGGAGCCTGCTTCTCCCTCTGCC
This sequence comes from Canis aureus, assembly GCF_053574225.1. Classification (NCBI taxonomy): domain Eukaryota; kingdom Metazoa; phylum Chordata; class Mammalia; order Carnivora; family Canidae; genus Canis; species Canis aureus. Next base: position 52,760,816 of record NC_135620.1, read on the forward strand.
TGTGTCTCTGCCTGTGTCTCTGCCTCTCTCTCTCTCTGTCTGTCATGAATAAATAAATAAAATCATATTTATTCATGAGAGACCCACGGAGAGAGGCAGAGACATAGAGGGAGAAACAGCTTGATCCCAGGACCCCAGGATCACCACCTGAGCCAAGGCAGATGCTCAACCACTGAACCACCCAGGTGCCCCCTAAAATAAAATATTTAAAAACAAAACAGGGATCCCTGGGTGGCGCAGCGGTTTAGCGCCTGCCTTTGGCCCAGGGCGCCATCCTAGAGACCCGGGATCGAATCCCACGTCCGGCTCCCGGTGCATGGAGCCTGCTTCTCCCTCTGCCTATGTCTCTGCCTCTCTCTCTCTCTCTCTCTCTCTCTCTCTCTGTGACTATCATAAATAAATAAAAATAAAATAAAAAAATAAAAAACAAAACTAAAAAAAATTTGAGATTATTTCCAATCTTAAAAAACTCGTTACAGGTTTCAAAACATTTGGAAAGATCACAGTGTTGGGTGCGTTTGGGTTTTTGGTAAGCCATCTGTTGGCAGTCCTGAGAATTATCCTGAATTGAGTTTCAAAATGGGTCTGATTTTTGTGCCTTTGACAGATTCAGGCTCATCTTTTTTTAAAGATTTTATTTATTTGAGAGAGAGAGAATGCGCACACGCACAAGTGGAGAGAGGGGCAGAAAGGGGGAGAGGCAGACTCCCCGCCAAACAGGGAGCCCGATGTGGGGCTCAATCCCAGGACGCAGGACCATGACCTGAGCTGAAGGCAGACGCTCAAGGCCAACTGACCCAGTGCAGTGCCCCCAGGCTCATCTTGATTAACAGCAAAGGAGCCATGGAAACCATCACCTCCTGCTCCAGCCATCCTCTCTGCATCAGCTCTGCCTGTCTATGTGCACCAGCTCCTTCTTTGGCCCTGGAATCTTTCAGATGAGGCCCTACTGACTTGCCTTTGCTGCACTTGAGACACCTGATTTTCTTTCAGTTCTGTCATCCCACCTCAGGGCCTTTGCCCATGCTGTCCCCTCCACCTGGAACATGCTTTCTCCCCTCCTTCCCATTGCCAGCTTACCTTTTACTCGTCCTTACTTCTCTGCTCAAATATCCCTTCCTCCAGGAAACCTTTCTTGATCCCTCAGACAAGGTCAGGTTACCTATCACACATTTTTCCTTTGTAGCACATACATTATTGGCAGTTATTTTTTAATTTGCTTAATTGATTAAAATCTGCCTCTCCCAGGGTACCAGGGTGGTGCAGTCGGTTAAGCGTCCAGCTTTTGGTTTCAGCTCAGGTAATGATCTTGGGGTTGTGGGATTGAGCCCCACGGCCAGCTGTGAGCTCAGCACGGAGTCTGCTTGAGATTTTTTCCCTCTCCTGCACTCCTCCCCCAGCTCATGTGCACTCTCTTTCTCTAAAATAAATAAATCTTTTTAAAAAATCTGCCTCTCCCATTAAAATATGAACTGCATGAGAGCAAAGGCCTAGCATAGTACTTATTACATAGTATCAGTAAATATTTGTTGACTGAACAAGTGACACATTTTCTTTAGTGAGGCCTTACATAAGAGATCTTCCATATTTTTTATTACCTTGATGACGTGTCCCCCTTCATTTTTTTTTAAGAATCATTTTACTCTTTTTTTTTTTAATTTTCTTTTTATTCATTTATGACAGTCACAGAGAGAGAGAGGCAGAGACATAGGCAGAGGGAGAAGCAGGCTCCATGCACCGGGAGCCCGACGTGGGACCCGATCCCGGGTCTCCAGGATCGCGCCCTGGGCCAAAGGCAGGCGCCAAACCGCTGCGCCACCCAGGGATCCCACGTGTCCCCCTTCAGATAATGAATTGTTTTTTCGCTGCTGCAGATATTCCTACTCTTCTCCCTTTCTGTCTTTTGTTGTTGACATTCTTTTCTGAAATGGAAAGAAAAAACTGAAATGAAAAAGACTTAAGACTGAATTGGGGTGCCTAGGTAGCTCAGTTGGTTAAGTGTCTGCCTTTAGCTAGAGTCATGATCCTGGAGTCTTGGGATCAAGCCCTGCATTGGGTTCCTTGCTTGGCGAGGATCCTGTGTCTAGCTCCCCCTCTGCCTGCTGCTCCCCTTGCTTGTGCTCTATCTCTTCCAAATAAAGGGGAAAAAAATTTGGGGGGGAGGAATTTTTTTAAAAAAGACCGAATTGCTGATTATAAAATTAATAAATGTTCTCTGTGAACTTCTTTTTTTTGTTGTTTTTTTGTTTTGTTTTTTCTTTTTTTTTTTTTTTTAATTTTTATTTATTTATGATAGTCACAGAGAGAGAGAGAGAGAGGCAGAGACACAGGCAGAGGGAGAAGCAGGCTCCATGCACCGGGAGCCCGACATGGGATTCGATCCCGGGTCTCCAGGATTGCGCCCTGGGCCAAAGGCAGGCGCTAAACCGCTGCGCCACCCAGGGATCCCTTCTCTGTGAACTTCTAAACAATACAGAAATATAGGGACTAGAAAATGAAAGTCTCGCCATAATGTCATCCTCCAGAAAACACTATTAATGATGTGTATCCTTCCAGACATTTTCCAATGCATATTGAAACCTACTGAGGACTTATTACATGCCAGGCACTGTTCAAAAGCACTTTACAAGTTAAGTCATGTAATCCTCCCAGCAACCCTGTGAGGTAGAACTATTATTATCCTGTCTTACAGCAGAGGAAACTGAGGCCTAGGAGCAGAGGAAACTAAGGCTTAGGAAACTGATCACACAGTGAATAAGTGGCAAAGTCAGAACTCGAACCCAGACTGCAGCTTCACACTCTTGACCACTAAGCTAGTGTGCTGCTCATTGGGTGGGAAAGAGACTTTCTATTCTGTGCGCCTTTTCTTACTTTGAATTTTGAACCATGTGAATGTGAATGTGTAAAATGTGAATGTGTAACATTCTAAAACATGGATAAAAGACTAAAAATAGGGACGCCTGGGTGGCTCAGTGGTTGAACAGCTGCCTTTGGCTCAGGTCATGATCCCAAGGTCCTGGGATCGAGTCCCACATCAGGCTCCCTGTGGGGAGCCTGCTTCTCCCTCTACCTATGTCTCTGCCTCTCTCTGTGTGTCTCTCATGAATAAATAAGTAAAATCTTAAAAAAAAAAAAAAAAAAGACTAAAAATACCAATAACAAAAATGTTTTTAGTACACCAAGCTACCTTTCCTATGTGACCCCTCAGGCCATCAGAAACCACATTGTTGGAGTCTCTGCCCCACAAACTCAAGCTGAAGGCTGAGGGAAGTGGAACCATGGGTTTGCTGATAACATTCCTCATCTCCCATTCCCTGCATCTCGCCAGGTTCAGACGATTTGCCTCTGAGGACCTCTGATCTCTTAACACGCATACCAGCCCTGTGTCTTAGCAGGGAAACCTGGAGGAGTTGGGATAGAGCTGCACTGACAGGGTAGGAGCCAGGGTCCTACCATCACTCACAAATCAGTCTCTGATTCCTGGCTTTCTCCAGCTGGTCCTTGGTATGCTGCCTTTTTCTGTAGTTGATGAGGTCACTGTTAGCTGATCTGTGCTACTCCCCAGTACCAGATGCTGCCCCCAGGATGCATTTTCCTGTTTCATGTAACTTCCAATGTCTCACATCTTCTTTGTTAAATCCTCAGATAGACCATGGCCCTGAGAGCGTGTGGCTTGATCATCTTCCGAAGACGGCTCATTCCCAAGGTGGAGAATCCCACAATTGAGTTTCTACTGCTGCAGGCGTCAGATGGCATTCATCACTGGACTCCTCCCAAAGGTGTGAGGCAGAGGGGGCTGGCTCTCAAGTGCCGAGCATTGCTGGAAAAGCCACCTTACCAGGCCCCCCATAAGGCTTACGTCCCAGTGACTGTGCAGCAGAAGGAGGTGGGGTAGGCAGGAACCCTTGATCCTTTCTGCATACGTGGTCTCCATGCCAGCCTGGAGCTGGAAATAGTACTCTGTGATTGAATCCCGGAGCAGAGCAGCATGTGTGTGTGTGTTTGTGTGTGTGTGTGTGTGAGAGAGAGAGAGAGAGACTATCACTCACTGAAGCACCAGCCTCTGTGGTAAATGGGTAGGAGAAAAGGCACTGGGCTGGGAATTGGGGACCTTGGGGTCAAGTCATTACTGGGTTACAGGTCAGGAGCCCAGAGTGAACGGTCCCAAGATAGAAGGGAGCAGGGGCTTTAAAGGGGAGTGCCATGGGAGAGGGGCGAACAAGGATCAAGGGTGGGAGGAAAATAAGGAAAGGGGAATAGGAAATAAACTTTGCACATTTGTGTTTCACTAAGGAGAAATAAGGTGAAAGAAAGGGACAGAAGTGTCACAAATACTATGAATAGAAATATTCACACTTGTCTCCTGGTTGCCAAAGTCATACTGCTTAGTACCTCTCACTGAAAGATTTCAAAGGACCTCTCCAAATTGTGTTCTGCTGGGACCTAGGGAGAAATCACCCTGTTAACACTGATGGGTAGAATGCAGCATAGATGCTGTTGGGAAGGGCGTGTTCAGAAAGAATGGGTGGGGCATGGGAATCCGTGTCCCCTCTCTCACCACCAGCACACCTCTCACCACTGCCCCCCTCCCATGCAGTACTTACCCAGCTTTGTGTACATGACTGCATGGGTGCTATACAGAGAAAGTTCCCCAGAAGCCATGGACCAGACTGGGTTTTTAAGTCCTGACTCCTGGTTGCTCCCTGTGGGAGCTGTGCAGCAAGCTGGCTCAGGGCACTGCTGTGAGAACCCCTGGGAAGGAGGGCGGCTAGGATAGTTTCTGAACCAGGAAGGGAACAGCTAACAATTCCTGCTCCCCAGGAGCACCCGAACCCCGAGGCCCCCAGCAACTCCGCTGCAGCCATGTGCTGACAGAAGCTGCCAGACCCCTCCCTGTCCATCTTGGCCCCTCCGGGCAGGCTTAGAATTTGCAGGGGGGGCCTAGAAGCAAAACTGAATGCTGCTTCCAGTCTGCAGAGCTTCAGGCTCTCATACAACAGTTTCTTGGCAGCTGTCTGCTTGGGTTTGGGTCTTGCCAAAAAAATTTCTTAGAACTGGCTCTCAGCTTGTCCTGAATCTAAGTTCCCATCAGGAATTTCCCTGTGAAACTGGAATCTGGCCTTGCTCAGTTAGAAAGATGAAAACAATTTGGAAAAGCCTTGCTAGCTACTTGGAAACAGCTGCCGGTGCCGCAGTGCAGGGCTTGGAGCCCGTCTGTTGACCCTGGGACTTCAGGGACCAGCTAAGACAACGTGAAGTCCTCGCTGTGGACGGTAGGCAAAGTGCTCCGTCTTCAGCCAGCTCCCATCTGCCAGGAAGACTGCCCCTCCTTCGGAAAATCGATTTAAGGTCTCCAAGGGAAAAGTCTCCCTGAGAACATGGAATGAGGAGAGCGCCAAAGGATAAGAAAGCAGAGGTCTGAGGGAGGCCATCTCTCTCATCACTGAAGAGCTGTCTTCTAGACTAGTCTTGCCAAACACTTGGTCTGTTTAACTCTCTACAGAGGAAGTGGGGTGGGGAGGAGGAATTGCCTGGACACTACCTGCTCTGTGCCCCATTCCTAGAGCCCCTTTAGCCCAGCAACATCTAGAAAAGTGACCAAAGACCCCATCTTTAAATCACCGGACCTGAAAATTCCACTTTGCTAAAGATTATCTCTTCCTCCTTTTCTTCTTTTTTCCTAACCAGGCCATGTGGAACCAGGAGAAGATGACTTGGAAACGGCCTTGCGGGAGACTCAGGAGGAAGCAGGCATAGCAGCAGGCCAGCTGACCATCATTGAGGGGTTCAGAAGGGAGCTCAATTATGTGGCCAGGAACAAGCCTAAAATAGTCATCTACTGGCTGGCTGAGGTGAAGGACTACGATGTGGAGATCAGCCTCTCCCAAGAGCACCAAGCCTACCGCTGGCTGGGGCTAGATGAGGCCTGCCAGTTGGCTCAGTTCAAGGAAATGAAGGCAGTGCTCCAAGAAGGACACCAGTTTCTCTGCTCCACAGCATCCTGAGCTGACCAGAGGAGAGTCATTTACTTCAGTAGGATCCTTGAGGGCCTTCTGAGATGAATACCGTCAGCTCCAGGGAAGGTTGTGTTGGTTTTTCGCTCATCATGGCAAAGAGCAGATAGGATAGTAAAATCAGCTGAGAATTCTAAGAGGAAAGGAAGGTCTCAGAGTGAAAAGGAAGACAAATGAGTTTTAAAAAAGAGAAAAGTCTAGGCGTGGTAAGTGCGTCCTTGTACTTTATAAATAAACTTCAGGCAGCTTGTCTGTCCATCTAACCTGTTGTCTTTCTTGGACTCTTGCCCTTGGTGGGGAGAAAGCTAGAGTAAAATGGAGCTCTGACCTTAGCCAGAGGGTGTCCTGTGTCCATGCACTATACCCCAGAAAAGCTAAGGGAGGAGTTGGAATGGGGGAGACGAGGCACTGCTAGGGTGGCTCTGCTGCCTCTGGAACTCCAAGCACTCTCACCACACCCCACCAGTGTACCTGAGACTTTGTGACCTGTAGTCAGACAGGATATACAAGCGAGTGGGACTAGAGTGCAGGAATTGGGTTTGTTCTACTCGCTAATGTATCTGTCCCCAACACCGGCACATATGTTGTAGGTGCTTGGTAGATACTTCCTAAAATAGAGACCCAAGGAATTTGCGACATAGTCCAGGCCATAAGAGGGAGACGAGGGACAGGCAGCTCTGGACCACCAGGTCAGTGACACATGGACCCAAACCTCACAGCCCAGCCCTGCCTCCCAGAGTCACCATGGGCCATAGTGACCTAAGGTCACTGGCAAGAGGCACGCCCAGGCCAGGGGGACTCTGCTAGGCTACCCAGCAACCCCATCACTCCACCGGTGCACTCCTCACCTGCAGCTGCCTTCTCCACTTTTAGCAAGCTCTCATCATCGATGTCTCTCTCTTCCTACCTTCTCCCTTTCTCTCCAATTCCACTTGTAAGACCCAGAGGCACAAGAGTTGGGTCTCAGCCCTGTTTTCCCTTGCTACTAGGGCTCAAGGAATGCAGGGCGGGTGTTAGATCCTCCAGCCCTTCCAGAAGCTGTTAGCAAATGGATTCATGCAGATTTTATTAAAGGGTTGTTGCCCATTGAAGTGCAGAAGGTTGGATGGGAAGGGGCATTGGCAAAGGTCAATTTGGATTTCCAAGGTCGTGAACAGCCACCTCTGAAGGAAAGAGCAGTCACCCAGGTCTTTAGCCAGGCTTCCAGATGTTTTCAGTCACTGGCTCTCTGTGCAGACAGGGCAAAAATACTAGCGAACAGGATCTTGGAGCACCGCCAAGGACCTGAGTAGTTTTGTTCCTCACCCCTCTGAGCAGTGCTCTCTGAAGGAGGCCTGCTGCAGGAAGTTTTTGGAGCTTAATGTTCTCTTTCCAGGCCAGCAGGGACCACATCCCACTGATTTAATAAATGCTGGCTGGGCAGTGGTGCCAAACCACAGACTAGCTGCCTCCTAACAAGGGTTGGCCAGCCCCGTGCTCTCAGCATGGGAGGCTGTTGAAGTTCAAGATGCTAAAACCTTATACATCCGAGTTGGAAGGGACCTGGAAAATGACCTAATTTTGCTGCTCATTTTTATAGCTGGGGAAATTGAGGCTTAAGAAGGTAGATGGCCCTGGCAGATAGGTACCTTACCTATACCTTAAGAAGGTAGATGACCCATATGTGAGGTGCTTTGAGGATGAAGTGCCCAAGGGAAGTGCTTTAGAATACCATGTATATGGCTTTGAAGTCATTCCTCTGGGCCTTACAGAGTTTTCCATTGAAACACAGGTACTTTGGTGAGGGGAGCCCCATAAATTGTATTCATCCACTTTTGGCAGGGAGAATTGACCGCAGGGTGGAACCAGGGCATGTGACAGGAGGTGGATGAGGCCAGAGAGAGTGGAACTGAGACTGGGACATGGCAGGCAAGTAGGCTTTGTCATCATCCCCACTTTGCTTCTGGCCAGCTCATCCAGAGATATGGGACTGAGACCACAATTTCCCCTTCAATCTGAGGCCCTCCAAGCTCCAGAGCATGTTCTCCTGGAAGCCTTCCCTAATAACCACCCACCCTATAAATATTATCCTGTTTCCCCACCTATACCTGAAGAGGCTCCTCTTGGAACTCCACCTGTCTACCCCAGTACTGCCTCCACCACCACAGGGTGAAGAAGCATTTAACAGATTTACCCCTGCCAGGGGGGGCCCTGGAAAACTAAAATGCCCTCTTGACTCCCAGATGTGATGCCTTATACCCACATGGTAGGCACTTTGCTGAGTTGAAGACCCAAAAGGAATGAATTTATAATGGTAGTTTGGGTGGTAGGATAGAATTTCAATTAAAATACTTTTGGAGTCTCATACTTATATGAGACCCCAAGTGGGGCTCCCATGTTTGGGGAGCAGAGGCTTACATTTCCATTGGTCCAGACTGTGGCCCAACCTGTCCCTTTTCTAGAGGAGGGCTGTGCCAGCACCCCCTGTTGTCCCCTTGAGGCTGTGCTGTAGGTGCCCAGTGAGACTGCTCTGTGCCTTCCTCTACCCCTTCCCCTCCCAGCCCACCTCCTGCTCAGGATTATGTAATAGGAAGTTTTCAATTGGACTCCTTGAGGAAGGAAAAGGGGGGCTTGGGAGGGAAAAACAGCATAAGGACACAGAATACAGAGGCACAATCTTCCTGTTCTTTAGACTGGAGACTCCCAAGGACGGGACCCCCTCTCTGTCTTTTCCCATTCCTCGCCCGACCCTAGCCAAGTTCAGGGCTTGCCACTTAATTAAGGTCATGAATTCTCCCTTCCCCTAATGGGTAAAGGAGTCAAAAGATACAAATTTCCAGCTATAAAATTAGTAAGTCATGGGGATGTAATGTACAGCATGGTGACTATTGTTAATAAAACTGTACTGCATATCTGAAGGTAGCTAGGAGAGTAGATCTGGAATGTTCTCATTGCAAGAAAAATATTTTTTTGGTAACTATGCATGGTGACATGTTAACTGAACTTACTATGTTGATCATTTTGCAATACATAGAAATATTGAATCTTACGTTGTACACCTGAAATTAATATAATGTTATGTCAGTTATATCTCAATATATTTAAAAAAAAAAAAAGAGGTCAGCCTTTGTTTTCCCCTATGTTCCCTTAAAATGGTAAAGTACACTGAAAAAAAAAAAAAAAAAGGACTCTCCCTTTCCCCCAAGCTGCTGGGAAGATTCTTGGTTATGAAGTAAATGACTAGCCTTAAGATAAAAACCAGGTTGTTCCTTGGGAGCTGGGGTGTGTGCCAGAGAAGGGAGGGTGTCCGCCGAAGCCCCACTGAGTTGGACAAAGACAGGAAAGGAAATCACCCAGTTAGCACTGTGGGTTTTCTTCAAGGCTGGGTCCAGGCAGACCTCCCCTTGCAGGGATATGCTGTGCAGCTGTTCTCAGAACAGAAGGTAGTATTTCTTCAAATGCTTTTCAAACTATGTTCATAAGTATGTGTGTGTGAATAAAACAGAAACAGAGGCATGAGAAGTATTCAGATATTAGAGGCCTTGAACATCAGAGCTTGGATATTTTTCTAAGTGATTTGATTGAATTTCAGAAAGATTTCCTTAGCTGCTATATGGATTAGGTTGAAGGGTTCAAGAATGGAAAAAGTTAGGGGGCCACTGCAGTGGTACAGGCTGGCATTAATAAGGGATTGGAGAGGTCAGCATTGGCCTTGAACCTGAGGAGGGGAGAAATGACCAGAAACCTGGTGAGGCGAGCCAGCAGAAGGCTTGCTCTGCAGCCAACTGGGGTGAGGGACACTTGACCCAAACCTTGGGGAACAGGGCAAAGACCCTCAGAAAACTTACATCTTGGGTTTAGAGGGTTTGGTTAGGGTTCAGCTGATTCATGTGGTTTTGGAAGGGAGGCTAAGGCAGACTCTCAGGGTACACAGGGTCACAGAATGGGAGCACTGGGCCCCAGTTCCAGATTTCCTGCAGTGGCCACTCTGGCCCTCTCTCCATTACCTCTGGAGGAGTTCCTCATTCCTGCGTATCAGTCCCCACCAACAAAACCCAGGACTACAGGGGAGACAAATGAGGAATTCTGGCCATACAAGGGTGCTGGAAGTCCCATGAAGTAGAAACATCCCCCTCCATCCAGATGTGTGGAGAGACATAAATTTGGAATGCACAAGAGGATGGGGCAGGGATGGGGTGCTGGACAAGTCTGGAAGGGGCCAGAATAGGGGAGAGGTAGCTTCTAGCCCAGTTCTTCACCTTCCCCTATCTCCCAAAATCCAGCTCTTTCTCATGGCTTCTGCCATTCAAGTCCCCCCCCCCCCCCCGCCACTTCTTGACCCAGAACCACTGGGTGGCAGCTTCAGAGATACACATTTCAGATGTCTCCCCATCTTTAGTGGTATATAGACTAGGGATGGGCCGTGCCTTTGAAAGGTAGGACAATACTGGGTAGGAAATTCTAGGTGTCTAGATGCAGAACATGAGGTTCCAGTCTATTCTTGGTTACTAATCTTCTGCCAATACCCTCCTCTCTCAGTGCTTCAGTTTGTTCATCTGTGCTTTTGTGATTAACGAGAATGGCAGAAGCCTAACTAGAAACCAGACCTCAAGCCAAGGGCCAGTTTGATGGAATTGGCAAGAAAAGAGCACTCTTCCCTTTGGCCCTGTCCCAGCATACAGTGAGTGCTCAGTGGGTATGGTCTGCCTCCTCCCCCATCTAGGCTGTAAGACACTGCTGCCGACCCTTAATGCCCTTTGGAAGGGTATATGCCACCTCCCCCATGCCAGATGGCTTTATCCCTCCTCATGCCATCTTAGCACACACTGCTCCATCTTGGGCTGTCCACTAGAACCTTCTGCAACTATAATCTGCCCTGCCCACTGGTCACATATGGCTTTTGAACACTTGAAATATAGCTAGTGTGCCTGAAGAACTGCATTTTACATTTTATTTCATTAACTCATTCACAAAAATTTTTAAGGATTTTATTTATTTATTCATGAGAGACACACACACAGAGAGAGGCACAGACACAGGCAGAGGGAGAAGCAGGCTCCATTCCATGCAGGGAGCCTGACGTGGGACTCGATCCCGGGTCTCCAGGGCCACACCCTGGGATGAAGGTGGTACTAAACCGCTTAGCCACCGAGGCTGCCCTAATTCATTTTAAAATTAAATTTAAGAAGCCACATGTGGGTAGTAACTACCACATTGCACAGCACAGGTTCTAGGTGGAGATTCTCTTTGTTTCTTGTTTAGCGTCCCTTGTCTAAAATAAGAGTTGATAGGAGTTACCATTTATTGAGGACTTACTCTTTGCCAATTTTTATCTAAGTGCTTTACAGGCACATCTCAATGAATCCTAGAAATTCCATTCAAAAGATGAAGAAACTGGGGTGGTTAGGTGCCTCAGTCAGTTAAGCATCTGACTCTTGATGTTGGCTCAAATCACAATCTTAGGGTCTTGAAATGGAGCCCCGCATTGGGATCTGTGCTGGCCATGGAGTCTGCTTAAGATTCTCTCTCTGCCCCTCCCCTATTCTCTCTCTTTCTCACTCTCAAAAAATAATAATAATAATAAAGATGAAGAAACCAAGGCTCAAGAGGTTGGTTAAACTGGCTTTAGACTGTACAGAAAGCAGGAGGGCCATTCAAGTGTGAATCATGTTCTCCAGCCACTTAGGGAAACTTTTAGGATTCAGGCTGGGTCTTCTGCCTCTACAGTCACTCCCCAGCCTACCGGTGGGTGCCAGGGCCCCAGTAAGTTCATTGAGTACTGATTGGTGGATGCTCTTGAGAGAAAGAAGGAAGCTAATTAATTTACTCCCCATCTCCTGAGGACCCAGGAACCTCAGCTCCTGACATCCCATTTTCAGATCTCTCTACTCTTGCCTTTTTCCTGGACTACAGTGTCCTCTGGGTCACAAACTTGGAGCTCAACTGGGTGCTCTGTGTGTCACAGGTAGGTCCAGAGGAAGCTGGGAGCTAGGGCTCGGAAAAATCCTTGTTATTTTTGTATAAAAAAAAAAAAAAAAAAACCAAGAAACTGTGTCACGGTATAATAACTACCTTTTATTGAGCACCTACTTGTGCCAGGCACTTTACATACATCTGTGCTTATAATTCCCGCAACAACCTGGGAGGTAGGCATTATCATCACTGTTTTACACATGAGGAAACTGAGGCTCAACAAGATTAAGTGGCTCACTTAAAATCACACAGCTTGTAGACAAGTGGTAGAATCAGCATTCAGGACGGACATCCATGAGTGCCCCCAAACTCATTAGGCATTCTTCACTCAGGGTTAAAACAGAGGGGGTGGAGGAGTGGGCCAAAGGATGCATTCTTTAGGGGTTGAGGGAAGCTGAGCCGTGCCCTGTTTCCCACCTCCCCATTCAGGCAAGCCACTGCTTCCTCAGACTCAGCTACAAGGTCAGAGAAAATTCACTCTGGCTGAGGTTGATCTTCTTAGAAAGAGAAAATGGCTGAAATGAAAGACCTTACCCTGTCTATTTACAGGTGTTGATGTGCACATGGGGTTCGCATGCAGAAGCACGCCACCACCAGAGTAAGAATATCTCTCCCTTTTAGGCCACACCCCTGCCATGTATGCAGGAAGCGAAGCAGCTGAGAAATCATGAAAGGGCTGTTTATTTCCTACTAGTGTACTAGGGACATCAACCAGGAGGGGGCCAGCTCAACGATCAAAACCTCCAATTTGCTCCCTGCCCCTCTTTCCAGGCTTTGCCAGCTTCAGGAGTGTTGTGTTCATTCCATGGATTCAGGGACACATGGTACCTCTCTCTCTCTCTCTGTCTCTTTCTCTCTCAGTCTCTCTCTCTCTCTCTCTCTCACACACACACACACGCGCGCGCGCGCGCACACACACACACACACACAGATTCTTGAGTTAAGGCATCAAGTCTGGCCTGAGTGGCCTTGCAAGTCCTTGCCCATGAGGCCATGGCCCTGGCCGGGGCTGAGCACATGTGTTTACCTAGATGGTAAGGGCAGTCTTAGGAGTCTCTTCACAAATGAGGGAGAGCAGTGATGGCTCCCCGCTCTGCTCAGTCATCCTGTCCTCTGGGATGGGACCTCCTCCCTCCTCTCAGTCTGTTGGCCAGACACCTCCAACCCATCTCCCCAGCTGGGGTAGGACCAGGTCAGCCACACTTCAGGCCAATACTGGGAACTCTGGCCCTGGCTTCCAGCATCAAGAATGTTCCAAGAACATAAGTGTGGCAGGGGCTATTTTGGGATGTTGAGGATCAAGTCCCCACCTCAGAAGGGCAAAGATGGCCATTCAGGCCAGGATGGAGGGTAAGGTTTCTTTTTGTGCTTTTAAAACACAATCATGCATAACAGGAGGATAGCTGACTTTTCCCCTCTGAGTTCTCTTCCACCTCAGGGAAGAGGTTTCTGCAGACTACAGTAGGTGTGGAGGGAAAAAGGGGCTTGAGGATTGTGCGTTAGAATGGGAAGTTGCTTCAGTGCCCTCTCACCTGGCCCTACCCCAGCTGGCTGGAGCATATTTATGTCAGCTCCCACTTAGTGGGTGGTGCAGAGGTGGGGACTTCCTGGGGCTACACGGTGTGGTTGTGATGGAGGGTTAAGGGCCTGCATGAAGACAGAGGTTAGGGCTGTGGGGTTCCTGGGTCCTGGACTGGGTCAGGATGCCCAGATAAAGTAGGCGACCTCGTCCAGGTCGACGGGGTAATCGGTGAGCAGCACTGGGGTTTTGTCAAAAAGCTCACCCTTGTAGCTGCGCCACTTGCCTGCAGGCAGGTAGACGTCTCGCTCCTGCTTGCCCGGCTCCAGTACTGGCGCCACCAGCAGCGTGTCTCCGATAAGGAACTGCGAGTCAATGCGGTGTGCCGTCTCATCCCCGGGAGCGATCCACCAAAGGGGGCGCACGATGGGGTCACCTGTGTCAGTGACCTCACCAGCCAGCTCAAGCAACAACGGCGCTACCAGCGAGGCCCTCAGTGCGGCAAACTTGTGCGCGATGGCCACCACTTCGGCATCATATTGCCAGGGCGGGACTGAGAACTGCATAGCGGGCATGAAGGCAGCCACCTCCAGCCAGCGCACGTAGAGCTCACGCTCGGGCACGTCGCTACTGCCGGCTGTGCGCTCAGACACTGCGTTGCCACCCACCATATCGGGCAGGATGAATGGGTAGCCCAGCATGCTGACGGTGAGCACCGCGGGGATGAGCGAGCGCAGCCCCAGATCGTAGCCCCACACGGAGTCGCGGTCCACCAGGCGGAAGAAGCACGAGATGTTCTGGGACTGGTAGCCCACGCGGACCTCCGCCAGAGAGAAGAAGGGCAGCGCCATTTCAGTGTAGCGTCGGCTCCATATGCTGGGGTCAGACAGCGGCCTGTAAGTGCTGAAGTCCCGCGGCAAATAGCTGACTTCTCCTGCATCAAACTTGAAGGAGGCCACGGCATAGCGCGAGCGCAGCCGCCGCAGGTGCCCTTGGAACCAGTCCCGAGCCTCCGGGCGTGTGAAGTCCAGCACCGCGCCGATGCCATTCCACCAGCGCACAAGCGCGGGCAGCCGGCCGGTGGGTTCACGCACAAACAGCTCGCGTTCCACTCCTTCACCAAAGCACGACGAGTTGTAATTGACAAACGGGTGAACCCAGAGCGTGACGCGAAAGCCGGCATCACGCAGCCGGCGGAACATGTCGCTGGCATTGGGGAACTTGGCCTCGTCAAAGTCGAAATCTCCATAGGCGGGTGTGTACATGTCGTCTATTTCCAAGTGGCTGCTGTTGAATCGGTGCTGGCGGATCTGCTGGGCGAAACGTTGCACTTTGTCCTGGTCCACGGCACGCCCATACAGCACCCACGTGGACCAGATGGGGTCCCGGAAGGCCTCAGGTGCTGGCACCCTCGAGGGCTTGTTGAAATAGCGCCGAACCATGTATTTATGGATGGAAGTGACGTCAGAGCCGACGCACACGCGGTAGCTGAGCTCTGGTGCGGCAGAGCCGCCCGCAGGTGGCTTGTAGGGCGTGTTGTGGTAGCGTGCCTGCAACCGCAGCGAGCGCTCGGTGCTGTTCCAGCCCAGGTGGAAGGGCACTGAGTCGTTGACCTTGATGGCAGCCGCACGCGACGACAGCCAGTAGCGCTCGAGGATGCCTCCGAATGCGGCGTCGGAGGAGTAGACATCGCTGGTGACGAAGGGCTGCGGCTCCTGCTGGCCATCCAGGCGGATGGGCCAGTGCTGGGTCCTCATCTCAGCACCGCCGTACCAGTGTGCCGCTGCATCGCCCAGGAACATAGCGTGTTCCACCGCGCGCCCCGGGGCCGCCTCCTCCCAGCGCACGCGGTAGCACATGACCGTATCCTTGGGCCTCACCGTCTGGATGAAGAAGTGCAGGGGGCGCCCATCGGCTGTGCGAGAACAGCCGAGGAGAGCGCCCTCTCGGCTGCAGGAGTCGAGGTCCAGTGCACCTGAGCGGAAGGCCAGGCGGAAGACCTGCTCGCCCTTCTGGTTGCGGATGGAGAAGCCTCCTCGGTTGAGGTCCAGAAGCTCCGTGCGCAAGCGTTCTGCTTTGCGTAGAGAGGCGCTGTAGTAGCACCAGGCCACCACTGCGGCCAACACCAGCAGCAACCCTAGTACCGCGGAACCTAGTAGAGGTTTCAGCTCTTTGGAGGGCTTGGGCTTGGCAGGCGAGAAGTTATCAGGCAAGAAGGTGTACATAGCTGCGGCGGCGATGGCCTTGGGGCTCCTATGATCTGCGTGGCTCCCAGGGCGACGGCGGGGGTAGGCTTGGCTCTTTTCCTGAGGGTTCTGGGGCATCAGCCCCAGTTACGGAAAGAGTGGGCAGTGGGACCACTCGACGAAGTTCATCTGAACTTGGACTGCCTGATTCTGGAAGGGGAACAGAGAAGTAGAACGGAGCTTTCTCATTCCATAGTATTTCCCTTTGCTGCAGCAGAAGGAGGAGTTGTATACTTTGGGAAGGTTATATTACCGGATGTAAGGTCTAGGGCATAAAGGCTTGACCCTTACCGGGACCATCTGTCTGTGTCTAACCCACTCTTTCTCATGAGCACCAGTTTTTGTCAAAATTAGTCAGGACTCCGAATGGGGAGGGACAGATGGCATGCATCCCCATTTTTCTGGTGGAGGAACAACCAACACAGGGTCAGGGAACTATCTAGGATCACAGAATTAGCCAGGCCTCCCTGGATCATACATGGGGGCATTTCTGACAAGAAGGGGAGGGATCTGCAGAAGGCCATGGTGGGAGAGGGAAGCTCTTTAAGATCAATCGCAGGGCAGTAGACTGGTTTTCCTGTCCAGGCAGGGTGGATAGGAGAGAGGAAGGGGGAACATCTCAGGCATGGAATTTAATCTTGAGTCAAAAGCCAGGTTAAATCTGGAGATTAGAGAAGATACCCAAAGCCAGACTTAGTCTTGGGCCTGGTTTGGAGAGGGGCAGGGTTGAATCTGTACATTAGGGCTGGGGTAAAAAGTCTAGCATAGGGGCCATGGTGACTTCTCAGATTACCTTCTCTTTGCTCTCAAAACTCCACCCTGTTCTCAGCAATTGATCACCAAGTCCATTTCCCTGCCAACCTTCCTGCTCTCCCCCTGGCAACACATTTGTTGGCCAGCTTCCTCCTGGCTTTGTGTCTATACTCACCCTCTCTCCTGCTGCCCCTGCCCTACTTTGGGCACTCTCATTTCTCCCATGTATCATTGCAGTATTTCCCCCAATAGGCCTCCCTGCTTCCACCTTCTTTTCCCCCAGTGCCTTACTCATGGCAACCATGGTGATCTTTTTAAAGCACTTATGAGATTCTATCTCCCTACGTTAGAGAGCTACTCATGACTCCCAGAATTAAGTTCAGAAGTATAAGCTTTACAATCGAGGGGCAAGGCATGATGTAGTCTCATCTGCCTTTCTGATTCCATTTCCAGCCAGGCCTATCCTATGACCACCAAGCTCATTCCTTACCTAACCTAAATACTTCAGCCATCTGCTCTAGGAACTTTCACCTACCCACACTGGGTCAATGTCTCTCCTCCACCTATCAGCTATCCAAGGAGTGGACACTCCCTGCTGCACACATACACTCTCATATATTGTATGTTAAACATATGACTGCAAAAAAAACCCATAGACTTTGGGGAAGGGGGTGGCAGGGTGTGTCCCAATCTACTGCCCAAGGCCACTGACCCTATCTCAGCCCTTATGGCAGAGTTCAACAAAGAAATAGCACCAGCCAGATGCACACACAGACATACACACTGCCAGCCAGCCAGCTGCCCATTTGTTCCAGCTGGGAGGAAAGAGAGAGGGAGACTGGCAAACAGTAATTAGCCTCCTCTCAGATGCCAGTGTCTGTCTCTAAGTCCTTAGCTACTTCCAAGGAGATGCCAGAACAGCACAGGGTCCTCACCTCCCCCACCTCTCCCATGCAGAACAGAATTGTGATCCCAGATGTCAATATACAGCCCACTACATTGTCTCCCTCCTCCAGGGAGATATTATCTCAGGGCCTCATTCTCTGTGCTCCTTCCTCTCAAATTTCCAAGCTGGTCAGTTCCAACTGGTCTGGAACAGCCTCTCACTCTTTACCTCTCATCCCACACAATTTAGCTTTCAAAACTCCCCCACCCTACTATGGCTTCCCCTACCTGTAGGTACAGGTCAGAAAAGCCCTGCTGCAAGAGAATGCACACAGTAGCATTTAGCTGATGCCCTCAAGCTAAGCAGAACCCAAAGAAGGCCTTAGGTGGCCCAGGCCAGACTTGTTGTACATTAATGTTCATTCATTCAGAACAACCAAGGCCCCATTCTGGGCACTGAGGGAATAAGGGGAAAGGGTCTATATCTGAAGAGGACAGAGAAGCCCTCATCTTCAAAACTTTTATATTGGGATGCCTGGGGTGGCTCAGCAGTTGAGTGTCTGCCTTCAGCTCAGAGCGTGATCCCAGGGTTCTGGGATCAAGTTCCACATCAGGCTCCCTGCGAGGAGTCTGCTTCTCCCTCGTCTTATGTCTCTGCCTTCTCTCTGTGTCTCTCATGAATAAATACAATCTAAAAAAAAAAAAACAAACCCCAAAACCTTTCATATTAAGTCAACCCATTTCCTGAAGCATAGGGAGGCCACCAAGATGACCTCAAAAGCCCTTTCTGATAGGTTCTGAGAATCTTAATGTTCTAGGATTCCAAAGGTTTTTGGTGAAGGACAGGGGCCCACAGTCCTAGGCACCCACTCCATGCAGGCCCTGTGCTGGTTTCCCAAATGCTACCACAGCATCTAACCCTAACAATAATACTGAACAAGAGGCAGAGCTATAGTGCCTATTCTACAGATGAAGAAACTTGTCCAAACAGAAAAGGAATTTGTTTGAAGTTACTAGGTAGCATGGTTGCCTAAATCCAAAGTCCCAGCTTAACCCCCCACAGCATAATTTTTAGGAGATGAGAGATAAAGGTCTGACTGGCTGTCTGAATGCAGCAGAGGAAAAGAGTTTTGAGGGTCAGAGGGTGAGACAGGATCCCCATCAGATGAAATGTGTGCATAGTGAACCCTATCTTCTGAAGGGCTGATGCTGCTGCTTGCTCCAGAAAGACTCCTTGGTGTGGGAAAAGGGCAATTTTAATGGCATCTGGTACAGAGGCTATGGAGGAGGAACTGTGGTTCCTGTATTAACAGCGCTAGAGACCCCTGTAATCTGCCGCCTCCGTCATCTGGCCAATCACAGGCTAATGCTGGCAGGTGGGGTCCGCCGTGGCCAAGCCTTTCCCCACTTGACACTAGACCTTAGTCTTGGCTGCGGGCCCTTAGCCGGATCCAAGGGGGAGGGCCCGGCCCGACACCAAAGGGGGGAGGCCATGCCAAGCCGAGTCGTTTGTCGCACATAATTCCGGGGTGGTGGGGAGATGTCAAAGGCAACTCGATCCAGCCCATCTCCCTTTGCTCCCCAACTACGGGATCAGAGGGGATCGAGTGACTGCGCCTTCAGCTTGGAATACTCCACCCCCACCCCAGCGCTACAGCTACAATGTCCGGAGGGACAGACTGAGGTCAAAGGGCCGGCCTCCCTCTGGAAACCACCACTTGAGGAGGGGCCCAGGTGTTCAGGCTCGTACCCCTTCTCATCAGAGGGAGCGAAAGTTCAGGAAGTGTGCTTCCTCAGCAACCTCCCCCCCCCCAGGGCCTCCCCCTGGGCTCACTCACGGCAGTGACCCCAGAAGTGGGGGTGAAGGGAGGCTCCTGAAGATTCCCTCCACGCTAGCTGGACTTGGGCTGCCACGGCGCGGCGCGGGGCGCTGCCTAGCAGAACAGCTGAGGCCCTCCTCGGACCCGCCCTCCTGCTGCTCGGCCACGCCCCAGTCGTTTGGTCTCACCTCGGGCCTCGGAGTCCGGCCCCGCCCCTGGCGCTCGATCCCGCCTACATTGTCACGTGGACTTGAGGGCCCCACGCCTTAGCCCCTACCTTTCTCCTACAGCTCTGTGCCCACCTCCGGGCAACTCTGGCCGGCCACCAGCCGGGTGTCCCCTGGCTCCGCCCCCTGCCTGCTGGCCCGCCCCCCTGGGCAATTGCTTACCGCGTGCAAGCGGGGCTCTGCCCCAGGCCTTCTGGGAAATGTAGTTTTGGAGAAAGGAGCAGTAGTGGAATGTCGGGGTTCTCGCACCTCTAGGCTAAATGTGGTATGCATATGAGGAAGAGCGAGCGGCCGGGTAAAGGGGTAGGGCTGGCTCTTGGGATTCCTTCTTCTCCACATTTGGGCAAGTAGAGGCCATCTTGGTATAACGCTCTCACTAGCTCTTCATGTGAAAATGTTTCACGTGTGGAAGAAATTGTCTCATATAGAAAAAGGGTAGCAGAGTTCTGGGAGGATCCCAGAGGCCCAGTACACGGCGAATCCAATCAAGGGCTCCATGGAAGGAGCCTAGTCCCACCAGCCAGGTGGCCCAAAATGTGGGTTCCTGCTGGACGAGACCAATAGTATATGAGGTTGGGGATCTCGGTGCTTTGGAATGCCCCCTCTGCTCTCCCTGCACAACACACACTCTGTGGGGACACCGTTAGAAACGCATGTGCTGTGAGGTGGTGGACGTGCCCTGCCATAACCCTGTTTCAAGGAGGAGTTGGGTGTAAAAATACTCAAGATTCCAGAGCACCCCACCCCTCATTTCTGGAGGGACAGAGAATCAGAGCTTTGCTTTGTAATTTGAAATTTCTTAGTCATGAAACCCTCCAAAATTATGTTTTAGACCCTTGGACTTGGGTAAGGGAGGGCAGCAAGGATGTCTGAATATAAACTTTTTCAGGGCTCTGATGGAGACTCTGGGAACAGAGATGAAGAACTTTGGGTACAGGGACAGGTCTTTGTAGAATGGAATATTCTGGGTCCGCTGAGATGTGGGGGTGAGGGGACATCTAGGTTTGGGGGATACTGAACAAATGTCACCTGGAGGGCCCTTCTGGGATGGGAGGTCAGTGGGCCCTCCCTGCATGGCTAGGTAGACCCATTAGTTCTGGTGGAGGGAGGACACCAGCTATTATTATATGTCAGGAGGGCACTCAGGGCCACCGAAGGGAAGTACTGAGATAAGGGGGCAAGGAGAGTCAGGGCAGGATGACTAAGAAACTGCATCTCAGTTGAAGGGGCCTGGCAGAGCCAGAGTGACTGGCTCCTCACTGCTAGGTCCTGCAGGGTAAGGATGCAGGAGGCAGCCTTTGGGGTGAAGGGTTTATTTACTGCTCAGCCCCCTCGGCCTGAGCTCTACCAGCAGTGGCAGTCAGGATAGTTTTCAGACACAAACTCAGGGTGGACGACATAGTTGTTTCTCTGGGGGCCACCGGTCTTCTTGAAGTGACTTGTGTCCCATCTGTGGGGAGAAATGAGTCAGCCCTTTTGGACCCTCAGAGGTCTGATTCCAATTTTCAGTGCTAACCCTATCCCAACATTTTGCCCCTAAGACTGACCCCATGTTCCAACACTGACCTCCTGACCTCAGATTCTACTGTTAAATTTCTGATTCCCAGTACTGACTCCCTAACATTAATCTCTTATCCTTTACTTCAAGCCCTGAACTTAATGCTCCGATGATCTCTTGACTCTAAGCCCCACTGCCAACCTGTAACCCTTCAAAGCCAGCCTTAGCGCCCTCTGATGGAGGGGCCTCCATTTCCTTGCCCGCTTTCACGGCCCCATGGCACTGGCACCCTCTGGTGGCATCTTCCAGTCAGTGCACTGCAGCGGACAGTTCCCGCCCCAACCGGTCCCCGCCTACCCCGCTGAGCCAAATGCTTTTGCATGTGTTTGCTCCAGACTTACCTAAGGTTCGGACAAGGGTAGTATGATGGCGGGGGAGTTATAACAGCACATTGCATTCCGGGCCGGTGCTCGCAGGGCGATACACTGCTGCAGGAGAAAGTGGTGGGCGGGAAGAGGTCGGGCTTTCTGATTTCTCCCCACCCTCAAAACCCAGACTAAGATTCTGAGCTGCGCTTCAGGTGTCTGCCCTAGGGCTCGTAGATCTGGGTCTTCAAGACTCCATCAAAACATGGGAAGATACCTGAAAGTCCCTATCTTCCTTACACCTCGTTTCCACCGCCCAGGCTGGGCTGTGTGGAGCACGCTGGACTCTGGGGAGGGTCGGACTCCAGTAGTTGAAGAGCTGGGAGCGCCCTGATTCCTCTCCATTGGAGGGCAATTATTCCAGCACTAACGACATTTCTAAGGCTCTGGCACTTTCTCCCTCCCCCCTACCCTTGTGAGGGATGAGACTCAATGCATAATTATTCAGACTCTGCCTGGGGAAGGGCGAGAGGAATCACTGTAGAGTAGGGGCAGGTTCTAGCGCGCACTCCTCACTTGAGCTCTCTAGACTTAGATGAGGACTTTGAAGTTCTCCCAGGCTGGGCCTGCCTTGACTGCCACCTGGTGTGGTGCATGCAGGAGGAGGAAGGAAGGGTGCGCGGCAGTCTGGGTTGCAGCTGAGGAGAACAGGCGCTCAGGCCTCTTTCCTCTGCTGTAACCCGCTAGGTTCTCTACCTTCAGAGGTCGTGCGGGGCTCTGAAAGCCAGGACCCCTTTGGTAATGCGGTTACCATTTCCTTGCTCACATAACCCCCGGCAATGACCCTGCCCATTATCGACGGTGACCCGAGACACAGGAATACCGGCTGATTTTTGAGGGCACATGGCACTCCGCAGGCTGGGTCTCCAGAGCCGGGCGTCCAGGTACGGAACCAGGTGTGGGAAGGGATGGGACTGGTCTGCGGGGTTTCTCCCTCAAAAAAAAAAACCTTCTGGCAGGGCCTCCAGAACAGGTACAGGTTGACCTTGAGCCCAGTTCCGGACGGATAGGGCCGAGAACCTAGGGGAATCTTCGTGCAGGTTCTCCAGTCTCAGCGGTCAGCTCAGGCCCTGGGGCCGAAGGGCGGGAAAGGACAGGGCCCAGTAAGGGGATAGAGGCGGCTGGAGGTGGGGTCTGGTATAAAGGCAGAGGAGAGCTGGAAATGGTGAGGGATGGGGTGCGCACAACCGGGGTGCCGCGGGACTCAGGGGGCGGGGCTTGTTGGGGGCGGAGCCCGCCCAAGGCAGGAGCAGTCCGGCGAACCTTACAGTCGGCTGCTGGGTGCACAAAGACCGGAGGCGGCGTTCCGTGCAGGGTGCTCTGGTGGCGCAGTAGTCCATCCCACGTAGACAGTAGTGGCGGCCAGAGCAAGCGCTTTTATAACCCTGGAAGGGCAAGCGACCGGGCAGCGGGTCCCCGCACCCGCATCGGGAAGTGATTTGCGGCAGTGGCTGGTTCCGTGACAGCGAGTTCAACATGTTCACCACCACCTCGCGCTCTGCACCCGCGGCCCCAAGCCCAGATACAGGGTTACAAAAAAGGGGAAGAGACAAGGTCAGAGATAGGAAGAGATGGAGACAAAAACAGGGAAAGATAGAGACAGAGTTAGACCCTCTACAGAATCTCTGGCTTCCACCCCATCCCCCAGGTCTCATACCATCGCCCTTCTGGTCTACCCCGCTACCGCCACACCTCCTTTACCGTAGGCATTGAGTCGTTCCGGCTTAGGAGGGCATCGCAAAGGCATTCCTCGACAAGCTGTCTCCATTCCGGCCTCCTGGAAGTGGCACACATGCTACCTCAAACTCTGACCCAGAAGAGTCCCTCCTTTTGGGGGTCCTCCCTGAACACCCAGACCAGTCCCAGGCCATGTCTTCTCCCGCCTTCCAGAAGCTCCTCTACTCTCCCGGACTCTGAGTGTTTAGAGTTGTCACCAGGCAACGCAGTTGCTCTACCTCCAGGTGGGAGGAGGAGGGAGGAGGATAGGAAGGGAAGGAAGTGGAGCTATAGGTGGACAGGGTCTGGACCTAGGTCTCTGGCATCTCTGCCTCAGCATTTGCCTTTGATTTTTATCTCTCTGTCTAGTTGACTCTGTGTAGTTGTGTCTTAGAGTGTCTTTAATTGGCGAGAGGTAGTGTCAATATTATAATATTGCCTGCCCACCAGAATCACCTGAAAGACTTGTGAAAAATTCTGATTCTTGAGGAAATTCTGATTCAAAAGGGTTCAGTCAACCCAAGGTCAACCATCAGCTACAGTTAAGAACCTCTCCTCTCTCCTACCATTCTCTCAAATTTCCTCTTCCCTCTGGCCTGGGCCTGTAGCTAGTCTCCTCCCTGTCTCCTTGGATGACTCTCCTATACCTATCTGCACTGCCACTGGGTGACCTTGTTCTCCCTCCCCTTGTCCTTGCTCACATCATAAAGGAGGGAGAGTGGAGCAGGTAAGCTCAACCTATCACTGAATCCTTAGCCAGACCATGTAGGAAGGGGCCAGGTGGCAAGCTTCAGGAAGGTAGCAAGTCAGGGAACGCATGCTAATCGCGTCCCCACAGAGGCCAGCCAGATATTGGGATCTCGGGAACCCAAGAGCTGTTCATACAGCTCCATTCCTGAGTTCCCTTGTCCCCTAAAAAAGACAAACCCTAGTTTCACACTAGAGAAAGAGCACTGGAGCATTGTTGATGGGAAAGGGATGAAGAACTTATGGTGAAATATCAGTCACTGTGGTTTAGAAATAGAGAGAGATGTGTATCCCAGACCCCAGGCATCTGTGCTGGTCACAGTAGATACCTTAGGTAGCCGAGGAAGGCATGTGGTATATTTGTTCCAGCCGGTGCAGTTGTAAGGTCCCATCCTCCATAAGTTATACCGGTCACCACACAGGTGGTATGGGTTGCATTTGTCTACTTGATCATAGGGGTGGAGACATAAGACATTGTTACTCCTTATTCTACCCCAGAATCTGGGTCCCCCTACATGTTCCTCCTCTGATCCCCAGGACAAAGCTAGAGTCTAATATCCTTGAGCCAGTCAAGCCCAGCCTGGCTCCAGATTTAGATACTGAGATGCCGCCCATTTCTCACATAAAGCAAATTTCTGAGTGGGATCTGGATCCTTTGAGCTGATCACTTTGCATACTGACACCACTCTCTCTGAATCAGGCAACCTGAAAATGGATCCTTCTCCTATTTCTTCCTTCTCATCTTTCACATCTAAGGTTCCAAAGTTTACTAATTTTGCCTCCTTAAAATCATTAGAATCTATCCGTTCTTCCAGCCCCCCATTATCTCACCCAGGTATCTCTGCAATGCCATAAGGAGGAAATAATATCACATTGTGGTTAATAGAATGGACTTCACAGACATTGTTCAAACCTCAGCTCTTGCAAATATTAGCTCTGTATGACCTTGACTGAATTAATTAATGGAGTAACTGGTGGAACAGGATCACTAAGAATATGGGAAAAGATGGCCCTGGAATACATCTGAAAGGATTTGTTCAGAAGAGGTTAATACTCCCTCTATCTCTGTAGGAATAGGCCTCAGACCTCTTCCAGTTCTTTGGCACAGATAGGAAACTCCCAAAAGGCAGGGCCTGGATCTCCTCCTCTAGGGTCAGGGTTAGGATCAGATCAGGTGTTTGGGAATCAAGCTGGAGTGGCGATGATTGGAGAAGCCCAGATTATGGGTGGGGATAAATTTGATATGGAATCAGGGTAGAGGTTAAGGGTCAGGTTTAAGGGTCATAGCTGAAGTCTCTGAGTGGAGTCCGCATTGGGTAGGTAAGGAGTGAGGCCCTACCTTCCTCTTGACAGAGCCAATATTTCTCAGGAAAATAGGGGTGGCCTGGTATGAAACCCTTATAGCTGTAGTCCTGCACGGCACATTTGACCATTTTCTGCAGAGCTTCAGGATCCACGTGGCGCTGCATGGTCTGAGTCAGGCCCTGGGCAAGGGGAGAGGGGGGAAAATGACTAGGTGCATTGAGGTCCCAGCCTCCATGTTCACTCGACCCAGATCCAGCCCCTATAGAGAAAGTCAGCCTAGTTGGGTCTCTCCCCTATGCCAGAGAGATCCCCATGCCAGTCTTGGCCCCCTCTGAATAGTTCTTTGTTTGAATCACACTTTCTTCCTTTCTAGCCAAGGCTGGGGCTTGGAGCCAGGCATTGCCTTCAAAGTGTTTTTCTGATGTTCTCATTTCTGTCCTTTCCTTGACTGAGATCTCTTTAAGGGCAGAGCTGGGTGTTCCGTTTTCTTTCAGACTGTGTGCTATCCAGGAGCAGGGCCTGGGTCTCCCTCAACAGACCAACAGGACCCTGGTATAACCAGAAGCCTCAGGAAAGACTGGCTGCCCTGGGAGCCAGCCACCTTATGCAGGTGTTTTGGACAGGGAGAGCTCTCTGGGAATTTGGCATCCTAAAGGAGATGAAGGATGAGGCTGGAGGGATACCTAATTTAAAATCTAATTCCCTGACTTCAATCTAACCCTGATTCTACTGTAGCTCTGATCTTGACAGCAATATCACCCTTGGCCCTGACACTCACTTTGCCCTGGTTCTTATCCTAACCTGACCTTTTTCCTGATCTTGGTTCAGGACCTGGGTCCCTCTGCTTTTGGGGGTTTACCTTGTCTTATCTCTTTCAATCCCTTGTTGGGCTAGATCTGTGGAATTCCTGATTAAGACCTATTTCTGGGGCTTCTTTGTCTTCAGCTGAGGGCAGAATGCCACATTATCTGTATACCAGTAGATCTCTGCAATCAGCTGGTGTGAAAAGATGGCTGGGTCACAGGGGTGGGACCCCCAGCAAAGTCAGAGGCCGGGAAGGATTTCCTCATGGTGGGCATCAAGGTGCTGGATGGTGACACTGCTACCCACATTTCCCCTGTATAATCTGAAGACCAAAAGTTTCTCTTGACCAAGATGAGACCTGGTGCCCCTACTGCCCTGAAAATCCCTCAGCTGAGGTGTTTCTTGGATCTCTGTACCCAGTTGAGGTTTTGTTTTATGGGCAAATCCTGGACAATCATACTCCAAATGGGTAAAAGAGTCCCATGGCTTGGCATTCCCCTGACCTTTACACACACACACACACACACGCACACGCACACACAGTCATTTAGAAGAACTCATAGATGTCATCAGTTTTGCCCTCAGAGGCTTTCCTCTAGTGTCTGTATCTTTGTCTGCTCACAGTTAGGAATAGGAGACTAGGGGATCCCTGGGTAGCTCAGCGGTTTAGCGCCTGCCTTTGGCCCAGGGTGTGATCCTGGAGTTCTGGGATTGAGTCCCACCTCAGGCTCCTAGGATGAGGCCTGCTTCTCCCTCCTCCTGTGTCTCTGCCTCTCTCTCTCTCTCTCTCTCTCTCTCTCTCTCTCTCACATAAATAAATAAATCTTAAAAAAAAAAAAAGGAATAGGAGACTAAAAAAGCTTATTGGAGGCTTTGAGTTGTTAGTGGGCTTTGTCAACCAAGAGCATCATTGTAAGATGGTCTGGTTAAAATGTTTTTGTTAAATTCTGTCAGTATCTGTAGGTCTTCCCTCTTGGGCTGATCAAATCCTCAAAAGAGACTCTCAATCTTTGGCCTGAGGACAGTGGCCAGAATGCCAGTGTTCTGAGAATCTAGTAGAGAAGAAGAGGGCTGCTGGAGGGTTTTGGCATTCAGTATGTGGAGGTTCCTTTGTTTTCAGTATGGTACCCTGCCTTCAGCTGGGCCTGGTATCCCCAGTCCTGAGATCCTCGCCAAAAAATAAGCCTTCTGACATTTGCAGAGATGGGGTAGGCAGTCACCCCATGGCATGAAATATGAGGCAATTAGAGGGGGCCTGGGTGGCTCAGTGGGTGGCTCCACCCACATCGGGCTTATTGCTCAGCCCAGAATCTGCTTCTCCCTCTGCCTCTTCTTCTGTCACTCCCCCTGCTTGTGTGCTCTCTCTCACTCTTGCTCAATTAACAAATAAAATCTTTTTAAAAAGAGGGATTTGGGGGTTTATTTTTTTTTAAAGAAGATTTATTTGAGAGTGAGCAAGACAGAGAGTGCACGAGTGGGGGTAGGGACAAGGGGGGAGCAGACTCCCTGCAGGTGGGGCTTAATGTGATGTGGGGCTTGATCCCAGGATCCTGTGATCATGACCTGAGCCAAAGGCAGCCGCTTAACTAGTTGCCTAGCATTGCCAGTTCCTGAAACTTTTTGAAAATTCTGCAGTTTTTTTTTTTTTAATTCTGCAGTTTTAAGTTAAATTATGTTTTGTGTTTCTCACTACTAGCTTTGGATTCTGCTTTCTCAGATCTGCTGTCAGGTACTACTTTTTTTTTTTAAGATTTTATTTCTTTATTTGAGAGAAAGAGTGGGGGAGAGCAAGAGAGAGTACACGAGTATGGGGAGATGGGGAGAGAGAGGGGAAGAAGCAGGCTCCGTGCTCAGCCCCTGCTCAAGCCCCAATGCAGGGCTGGATCCTAGGACCCTGAGCTCATGACTTGAGCCAGAGGCAGATATTTAACCAACTGAGCCACCCAGGCACTCCTCTTTCCCTGTTTCTTTCTTTCTTTCTTTTTTTTTTCTCTCTCCCTGTTTCTAAGGTCATCTCTTAAACTGGTGTTGGGCAGTTCCACTGTGAGGTACCTAAAATGTGAAATTTCTTCTATTTATTCTGTATCTGTGGATTCATTTCTTTCATTAGTTCTGGAGAATTTGAAGCTCTTTTCTCTTCAGATAATACCGATTCTCCTTTCTGTTCTTTCCTTCCGGGACTCTGAGTAGATGTGTATGAAATCTTCTCCTTACATCTTTCTTTTTTTTTTAAATTTTTATTTATTTATGATAGTCACCCAGAGAGAGAGAGAGAGGCAGAGACATAGGCAGAGGGAGAAGCAGGCTCCATGCAGCGAGCCTGACGTGGGATTCGACCCCGGGTCTCCAGGATCGCGCCCTGGGCCAAAGGCAGGCGCCAAACCGCTGCGCCACCCAGGGATCCCCTCCTTACATCTTTCATATTGCTTAATGCTTCTCTCATATTTTTTAACCACTTGGTCTTTGTGTTGCATTCTGGGAGATTTCTTTTGCTCTTTCATTTCACTCTTTTTTTTAGAAGTTTTTATTTTATTTATTTATTTTTTATTTTTTTAAAAAGTGTTTAATTCCAATTGGTTAACATACTAATTGTTGTTGTATTAGTTTTAGGGGTACAATATTGTGATTCAACAATTCCATACATCACCCAGTGTTCCTCAAAACAAGTGCACTCCTTAATCCGCATTACCTATTTCATCTACCACCTCCTCCTTCTGGTAACCATCAGTTTGTTCTCTATAGTTAAGAGTCTGTTTCTTGGTTTCTCTCTCTTTTTTTCCCTTTGCTCATTTGTTTCTTAAATTCCACATGTGTGAGATCATATGGCATTTATCTTTCTCTGAATGATTTCATTTATCATTATACTCTTACTCCATCCATATTGTTACAAATGGCAAGATTTCATTCTTTTTTATGACTGAAGAATAATCCATCATATATTATATAATAATGGAGTATTATTCATGTAACATATAATGGAATAAATATATATCTTCTTTATCCATTTGTCAATTGATGGACACTTGGGCTGCTTTCATATCTTGGTTATTATAAGTAATGCTACTATAAAATAGGGGTTCATTTATCCCCTTTGGAGTTTTTGTATTCTTTGGCTAAATACCTAGTAGTGCGATTGCTGGGTTGTAGGGTGGTTCAATTTTTAACTTTTTGAGGAATCTCCATATTATTTTCTACAATGGCTGTACCAGTTTGCATTCCCACCAACAGGAAGGAGTAAAAGAGTTCCCCTTTCTCCACATCCTCACCAACACCAGTTGTTGTTTCTTGTATTGTTGATTTTAGCCATTCTGACAGGTGTGAGGTGATATAGCTCTTTATAATTTTTATTTGCATTTCCCTATTGATAAGTGATGAACACCTTTTCATGTGTCTGTTTGCCTGTATATCTTCTTTGGAGAAATATCTGTTCATGTCTTCTGTGCATTTTATTTTATTTGAGAGAGAGTATGGAGGAGGGCAGAGAGAGGGGGAGAGAGAATCTTCACCTAGCAGGCTCCCCACCTAGCACATAGCCTGATGCAGGGCTTGATCTCACAACCCTGAGATCATGACCTGAGGCAAAATCGAGTCAGACACTTAACCAACTGAAAGACTCAGGTACCCCTCTTGCCCATTTTTTATTTTTATTTTTATTTATTTATTTTTTAATATATATATATTTAATTTTTATTTATTTATGATAGTCACAGAGAGAGAGAGAGAGAGAGGCAGAGACACAGGCAGAGGGAGAAGCAGGCTCCATGCACCGGGAGCCCGACGTGGGATTCGATCCCGGGTCTCCAGGATCGCGCCCTGGGCCAAAGGCAGGCGCCAAACCGCTGCGCCACCCAGGGATCCCTCTTGCCCATTTTTTAAATTGGATTATTTATTTTTTGGGTGGTTGAGTTTTACAGTTCTTTATATATTTTGAACTAACCTTTTATTGGCTATGTCATTTGCAAATATCTTCTCCTATTCCGTAGGTTGCCTTTTAGTTTAGTTTTTTTTTTTAAGATTATTTATTTATTCATGAGAGACAGAGAGAGAGAGGCAGAGACACAGGCAGAGAAAGAAGCAGGCTCCATGCAGGAAGCCCAATGTGGGACTTGATCTGTGACTCAGGGATCATGCCCTGAGCCAAAGGCAAACACTCAACTGCTGAGCCACCCAGGTGTCCTGCCTTTTAGTTTTGTTGATTGTTTCCTTCAATATGTAGAAGTTTTTTATTTTGATGTAGACCTAATAGTTAACTTTTGCTTTTGTTTCCCTTGCCTCAGTAGACATATCTAGAAAAAAGATTGCTAGAGCCAATGTCAAAGAGGTTAACAACATTTGTTCTTCTAATCCATGAGCATGGAATGTTTTTCCATTTCTTTGTGTCATCTCACTGACCTCTTAAATTGTGTCTAATCTGCCCTTTGAGACCCATCCACTGAGGTTTTGGTTTTAACGCATATATTTTTTATTTCTAAAATGTCTTTTTAAAAAGATTTTATTTATTTATTCATGAGGGACACACAGAGAGAGGCAGAGACATAGACAGAGGGAGAAGACAGGCTTCATGCAGAGAGCCTGATGTGGGACTTGATCTCGGGACCATAGGATCACGCCCTAGACCAAACGTGGATGCTCAACCGCTGAGCCATCCAGGCGTCCCTATTTCTAAAATTTCTATTCACTTCTTTTTAACATTTGTCTGGCCTTTAAAAAATATGATTGCTTGTTGCTTGCTCATTTTGATGATTTCACTTTATTTTTAAAAATTCATAATAATTATTTTGTATTCTGTTAATTCCAATATCTGAAGTCCGTGGAAGTTTTAGTCTGTTATTTGTTTTTTGCTGTTGTATGGTGGTTTGTTTCCTTATATCTCTTATTGTGAACTCAGATTTGATTGGTTTTACTCTGAAGGATACTTGAAAACCTATGTTAAGGGTATTTTCCACTGCAGAGGATACACATTCATCACTTGTGTATGTGTGTGTGTGTGGTGGGGGCAGGGAGCCAGAGATTACTAAACTTTCTGGTGCAGTTTGGAGTTTAAAGTTGTTTATTCACCTTTCAGCTAGCTTAAGGCTTAAACTTCTGCTTATAGTTCTGATATTGGCATTCATACTCAGGGCATCCTAAGTACCATTCATCTCCATGAGAGTCCAGAAAAAAATAAAAATTAATTTTTATGCAAGACCTAGCTGTTTTGAAGCAGGAGGGCCCTTTAGAGTTTCTAGATCAGCACAATGCCAGGAGCAGAAGAAGCCTTTCCTTCATTTAGTCCCATTGCTGTCTGGCTTTCACTTGTCTTCACTCACTGAAACTGTCTGGTCAGATTGCTAAGGATTACTACATCCAAGAGATCCATGTCTGAGCTGACGACATTTGACACTGACCTTTGTCTAAAATGCTGTCTTTGTTGGTTTCTCTTTGATTTTTCTTTTATCACCCTGTCTCCTTTTGTGGCTCTTTTTCTTTTACTTACCTCTTAAATAATCTGTATTCTCCAAAGTCCATCCTTGACCTCTTTCTTATTTTTCCTTGACAATCTCATTCACTCCTACGACTTTAGCTACTGCCTGCCTGTATACAGTTGATTTCAAAATCTGTATCTGTAGCTCAAACCTTTACCCTTTGCTTCAGATAAATATATCCAGATATCTCCTGGAAGTCTTCAAATATTTTTGTCCCAAAATGAACTCCAAATCTTAGTTGATAGAACTACTATTCCTCCAGTTGCCAGAGCCCTAAACCTAGGAGTCATCGTAATCTCTCCTCTCTTGTTTATACCCAGCTGGTGACCAAGATCTATTGATCTAATTCTTAAAATTCCTTCTTATTATTGAATGTCAAAAAACAGGCAGGCACTCATATTTTTCTGGTGGGCATGTAAATTATTATAATTCTTATTACAGGAATATGAAGTGTATATCAAAAGTTTTTGAAGTGTGCATATCCTTTCTTCCAACAATTTCATGTCTAGGGATTTGTCCTAAGGAAATAATCGATATCTACAGATGTACACAAATGATTATATTAGCAACATTTTATAAATAATCTAAATTTCCAATAAGAATCCTTAAATATATTTTGGTACAGTCATAAAATAAAATACCATAGTCATTAAAATGACATTATAGAATATTTTTACACAAAAAAAATGTATCTGATACGTGGTTATATGAAAAGAGCAAGATTCAAAATGTTAGTATACAGTGTGGTGCCATTTTTTTCCCATTTTTATAAAAGATATTTGCTACCTAAAATGGCATCTAATAATAAATTAACAATGGTTAATTTGGATAGTGAGATTATAGAGCCTTTTTCTTCATGCTTCTTTGAGTTATCCCAATTTTCTTCATTGAGCATATATTTTATAAAGATTATTTTAAATATTCTCTATTCCAAAAATTCCCTTTTCACTGCTACAGTCTCTTCTTATCTCTCACCTACATCCTTCTCCCTTATCCTTCACCACCTCACTGGGCTTCCTGTCCTAAGCCCCAGCCCCTCCAATCTGCCACTGCAACTCCTCTCACCTGGGGCTAGCCTCTCCCTTTGCTCCAGCTCTGAACTTCTGGTGGATCTGTGTCCCTAGGCTGTCCTTTCCCCTCTTTTCTGTTGGAAGCCCCCTTCCTCAGGATCTCTTAGTAGACCTACCCTTCAAGAAGCAGGAATGCTCTCTCCTTTATCCAGCTCTTGTATCAGTGCATCCACTGGGCAACCCTATTTTGTTCACTTGTTTGCTGAGAGCTCTTCAAAGGCATAGCCTGGCCTTTCATTGCTGTATCTGCATTGTGCGTGGCACGTGTTGATACTCCCCATTTGTTAGATGGTACACACAGATAAATTCCTTTAGGCAGTCACAAGTAGACTCACAGATCTTGTCTTCATTTTGTGAAAGCTGCACAGACCCACTTGGCCACTCGTCTCCAAGTACAGACACAAGAAGACTCTGTTATATATGCATGAAAACATGCCTATAGCACATTTTCTCACATATCTCACAGGTTGCCTCAGGGCCTTTGCATTTTCTGATCACTCTGCCTGGAACACTATTCTGTGAGCTCTTTACAGGGTTAGTTCTCTCTTATCTTTCCAGCCTCTGCTCAATGTCACCATGAGAGAGAGGGGTCTTCCATGACCTACATATTTAAGTAGCTTTGCCTGGTTACTTTCCATTTCCATTACCCCATTTATTCCTATACAGCATCTTGGATAATTTATAAAACTTGTGTCTTTTTTTTTTTAAGATTTCTATTTATTTATTTGACACAGAAAGAGAGAGAGAGAGAGAGAGAGAGAGAGCGCACAGGAGCAGGAGGGGCAGAGGGAGAGGAAGAAGCAGGCTCCCCGTAGAGCAGGGAGCCCAATGTAGGGCTTGATCCCAGGACCCTGGGACCATGACCTGAGCAAAAGGCAGATGCTCAGCCAGCTGAGCCACCCAGGCATCCCAAAACTTGTTTATTTCTTGATAATTATCTGTCTCTCTCCACTTCCTACCCTGGTGGAGTAGGAGGGCACCGTGAGGGCAGGATTTTGTACTATTTTATGTATTATTATAAATTCCATACTAGAAAAAAAATTCCATACTAGGCAAATAAATTCATTCATGCATGTGTGTGTGTGTGTGTGTGTACACACAGCTATAAATAATTACAAACACATAATGACAACCACACACTACCAGTCACTCAGACATACATGACCATACACTCTGGCCTGCCCACCCACCCACCCAGCCTCCACTTACCCGGGTCACAAACTTGTTGGCTTCCCAGGCCCACAGAGGTGGGTCTTTATAGACCTCCTTGATGGAGGTAGGAGCCCTGTAGGAGTCACTGTAGGTGCTGATGGGGGTCTTGGTCTTATGGGAGAAGAGGAACATAGTGAGGTCTAGGGGATGCCGCGGTGGGCTACCAAGGGCTCCTGTAAGAACATCAGTGACCACCCCCTCTTCCAGAAAGCTCACACCTCCAGCCTGGCGGGTGCCCCTAGCTGCTGTGACCCCCTCCTATGGGGGATCTCTCAGCTTTCCTCCCCTGCAACCTTCCTGCTCCTACCCAACCCTGCTTCCCTCTCTAGGACGGGCACTGCCCATTATGATATCACCTGGCTCAGCCCCAGCCCTGGGGAGGTGAGAAGATCCAATTCCCTCCCTACCTCCAGCCTCTTCCTGCCTCAAGCCTCTCAAAAGAATCTAATTTCCAAGAGTTCAGAGGGTCTCTGGAAGCCAAACTTCTCACTCTGATGAAGAGAATGGAAGTTCTGAGACATCAAGTGACTTGTCCCAGGTTGTGCAGCAGGTCAGTGGCAGGCCTGGCCTGGGAACTCATGGGTGGAAGCAGAGTGAAATGTGTATTCAGAGAATCAGTTCTCTCCCCTTTCCAGCCCACCTGCCCCTTGCCCACAACCCAGGTAGGGAGATGAGGCTGGCTTGTTTGATGCTTTTAATATCATTATTTGTGTTACACGATACACAACCAAGGATGATGGTCAATACTGCAATGGAAATGTTAAAAAAAATATTATACACGGCTCATGTCTTCCACACACCTTCCTGGAAATAAATTAGTGAGCACGGAGAAACCTGGCTGATAGGCAGCCAGAGCTGAGGGTAGAGGGAGTGTTAAGGCAGTATCTACAAGGGGGAAGGATGACAAGGGGGCAAGCTAAGGCCTCAGTTCCTCCCCTCCAACATCCCAGACAGGGAAGGAGGGACCCACACACTCTCCTAGACCCAAAAGGTGCTGGCCACCAGCTCCCTACTTCTCTCTACCACTTGTACGCTGCCTCAGTTGGAAGCCCTCACCTGCCAGGGAACTAGCCTGTCCTGTGGGGAGGGAGCTTTTCCCTGGTTCCTCAGGGCCAGAGAGGTCAAGCAGTGGGCCAGTCCTAGGGCAAGTCAGCAGCAAAAACAGTAGTCTAAATGAGCCCTCGTGGGGACCCTGCCTGGAAAAGAGGTACCCATGTTCTAGAAGGGTGAGACGGGGAGCCCAGGGTGAAGATAGTAGTGATAGGAAACTTGGCTGTGGGGCCCGGCTGCCAGAATGGGGATGCTGACCAGGGTGGCAGGGAAAGGTTCAGATGGGAGTGAGATGGGCCTTATAGGTATCGCGGGTGCCTTATTTGTCCTTGCTTCCCTTTGGCATTTGTTTTCTCCTCACTTAACCAGGGTCCCTGCACTTGAGGAGGTATGAGAGGGTGGGAAGAATTGAGGGGGGAGAGCTGCACCTCAAAAACTTTGGAGCCTGTGGGTTTTGAGGTGCTACCTTCCTAAGCCAGCAGCCTATTCTCACTCCTCACTACCCTCCCCTCCAGGGAGTGGGCCGTGGGGGTGTCCTGTGCAAGCTTGCAGCATGTGGGTGGTACATATGAGAGTGGATATCCCAATATGTGTAGGTTGTACCATGGAAGAATGGGGAGTATACACCCTGGTCCTGGGATATGGGGTTTGTGAGGCATAAGACCTGAGCAGTCTTAGGCTCTCTGTGCTTTCATATGTCTTCACATGGGGGCAGGTCTCTATTGCCCAGTCAGAGGAGGTGCTGGACTTGATCACCTCCTCCCTCTTGATTTTTACTTTTCCGCCCTCTCCCTGCACCCCCCCAACACTAGCAGCAGAAGCAGCAATACACACATTCGGACTCACAGATACCACATAGAGCTACACACATAACATATACCCCCCCCCCACATACATGTTCATAGACACACACACATGTATTCCCAAATAGATCCCAAATACATCCAGGTCTCTTAGGAACTTCCCTCTCCTTTCCACACAGACACACAACTCAGAAAGCCCCATAGATGTATTCAAAGACACACAGAGACTTGTCCACACACCTCCATAGAAATTCCTATGAAGGAATTCCTTCAGGTTTGAAAAGACCTTAAAAGTAACTTCAGACCCCGCTCATTTTACAATGGAGGAAACCAAAGCCCAGGGAACACAGGTGGCTTGTTGAAAGTGGATAGAGTGAGCGCTGGCGTAAGGGCCACAACCCACACTTCTGACTCTCAGGCTTGGGCTCTCAGTACACTGCTGAGCAGCCTCTCCCATCGCTAATAGACCACACAGTCACTTTCCCACCACAGACACATATCCATGACAGAAACAGACATCTGGAGAGACAGGCCCAGCATAGAGACACAGACACACACCCTGACAGCCTCAGACACACGCACATCCTGCCAAATTCTCGCTACCATACACATGCAACCACTGTTTTTTCCTAAGCTTGTCTCCT
This sequence comes from Canis aureus, assembly GCF_053574225.1. Taxonomy (NCBI): domain Eukaryota; kingdom Metazoa; phylum Chordata; class Mammalia; order Carnivora; family Canidae; genus Canis; species Canis aureus. Next base: position 52,796,971 of record NC_135620.1, read on the forward strand.
TGAAGATTCTTACTGGGAAGCAGCATCTGGGATCCTAGGCTGGAGAAAAATGGGAATGGGGCATTCGAGGCCAGCCCTACCTCCTGCTTCCAGCCTGGGATGGAGACCAATGAACAGAAGCCTAGAGGGGTGGGAGGAATTGACAGAGAAATAGATGCATTGGTTGGGGGTGGGTGAGGACAAATCATATCACCCCAAACTGGCCTGTCTCTAAGGCCCACCGTACTTCTCCACAACCCAGAGAGAAGGAAGGGGGTGATGGGGTGAAGGGGAGGAAGAAGGCAGTAATTCTATGGGCAGGTGAGGAGGGCGGCAGGCAGTATCCACTGGGCAGCTTTGCCAGGCTTCCCATCTGGAGAGGAGGGGGAAACAAATAGTTATATGGGCGGGCAGGGGGCGCATGGAGGGGGCTCTGAGATGCTGGGCCCTGCTCCCACTGCCCTGGGCCTTCTGCCTCCCAGCCTCTTTCCTTGTCAGGCTGGGGCTGGGGGAGCTCATGGCTTCGCTGGGGTGGGGTCAAGCCCCTGGCTTTGTGATCCCTCCCCCCCACTCATTAGTGTTGGCCTCCCTGCTGTCTGGTCTTTCCTCTCCTCAACCAGACTGCAGCTTTGGGGAGGGGGGCAGGGTGCTGGGCAAGATCCCCCAAGTAACTGAACAAACAGCCCCACCATTCCTCAGCCCCCGGGGTGGAGAAAGACCCGGTTTTGGTTTCTCCGGCTCCATGAACACACAGAGGTACACGTCCTACCATAGGAGGAAGCAATGACTGTTACGAGGTTGGCGGCTGTAGGGGGCACAGGGGCCAGGGGCAGGCAGACAAGCTGGGGAGGGGTTGGCCCCTGCCCTGTCCAACCTGGCCCCTGGGGACCCTGCCCCGGGTGGCCGCAATGGCCCCGCCCGCTACTGAATGTGGCAGGCGGTGGAGGACGTGGCCTGGCAGCACATGCAGGTAGGGTTCACGGACTTGGGGGGAATGAGGTCCAGGTCCTCGTCATCTGGTATCTCGTCTAACCGGTAGCCGTCCTTCAGCAGCTGGATGTTCAAATCTTGGTTGATCTGCTGTAGACAAAGGGGAGTGAGGTCAGGCTCGGGGCGATCTGGAGGAACCACTCACAGTCAGGCCTCACTCACAAGCCATCTGCATCCAACTCAGTCCCATCCCAGGTTACTGAAATGCCAGGCTTTGCCCCTTCTTAGGCCCTGGCCTCACTTAATGGCCTCACTTCTTTACAGGTACAACCTTGAGGCCCTGCCTCTCTACAAAGGGCAGCTGCCTCTATTTGGCTGGCCCCTATTTCAGGCCTAGCCCCATAAAGTATCGCCTGTATTTCATACTCCATTCTGTTTAGGAACCCTGTTCTAACCACAAGCTCAAACCTTGCCCCTAAAACGGGGCTCCCCACACTCAAGGCCCATTTCTAACGGCCTCCAGTTTCTTTCAGACACTGTCCCACCCCAGGCCCCACCCCTCACAGGCCTCCACCTAGTTTTGCCTATTACTCTTCTCAGGGTGTGAGTGGGTGTTGGCCCCATGCCCTTTCCTGGATGGCAGTGGTCCTGCTCAGGCGTGCCTAGAGTCCTAAGGAGTGGGGCCTCACCTCAGCAGAGGAGTAGCCAGAGGAGGAATATCTGGACATGTCAAAGTCATCATCGCTGGTGGTAGGAGAAAGAGACAGAGAAGTGATTCCTCAATATTAAATAGGAAACTCCCTGTACCCCACTGCCTACCCAACAGTTGATACCTTCCCCCTCCCTCATGCTTCCAAGCAAACAGCAGATCTAAATCAAAGACTGTGCTTGCTGTGCAAATGCCCAGGTTCCCTAGTCCTACCCTTCTGAATGAATTGTCACCCTTAACCTTCTTCTACACAGAGCTGATACATCCTTTACCCCCATTTCTCTCACTTTTCTTCTAGGCTCAAATCCCCGACTTGTTGGGTTTTCCCAAACTTTAAGTGTAGCCAGGTGTGTTCCTAGCAGTAGAGCTCCTTCCTTGGAGGGAGCAGGACATTTTAAGGGACAGTGATTGAATCAGTTGTCCCAGGACAGCATCAGGCTGTGACATTTCCCCTTTCTTCTCTCTGCTCTTTCCTACCTCCAGATAAAAAAAATTCCATTCCCTGGGAGATTCATCCTTGGAGAACTCCTGGCTGTCTGAGGAATACCCCACATTCCACTTCTGACAATATAGCAGGTGTGGCCTGTACAGCCCACTTGTATGTTCATATAGTTTCTGTGGCTTGCCCAGCTGCCCCAACATCCCTGTACACACCTGTCCGTGTCAAGGGCTACCAGTGGCTTCTCATCTGGGCTCTGGTCAAGCGAGGAGTAGCCTTTATTGGGGACGACCAGCCTGGGTAGAAAATTTAGGGGATTGGATTGGCAACTGGAGCACATAGCCTGGCGAGGAACTGGATTGGGCCCTGACCCACCACTTCCCCCTGCCCCTTGGATCCTGTTGAGATTCTCTCCTCTCAGGGAGGAGTTGGGCCTGAGGAGGGAGGAAAGAAGGAGAGGCATAGGACCAGCAGAAATAGATGCTGACTGGCAGGGTCCAGGTGAGGGAGGGGGGGGCCTCTACCTTGTCCGGGCCATGACATTGTTCTTCTTGGGTTGCTGGTTGACGGGGCTACCCATGCTGCCATTCTTCAGGGAGCCCTTTCGGGCCAGCTCCCGCTGCTTTTCTGCAGGAGAACATGGGAAGGAAGCTGTGTCCTGCTCCCAGGGCCACCACCCTACCTTACTGCTCAGGGCTGACTGGGTTGGGCCTCCACTGTGAAACCTCTTGCTTCTCTAGGAACCGAGACAGGGATCCCAACTTCAGGCCCTTCTGCTTGGTGGAGACAATACTTGCCCCTGAACAACCTGAGGCAGACACTAAGGGGCAACAGGAAGAGGTTGACCCCTACTTCCAGAAGCTCTACTCCCATGTGGGGCAGTTAGTGTGTGCTTGATGCCAGAGAAAGGCTGGAGATGAAGCAGAAGCATGGAGGAATCAGGGCTTCTTGCAGGTGATACCTTGAGCTGGAGAGAAGAGGGCATTCTAGGAAGGAGGGATAGCACACGCAAAAATGAATTTATAAGTGAGCAAAATAAGGATGGATCCAGATGGGATGGAGGGGTGAAGTTGGAGGGAAGTCAGGTTAGGAAAACAGGATACATTTATTCAGCCATTTATTTATTCACCAATCACCATTATGTCTTAGGTCCTGTGTTAAGGGGTTGGGGGCTCCTTCTGGTTACAAACTCAGAGTTTGAAGACTTTGAATGCTAGACCAAGGAACTTGGGATTAATGAAGAAGCTGAAGGAGCTACTGAAGTTGTAGAGTGGGAGGGGAAGAATGGGGCTAGCAGAGTAAGGGGCAGGAGGCTGGGGAGCTCCTCTGACTTTACTTCTGACTCTTGTGCCAGCCTTTGAGTTCTTCAGGGCTCAAGTCTACCAGCTTCATGGGGCTGGCCACCAGGTGACCCATTGTCTGGTATGTGGCACTGTTCCCAGTAGTTAGTAGCGCCTGGGCCCTTGAGAAAGCCTGCCTATGCTTTCCTACTCATCTTAAACCCAGATGTGGGAAAAAGAACTATTGGGTGGAGAGAGATGCTGAGGGGAAAGCTCTCATAAAATAACCACTAGCCCCAGAGAGTCAGGATGGAATGGGCATTCCCAGCTACTGTGACTCTGAAATTTCCCGATCTCCATGTCTCTTAGTCTCTCGTCTCTCAGTCTCTGACCCTCTGTCTTTGCCACTGCTCCTCTGACTCCAGTTTTTTCCCCTGGCTTCTTTCCAGCAGGCAGCAGCTGCCGTTACCACTCCATGACTCTAGGGGGTGCCATCTGCTTGGAGGTTCCCAGTGGTGATTTTTCCTTAGTTCAATTGGAACAAAGTTGTGAATTTTCAAGAGGCACTTTGGTGGTAGTATAATGGGGAGGGGAAAAAAGTGTTATTTTAAAAGCATATTGGAATTGTTTTAAATAGCGAAAAAAATGCAAACAATAAATTTGCAAAACCAAACTATGGACTACTATGCAACCATTTAAAAGTATGAAGTCATTCTTTATACACTGACATTGGCAGGGTCTGCATGGTATTAAGTGGAAAACAAAAACAAAAACAAAGTTTTGGAAAATGTGTACAGTATGATGTCACTATGGTTAAAATGTAAAATAAAACAATAAAAACTAAAAAGGCTTAGGATGATTATCTGTGGGAAGGGCATAAAAGGAGAAGAGCACTTGTTAAAATACTTGTATTATTAAACAATAATAACAAAACTGGCTGCAGTTTGAGACTGGTGTCTTGGGAAGATGAACAAATTCCCCTGAGAGAACTGCTCTCTTGTTTAGAAAAACAGCCTGAAGAGATCCCTGGATGTGGTCTAGAGTGAGAAGAAAGATCAAAACAATACAAAACAACCCCCACACACATACACACCACAAGAAAAGAAAACAAACAAACAAACAAACACTGAATAAAAGAATAGGACTGTGAAAAGGAGCTCTGGCAGCTACAGAGGGAAAGGTTTTACAACAGATAGAGAAAGGCCAAGAGGGTGGCAGGCATGGCAGAGGAGTTTTGAAGGATAGTGATGAGTTGTATGTAATTGTAAACTGTTTCCTGGATGCACCGTGATGTAATTCTTCATGAAACCAAACTTTAGTAAGTCTGTTATATGCAGCAACCTTTGGTAAGTAACAGTTCCCCAAGGGAGAAGGACAGTGTTTGGCATAGGGTGAAGCGAGAAGAGCAGTGGGAGCTACAGCAGTAGTTAGAAGCCAAGTGGCTTCCCTGGAAAGGGGGTGGGGAGATATTTGGGCTTACTAAAAAACCAAGGGAAAGCTCCCAAAACAGGAGCCTGCCAGGCCCTGAGATCTCTGGATGGGTGAGGGAGGAATAGGGAGAGGATCTCAGCTTCTAGGTTTTCGGATCCTCACTCCTTTCTACCCCTCAAACATAGTAACTGACACCTCACCTCTAAGGCAGTTTCCTTCCAGCCTGGTCCAATGTTTGATGGGACTTCTAACCCTCTCTCTGGGGTTCCCTGGTTTTATCCCTGAAGCTAGCCCCTGGAACACCTGGAGTCTTCTTGGCCTCAGAGATGCTTCCTAGAGCTTTGGGTCCTGCAGAGAACTAACTTCCTTCTTTACCTTGCAGGAGATAAGGTGTCTGGCAGTGCCAATGACTTGGTGGTTTGAGTCTTGGAATCATCTAGTCTGAGTTGGTTTATTTGTGCCACCTCATTGCAGACCCAGCCCAGAGCATCTTGTCCACTCCCCACATCTCCCTCAGCCCCCGGACACACTCACCCAGCTTCACTTGGAGCGGGGATGGTTTGTAATTCATGGCTACTGACTCACCCTCCCGGGCGTCACAGTCCCCGTCTGAGATGGAGGCGGCGGCTGGGTCCTGTGGGAAGAAAGCAGAGAGACAGAGAATTGTTAGGAAGTGAATACATGGGGCTGCTCTCAGCCCTAAAGCTGTTTTTTCCACTTGTCCTCTGGAAGCATTAACCCTTGGCAGTAGACAGGCGATTCAAGGAGGGAAGGGCAGATCCATATATGCTGGAAGGAAGACCCCGAACTGGGTAAAAGAGCCGCAGGTTTCAGCCCCACTTACGCTTACCTAGGTGTCTGTCTTCAAAGACCTGTGTGAGCCAGCCTCACCCCAGAAAGCCTACTGTGATTCCTTAAACCCACAGAATCTCCTTGTCCAACTTCCCATACTAGTTGCCCTGTTCCTCATGGGTCTTCCTGTATACTTGTTTGGAAAGGTCTTTCTAGGTTCCTGTGAGTTTAAGTCTGGATTAAGGGCAGAGTAGATGCCCCCTAAGACAGACCTTCTGCTTCTGTTTTCTCCTAGCATTGGATGGGTCTCTTTGCCAGATCTAGAGAACTGACTGGCCAAGCCAGGCCAGACTTCAAGGCTGCAGCCAACGGACAAGAGTCCTCATGAGGACTTCTCTTCGTTTCACAGATGAGTCATAAAGAATGTCTCCTGAAAGGTTGGCTGGATATGGTAGGTGAGAAGATGAATAATGGCAAACGAACTGGTGACCAGTTAGTCCTGTGCTGCTCAGTAATCTAGCCTCATTGTTTCCTCCAAAACACCTCAAACCTCTGCTACAAGGTCCAGGGCCCTGGCCAATCCTACTTTAGTCAGTTGGAAGGGGCTGGAATCATGCACACTCTCCTTGAGAAACTGATACAGATACTGCCACTCTAGGCATCTGCCTAGGATTAAAGAATAGTAAGCCCAAGGCCTGAGAACTGCAGAGTGGACCCAAGGCTGCCTGTTCTGCCTCTGGGGATGCAGGCAGCAGACAGACAGGTAGAATGCTCCAGAATTGGCCCTACAGTGTCAGGCCCAGGGATCTGAGTGACCAAGCAAGGGAAGGACATAGAACCATTATGATGGCTTCTGTTCCCTTTAGAATAAGGCAGTAGAGATAAAAACATGCTTGTCATTAAAGGGAAAGGAAAAAGTCTAGATGTTTGGGAGGGAAATCCTAGCCTTGCCCATGTTCCTTCAGGCCAGCCAGAGTGTAAGACCTTGGGTAGACTCTTGCCACAGTGGTTTGTGAGTTCCTGAGGGCAGAATCTGGGCCTCTGTCCTCTGCTCTGAACCTACGCCACTTAGCTGGGATTGTAGGGGACAGGGCTCAGAAAAAGTGGGGTGCTGCAGTGCCTCAGTGCATCTCAGGTGGCGCCTCATGCTACAGTTCTCTCCAATCCTTTATTCTCTCCCTCCTTGTCTGAGTTCCTCCTGCGAGATTCCTAATGGAGAGCACTTGTCCCATGCAGACTTAGAGAAGCAGGCTTCTCTGCAGCCAAAACAACCTTGAGGTGCTACCTACAGGGGGCATGGAGACCTGACAGCTGGGTTCTGGTTTTCCCCTTAGGCTACAGGTAGGACTCATTTCCAAAGCAGCCTGAGGGATGACTTTTCAAAGGGTAAAGCCCATAAACATGCCTGTGGGATCCCACCAGTGAAGTACTGGCACCTTTCCAATTTCCTTAGTCACATTACTTTTTCTGTACCATTTCTCACATGTCACACATACCATATCCATTTGGATATGGTTTCCTCTTCTGGCTTTGAGGACACTGTGATCCTTGGCTCATGTTGCCTCTTTAACCATCATTTTTTACTCCTCCCACAGCCCTGTGTCTCTTCAGCAGTTTTTGGCCCTCAGTCTACCTCTCACTTTGGGGAGCCCTAATGTTTCTTACAGTTTAGAGTAACATTTTTACACTAGTGACTTCTAAATCTATGGCCTTCCCAATCTGGTATCTTCTCTGGAACCATCTACCCCATCCATTCATGCAAGCTTCACTGTCCTTTCCTTGGGGCTGACTTTAAACACATGAGCCCTTCAGGGGTGCCGGGTGGCTCAGTCAGTTAAGTGTTTCCCTTCTGCTCAGGTCATGATCTCAGGGTCCTGGGATTAAGGGTTGCATTGGGCTCCCTGCTCAATAGGGAGCCTGCTTCTCCCTCTCCTTCTGCGCCTCCCCACCTCATGTTCTCTCTCTCTCTCAAAAAAAAAACAGAAACAAAAACAAAACAAAAAACAAACAACAACAACAACGACAAACCCACACGTGAGTCCCTCAGGCATGTAAGGCTAACCTTTTCCTCTTTAGTACAGATGAGTTCATAAGAGTTGCTTCTCTCAGGCTGGAGGTACCACCAAGTAGGAATGGTAACATTGGAGGGAGACTATGCAGGAAGGATAGGGTCTGAGTGAGGGCTGAGAAGCTGTTGAGCAATTCTAGTTACAGGGACCCACATTTGGTCCTCCATGCCACTGGACAGGTCTTGGTGGCTTCTGATCCCTGAGGGAAACTGCCAGTTCCTGTGGGTCATAAACTAGGGTGCAGAGAGAACCCTGGGCTTGAAGTCCCATGCAAAGCCTACCATTCAGCATCTCCCCATCACTGTCCATGATAGAAGGCCATCTTCATGGCAAGAACAAAGATCTCTGGCACTGTGCCTGAACATTCAAGTCTTTACTGTGGGCTTCCTGTATGTTTTCCCTGAGAAACATAGCCAATGCACCATGACCATCACATGGAAATGTAATCAGGTTAAATGTGAAATATTCATGAATGTTAAGTATCAGAGAGAATCCAGGCAGAAGGAAACGTCTGGCTCCAAAAAATCAGGGGGAATTTAAAATGCCCCCCAAGGACATCTGACAGGAGTTAGCTAGATCCAGGAACTAGAGTGGGGATTAGCAAGATTATTAAACACTCAGTGGAGACAGACATTGAAATGCATCTCTAACAACAACCCGTGTTTCTGCAACCCTTCAAATAAATTCTCCACAGACTGCAGAAATGATTAATAGCCCAGTCTCACTGTTTCTGGGACAGCATATATAGGTTAATGGCCAGTGCAAAGCCAATATAATTAGAGGAAGGCAAAAGTGCCAGAAGAATCCTTAGAGTTAGTCTGGTCTAGTTTAATTTTCATTAAACTGTGTTCCCTGAACCCTGTGCCTTGGGCAGGGCTGAGTGCAAGGGGGAAGCAATAATAGGGAGAATGAAGATCCTCTTTTATTTCACTTATATATGAGCCTTTCTACAAATTTTTGGTTGGAGAAAGGGTTCTGTTGCAACAACAACAACAAAGTTAAAATCCATTGATTTGAGGTGCCTGTCTGGGTTAGTTGGTAGGGTGAGTGATTCTCGATCTTAGGGTTGTGAGTTTGAACCCCATGTTGGGTGTAGAGATTACTTAAAAATAAAATATTTTAAAAATCCATTAATTTAATACAATCTGGTCCTTTAAAAATGTTTTATTATAGAGATTATTCAACTTACACAAAAGTGGAGAAAATAATGTAGTGAGATCTTGGGTATTATCAGCTTTGACAAATTCAACTCATTAATCCATTAAAAAAAATCTTCACTCCATTTACTAGCTGTGCAATCTGGCTTTCAGTTTCCTTATCTGTAAAATGCAACTAATATTAATACCTTCGTCAAAGGTTCTTGTGAGGCTAAAATAAGTTAGTACATGTGAGCACTAGGTACATATTAAGCAATATATTTTGCTAGCTATAAAGTTATTAGTACAGGTTCCATAAGGCCTACACAATGCCCTGGGAGTGACTGGCCCACAGCTGCATCCCTGGCATCACACAGATTGGGGCCTGGATTACATAGGGAAGTATCCATGGAAAGGTATTCCCTCCACAGGGTGAGAAGGGGACTGACCAGGGGTCATTCTGCCTCCTCTTACTCCTTACTCCAATATACTAAATTTCCTTCATTTATTTATCAGTGGCAAGCCTGGGGCTCATAAAGATAAAAAAAATAATCCCATACTTAAGGAGCTTCCAGTAATTATCAACAGTGTAAAAAACCAGATAGGTCCCAGGAGATACAGTATTTAGAAATAAGGAAGTCATAGGTGGCCTCAGAAAACACAGTTTTAGTTGAAGAGTAGGAACAGAATCCAGATTACAGAGGATTTAGGAGGGAATAGGAAAAGCTAAAGGAGAAACAGTGAACATGGATATTATTTCAAGGAACCAGACTGAGAAGAAAAGGAATGAGAATAAATGATAGCCAGAGGGAACTTTGGAGTTGAAGAATTTCTTTGGACCTAGGGAATACCTGACTAATATCCTAGACTGAGGGGAAAGAAGCTAGAAACATCAAAAGGAAATGTTTGATACAGCATGGTCCTGGTAGACTCAAAAGGAGATGGAAACAGAGCCTTGGGCCAGGGAAGGAAGGCTCCTTACTGAAATGGAAGGGAGATGAAGATGAGTGGAGGATGTAGATAACATGGAGGCAGAAGGGTAGGTGGAAAGTTAAAGGAGTTCATTCCTGAAAGTCTAGTTAGGTAAGGAAGAAGTTGAATACTAAAAGGTTGGAGACAAAGGGATACTTGGTGACTGGCCAGAAGAGGAAGGAGATCAGACTGGCTGGGCTTCTAGCTACAAATTCTTATCTTTTACCTAGGTGCCCTTGATCTTGTCACCAGGATGAAAGATGCTCTCCGTGGTGCTGAACAATTTTGCCCTTGTCTTGTGGATTGAACATGAGTGATTCAGGGTAGAGACATGATTCAGTTTTAGCTTTCCCACAAGAAAGGTAACCTCTATCCTCACCTCCAAGCACTAAGTCTCAGGCAAATGGAAATTTAAATGGATTCAGAATGAAATATGAAGAGGCAAAGTGCTTGTACCAACATTATCTAAACTTTCTTTGCTGAAAACGTGAATTTTCCTCCAGGTTTACAAGGGAGTTAGCAGAGGCAGTTCTGAGTTGTCAGAGGCTACCTCTGGAATAGTTATGTCTGTACCCTGTTCAGTTGTCCTGGGTGGAAGCAGGAAGCAGGGCAAACCTAGAGCAGGAACAGGGTGAGGAAGAAAGATGACACTGATAAGGAAGCAGGAAAGCAGAGAAGATCTGGAGCTCACACCATTCTCTGACAGGTAGGTGGAGGCACCAAAGACTAGGCACCAAAGACCAACTCTTGTTTCTGTAACAATTTGTCTAGAGGTCAGCTCAGAAACTACCTGGGGTCTCTTGTTCAGGGTTATGCCACTCCTCAAAACATCTCTTGCCAGTGGATAGAAATGAACATGTTTAGATATCATATCATATTTTATTTTTTAGATTTTATTTATTTTATTTTATTTAGATTTTATTTACTCATTTATTCATAGAGATGCAGAGAGAGAGAGAGAGAGAGAGGCAGAGATACAGGCAGAGGGAGAAGCAGGCACCATGCAGAGAGCCCGACATGGGACTTGATCCAGAGTCTCCAGGATCATGCCCTGGGCTGCAGGCAGCACTAAACCACTGCGCCACCGGGGCTGCCCAGGTATCATATTTTAGAGAGAGATCCAGATGATACAACTAACTACAACATTGGACTCTTTATGTTCAATGTCCATGGGTGGGCAGAAACCTAACCTCCTGTCCAAGAATATTCAGTAGCAATGTAGGCACTGGGTAGACACCTCTATTTCCCTACAGATGACTGCTTATTCAGCCTGTAAGGCATTACCATTTAAAAAAAAAAAAAGATTTTATTTATTTATTCATGAGAGACACACTGAGAGAGGTAGGGACAGAGAGAGAAGCAGGCTCCTCACAGGGAGCCCAAGGTAGGACTTGACTCCTGGACACAGGACCACGCCCTGAGCCAAAGGCAGATGCTCAACCGCTGAGCCATCCAGGCACCCCTTCCCATCTGTTTCTGACTCCACATCTCAACATAAGAATCATTTGACCAATAACAGGTCTTTGTGGTATGACGTGAAGTCCTGAGTCCTATTTCCTAAGTCTGAGTTTTAGGCAGCTCCTATTTTTACTCCTCAGCTCCCCTTTTCCAGGATTCTCCAGGAGCTGCCTGCAGCGCCAGGCAATTGGCTAGGACTTCTATCTTTTACGTGCATATTAAGACCTTTATGGGGCCCACTTCTGAAGAAAGATAAATATCTTTTACAAGTATAAGGTCTTTGGGGAAGATTAAGGAAACACAAGAGCACCATTTTTTCCCAAATGCTGCTTGTGGCTTTTACAAAGAGGGGAAGGAGAACTGAAAAAAAAATCCATGAAGCCTACATTTTCAAGAGGGGCCTCCCTTATTAGTCTAAATCTGATCAATCTACTAGGTTTTTCTCCAAAAGAAGGCTCAATTCAAATAGTCAACACACTGAGTGTCTACTCTTTTCAGCTCTGGAGTAGCTACTGGTGGTTGCATGCAAAGAAGGAAAGCACTCTTTCTTTATACATACCACACTTCTGCAGAGGAATTTTGGGACAAAGTAAAGTTAACCATAAAGAAATAGAAAGGATTTTTATGCTACAGCTAGAGTGTGAGAACTCAGATTAGTCCTGTGATTAATGGAGAATTTTCTGTCTCCTTACACAGCTCAATGGAATTCGTTACCAAAAACAAGCACCACCAAGGTTTAGTATCTTTGTAGTGGCTGTCACTGGGACCAAAATGGAGAAGGGTTCTGCGGACCCCAGGCCTAATAACAACCTAATAACAATAATAGCCATGGTAAGTTTAATAGATTTTTCTTTCTTTCTTTCTTTTTTAAGATTGTGTTTATTTATTTAACAGAGAGAGAGCAAGTGAGAGAGAGAGAGAGAGCATGACCAGGGAAGAGGGGCAAAGGGAGAGGAAGAGGGAGAAGCAGGCTCCCAGCTGAGCAAGGACACCCTCCCCCCCAATGCAGGTTGTGATCCCAGGACCCTGGGATCATGGCCTGAGCCAAAGGCAGACACCTAACCGACTAAGTAATCCAGGTGCCCCTAGATTTTTCTATTATAAAGTAATATATGCTAAAAAATGTTTAATTCATATTTAATTTCACTATCTTGAAACAACCTCTGTTAATGCTCTAGTATATTTAAGTCTTGTATGTAGATGACAGTAGCAACACTCTGGGGTTTCCCTCCCTAGGAGCTGATGTTTGTCCTCATGGTCACAGAGGTAGGCTCTAAGTACCATGTTGGTTCAGTGTGGTTCCACTCTTGCTTGGATCAGGTGGAGCCGATCAGTTTCCCCCAGAATAGGAAGTAGGACTAAGAGGAGATATAAGGTTTAAAACTGTAGATAAGGTAGCAGAGAAAGCCATTGGACAGAGAGACAAGAATAAAGCTGATGTTCACAAAGAAGCAGACCAAGAGGTAAAGTCTTTCCTAGGCTCTGGTTCTAGAACTTGCTCTACCCTCCTAAGGCTTGAAGGGCACAAGTGCCCTTGAATACTATGAGAAATCCTAGTGTCCTCATAGTCTAGTTTCTTTTTTTTTTTTTTTTAAGATTTTATTTATTTATTCATGAGAGACACAGAGACAGAGAGAGGCAGAAACACAAGCAGAGGGAGAAGCAGGCTCCATGCAGGGAGCCCAATGTGGGACTTGAGCCCAGGAATCTGGGATCATGCCCAGAGCCAAAGGCAGGTGCTCAACCACTGAGCCACCCAGGCGCCCCCTCTAGTTTCTTTTTTAGCTTACACTAGCTTAAGTTAAAATTTGTTACTATAACCAGAGAGTGTCAACTAATACACATGCATTGAACAACATTTAAAGAAAAACAAACTGTATCTTCTATTCGCATTTTTATCTTTATTTTTAAAGAGAGATTGAAAGAGAGAACAAGTGGAGAGACAGAGGGAGAGAAAGAATCTTAAGCAGGCTCACAACCTGAGATCGAGACCTGAGCTGAAATCAAGAGCTGGATGCTTAACTGACTGAGCCACCCAGATGCCCCTTATATTCTTTATTTTTAAAAATTAATATTGGAATATAATCAACTCTCCGTATTTTCACATAGTTTTTGAAATCATCAGTTTAATGGCTACAAATATCCATAAGAGGGGATGTACAATAACTTTTTGTTTTGTACAGTAAGTTTTTAACCATTCACTTATTTTGGACATTCAGGTTGCTTATAATTTTTCACTATTATAAATAATACCATGCTTAAATCCATATGTATTTGCATTTAGGATAGTTTCTTTTTAAAAAGATTTTATTTATTCATTTTAGAGACAGAGAATGAGTATGAGTTGGGGGAGAGGCAGAGAGAGAGGGAGAGAGAATCTCAAGCAGACTCTGTGCTGAGTGTGGAATCTGACATGGAGCTCAATCCCACAGTCCCTAGATCACAACCCAAGCCAAAATCAAGAGTCAGCCGCCCAACCAACTGAACCACCCAGGTGCCCCTAGGATAATTTCTTAAATAAAGTACAATTATAAAGTAAAAAAGCAGGAGTGCTTTTAAGATTCTTGATACACATTGACAAATTGCTTTCCCAAAGGATTGTTCCAATTTACTGCCTCCAGTCATGACTGAGGGCTATAGTTGGTTTTTAATATTTTATTTCTCACTGTGTGCCAGGGAATTTTAGGTCATCACATCTATCCATCATCTTGCAAGAGAACTATGCCTCAGTCCTTACTCACCTAGTGCCCTCTGGGGAATCTTCTTTCAAAGAACAGAATTCCCTCTGGGTATCACCTGCCAGACAAAATATGCCTTACTTGAGGCCACCAATTAAGAACAAATGGAGAGAAGACTTTGTTACATTGAAGTTTTGGAAAAACTCTAAATGGGGACAGTACCTGCCTGGTGGCCAGCCACCAGGCTTTAGCTAGTTCTTGGCCGGTGCCAGCACATCAGCTGTAGGAACCATGACTAATTGCAGAACCAGGAGGCAAATTTCACAGAAGTTTGCTTTCAGACTTGTGGGAGAAGAATTAATCAAAATGGCTCTGGAGTTACCCAGCAAGAGTGGCAGCTTCTACTTCCTTACTCATTAATCGGTTTTCAAAAAAAGTCTACTCAGAACTACTCAGGGAAAAAAAAAGAACGGTGAAAGATATGAAGTTAGTACTGGGATGGCAAAGAACTAGATTCATTTTTCAAAATGGGGAGACAAAGGGTCAGTGAGGTTTTTTGGGGGGGGGGCAGTGAGTTTTTAAAAAGACTTAGAATCCTGCTCTGCCTCCTTCATGGTTAGGACTGCTTGTCCTAGATTGATATTGCATTATTCATTCCCATTCCTAATCACCTGGAGACCCTATGACTAAAAAAGCCTTTGTTCAGGAGATAGGACAAATACCTCAACTCAGGGACACCCACTGTAGCAGCAGTGGCTTGAGGTAAGCCTAGGGAACAAGCCTCATGATTCAGGAGGTAGGAACCAGAGCTACAAATTGAGAAACCTTGGTTCCTCTGGGAGGCCTAGCCCCTGTGATTTTCATCCCTATCCTTAAGCTTATACCCTGAACCAGATGTTCAAGAGTCTCCTACCTTATTTTGGACCAACTAGCAACACAGGTCTTATGACCTAAAGGGTTTCTGAATTCCCTATCTTGCCACACCTCCCTGGCCCCCATTTCAATCTCTTTGGGGAAAGAATATCTCACTTAATGGAGAAAAGGGTAAAAGCATAAAGTTCTTTAAAAATAGATCAACAGTGATTAAAATGGCTAATTTTATGTTATGAAAAAGTGGAAGAAAATAAAAGATGGACTGGTAAGACCTGAGGCAGAAAGAAAATGTGTGAGGGTGGGCAGTGGATAGAAGGCCGTCTCTTTCTTTCTTTTTCTCTCTCCTTCTTTCTTTTTTGCTTCAGTTCCAGCCAACACAGACTTTGGAGATGAGGCCTATGAGAGGGGAAATTATTCTAAAATCAAGGGTGCTGGAGGGGCCAAGAGATTCTGAGTCAAGTTTCTGGGGTCCTTCTGCTTAGGCAGGGCCCAGAAGAGGGCGAGAAGGGAACCGAGATGTTCAGGACTAACAAAGCTTTAAGGAGTGTGTCCAGAGGATCTTTCAGTTTCCTTCCAGGATGTGGATTCTAGTTCTCCAAGGTAAGAATGGAGGCACAGAACATTGAGGAAAGATGCTGTCCAAGAATCAAAAGAGGGCATTTGGTTGGAGTGTCTTTGAGACCGGTCCCTCAGCTCTGCACATGGATCTTGGCCCCAAATCTCATGGAGGATTTTTGGTAAGCTTTAGTTACTCAAGGGACTGAGCCTACCCTGCATCAATTCATGAATCTTTTGAACTTCTTGTTTTCCAAATTCTTGCTGCTTCCAACCAAGTCTAGGGCCTTCCGTCACTCTTATCAGGCATGCTTTGTGCAGCAAAGAGGTTAATGTTAAAGGCTCCTGGAGGCTCAGCAGTGAAGGTCAGAGAGGGAAGTAGAGAGTTAACTCTACAATGGCTCATAAACCCCTAAGTTTCTGTTAAGTCAGCTTTTTTATGGTGTGTTTGTGTTTGTGTGTGTGTGTGTGTGTGTGTGTGTGAGAGAGAGAGAGACAGAGAGACAGAGACAGAGAGAGATATGTACCAGTTGGTGGTGGAAGAGTAGGGGGAGGGAAGAGTCTAGCCTATAGCATAAACTCAAGGCAAATTTTCAGCAGTGAAGCCAGCTGGTTGCTAGTTATGCATCTCTTCAGAGAAACAATACTTATCCACTAAACTAGATGGTCCTGGGGCCCTGTTGGAGGGTCTCTGCAGGCTCATGGTGGTAAAGAGCCTTTCTCTATTCATCTGTCACTCTCTGGCTGGTGCAGTGACACTGACCAGCTAACTCAAAGGTATAATCTCCCTCTTAAGGCATGCACAGGAAGGGGACCTGAAACAACACATAACCTATACCCAAACCCCACCCCCTACAGTTCTGTAGCCTACACCTCTGAGGAATACCTCTGACTACACTCTCTCAAAGCTCCTCTGCACCTGTGCAGGCTTCATCTCTTCTAGATGGTTCTGACATATATGCACAGCCTATATCCCTCCACACCTGCTGAGCTTATCTGTGTGCGTGCAGGATAGTGCTTCTTAAACATTAATGTGCATATGAATCACCTGGGGATATTGTTTAAATGCAGATTCCAATGTAGTAGATCTGGAATGGTGCCTAAGTGTATTTCATACAAGCTCTCAAGTGATATCAATGCTCTCAATACAGAGACCACACTGAATAGCAAGGCTCCAGGCCACCCTCCCTCCATACCCACACTATCCCAGACAGTCTCTCAAACAGCCCTCTGCCCTCACCTTAACTTGGTTTTATATTCTTAGTGCCAAGAGAGGACAATTCTTTGGTGTGGAAGGAGGGAGGAGAGAGGACCCAAAGCTCATATTGAGGAGGCAGCTCTGCCAAGAGCTGTGGCTGAGCCAAGTCAGGAAGTTGTTCACAATGCAGACCAGATGTGGTTCTTCTGGAATTCAGCAGATAATTTAGTTAAAATTGCTTGAACACCTGTTACCTGCTATATGTTATGGTGCTTGGTGTTTTGTATATATTATCTCATTTAATCTTCCTAAAAGTCTTCCTAAAATCTTCCTAAAAAGACTGAGTAAGGTAAATAATATTCCCACTTTAAAACTGAAGAACCAGATTATATAAAGTAATATGTTCAAAATCATACCTGGTTAGCACTAGAATTTGAATCTAACTTGTCATTTCTTATACCCAACTCCTTCTTTTTTTTTAATTTCATAGTTTTATTTTTACATTTAGGCTTTTAATCCATCTGGAGTTTTGAAATAGAGATCTAACTTAATGCTTTAACAAATGGATAACATATCACCATACCCCTTTTTTGGAATGACATCCTGTTACCACTAGTTTGAAATGATATCTTAATTTCCCATATACATGTCTGTTTTCTAAATTATTTTTTAAATTTTATTTAACCCCCCCCCCCTTAGAAACATCAGATAAAGTCATGAGATTAACAACACATCAGAACATTCACAGCTGTGGGACTGTTGTATTATAAAGCAGGCACTTGGAAAGCTGGTACTAATCTCATCCCGTCTCCAGTGCTCTGCACACACTTAAAGCCTCTCTTTAGAAAATGGCATGGATGCTTTCTGATTAGCAATCTCTTGCTCAACAAGTGCTCCGGTGCTCCATATGAAGGTGATATTGGAGTTACTCAAGCAGTCAATATCTCAAGATAGAAAGAGGCAGACACAGAGACAGAGAGAGACAGACTAGCAGGAAGCAGGAAGCAAGAAAAAGCACTGGGGACTGAGAATGCTGAGCCCAGGAGAGAAAACAACAGACAACAGTATTAAAAAAAGGAGATGAGGGATCCCTGGGTGGCGCAGCGGTTTAGCGCCTGCCTTTGGCCCAGGGCGCGATCCTGGAGACCCGGGATCGAATCCCACGTCGGGCTCCCGGTGCATGGAGCCTGCTTCTCCCTCTGCCTATGTCTCTGCCTCTCTCTCTCTTTCTGTGACTATCATAAATAAATTAAAAAAAAAAAAAAAGGAGATGAAAGAGTCTCAGTCACCAATTCACTTCTGGTCCTAAATTTTAGAGGTACTTATATTATAGGCACTGTGCTAGGTGCAGTGGGTACAAAAGATAATATGATCTCTACTCATGAAGAGCTCAAAGGCTCTTATGTACTGACATAAGGCAAATGAATAAACAGATAATTTTTAATAATATGCCAAGTGCTATAACAGAGGTTTGTAAGAGTGTCGTCTGTACACAGAACAGAAGCACCTATTCTATTCTGGGGAATTAGGAAAGATTTCTCCAAAGAGAGTTGAGGCATGAAGAATGAGTAGGAGATAGAAATGAACCAGATGAAGAAAGCAGTAGGGAAAGAAAAGCAAAGAAAAGAAAGGAGTAGGGAGGAAAACACACATGACTATATAGCAGGCAAAAAGAATAGCTCAATTTTGCTGGAATGTTAAGTGGTGGGGTGAAGTGGCAGGTGATAAGACTAGAACTGGAGGAAGGCTTAAAATCATGAAGGACTTTGTAAATCACATTCAGGACCTTAGCCTTTAGTGGAAAATAATGGGATCAGAGAAGAAAAACATATCAACGTCAGACTGCCAGGGTTTAGTGGCAGACTGGATCTGGGTTTGAGGAGAAAGACCTAGGCACAGATGACTCCTAGGTTTCATGTGTGTGCATGTGTGCACACACCTATAAATATGAAGGGGTAGATAGAAGACTGACAGCCCTGCTCAGAGAGGCAACAGGCCAAGAAGAGGCTGGTGTCATGGATGTCTGGGAAGGATAAGGTTTTGAGACGGATAATATAAAACAGGGGGAAACAGAACTAGAGTCCTAAAGGGGCTCTTAAATGACAAGAGGGACTGGAGTGGAGGATGGTTGAGGCCAGAAGGTAGAAGCCAGTGGAGAAGGGCCAGATATTTGAAGACATCAATAAAGAGAGTTCAAGACACACTGTTTATTCTGTGGTTTGCTGACATTTCAGCAAAAACTCTATTTTCCTCCCAAAGTTATATGTCTGATCCTTGGGAAGCTTGAGACTCCCCAGAAAGAAGCCCCATTAGAGGAGTCTAGCCCTGGTCCAGAAAGGATGGCAGGTCTGCTATTTTTTAGGAAGTGTGGGTACAGGTGGTTTGAAGACAAAGGAGGCTGACCAGGGCCTGGACAATCTCAAAGTAACAGTAAGCTGCGTTGGGGTAGGGGTTGTAGTTGCCCCCAATTCTGGCTGTACCACAGTCCCATGACTTAGCCTTGGGCCATTCTCCCCCGGCCAGGGTAGAAAGCACAAAAACCCTGGGCTTCTAGTCCTTCAGGCAAGAGGCCTGCACAGACCAAACAGGAGCAGCCTGGGAATCCAGGACAGCAGGGAGCAGCCTGCATTGAGCTTTTTCTAGAACTGAAATACCAGCTCCACCAACCATGGACATACAGGAGAGGCTCAATGTTGAAACTATACTCCAAGAGATCATGGTTATGTAGTGATCATGATTTCTCACTTTTAAAACCTTCAATAATCCTTTTCTTTTCTTAAAAGAAGGTTTTATTTCTTTATTTGACAGAGAGAGAGAGAGTGCACAAGCAGGGGAGCAGTAGGGAGACAGAGAGGGAGAAGCAGGCTCTCTGTTGAGCAGAGCCTGACACAGGATTCGATCCCAGAACCCTGGGACCATGACTGGAGCCAAAGGCAGACACTTAACTGACTGGCTACCCAGGTCCCCCTTCAATAGTACTTTTCTAGAGATGCCCAGGTGGCTCAGCGGTTAACCGTTTGCCTTTGGCTCAGCTTGTGATCCCGGGTTGGGATCCCTGTGAGGAGCCTGCTTCTCCCTCTGTCTATGTCTCTGCCTCTCTTTCTCTCTGTCTCTCATGAATAAATAAATAAAATCTTTTAAAAAGATAGTACTGTTCTATAAAAATAAACAAATAAAGCTAAAGTATCATTTGACTTAGGGGTGCCTGGGTGGCTCAGTTGGTAGAGCATGCAACTCTTGATCTTGGGATTGTAAGTTTGAGTCCCATGTTGGGTGTAGAAATATTTAAAAATAAAATCTTAAAAAAAAAAAAGAATCGGGATCCCTGGGTGGCGCAGCGGTTTGGCGCCTGCCTTTGGCCCAGGGCGCGATCCTGGAGACCCAGGATCGAATCCCACGTCGGGCTCCCGGTGCATGGAGCCTGCTTCTCCCTCTGCCTGTGTCTCTGCGCCTCTCTCTCTCTCTGTGACTATCATAAATAAATAAAAAAAAAAAAAAAAAAAAAAAAGAATCATTTGACTTAATTATCAATTCATCCCTTAGCTATAGTAATGGAGTCAGTAAACTGTGTGCCTCCACTGTAAGAGAAGTTAAGATATGTGCAATTAGAGTTGGGGTAGATTCTAGTTTCTGTCTCTTGCATGCAAACACGAGAACCTATGAGTGAGTAGGTAGTGAGCAGGAAAACAGGCTTGCACTAGCACTGGCAATCTCAATGAGGTTGGAATGACTCCTCCCAGAATCTTGACCTTGGGGTCTACTATATTTTGAAAACATCATGTTCTGGGGATGAAGAGCCTGTTTCGCTATTTACAAAAACCGGTCTATGAATGCTGCCAGAGTTGAATGAATGTTTTATGCTATTTGATGTGTTTGAAATAACCCAATAAGTTGAAAATTTTTGCTGTGAAAGGAATACTTGTTCTGTAGAGTTAAATCATGGTTACAACTAGAAAAGAAACTCCAGAAGTTCCTGTGTTTCCTGGCAAAGGAACAATGCTTTCTCTTGGTTTGCTCCACAACCTTATGGCAGTCGAAGGTTAGTTACAAGGCCTCACATTTGGGCTTCAAGGAAGCCCAGAACAACCATTTCCAGGAATATTTTGGATTCTACATGGACACCTAATTTCACAGGCAGTAGGGACCTGCCTTATTCATATTATGACTTCCACTCTTTCCCCTAATCTCTTCTATCTTTCACTTCAAGTAAAATCTGAGCATTGGTTCTTTGGTGATTTTACCCTACCAGTATTTAGGAAAGTACTTTTCAACTCCTTGTTACATCTAGGTGGGACAAGACAAGTTCTCTCTCTACATATAAGAGAACTAATGGTCTATAGAAAAAAAAACCCCTGAAAATCCAGTCAACCCTGGGCTGCTCTGGATTCTGAGAGAATTTTGCCACCCAACTCCTCTGGCCCAGCCCCAGCCAGCTGCAAATTGTCTGGATCGAGCTGCTTTGACATGCTGATGTTATCAGCCACATGGTGCCTGGAGCACGCAGATAGGAACAGGGAATGGCGCCGTCTCACCGGAGTAGTAATGCAATTTACTTTCTGAAATCCAAGTATAAAATCTTGAAAGAAAAAAAAAATCTTGAAAGCTGACATTTTTTATCTACCACAGGAGGGGATTGATAGTGTGGAATTCCCAGCGGAACCATCAAAATGAGGAAATGGCTTTTGTCATCTATTAATAAACAGTTCAAAGCAATGGAAAAACATACAGAGAGGATTTGTAGGGAAAGTTAAGTGTCTGGTCCTTCTTGCCCCTTCCCTCTTCCGTCCTCTGAGCTGTGCTGCCAGGTGAAGACCACCTTACTTGTGTGAACTCCAAGCTGGGGCTAAAAGCACCTCTCCTGAGCATCCCTGTGAGAGTCCCCTAGGCTAGGGAAATGGAAGAGGCACCAGCTTCCCCATGCCAAAACAGTTTGGGTGGGTCTCCACCCGCCCTTTTTTGGAAAGGAGCTATTCAGATTGGGCCAGGAATGGTGGCAAAGAAGCAGTCGCTTGCCCTCCTTTCCACTTCCCCAACCTAATCCCATGCCACTCTTCCCCAGATTACCACACTTTGTATCAGCGGTCTTTGTTCCTGACAGAGCACAAAGAGCCTTCCTGCTTCATGCTCCCCTTTTGGCTACACCTTACTTATCCTTCAGACCTCAGATGAAACATCATCTCTTATAAAAAAAAAAATTCCTATGAATACCAGGATAGGTCAGGTCCCTCTGTAATATACTCTCACAGCACCACCTGCCTTCATTTCTTTCACGTACTTGTCAAATTTTACTTCAGTGAATACTTGAATAATTTATTTAATAAATGTTCATGAAGGCAGGGACCATGCCTATTTCTACTGTGTT
The DNA here is from genome assembly GCF_053574225.1 of Canis aureus. NCBI lineage: Eukaryota > Metazoa > Chordata > Mammalia > Carnivora > Canidae > Canis > Canis aureus. The sequence goes on from NC_135620.1 coordinate 52,818,832, forward strand.
CTCCCAGTGACCAGCATAGAAAATGAAGGGCCATAATCTGATAACAAACAGATTGCTTTCTATTTGGTTTGAGCCACAGCAAGGCTCTTTCTGTAACAGAGGTAGCAAAAGTCCAGTGGCCTGCCAGGCTGTGCCAGGGCCTTGTTTAATGGTGTCCCAGACAGATATTGTATTGTGTGCTCTTTGTAGGGCCACTTCTCTACATAAGCCTCTGGTGAGGGCCTGAAAGACTGCCTTCCAGGAAATTATTTTGGGGAACAGCTAAAGCAGGAGTCCCCAAACCCTCTGTTACTCACTCACTCACCTGAAGGGTTGGCCTAGTTAAAACTCACTTAAGGCCCATGACCAAAGCAGCAGCCCAACTCCAGGTTGACCTCTTGTGGGGACTGAGATGAGCAGATACAGCTTTCTTTGAGACTCTAGGGCCAGGCTCAGATTTTGCTTGCAGATATACACTCCCACCATCAAGTGAGTAAGGCCCAACTCTTACTGACAACTTTTTTTTTTAAGCTGAAGATGTGGTTTTCTTTTTTTCTTTTTAAAAGATTTTTATTTATTTATTCATGAGAGACACAGAGAGAGGCAGAGACATAGGCAGAGGAAAGAAAAGCAGGCTCCACCCAGGAAGCCCGATGCTGGGACTTGATCCGGAAACTCTGGGATCACGTCCTGAGCTGAAGGCAAACACTCAACCACTGAGCCACCCAGGCATCCCAACTGTCAAGTTTTAGAGCAGTGGGAACCCAGCTTGGAACCAAACCATCAGAAAACCCTTTAGAGGGAGATATGGTCAGGGCTGCTCTGATCCTGTCTGTTCAAAGTACTTTCTGACAACCTGGGGCTTACAACCATGTTTTTAGTACCCAAAAATGGGAGCACTTGGGAGTTCAGACATAAGGGCAAAAAGACAGCAAAGGAAAACATAAGAAACCTCCCCAAACACTAAGCACACCTCTGGCTGGAGAATAGGGCCTGTGGATTCCAGTATTACCTGTGAACTGCAATGACTTTGAGAGCCTAGACAGGTCATTTCACTCTCTGAGTTCCCAGGTCTGTTTTTATTCAGGCCCTGAGATTCCAGAAAGAGCCTCCAGGGCAGAGAGTAAATGAGTTGTCCCAAGTCAATGCCAGATGGCAGCTCTGGGATTAGAATTCAGGGGCCCTTCTTTCCAGCCAGCTGCTCCTTCCCCTGAGTCTTGAACCATCTCTTCTGAATACTCAGGATTATATTCAATTTAGTAAGGTTTGTGGTCACATAATCACTGCTCTTAATAAAACAGAATACAGCGCATCCGCTATTAGGGAAGGGAAACATGGGGGAGACCTTGCCCCTGAGAAAAGAGGCCAAAAGCAAGTTCTGGCTGAGGTTAGGACTGTTCTCCTTGAACAAAAACCAACACAAACAACTCCCTTGGGATCTGACAGAGTCATCATCTGTTCTTGTTTCTTGTCCAGGCTTCTTTATATGTCAATAGCCTGTGATCAATCCCATAGCAAGGGCCTCTCCTAGAAGCTGGGAAACACTGTTTCCACAGGCAAGAGAGGTGTCAGCCTGAGGGATAATCTGGATCTAGATCCTCTGAGCATCTTTTCATCCATAAATTAGATACATCCACGAAGGCAAAAGAAACAAAAGCAAAAATGAACTATTGGAACTTCATCAAGATAAGAAGCTTTTGCACAGCAAAGGATACAGTCAACAAAACTCAAAGACAACCTACAGAATGGGAGAAGATATTTGCAAATGACATATCAGATAAAGGGCTAGTTTCCAAGATCTATAGTTACTACATTGTTAATAGTCCATCTCCAGGAGTGTTATCCTCTTCAAATGTGTATCTCTTAAAGTGGGTTGGAGGCAGCCCTACTCCTTCCAGCCCAAACTGTCAGGTCTACTCATGGCTCAGCAGACACCAAATGCTCTCTTCTTCTTCCTGACATGGCCTGTCCCATTATGACTGGCTGGTGCTAAGAGTGGGGGCCTGCAGCTGTTCGCTGCTGGTTTCATGTTGCTTTAGCACCTGTTTCTTTCACCAGGAAGTTATTTGAGGTATAAGGCATGTAATGGCCTTTCAGCATGGACAGTTCTTTTGATAAGGGATTTAGGAGTCTATGAGAGGTGAAGAAAACAATGGAGACCCTTACACAAGGCCTAGAGCAGGGCTGGTTGGGAGGGATGGGATCTTGAGCGCTTTCACTCAGCCTCAATCCAGGTAAACTTACCATCCCTCCTCACTCACCAGCTGAGGCAATCAAAGTGAGAGCATAGAAACCTCATTTGCTGGCTTGGATTCATTTAGCTATGGAAGAGGCCTGGAAGTAGAGAAGGAACTTTTGACTAGAAAATCCAACCCTAGTAGGTGACTCTGATTCCTCTGTCCTCCCATATTCCTCACACACCCCTCCTCTGGATAATTTGGGGAATCAGGAAGGAAACCCCTCTGCAATGTTAATCTCTCTTCTGCCTAGGGCCCAAGTGCCTGGCCAGGGTAGGGATGGCAGACTGTGAGCATCGAGACTCATTAGTTTCATTTCTGCTTCTCTTTGCTACACTTGCCCCTATCCACCTTATGTCAGTGCTCTTTTCCTACAAAAAGATATCTTTAAATCAAGTGTACACCCAGTGGCAGGCTCACTGCATAGTGATAACTCATGAAATGTTCCAGCTTCAGGCCCTGAAACCTGCCCAGTGCTTCTCCTTAGTTTCCCTGACTCACACACCAGACTGAAGATAGGAATGCAGGGGTATTAGAGACAAAGGCCCTTTTAATACTCCCTTGTTCCACTAGATTCTTACCCTCCCTCTGAAATCCTACAGTTCTATAGTATCACGTTGGCCAGAGACAGCTCAGATGCTGTTTTGAAAGCTTATTTTACCTTCAGAGTAATGGTGACCTCAACAGAGAGCTCAGTCAGGCTAGATGTGTGTGGAGGAAGGTGAGGCAAGGGCTAGAGGATAAGGAGGAGTCCCTGGATCCATAGGGCTGATCTTGGAGACAGAAGGGGCCAGAGACATGTATAGGAAGGCTATTCAAAATTAAATAAGCAAGGGCCTTAAGGACTTGGGCACCTACGCTTTTCAGACCTGGCAGAGACTGGGCTTCTTGGGAGCTATCCAGGGTCCTGAATTGCCTCCACCTGAAGACATTGGAGCCTCTGGACAAGACCCTCACATTGGAGTTGATGCCAACCTTAAATCCTATTGGCTCCTCTCTGCTCATCCCTGATATCAACTGTCTGCTTGGATCCATCATCTGAAGTACCTCCAGCATAACTCCAATCACTCTCTATGGGTACAACCTGGGCTTCATGCCAGCAGCCTGGCTCCCTGTCCAGATTTTTAACAAGGGGTGATACTGAGATTGAGGATCTTGGTGTATGTGAAAAAGTATCTCTCAGCTCCTTTGGAAGCTCAAAACTAAATGGGCCTGGCTCAGGGACAAGGTGGCTGGTTATAGGGAGGGGAAAGAGGTCTTCATGTGGCATATCCTCAAACAGATCAGTCACTCCTCCCTTCATCTCGTGGCTGTTGCACACACGTGCATGTACACAAACACAGACATACATACACATACATACATGCACATACACACATGCCAGATTTTCTGCTCTGTCACTTCAGAGCCTGTACTGCTACAAAGAAGGTATAGTCTTCTTTGTCTGCACTTGAGGATAATGTATCTGCTTTGTTCTCACAATTACAGAAATTTGGCAAAGAGTACCAAAACTTAAAACTTCTACAAATAAAATACTGCTTTTTCTGAATGCAAGAGGAATAGATTGTCACTGTGAAAAGTCCAGATAAGCACAAAAGAAGAAGAAAAAAAATCACCCTTAATCCTACCATCCAGAGCTATATCCCATGTTAACTTCTTGGCACACAGCCTAGGCTCTTGTGTGTGGTGTGTGTGTGTGTGTATATGTGTGTGCATGCACATGCGTGCTACGAGTGTCAGTAAGAGGCAGTACAGTGTAGTGGTTAAAAAGTATGAGTTTATTTTTGTTTAAAGATTTTATTTGTTTACTCATAAGAGACACAGAGAGAGGCAGAGATACAGGCAGAGGGAGAAGCAGGCTCCGTGCAGGAAGCCTGATGCAGGACTTGATCCCTGGACCCCAGGATCATGCCCTGAGCCTAGGGCAGACGCTCAACCACTGAGCCACCCAGGCATCCCAAAAGTATGAGTTTAGAGTAAGTTCTACCTCTGCCATTTACTTGTCTGTGTGATTGTGATTAAATTTCTAACCTCGTTGTGTCTGGTTTTCATCTTTTTTTGGTGTGTGTGTGTGTGAGAGAGAGAGAGGTTTAGAGAAATACAGTGTTTAATAGTAAGGCTTAGTTCACTCTAGTACAAGCATAGAGTTGAAGCAGCAGGAATGGGTAGGTGACTCTCATGAAGCCTACATGGTGAAGAAGATGAGGAAGGTGACCATCAAACAGAAGAGCCCCATGGCCTCAGACAGGGCAAAGCACAGAAAGCATAGAAGAACTGCTGCTTGAGAGACAGGTTTCTGGTATAGCCAATGATAAAGCTACCAAACATTACTCCAAAGCCCCTGAACCAGTCACACCAACTGTAGTGGCCCCAGCACCATGGCCTGGGAGACAAAAGTGATCTGGAACTCCCATCTGGCCACAGGGAGTAGGGAGCTCCTGTAGATGGCTATTTAGATGGGATCCCTGGGATCACGATCTGAGCCGAAGGCAGATGCTCAACCACTGAGCCACCCAGGTGCCCCAATAAAGAGTAGGTTTATACATACACCCTCATAGAAATCACTCTGTAATACTGCTGGATGCCTAATTTTATTTTATTTATTTATTTAATTTATTCATGAGAGACACACACAGAAAGAGAGGCAGAGACATAGGCAGTGGGAGAAGAAGGCTTCCTGCAAGGAACCCAATGTGGGACTCGATTCTGGACCCAGGGATCACGCTTTGAGCTGAAGGCAGATGCTCAACTGCTGAGCCACCCAGGTGTCCCCGAATGCCTAATTTTAAAACCAGACTATTCTCCATCTCAGAGAAGAGCTGGAGAGGATTAATAAATTCAGTTTACTTCATCTTCTGTCTGGCCTAACTTTCTAGGCCACAGTGATGATAAGTTGGGACTTAGGAAATAAATTGGCCTCCCAGCTCAGGAAGGAAAACAAGCAGTTCTTGATCCAGGGCTTTAGCTTTCAGCCTGAGTTCTGCAGCCAGGAAATGGCAGTGGCTTTTTTTTAGTCAAGGTTCTCTCCTCTTCTTGAACTTTGGGCTCCAGCCTTTGGTATACTTGCTCTGGGCAGCACTTTCTGCTTCTCTGCCCAGGAGTGCCCACTCTCCTCCAGGGGTTCCTTCCCTCTTGGCACCCGAACAAGTCCCTTTGCCTGGTTTGGGCAAGCCTGCTTCCTCACCGTCTATGTCCTAGCCACTTGATTCTTGTGTCTGCCACCCCACCTCTCCATACCTACTCTAACCTTATTCTCTTTGAGGTCAGCACTGGGCTCCTAATTAAAATCCAATGGTCTTTTCTCAAGTGATAGTCCATTATCTTTCAGTATCATTAGACAGTGCTGACCAAATCTTTCTGGAAATTCAATTTTCCTTTGGCTTTTATAAAAATATCCTATCCCTGAGGCACCTAGGTGGCTCAGTGAGTTAAGCTTCTGCCTTCAGTTCAGGTCATGATCCCAGGGTCATGGGATCGAGACCCATATGGATCGAGCTCCCTGCTCAGTGGGGAGTCTGCTTTTCCCTCTTTCTGTCCCTCTCCCTTGCTCATGTCCTCTCTCTCTCAAATAAATAAATAAATAAATAAATAAATAAATAAATAAATAAAACCTTTAAACAAACAAACATCCTATCCCTATCTGTTCTGACTACCCTCCCTACTGTTCTTCCTCTCATACTCTAGACATAGATCCACTCCTTAGTGTGGTCACTGACTCTCTTTCCACATGTTCTTTCTTGGCATAGATACTATAAACTTATTATTTCAAATAATACCTCTCTAGGTTTTGTCCCCAAATCTGTATCTCTAGCTCTGACCTCTTAAGCTCTAGACCCACATTTCCAACTGCCTACTACTTTCACTGATGTCATACCCTTCCCCCAGACTAGGTCTTCCTGTTGAGTATCCTTATCTTGTCAATGGCACAAACCACTTTCCTACTTAAACTCAAAACAGAGAGGGTCATTTAAAAAACTTATTATTTTGAAATGATTTTATATATACAGAAGAGTGATAAAGACAGTGCAGAGAATCTTTGTATACTCTCACTCAGCTTCTCCTAATGTTAGCACCTTAAATAACCATGGTACATTAATCAAATCTACAATGATCAAATCAATACTATTCACTAAACTACTGACTTTATGCAAATTTCTCCATTTTTCCATTAATATCTCTTTTTCTGTTCCATATTGCATTTCATTGAATATATCTCCATGGTCTCCTTAGTTTCTTACTATTTTCTTTCTCTTTCTTTCTTTCTTTCTTTCTTTCTTTCTTTCTTTCTTTCTTTCTTTCTTTCTTTCTTTCTTTCTTTCTTTCTTAAGGTTTTATTTATTTGTTCATGAGAGACACAGAGAGAGAGGCAGAGACACAGGCAGAGGGAGAAGCAGGCTCCCCGCAGGGAACCCGATGTGGGACTGGATCCCAGGGCCCAGGGATCACGACCTAAGCCAAAGGCAGATGCTCAACCACTGAGGCACCCAGGTACCCCCTCCATTATTTATTTTGTTGTCAAATCATTCCAGCTTTGGCCACTGGAACCTTTTTCAAGTTGGCTATCTCCTTTTGATGTGCCTGGGGGGTCATTTGATCTATCTCTTTCTTCCTTATCGTTCTGGCAAGCTAATCATAAGCATACAGTAACATTCCTTTTTCTCCTTTTGTTTCCTTTTTTTTTTTTTTTTTTTACATTAACCAACATCCTGCTTCAGATCTTTATCAGCTTACTTCAGGACTACTGCAGTGGTAACCCACTCATCTCCCCAATCTGTTTCTTTTTCTTCCAACTCATCCTATACATTACTCTTAAATTACTCTTCTGGGGATTAAACATGGCTCTTTGTTCTCTTGGCCCAGCTGTTAGCTCTATATGCAGATGACTTTCAATTTCTATCTCTAGCTCTATCATTTTAAGCCATTATAAAATCTTTATCAGAGGTGCTGGGGTGGCTCAGTCGGTTAAGCATCTGCCTTCAGCTCAGGTCCTGGGATCAAGCCCCATATCTGGCTCCCTGTTCAGTGGGGAGCCTGTTTCTCCCTCTCCCTCTGCCTGCAGCTCCCCCTGCTTATGTTCTTTCTCTCTGTCAAATAAATTAATAAAAATCTTTTTAAAGAATCTTTATTAGTTTCTTTAACTTACAAAAGTAATGTATGTTAAATGGGGGAGAATTAAAACAATACCAAAGTAGTTAAGTCAATGAGTCTCTGACTCTCCTGTGCCTTCTGTCTTCCTCAACTGCCAAACTTCAGTTGTTGTTTTATTAAGATTTTATTTATTTATTTAAGAAAGAGATGGAGAGAGCATGAGTGGGGGGAGGGCCGGTGGAAGAGGGAGAGGGACAAGCAGAAGCAGACTCCAGGCTAAGTGGGGAGCCTGACTTGGGTACTTGGGGCTCGACCCAAGAACCCCAAGATCACCACCCCAGCAGAAGTCAGATGCTCAACCAACTGAGCCACCCAGGTGCCCCCCGTTTTAAGAATGAAGTGGCTTTTCCAGATTGTTCAATGTATCTCCTATCTCCCTATTAAGTTGCTACATCACAGCAGATTTAGAGACATGCCTCTTGAATTAAGAGCTTATAATGCAAGTCAGAAAAGGTTAAGTCCAGAAAAATATAAATCTTTATGTTTGCATTGCAACTTATGCTTTCAAAGCTTTTTCCTTATTATCTCATGAAATCTCTGGCAATCCTGAGATAGAAATAGTATCTTCTTTTAAAATAAAGGCTTTTTTTTTTTTTTTTTGAAGAGCAGTTTTAGGTTTAGAGTGAGCAAAATTAAGACGAAGGTCCAGAGAGTTCTCATGTACTTCCTGTTCCCACATATACATAGCTTCCCCCATTACCAACATCCTCCACCATGTAGTACATCTGTTACAACTGATGAACCTACATGATACATCATAATTACCTGAAGGCCATAGTTTCCATTAAGGTTCAGTCTTGGTGCTGTACATTCTATGGGCTCAGACAAATGTAAAATGACATATCCATAATTATGGTATCATACAGAGCATTTTCACTGCCCTAGAAATCCAACATCTATTCTTTACCCCAAATTTACAGAGGAAAAAAACCCTGAAACCTTGTAAAGCTAATCAGCTCCCCTCAAGTCCCCTAGCCAGGGCTAGGTCCCAAGTTTTCTGACCCCTTTCCCACTTTACCTCATAAAAACCACAATGAGCAGCAACATTAATGGGAGGAAGGCCAGAAACCAAAGAGAACCACTCAGAATTGTTGACACATCAGTGACCATGGTTTTACCTTGGGGAATGTGAGAATAATTTTGTTCCCTTACTTCTCCTTTATGGTGAAAGTGAGGCTATGGGAGAGAGCTCTAAAAAGGAAATAAGAAATAGAAATGTATCTGATTGGTGTGATGGCATTCTGTTTTCAAAGAAATATTTTGCCTCCCCAAAGCTATAGGGCTCTGTAGAACTTGAGAAGGAAGTGAGAAAAACTGAGTCAAGTGTGGCCAGTGCAGTCAAAGTTTGGAGTGCCCAGTAGGAACAAGACTGACCAGATAGGTGGCATCCAGGTATCTGGCAGCATTTCCATAGTCAATTCATGTCACCAACTTGTTGCTGTGCATACTTGATTGAATAAGATGGGAATTTTGAGGTTAAAGCTCTATCTCCTAGGTAGGCATAGATGAATCATATCATCCATATTCCAAATGATATATGAAAATAGTAACTCTTACATTAAATACATTTACCACAATAAAAAGATATATATCTTGAACATTTTTCCATGGTAGATCTTATATTAGATTTATCTCCTCTTCCTTTTAAAAGGCTGACTAGTGGCACTTGGGTGGCTCCGTTGGTTCTTGGTTTCAGCTGAGGTTATGATCTCAGAGTCTTGAGATAGGGTCCTTCAGGGTCAGGCTCCTCCTTCATCAGGGAGTCTGCCTCTCTCCCTCTCCATCTGCCCTTCCCTCTGCTTGTGCTCTCTCTCCCTCAAATAAATAAATAAATCTTTAAGAAAATAAAAGGCTGCCTATATGTATATTGTGGGATGGTGTATCATGATTTATTTAATCAGTCCTGACTGATGGAAATTCATGTTGTTTCTTTTCTTTTTCTCCCCACCCACTATTACAATGTTACATTTATTACAACTATTTGTTATAATATTGTTACTATTTATTTATTTATAGCTACTATAATATCTTGTAAAAATATTTATACACTTATTTCTTTAGTTTAATAAATTCCTAGAAGTAGAATTGCTGAGGGGGTCAATGTGTATGCACACATTATATTGCCAGCTGTTTTTCCAGAGAGGCTGTGACAATGTATACTCTCAGCAACAGGGTGTGCAAAGTACTCAGGTTTTGAACTCAGAAAAACCTAGATTAGTTCTAAGGACAGTTAATTATAAGACCTTTGGCAAATTACCTTTCTTAACATCCCCTTCCCTTCTAGAGATGTAATATTACCTACTTAATAGGGCCAGTGTTAGAATGAAACGCAATGATGTATGTAAAATGGTTCACAGCATGCCTGGCACATATAACAAATGGTAGTTGAGTTTTGTTCTGTTTTGTTTTATGTTGCTCTCCTCATTTACTTTGTTTCCATCTAGTCTACAGTATTCATCAGTCCCAAGTTCCCTGGCCACTAAAATGGAGCTGAGGATACTAGCTTAAGTTTTTCTAATCAACAGAAAGAGATATTGCTCTCTTACTGAGTCTCAGTTTCCTAGGAAAGCCTTGAAGCTAATTTCCAGAGCTCTATCTTTAGTGGCTAAATCACAAAGAGACAAACTCTCCCCCTCTCAAGGATCTTTCCTAGAATCTTAATCAGGCCATGTTTATTCCCCAGAACACTGTTGATCGGGCCATTTCGACAGCTGGCTTTTCTGTTCTTTAAAATAGGACACTGCATTAAACCCTGGAGGCTACAAGGGGCCTATGGAAAACAGATGGGAGACAGACCCCAGACACATGCACTCTGAGACTCTTGGGAGTCCAGGTTGAATTCCCTTCACTGTTTACTTCCACAGTCTGGCCTAAAAGCAGAAGGGCTGGAACTGGATCAGGGCCTCTTAGGGCTTTGAGTTCCAAAAAGTATTGATTTAGGGCTGAAATTAACCAGGACCCAGTGACAGAAAAAGCCCTGTAACAACTCTCCAAACTGCCAAAAGGGGGCAGTGTAGTGTTATGGTTAAGAGCATAGGCTTTTCTTTTTTTTTTTAATAAAATAATTTTTATTGGTGTTCAATTTACCAACATACAGAATAATACCCAGTGCTCATCCCGTCAAGTGTCCCCCTCAGTGCCCGTCACCCACTCACCCCCACCCCCGCCCCCTCCCCTTCCACCACCCCTAGTTCGTTTCCCAGAGTTAGGAGTCTATGTTCTGTCTCCCTTTCTGATATTTCCCACACATTTCTTCTCCCTTCCCTTATATTCCCTTTCACTATTACTTATATTCCCCAAATGAATGAGAACATACACTGTTTGTCCTTCTCCGATTGACTTACTTCACTCAGCATAATACCCTCCAGTTCCTATTACTCAGCCATTAGAAATGACAAATACCCACCATTTGCTTCAACGTGGAAGAGCATAGCCTTTGACTTCACATTGTGGGCTAGGATCAGGGCTTTGATATTAGCTGTGTGACTCGCTTGCCTTCTTTGTAGATTAAGAGTATACTTTCTTACAGTATTAAATGAAAAGTATTAAATGAAATGTGTGTCCAGTGGCAAACACATAGTAAGTGCCCATAGACAGCAGGGCACACATCACAGGGTATATGGGTGAATATGATAGTCACATATGACAAGGGGTAACTAAGTAAAGGAGATAAAAAGATTGAATTCACTCATTCATTCATTTAACATATATCTAGTGAACGTTTACTATGTGTAGGTTACCTTACAAGGCACGGGGGATATAATGGGAAGTAAAAATAGGTATGATCTCTGCCATCATGAAATTTAGCCTTCAAAAGGACCCATATGAATAGAATAGTCATACAAACATATGTGAAATTATAAATGTAAAAAGTGCAATAAGGAAAAGACCACTGATGAAGTCTAGAGTTTGAAGGAAACCCTCTGTGATGAAACTATAGCTGAGCTAAGATCTGAAGGATGAGTAAGAGTCAACCCAAAAATGGTAGAAAGTATAGGGAAAGCATTCCAGGCAGAAGGAACATGTGCAAAGGCACTAAAACAGAATGGAGCCTGGGATATCAGAGACATAGAGGAAAAGCCAGTAAGGTTGACTGTGGTGATAAGAATTAATGTGGTATGAGATGAGCTGGAGAAGAAGGCAGGAGCCAGATCACATAAGGCTTTGCAGGCCATGTTAAGAATTTGAGTCTTGGGATCCCTGGGTGGCGCAGCGGTTTGGCGCCTGCCTTTGGCCCAGGGCGCGATCCTGGAGACCCGGAATCGAATCCCACATCGGGCTCCCAGTGCATGGAGCCTGCTTCTCCCTCTGCCTGTGTCTCTGCCTCTCTCTCTCTCTCTCTGTGACTATCATAAATAAATAAAAATTAAAAAAAAAAAGAATTTGAGTCTTTATAATTAAGAGCAAGGGGGTAGCTAGCTGTTGAAATGTCAGGGGCTGTACTTAGCATCCATCCTACTTGGCAATGTTTCCCTCTGATATCTCTTTTCATGGGGGATAAAGGGTTAGGGCTTCACACAATTTCTTCCATGGCCATCCAGGAGAAGGGAGCAAAAAAGTAACCTGCAACAGGTCTCTTCTCAAAACAGAATGAGGCCTTGTGAACCCTCATTGCCCAAGGAAGAACTGGGCATAAAGAGGAATATGAGTGAGACATCAGGGTTTGGAGACTCTCATCAGAAATCCTATACTGGTGATAGGCTGTTACTACAGAACCCCTAATGTTTTCTGACTTGCATGGCTGCATCCTTAGCCAGTCTCCACATCTCAGACTTCCTGCCCCAACAGATTATCCACTGCATTGGAATTAGTGACTAAGGGATTAATAGCTATTAAGATGGGGTGGCAGAGGTACAACAATCCTACAGGCAGGGGTGTGTTCAGCTTTGCAAGCAGCAGCTCTCAATTTCTGTGTGCCTTTCTGGTTAGCCAGCTCACAGCATCCATAGAACACGCAGTGTGTTGATTGGGGGCACATGCGCACAGAGTGTAGTCTCTACAATCTTTCCTTTGTAAGGAGAGAAACTAAGAGTGGAGATCCTGAACAGCACAGGAATGCTAAAGTACCAGAAGGTGATAGCTCTGTTCTGGCTCTCAAGACTCGTTAACTTGGCTGGAAAGAGAAAAGGGCCTAAGACTACTAGAGCTGCCTGCCCCACCCCTCCTCCAACCTCTCCCAACCCACAGCCCAGCTAAACAGGAAATCAGGCCTGGGTCCTTGCCAGGGCCAAGGCTGGGGCAGGAAGCTCAGGAAACAAGTGAGAAAGACCGTCTTCAGCATAGAAGGCTGCTTAGAAATCCCTGGGAAGCTAAAATAAATCCAGCCCCTGCTGAATTCCTCCAGAGGAGGAAAACACTAGAGCTGCCTTCACTCTGTAGCATGGTCAAGCATGGCCTAGCAGGATTCAGAGAGCAGACCCAGAAGCTTCATGGGGGAAACTGTATTGTCTCAGTGAGAACACATTCCAAGTAAGGACCCTCTTCTCAGAGAAACAAAGTTCTTCAGTGAAGTGGGCTGAGTACCTCATCTGCAGATATCCTAAGGCCATCCCAGGCTGATAAGGAAATGATGGTATAGGATAAGGGCAGTGGTAGAAAAAGTAGTCCTAAAAGAGAAAGGCCTAGGGTTATCTGTAATACCTGTTGAGGAGGGAGGGGTGCAGGCAGACAATTGACAGGGGTTCTTTGCTATGCAAGTATACAGGAAAATCCTGATTAAATAATGGACTGAGGCAGACCAGCAATGACTGCTCAAAACATTAGGTGAAAGGCTGAAGGGAATGTGTGTGTTAGAGACATGAGGCTAACTACACCACTAATTAATCTGAATTTCACAAAAGGTAGGACAACCATATGTCCTGTGCCTCTTTCCTAATATGATGCAATAGGAAGTACTCAGCACACCTCAGAAGTGTTCTTCACACAAAAAAAGTCGAATCTGAATCTAATCAGACCTTGAGATATAATGACCAGTTTGCAGAAATACAAGAGACAGAGAGAGGATTATAAATGAAATAATTATTCAAAATAATCCAGTGGGTGGGGTATAGGTGAAACAAGATTAGTCCTGGGTTGATCACTGTTGAAGTTGGGTGAGTACTAGGGAGTTCATTTCACTTTTCCTCTACTTTGTATATGCTTAAAATTATCCATAACAAAACATTTTTAAAATTTGAAGTTCTGCAGACTAGAAACTACCTTCTCTAGTCCTATTACTGGGAGAGTATTAGTAGCAACATGGTCCTTTCCAAATGTTTCTTGAGCCTTGAGAGTTGGCCTATGGGAGTTGAAACAGCAGCAGGATACCCTCTACTATTATCAGTACTGGGGCTTTCCAGGAAGGCCCCACTCAGCCAAAAGAACTCTACATCAGTCATGACAGGACGGGGCAGGAGCAGGAATCCTCTGGTCAATGGAACCCCTTTGGGAATCAGCAGGAGCACAGAGCACTTCCATCTTTAGCTGGTCGCATCATGGCCTTGTAAAGGAGGCCAGGGACTCTTTTCACGATGATGAGAAAAATAAGCCATCTTTTCACCCTCTCCTATAAAAGCTCACTTGGGAACCATCAACAAAAAAAAAATGGAAAATGCCAACCCCTTAATCACATCAATCCTTAGATCAGAAATGATACAGTAATTTGCAGTTCATTTTCATGTACATGATCTTATTTATTTTATAAATAGCCTGAAAGAGTTTAGGAGCTTGGCTAAAGGTAGTAGCGCTAGACAACAAAAGTGGTAGATCTAGAATGTACCCAGCTTTCCTACCATTGTTGTGCACAGCTCCTGCCCTGAAGCCAGTGCCCCTCACTAGCTCACCCAGATCTCCACAGCCCCTCAAGGATACTGAAGCCAATTCCTCTCGTGGGAGTTCCCTGAGACTGCCTCACTGCTGTAGTTCAGTCCCTTGACAAATAAAGAATCTGAAACATGAGGCTCTATCAAGAAGTTGACAGGGAGCCTGATAGATGGTTCCTGACTGGTTCCCTTTGATGCCACTGGTTTGCTACCTTGACTATCACCTCCCAACTCAGTCTCCTTCCCTGACTCCACATAATTCTCCTCCTCTTCCCCAAACCACTAACCACCACCACCTCCCCATGTCATTACCTCCACTTGGCCTTTCTCTGAGCTTATGATATACTCTGAGCCAGCGCTGAAAGCAGCAGGACAGCCGAGGACAGAGAGGACTTTCTGGAAGCTGAAATCCTTATGCAACACCTTTGGGATTTGCAAACAGTTCAACAGAGGTCCTTCTCACTAGCTATTGCAATCTATATGCCAATGTAGCTACTGGCTGTCCCACTAGAGGCAGTCCGGTCCCCGGACAGAATAGCTTGTAGCATTTGGCTTTTGTGGTAAGGAGAATGTGAACCCCATGCCTGATACACAAAGAACAAGACATCCAGGCTGGCACTCTCCTCCCTCCAAGAGCTCCAGATATTTTTTCCATCTCCAGGAGGATGTGTGCAAGTCATAGAATGTTGGAAGACTCAGGTAGAAGCTCTTCATCAGGAGAGTCAAATTGCTCGCTAAACATTATACGTCACAACTCTATTAATAGTGCCTCCAGCCTTATAGCAAAGCTGGTAGCACTGTCATCGGTTATACTACCTATGAGAGAGAAGCTGGACCAGCGTTCCTACGTTCTCCTATGTACTTCACTCCAGAAAACTTACCTAATGCTGCAAAGGGAGAGGATGCAGAAGGGTCCATTTGTAAGGGATTTAGACTACCAAATCTGGGAGCCTCCACCTCACTGCGGAACAGTGGCAGCAAGTCACTCCTTGTCAGGGCATTCAAGGTTCTTCTCATTCTATGGCCTGAGTTCAAACATTACTTTTTTTTTTAAGATTTTATTTTTAAGTAATCTCTACACCCAACGTAGGGCTTGAACTTCTAACACTGAGATCAAGAGTCACATGTTCTACTGTCTTAAGCCAGCCAGGCGCCCTCCACAATGATATTTTTTTGAATAATGAATGAGTGCCCCAATCCATGTACTCCCTTGAACCTCCCACAATTCCCACATGTATCTTCTATTCCACTCACTAACTCCCACCTACTCATTTTCCTCTAGGTCTCTACTGGTGCCATCCATAGAATCACCTCCCAACCTTGTCTCCTTTTTTACTCATCTTTGGCAAAACCAGCTACACTCTTCTGTAGTTCTGTTTCATGACAGTAAGTCTCTTCTTTGCCAGACTGTAAGTTCTGGGGGCAGAACTATCTGCCATGGAGTTAAAAAGAGGCATTGGGGTGATGAGACTCACAACATAGCACATCAAAGTGGACCCTCAATTTAGGATATGTATCAAGTTATGTGCTAGAGGTTATAAAGGCTTTGGGGATGGTTGAGAGCTTACAAGAATAGTCAGGGGAGGCTTCCTGAAGAAAGGCAGTTTATATGGTCTTCTGAAGGATACACAGGAATAGGACAGGCAGAGGAGGAGTAGGGAGATAAATGTTTTTTTTTAATTTAATTTTTTTTTTCATGAGAGATACAGAGAGGGAGAGAGAGGCAGAGACACAGGAGGAGGGAGAAGCAGGCTCCATGCAGGGAACCTAACGTGGGACCCAATCCCCGGACTCCAGGATCGCGCCTTGGGCCAAAGGCAGGCGCCAAACCACTGAGCCACCCAGGGATCCCCCAGGGAGAGAATTCTTAAGAGGAGAGGAGGCCTTGGGGTGCCTATGGCTCAGTCAGAACAACATGTGACTCTTGATCTCAGGATCATGAGTTTGAGCCCCATGTTGTGTATAGAGATTACTTAAATAAACATAATGAAAAAAAAAGAGGAGAGGAGGCCTAAAGATACTAATAGACAAGAGAGCGTGAGGGTCCTGGTTTTGACTCCTTACTTCATTCCATTCACTTCCCCTCTTGAATAATAGTATCAGCATAGAACATAGGACTTTATTTTTTTTTTAAGATTTTATTTATTTATTCATGAGAGACACACACACAGAGAGAGAGAGAGAGAGAGGCAGAGACACAGGCAGAGGGAGAAGCAGGCTCCATGCAGGGAGCCCGACATGGGACTCGATCCCGGGTCTCCAGGATCATGCCCTGGGCTGAAGGCAAGCACTAAATCGCTGAGCCACCCGGGCTGCCCAGAACATAGGACTTTAGACAGCACTGACCTGTCACCTCCAAGATCCTCAACTCCTAGGACCTGAATGCTGCTCAACAGCACATTAGCTCTGCTCATGGCTAAGTCACATAGTAGACTTATATGAAGTTTTCTGTCTACATATGCACTGGCTCTCTGGAGGTCTGCCCTAGCCTACCCAATCACACAGTCTCACCTAGTTTCAAATTCCATATTGCTGAATTCAGTCAGCTACCTCTCTGGGAGTAAGAATCAATTACATACATGTGGCATAGTTTCTAATAAATATGAAACCACCATTTCACTGGCACCAGTGGACCCTTACTTGTATTAGCAGCCAGCCCAGCGCACGATGTGATTCCAGGTTTTTGCCTTGATTCTGCACTGCAAAGGCAAAGGTCTACCTATTTCAGATGTATGTTGAGTTCAATATAGCAATGGGTACAACTATTAAAATATGATCATGAAACCTCAACTGATAATAGAAGTACAATATCAATATTATGGATAGCGGCTGCCCCACAGTAATCTGCACCAGTCAGATCACATGGAAAGGTCAGGTCTAGTTCCAGGGGTGAAATACTCAAAGAATTCATTACAGCAGCCAGGATAACTGGAGATTTGGAAATCAGTCTCTGGGAAAATGGTTAGAAAGAAAATGCAGGGCCTAGTTTGCCTGGGGAAAAAAAAAAGTGCTAAGGCTGTATAGTCCACATCAGGGCCTTTCCTCTCCAGCAACTGCTGGCTTAAGGGTCTCCTCTTGTAGCCTATTCCTTCTCCTTGATCCTTTCGTCAAGGGCTTATAGTTTCGTCTGAAGTGTGGCCAGCTACTTATATGGTACTTATGAGGTCTCTTCTTAAATCTGCCTCTTTTTTCTTCTTACTCACTCAGCAGAGTCAAGGTTACTTCCTCTTGCCTGGCCTATTTCCAAAGGATTATTAACTTTATATGAAGTCAATACTTCAAAAATCCATGTTGAATATGAGGATAGGAAAGATCAGTTTTCTCCATTCATTTCTTAAAGAGCCATATCATAAGACTCCAGACCCTCTGTGAAACATATTGCTGAGCTGGCTAACATCTCCAAGATTCTTCCTTTCCTATGTTCTTTGCCTAGGATAACTATGGTGTCTCAGGGCTCAGCGGTGCCGGAATGGCAAACAGAAACAACATTTTCCCTGCTGAAGACCATAGCAGACATGGCAAATCAACCATGTCACTCTTTCTAACTGAACCAGGATTCTTCCTCAGAATCCACCTTAACAATCTAGACAGCCACTACTGATCAATGGACATTGACATAAAGGGTGAAACCTGCTTATCATTCATGCTTTATATAGCCCATGGAATAGGGAGTGTAAAATGATTATGTGGGAACGCCTCCTAATCTGCTGTGACCAGGGGGCACATTTAATGGTACTACAGAGGAAGTGTTGAGGCACCTACCTAATCAGGGAATCATTTTTTCTGCTTAAATCCCAATTGAGATAAGATTCCCTCTGATGAGAGATTTCTTTCTGATGACTATAATCTTTATATTCTTTCCTATGTAGCAGAACACAAAAGGGCAGAGCACAGCCCAAAGCTACAAAGGAGAAACAGGACTGAGGCTAGCAGCAGCCACACAAAGATTCAAAGTAAAGTACTAAATGGGTAAAGTGTACAGTATGTGAATTATGTCTCAATATCTCAATGAAGCTGTCAAAAAAAAAAAAAAAAACGGTTAATGGTAAAAATACTGGTTTCACCAGACCAACATTTAGTAGAGGGAATTAAAGGGAAGTAAAACCCCTTTAACATTATCATGAGAAAAACTTGACACAGTACAATGGATTTGCTTTTACATCGACCCAAGTTCACTAAGAACTTCCTACTGATAGCAATAAGTCCAGACCCTGACACAAAGCAACAATATCCCATTACAGACTAGCATGGGGCAAAATGGTATGGGTTATAAAACAGGCTCAAAAGAACTGAGAAGACTATAAATCTAGACTGAATCAGAAGAAAGACTAATTTCTTTTTTAAAAAAGATTTTAGGGGATCCCTGGGAGGCTCAGTGGTTTAGCGCCTGCCTTTGGCCCAGGGCGTGATCCTGGAGACCCGGGATTGAGTCCCGCATCAGGCTCCCTGCATGGAGCCTGCTTCTCCCTCTGCCTGTGTCTCTGCCTCTTTCTCTCTCTATGTCTATCATGAATAAATTTAAAAAAAAAAGATTTTATTTGTTTGTTTGTTTATGAGAGAGAGAGAGAAAGAGAGAGCAGAGGGAACAGCAGAGAGGAGGGGAAAGAATCCCAAGCAGACTGGATGCTGAGCATGGAGCCCCACGCAGGGCTCAATCATGACCCTGAGATCACGACCTGAACTGAAACCAAAAGTAAGATGCCTTACTTCTCCCAGGTGTCCTGAGAGACTAATTTCTAAGACAAAAGCATTCCAAAGAATATTCCGTAAACCACATTGGTTCTATATGATGTTAATAGATGAAACATGAAAAAAGGTTCCACAGTTACACAAGCTTGTGAAACACTGGGTTAAACAAAGCTGGAAAGTCTATATTGCAGGACTACTCAGAGCCTTTAAAACACTATTAAACATTGTGATAGGATAGAGTATGTAGTGTTTCCCAAAGGAATTTGTCTATAGATCCTTTTTATTCCCATAAAGTATCTCAAAGGATCAATGTTTCTAAGAATTATACTATAGGAAATGCTCATCTAAGCCATGCTTGGCTGAGGGCTTCACCAATTCCTTTACAAGGATAAAATTCAGAATTAATATGGGGAACTATAAATCATTTATAACTTGTATATAATTAAGTTTAAGTTAACTACATAGTAAAATATATATGGTTCTCATATGATTTAGATGAAGTTAATTCAACAAATCTTAAATTACCTCTTCTAAATAGTTGGGGTAGACTCTGGTTATGACAGCCAAGAGTCTGGTGGTGAAAACAGGTAAAACTAGATCAGGTACCACAGTAGCTGGACTCACCTCTGCCTGGGTGTGGCCTTTGGCATAGCTACACTCCTCAGGGTTAGAATGGTCAAATACCCTTTCTGGCCATTAGTTCCCTCTTATGCTTACACACACATCATCATCATCATAGAAACTTAAAATTGATCCTCAAGAACCACAACCAACTGATCCTCAATTTGACATCGCTGAATAACAACAGCAACAACAACAACAACAACAACAACAACAACAACAAATATATATCTCCTTGAACCAGCTCCTAAGAAGATAAGACCTAGATTGAACTCCTACTGGCCCCTGTCTACCAGTCCCCAAGGCCAGACCTTCTGGCCTCCTTTCTAGTGGACTTTCCCACTCCAGAGTCCCTTTCTAGAGCTCAGGAGTTCATTTGGCTGCCCCACAGTGAAGCTTTGGGTCATGTGCCAATTTCTGAACTCCAGCACAGAGCCAGATACAAAGCTAGGCCCAGCTCTGCCTCCTTCCTTCCTTCCTTTCTCTGGCCCAGATGGCCACATTCCCAGTAGAATCTCCTTAGGAAACAATGACTTGAGAGCCTGCTGAGCCACGCCTCTTGCTTCCTTCAGCCAGCATCTCTGGGTATCTACTGTTAACCTGATTCTCCTCTTCCTGTTCCCTTTGGGCCTCCCTGCACCTGTTCTCCCAGGGTCTGCTGGAAGGCATGAAGCAGCTAAGCCCAAGAAGATAAGTCTCCTATATCCTTTCTAGATACAAGGCTCCATCTGCCCTTTCAAGTTGAGAAGAGTCCTTGAGGTGAATCAGATTCAAGCGAAAAAGGCTCTGTTTTCTATTTCTTTTTCTTCTTTTCTTTCTCTCTTTTATGAAAAATTTATTTATTGGGCGCCTGGGTGGCTCAGTGGTTGAATGTCTCCCTTTGGCTCAGGTTGTGATCCTAGGGTCCTGGGATCGAGTCCCACATTGGGCTCCCTGCAGGGAACCTGCTTCTCCCTCTGCCTATGTCTCTGCCTCTCTCTCTGTGTCTCTCATGAATAAATAAATTAAAATCTTTTTAAAAAATTTATTTATTTGAGAGAGAGAGAGTGAGAGCATGGGGGCAAGTGGCAGAGGAAGAGGGATTGAGAATCTCAAGCAGACTTCATGCTGAGCATAGAACCTGATGCACAGCTCAATCTCCTGGCCTTGAGATCGTGACCTGAGCCAAAAATCAAAAGTTGGATGCTTCATCTACTGAGCCATCCAGGTGCCCCTGTTTTCCATTTCTTTTTACTCTGAGCAGCAGTCAGTCAAAAGCAGCAGGGGGCTGGAAATGATTCAGCTTGACACCCAACTACCCATGGAAGCCCCTGATTAAAAGGCTGAATTTAGAGCCTTTAAGAAGACAAGTCACCTCTGAGCAATCTCACTCCAGAAGCCTGCTCCCTTGGCACACCTTGCCTGGAAGACAGCAGCCTGGAAACTGCTTCTATACCAAGTGGAGCTTTCCAGGCTGGTATCCATCAGAGAAGAAGGGTTATGTATCCTTTTTCATTCTGACTCTTGCAGGTGAAGCAGTAACTCACACATCTATCCTAAAAGAAATCAATGAGGGGTGCCTGGGTGGCTCAGTCAGTTGAGCATCTAGCTCCTGATTTCAGCTTGGGTTGTAATCTCGGGGTCCTGGGACTGATGTGGGGCTCAGTATGGAGTATGCTTCTGCTCCTCTCTCCACACGCTCTCTCTCTTTCTCAAATAAATAAATGAATCAAATATTTAAAGAAGAAAAAAAAAAAAAAGAAAGAAAGAAATCAGTACAAGAGCCCAGCTCAACCAATTAGAGAGAAAATCGTTATAAGCTTAACCAGGATGATGGTAAAAGGCCAGGCCAGAAACTGCAACATAAAAACACTCTCTTAGCCAACAAAGGATTTTATTATTCCTTCATCAAAGTGCTGCTGGGAAACAACAACAACAACAACAACAACAACAAAGCAGCACCACTGGCTCCTTGTTGCCACCAATTCACTTGCATTCATCAAAGCAGGTTTCAGGGGAAAAGTAGTCACTGGTAGGTGAGTACGCTTCTCAGTATCCTATTTGAGGCTGTTGGGGGCCAGTATCACTCTGACAGGACTTTCCAGGACTCCTGAGTCCCTCATAACCCCAAGAATGCGGTTTCAAAAGCAGAGCAAGAAAAAACAGCAGCTTTCTCCCATATAAGCAGTCCCTGAAGCCAAGAAGTACACAAACAGCCCCCCTCAATTTCCTGGGGTCGTGATGGTGCCTCTTGCCTTCCAGATATCCATCCCGGAAACGTGGGAGTCATCCTTGACTCCCTACCTCTCCCCAAACCTCCAAACAGGTACCATATACTGCCTATTCTATTTTATTTGTATCTGTATAAGGATCCCTCTTTTCTTGCTGCTTTAGTATCAGCTTTCATCATCTCTTTCCTGGATTTTTACTGCACCACCTCCATTTTAGTTTTCCACCCTCCAATCTCACCTTTTCCCATCTCTCATCTGCTACTAGAGTGATAGTCCTAAACTCAAATTTGATCATGCTATTCCCTTAATTAAACCCTTCATGCATTCAATTGTTTCTTCTCCATGCTCTTTGGCTGGCATGCTTGCCCTCACCTCATCTTCTTGATCTGCCAAGCTACTAGTCTTCATCTAAGCACCAGTTCAGCGGCATCTCCTCTGTGAAGCCTTCCCTGGTCACTTGATGAGAGCACTTCCTTTTTCCTTTGGCCCTTCTTGGTCTGGTTCTTACTTCGTGCAGTGCTCATTACCTGCATTACCTCAGTCCATCCTGACTGTGTGTATCCCTGAAGCAAGTAAGATTCTGTGTTATTAAGCCCAGCACAACATCTGGCAGAAAGTCATTTCTTAGTGTTTGTTGACTGAAGAGAGGAGTAGTAATGGAGAAAGGGGAGGCCTGAGCAAACCTGATCTTCACTTTGCAATACTGGAAGAGAGAGAAGGATATGCCTCTTCTCAGAACCTGAGAAATACTACTGGGTCATAAGCCACATGGACCCACTAGGAGAATTTACCCTTAAACTGAAAAGCCATCTAATTACAAGAAGGTGACTTAAGGCTCCCAGACTAAAGAATATATATAGGTCAGTTTTTCACTGTGGGTTCCTGCTATCTTTACAATGTTCTCTCTGCCACTTTCAGGAGCTACTGTGGCCTACTCACTGAATTACTGCCTTGACCATCCCCATCTCCGAGTGTCAACAGGCAAGAGGAGTCTGAGATATCTTTCCAAACTCATGTGGTCAAAGGGGGTCAAACTTCAGCATTCCTCATCTTCTCCCAAGGGCAGTGTCACTATTTCTCAGGAGCACCCTCCACTGATTTTCACTCTCCCCTGACATATATCTAAAAGCTTCCTATAGCTGTTTGAGCCCATCCTTTTCCTGGCCACCTATTAGAGAAATCTCACTTGTCTCTATCCTTAAAGTACCCAGAAATGAGCATATGCTCATGAACAAAACAAATGAGTTAATGGATAATACGGGTTTCAAGGAGGACAGACTAGCATTTCTTTCAGACATACAAAGACCCCATCTGGTGCCGTATTCTTTTTTTTTTTTTTGGTCTCTTAGGTTCTGAAAACACAAGAGGTAAGATGTTTGCCTGACATAATTAAGTCCTTAAAAGCTCCATTTGTTTTGTTCTTGTTTTTGCAACAAATCTCTTCCTCTCCAATTGCAGCCAAAGAGAAGACATAGACTGTGAGGCTGCACAAACCAGCCGAACAAATAGGGCCAGAAAACCTATTCCTGCTTGCTCACTTACACAATAGCCCAAATTCAACCCAACTGCTCTACAGAGAGCCTTGGACATCTGGGAGCTTCCCTAGATCAGTGAGGTGCATGTGTGGCTGGGACACAGAACTGAGTACAAAGTGTGCCTATCTCTGGCAGTTTCTTCAGGAAAATCTGAGTGCTCAGAAACACTCAGGATTGTCTAGGAGATGAACACAGCAGGAGTGGAGCATGGGGACTATGTCTCCAAGAGGAGTTCTCATTCCTTTCATAAGGAGACAGGAAGAGACCCTGGGGAGCTCTCAGTGATAGGCCCAGGCCTGGTTCAGCTGCTGAGATGCAGCCAGGCCAATTAAATAATTGTGATGGGAAAAGAAGGGAAGCCACTCCTTTCAGGCAAACTCCCACCCCAGACAGAAGGCTCCATGCAGCTGTGGCAACAGCAGCAGCAACAACAGGGCAGGGATCTCTTCCTCTTCCTCCCACTTAGCTGAGAACTAATGCTTAAATTAGCACCTTAGAAACACCCAGATCTGCTGGCTGTGCCTTCTCTCCCAGCTCCTGCCACTCCCTTAGGCCCCCTTTTTAAGCTTGAGGTTCTCTTTCAAGTAAATAAGAAAAAAATAAAAATCTTCTCCCCTAGAACTAGAGCTTTTCAAGTAAAGAATGCCCTCTGGATTCTTTCCAACCACTATAGGCTAGGGAGGGTTCTTTAATGATGGAGTCCCTGTAACAGGCCTCTATTGGTACAGTGTGGGCCAGATGCTGATATCAGCATTGTCTTGTTTCCATTATGGCTAATGGAGACAGCCCCCACTCTGCCCTCAGAGGGGCTCTCACCGAAGGAGTGAGCATGAACAATAAAACTTCTACCAAACTGTATCTGTGTTGCTAACTACTGTGTCCCCAATACCTAGTGTAATATCTGGAACAGAGCAGATACTACATAAATATTTGGTGAATAAATTAGCTAAAACAGTGATATTAGCTCCCTATGATATTCCTGGGAAGACAGGGTGAGGGGCTATTGTTTAAATTTTAAAGAGATAGTCTGTCTTTGTTTGATAAATGAGAAAACTGAGTCCAGAGAAGAGAAGAGACTTCCTAGAGGTCTCAATTAAAAAAAAAAAAAAGGCAAAAAATGAAATAGGTCACAGTTGAGTCCAAGCCTGGGACCCTAGTTTTTATGGTCTACCCAAATACCTCTAAAGAGCCACTTTGCCCTTCTCTTCTGTGGTATACCACTTTGATTCCTTATGCCTTGAAACAAAGGCTCTTCCAGAAACTCCACCCAAGAGTCTGATGGTCTCAGTAATACACAGAGCATTTAAGGAGTTCTGAGGATCCTCTAAACTTCAATCTGGGAACAGAGGTCAAGAGGTAGAGATCTATAGGGCAACATCTATGCCTCCAAATGGAAGGATGACTGTATTGCCACTTCCAAAAGGCTCTCATTAACCTCAACAAAGTATCCTCCTGCAGCAAAGGGCTCCTTTAGCCTTCAAGGAGAGGGTCTGAAGGCAGGCACAGCTTTTCTGATAAGTGCCTCCTTGCATAAACATTTCTACTCCAGAGTCACACAGACCAGAAGCACCTCAGGAGTCTTTTGGGGTCACTATTCACTCAAACTATCCTTGAGAACTTCAGGTGATAATAAAGGCACCAAGGACAACTAAGAAGGCCTTGTGACACCATTCCTTCCCCCTTTTCCTTGGACAACTACTGCCTACCTTCTTAGGAACCCCAGATGGGAGGCAAGAACCAACTCATTGCTTTCTTCTCCTGACTCACTTGGACCTCCTCCTCCTACTTCATCCACCCTCCCTTTTGATTCTTGATTAGATGGTTAGAACTGGAAGGGCAATCTAGTTTGACAAGCCAGGCTGGAAAGATAATCTAGAAAGGAATGTTCTCTTCAGCCAGCCTAAAGTTCTTCAAGTTCGTGGGACAGACTTCTCACCAGGATTTTCTGGCCCCAAAATATTCCAATGATGGCATCGGGCTAGGAAAAAAGTCCATCAGGATCTCTTTCCCCACTTTAATATTATGGTATACTTTTGTAAATCCGTTTGGGCTTCTAGAACTAAGTAATCACAAAAAGGGGAAAAGGCCACTCATCTCCTGCTATTGTAAATCTCTGTTTGGGCTTCTAGAACTAAGTAATCACAAAAAGGGGAAAAGGCCACTTGTCTCCTGCTAGGTGGTTCCTAATGATTCTGTCTACCATTCCCCCAAAAGGTGTGGCTTAGAGTGGGTGATGGGTCCCTGCCAAGATCTGTCTGGTCTGCTGTAATGGTTAACTACTTGCTCAGGAAGCTACAAAGCACATCTGTTAGCCAGGGGCCCAAGGGCCTAGGAATAGAACCTATTCCTCACCTCTCTGCCTAACATAGAAGGAGGAGCCTTAGGGAGCTCCAGATCTTCAAGCTTTGGAGAGCTCTGTTTAGCTCCAGCAGAGCTCAGAGAATAGGGCATCCACACCTTCAGGGTCCTGGCCTGCCCTGTTTCCTTCCTTCCAGCTCCCGCTCGGGTTCCAAGGAGGAAGGGAGATGGAAAAGTGAACAGAGCTGGGCACTCCCTCCCTTCCCCCTCTCCCTGTACCAGCTGCCTAGGCCTTGGCGGCGCCTCTCGCCCCGCTGCCCACCGCCGAATGAACAAGCCCGTCAGGCAGCCCCCTTGAGCGGTGGCCACCGCGCATGGTCTCCCCACGACTGGCCTCGGTCGCCCGCGTCGCCCTCCCCTTTCCATCCCCTTCGCGCCGGCAACGATGACATCATTCCTCCCAGACTCCGGGACCGCGGACTGGCAGCAGGATGGGCGCCCAGCAAAGACTCAATGCACGTAGGCCGAAGATGCTGGGGGCTCTTCCGAAAGGGTGGGCACAGGCGGTTCCAGAGCGACCCCGCCCCCTCTCCTGTCGGTTCCCGAGCTGTCTCATCCGCGCCCCTGTTTCTCCACCTCCCCGCGGTGCTCTCTCCTCCGCGACTCCGGCTCTAGCAACCCCCTACGCCTAAGACTCCCTGCGCTCTCCTCCGGAGAAGAACAGCATTCAGGGGTCCTGCACCGACCCCCTCGGCCCCAGACCCGCATTCCCATCCGTATCCAGCTAACTGGAGGGATGGCCCCCTTCCTCCTCTGCCAGTCTATTCCCAGTCCCTTTTAGCCTAATTGCTCCTGGCCCCCTCCCCCGCTCTGAGCATCACAGGCCTCTAGGGCTAAGCGGCTCCTCACCTCTCAACGCAGCCCCCAGGGCCTGCCGGCGGCGGGGCCCCAAGACAGTTCCCTTCCTTTCCCAGTTAAGGGCCTCCCCTAGCAGTGTGCACCATTGTGCCCCAAACGTTCCGACCGACGGTCCTCCCCGAAGCTCCCTTGGCCTGTCTTTGCTGACAGAGCCCTGAGCCTTTACAGGCCCCTTTCTGTCACCCCGCGTATTCTCCCACGGGTTTCTTGTGTTCTCGTCCTGCAAGCCCCCCTCCCCCGGCGATGCGATTTCAAGGCTCGCGTTGCCCCATCCCAAGGCGCCCCCTCCGCAGTCACCAGGGCCTGATTCCCTCCCTCGCCCTCGGGCAGCGCCCCCTCCCGGTCCTGGCCTGCCCGCCGCCCGCCCCCTCACCAGCGGCTGCATCTCCGAGTGCGCGGTGGGCACCTGGAACCGGTCGATCTCCTCCATCATGGTGCCGGCGGGCGAGCGGGCCAGGGGCCGGGCGCGGCCAGGGACGCCGACGGGACCGCGCGGGGCGGCGGCCCCAGGAGTCGGGTGGGCGGTGCAGACTAGGCCGCCCGGGACGAGTCGGGCGGGCAAGTGTCGGGACAGACGGAGGGACGGGCGAGGGGCGGGAGGTTCGCCTGCTGGCTAAGACCGGCGTGGCTCCGTGGGCTCGCCTTAGTGCTACCGCGGCTGTGGCCGGGCCGAGCCGCAGGTCTTGCCTCGCCTCCTCCTCCGCCGCCGCCTCCTGTCAGCAGCTCAGCCACTGCGGTGACTCGGCAACTCCACTTCCGGGTCCGGGACACCGCCTGAACTTGCATTATTCATGAGGAGGCGGTGCCTGGTTGCTCTAGCCCCTCCCACATGCGGGAGTTCTAATGCAAGCTGCCGCGCGCGGGTCGTATTATTCCTGAGGGGGCGGGTCTTGTGGAGCCGGAGGTTCCCCGAGCGCGCAGCCCCGCCTCTCCCTCGAGCCGGGAGGGGGCGTCAGCGGCGCCTGCGCCTTGGCTAACGGTTGGTTGCTGGGCAACCGCGTCAGGGAGGAGCAGATTCTATACTGCAAGGGCGCGGGGACCCACAACGAAGGCTGTCCCCAAAGAACCCCTGCGATTGGGAATTTGAGTGACAAAGAATCCAGATTTCCTGTGCGTGATCGAGGGGACAAACTACTTGTCCTCAGGAAAGAGAGCATTTTGTAGGTGTTCCAAGTGTAGAGGTGTTTCCTGCGTCTATCAAGATGCCCCAGAAACAGCCGCCTCGTAGGCAGGTAACACAAACCCCGACTGCTCTCTCCCAACGACCTCTGCCCTTCTCCACCAATGACCACTGATCATACTTTTATTGATCCTTCATCGTCCTTTCTCTGTTGACCCTTAAACTTCTCTCTCCCTGTGACCCCTGGCCTGTGTTCCCACTGACCTCTAACCCTGTCCTCTCTCCCTCTAATCCTAGCTCCCTCTCCCACACTGCCCCTGACCCACTATTTCCTACTTCCCTTTCACTTGTCCTCCTTTCATCTTTCCATTTCCTCTCTCCACTCATATCGCAAACCCTTCTGACCAACCCGTCTTCCTTAACCCCCACCCTGACTCATGTGTCCCTCATTGCCCTCACATTCTTGTTCCAAAGAAACTCTTTTTCTAGACCTTTGCTGGATTCCCAGTGCTGGGCTAGGTGGGGACACAGGCCTTTGAGAACCCACAGAAGGAGTGCAAGAGAATTGTACAGCAGACAGAACAGATTATGTACAGGAATTTGGCTTAGATTTTCTGTGCTGGGTGACTTTTCAGGAGAGAGAGATCAGGTAAAGAGGAAGAGGAGAGAGACCTTTCTCTCATTCTTGCCCACGCCCCTACCTCACACACCTGCACACCCCAAACACTGGCCCCTGACTATTTCTGGAACCTCATATGTCTCTCTCTGCTCTGAGCCCCTGGACCAGTCCTGTGACCCATTCAGCCATGTGAACATTGGGTCTTTGTTGCCACCTGGCCAGATGTCATTCCTTCTCATAGGAAACCCAAGAGTTGGCCCCTTCAACCACCAAGTACAGAGTTCTATTTTCACCCCCAGCATCACTCTTGATAGAAGGTGAGGTAAGACCTGGCTTCTCAAGGATCCCTCTGTGGTTGCCACTCAGTCCTTTAAGAATTCACTTTTCCAAGCCCTTTATGAGTTATCACTGTGTAGCTAATATGCAGTTTCTAGGTTTGTGAAGCAGGACTTCTATTTATTTATTCTAAATTTCCCTCATTCAGATGTAGGTATTTTGAGGTTTGGAGAGCAAACCTGTGTCCATCCTGTTTGTGACCTTACATATTTTGGTCTGGCCTTCTCTTTATTAGCCTTTGCTACTTTGCTTCTTTGGCCTTCCATAGCAAGTGGACTCATCTTTCTTAAATCTCAGCAACGTTGAAGAGGCTGCTATTACTGCATGGCCACGCCCTAGTTTTATGTTGGGGTTGAGCTGTGTTTTGAAACTCAGTGTGTTGTACTTGGGCCTACTGACTTAATTTACATGAAGTTTGTTTTAAATTCAGCATTACTGATGTCTGATTCACATATGGTGAGATGGACATTTTAGTTGTACATGTTGACAAATTTTGAAAAATGTATACAGTTGTGAGCCACCACCACAACTGAGATATAGAACACTTCCTCTACCTCCAAATTTCCTTGTGCCTCATTCCCAGTCAGTTTTCCCCAGCCCCCTACCCCCAGGTAACCGCTTCTTCCTGTCACTGCAGATTATATTTATCTTTTCTAGCACTTATAGTTTGAACAAGCTTGGGGTCAGTTTCTTCAGCCCATTAGGGGAGACATTAAAGGCTAGTTTCACTGAGAGCAGAGAGAGGTGACAACAGACAGAAAACAGAAACCTGGGTCAACTGGCTCTGTACACATCAGCGCTGCCCTCTAGAGGGAGGAGTTGTTTTACTATTGTGTAAATATTGGTGTGTGGGTGTTAGAAAAGGTTGGGTTGTGCTAGGTTGTACTCTTCAGTCTCTTGTCTCAGCAAAGGGCAATCTGAGTCAGTGGTGAGCTGGGCTTGGGACAGTCTAGAAAGGTTTGAGAAGTTACTCCTTTCCTCTGGAAACTCAGTCCCGTGGGGGAGACAGAACATAGGCACACAAAGATAAAAGAGGATGGGATCCCTGGGGCTGGCAGGAAGAGAGACGTGGAGGTTGAAGCGGCAGAAAAGCTTCAGGAAGGAGGTATCTATGATTTGGATGCCTGTAGTGGAGAGGGAAGGTCAGGATTGAGCTTGTTAGGGGACAGAGAAGAGTTTAACTCCATTGTTCATCTCACTCCACTGATCAGACCTTTCAATGGCTTCCTCTTGCTCTCAGGATAAAATCCCAAAAGTCTGACTTGTTTTGTTTGGCCTGCAAGGTCTAGCCTTTCTACCAACCCTACTTCAAATACCACCATCGCTCTGTGACAATTCCACAGTCCCAGCACACTGAACTGCCCTCACTTCCTGGAAGGTGACATCCACACACTCCTCTCCTCTAGGCCTTTGAAACTCCTGTTTCCTCTACCTGCTTGGTATAATCATTTCTGTCTGCTGCCACCTGTTCCATGCCACTCTGCCTCACGTCTCTTCATTTCCTGGCCATACATCAGGTCTCAGCCTGGTTGTCATATTCTATAAGGGATTAAGTCCCCTTTCTTTTTTTTATTTATTTTTTTAAAGATTTTATTTATTTATTCATAGAGACAGAGAGAGAGAGAGGCAGAGACACAGGCAGAGGGAGAAGCAGGCTCCATGCAGGGAGCCCGACATGGGACTCGATCCAGGATCTCCAGGATCACACCCTGGGCTGCAGGCGGCGCTAAACCGCTGCGCCACCAAGGCTTCCCTAAGTTTCCTTTCTGGAGGCAGGATAGGGTAGCCCCCTGAGACTATAAACTCAGTGATAGCAAAGATCATGTCTGTCTCATTCATTGACGAGTCCCCTGAACCTAGCACAATGTCTGGAATATATTAAATTCTGAACATGAATTGAATATGAGTTCTGAATGTCTGGAGCTGTTCTTTAGAAGTTTTGATCTGAGTGTTTGAGGGATAGGAAGGGGTAAGCCTGGGATGAAGAGACTAGTGGGGAGTAATAACAAGAAAATGTCACTTGTAGAAGCATGTTCTGGTTCTGGGTTCATGTTTATATCTGCTTTGGCAGTAGGGCTATGAATGATTCAAATTTGAATCACATATACCCATGCCTCAAGAGCTGGGCATTAGAGATTTAAGAGGTCAATAATTCTGATAATATAAATTGTCATTCTCATTCAACAATTATTTATTGATCACCTACTATATACCAGGTACTGTTCTAGGTATTGGTGATATAGCACTAAACAAATCAAACCAAAATCCCTATTCTCATGGAGTTTACCTTTTAGTTGGAGGTAAATTGTCAATAAATAAATAAGTAAAATATATGGTTTATCAGATGCTTATAGGTATCAAGGATTAAAATAAAGCAGGGAAATGGAGTAGGAAGTTCAGGAAACCAGAAGATTATGATTTAAATATAGTCATCAGAGAAGGCCTGACAAAGGTGGCATTTGAGAAAGACCTGAAGTAAATGAACAAGTTAGCCTCCAGACAGACATAGCAAGTGTAAAGTTCCTAAGATGGAAGCTTGCTATACATGTTCTGGATCAGCAAGGAAGGGAAGGAGGAAAGTGACAGGAAATAAAGTCAGAGGTGTATCCTTCTACTCCATAGGGTTAATCAAATAGCCCAGGGCATATTAAATTGGTGCTGATAGAGTTCCATGAATCATAATTTGTAGTTAAAATGCATGAATGTCAGGCACCATAAACCATGAACAGCTCAAAACATCACCGGTAATGCCCCAATAACAGAGTGTCCTTCCTGAAAATTTTGAGAATTCCAACTGGCTACATGTGTATGTGTGCAGGAGGAGTTTTGCAACGTTGCCAAACATTGCCTGGCAGCCAGACTTCTTAGTAGAGAACTGAATTAGAGTCTTCTGTGAACTCCAGTTAAAAAGCTAATTTTAGTTTATGACTAACAAATTTTAGTACTTCTTTATAACTCAGTTAGTTACCATAAAAAAAAAAATCAGTCGGGAATTTTGCATCATTTGTCTAGGAGAGCCAAAGAAAAGTCTTGCATTTTTAGATCATTTTATGGTCTCTCCAGAGGTCTCTCATGGTTGATACTTTTAGAACTGATGATCTTGATGAGGGTGACTAGGTTAGGGGAAAATTGGCAAGAATCCATGCAAGGCCAAAAAAGAATCTTAGGTGATTCAGAGATTTTGAGTCTGGTGACTGGGCCTGGGATCCCATAGAAGAAAGGACAAGAGGAGTTGAGCAGAATCTGAGAGCAGTTGAAGTGTTTCTATATGTTCAAAGTAAGATATCCACACTCTTATAACCCTTCTCCTCAGTGTCATCCTTACACCTCTTATCTTCCTCAAGCCCTAGATATGATCCTTTGTCACTTTATCTCCTAAATATCTCTCAAATCAAACCACTTTTTTCATATTCACTACCACCTCCTTAGCCCAGCCTACATCATCTCTCACCCAGAGTGCTGTGAAAGCCTTGTAACTGGTATTGCCCTCATCTACTCATACTCCTTCTAATCCTTTCTCAACAGCTACATCAAGTGATTTTTTCAAACTGTCCATTTGATTATGTCATTCCCACTCAGAACCTTTCAGTGACTTCCCATTGCTCTTAGTATAGGGACAAATTTTTTAGATAACCTTTCAGGGGCCTATATGGGCTGAGGCCCACTGGGATCTCTAAGCCTTAATTTTATCACTCTTACCCTATTATAGCTGTACTTTAATTCTATGTACTGTTCCTTCTTTCTGGAACACTTTTCAAATCCTTCCTCACATATGTACTCCTAAGATTTCAGACCAATTATCAATCCGCATTACCTGCCCCAATGCTGCTGCCCTATTAATGAAGATAGGGTTGTTTCCTCTATTATGTAGTAATATACCTTGATCCTTTCTTCCTTAGCCTGCATCCTAGTATGTACTTATTTACTTGTTTGTGTAATTATTTGATTATTGTATGTCTCTCCTATTAGACTGTGAACTCCTCAAGAGTAGGACCTATGGATGTTTTTGCTCACAACTGTTCTCAAGCTCCTAACACAGTGGCCATCACATCAGAAGCTCTCAATAAATGCCTATTGGGTGAATGATAGGATGTGATTGGAAAGTAGCATAGAGTGTTATGAAAAGCCTGTTATAGGTTTTCTTAACACTGATTCTGGGGGAATGAGGGAAGACTTCTAGGAGGAGTACCATGATCTAAAGTTTGGACAGGGGATCCCTGGGTGGCTCAGCAGTTTGGCACCTGCCTTTGGCCCAGGGCGCGAACCTGGAGTCCCCGGATCGAGTCCCGCGTCGGGCTCCTGGCATGGAGCCAGCTTCTCCCTCCTCCTGTGTCTCTGCCTCTCTCTCTCTCATAAATAAATAAATAAATAAATAAATAAATAAATAAATCTTTTTAAAAATTAAAAAAAAAAAATAAAGTTTGGAAAAAGAGGGATGCCTGGGTGGCTCAGTGGTTGACCCTCTGCCTTTGGCTCAGGGCATGATCCCAGAGTCCCAGGATCAAGTCCCACATGGGGCTTCCTGCATGGAGCCTGCTTCTCCCTCTGCCTATGTCTCTGGCTCTCTCTCTCTGTGTCTCTCATGAATAAATAAATAAAATCTTTTAAAAAATAAAAAAATAGGGGATCTCTGGGTGGCTAAGCGATTTGGCACCTGCCTTCGGCCTGGGGCATGGTCCTGGAGTCCCAGGATCGAGTCCCACATTGGGCTCCCTGCATAGGGCCTGCTTCTCCCTCTACTTGTGTCTCTGCCTCTCTCTCTCTCTCTCTGTCTCTCATGAATGAATAAATACAATCTTTAAAAATAAAAAAATAAAAATAAAGCTTGGACAAAGGAAGAATAGTTCAAAATGTAGGATAAGAAGTGACCAGAGAAGTTAGAAGACATCACAGAATAGAAGGTATACAAGAACATACATAGAAGACAAGGAAGAATAATGTCCTAAAGAAGAGTGTTTATAGTGAGTTTACAGTGTTTATATAATATGTGGTCAGTTGTGTCACATGATGCTAAGGGGTCAATGAAGATAAGAACTAGACAGAGCCATTAGATATAATAATTAGGGGATGCCTGGGTGGCTCAGCAGTTTAGCGCCTGCCTTTGGCCCAGGGTGTGATCCTGGAGTCCTTGGATTAAGTCCTACATCAGGCTCCCTACATGGAGCCTGCTTCTCCCTCTGCCTATGTCTCTGCCTCTCTCTGTGTGTGTCTCTTATGAATAAATAAATAAAATCTTAAAAAAAAAGATATAATAATTAGGAAGTCACTGGGGACCTTGGAAAGAACAATTTTCTTTTTTATTTTATTTTTTTATTAGAGAGAGAGAATGAGTAGAGGGATGGGCAGAGAGAAAGGAAGAAGCAGATTCCCCACTGAGCAGGGAGCCCTATGTGGTGCTAGATCCCAGGACCCTGGGATCATGACCTGAGCTAAAGGCAGACACTTAACCAATTGAGCCACCCAGGCACCCCAGAAAGAACAATTTTCCAGTTAAAAGCCAGATTGAATTGAGCTAAAAAGAAAGTAAAGACTATATAGACAATGATTTGTTTGTTTGTTTATTTATTTATTTATTTATTTATTTGTTTATTTATTTATTTCCTTACTTACTTATTTAGGGATGAAAGTAAGACATGAATATGTTAAATGCTAAGGGGAGGGACCCTGGCATAGAGAAGAAGGAGAATCAGGAGACATAAAATATTGACTACAGCCAAGTCTCTGAGGAGGAGAGGGTAGATTGGTTGTGGACAGGAGACAGAACATTGTAACAGGAGAAAAGAAAGGAGGAAGGGATGGATGCAGATGATGATAATTTAGAGGTTTAGTGGCAGGAAGTTGAGAGAATTTTCTCTTCTCTTCCCGTAGTAGTGTTATGGAATTCCTTCTGGAAGTGATAACTAGAAAACAAATTTTGCCAATGGCTGTTCCATTTTGTTATGATTATAGTCATGCTATTTTCAGAGTTATAGTCTGAGGTTTGTCATGCACAATTATCAGATTACAAAACAGCTGTGAGCATTTGCAGCCAGAACTTGGTCTCCTCCTATTTACTGTAGAACCTAGCACATTGTTAGTACTCAGTACATGCCAGGTACTCGAATAACAATGGCAGAGGGCTCTTGTGCTTATCCCTAGGCTTTGCAGCCTGCAAGCTGATGCTGAAGAGTAATTTTGATTCTCTGGCTCCAGCTGTAAGCAAGTGACATGAAATTGTTTTCTGCCAGTTAGGGATTTGTATGGAGCGTTCAGTCTTCCCTATCACTGAGACAGAATTGTATGTAAGAAGCAAGTAAAGGACACAGCTGTTGTCAACCTTTTTCACTGTCTGTATCTCAAAACACTTTGTACCACTCATGGAGTCACTAGATTTGAGAACTCTTAGAGGTGGGGCCAACTCAGCCTTGGTTCTTCTTTAGCTGTCATCCTAGGATCTGGTACATATTAGATGCTTAATAAATACCGGATGAATGAATAATGACTGAATGAATCAGTTGATGAGTAAATAAATGCATGATGGAAAGGTATGTATAACAATACTCTGAATGCTAGCTTTTCTTTCTGGGCCTGCATTAGAAGCTGCTCAGGCCTTTGTCTTAGTCAAAGCAGCTTCATTCTATTAATTATGTGTGTGTTGAGGGGGGATCCCTGGGTGGCTCATCAGTTTGGCGCCTGCCTTTGGCCCAGGGCGCAATCCTGGAGTCCTGGGATCGAGTCCCGCGTCAGGCTCCCGGCATGGAGCCTGCTTCTCCCTCCTCCTGAATCTCTGCCTCTCTTTCCTTCTATGCCTATCATAAATAAATAAATAAATAAATAAATAAATAAATAAATAAATAAATAAATAAATAAATAAATCTTTAAAAAATAATAATAATTATGTAGGGACCCTACTACTGATGTTAAGCTTTTTTCCCTACTTTTATTTTTACCTCACATCCATTTTCTTATTTACTTAATTTTTTCATGTGTCATATATTTAGCCTCAAATATTGCTTCGAGACAAATTGGAATATAAATGGATAAAAAAAAAATCTGCTGATCCTAGAGTGCCTGGGTAGCTCAGTCTATAAGCTTCTGAATCAAGTCAGGATCTCAGGGTTGTGAGATCTAGCCCCATGAGGTGGGACTGGCACTGGTTGGCACTGGGTGTGGAGCCTGCTTAACATTCTCTCTCTCCCTTTCCCTCTGCCCACTCCACCCTCCTTTGTGTGTGCTCTCTGGCTCTCTCTCTCTCTCTCTCTCTCTCTCTCTCAAAAAAAAAAAAAAAAGAAAGAAAGAAAGAAAGAAAGAAAGAAAGAAAGAAAGAAAGAAAGAAAGAAAGAAAGAAAGAAGGAGGGGGGAATCTGCTGATCTCTAGACAGACACATGGTTACAAGTCTCTGTATCTTTGTTAATGATTTTGTTCCTTTGCCTGGATTGCCCAAGGCATTCCTACTTCTGCTCTTTATGAGCCTGGCAAACTCTAAGGCACACAAATTTTAGTCAAGCTCTTTAAATTGCAAAGAACAGAGGCTCAACTCAAGTTATCTCAAGTTAAAGGAGGGTTGGCTAAAGGGAGAAAGGTTATATGTGGGGGTTTGAGGATGAGTATTATAAATATATAAGTAGCCTAGAATCAGAATTGGAAAACTATTGGTTCTGAAACAGATTAAGTACTAATTACTTTCTCTGTATCTCTCATAGCCTCTCTTCTTCTCTTAGCAACTATGTTTCATTCCTTATTTTCATTTCCCAAACAGCCAACTTTTTTATGGTTTCTGCTCCCTCATAACTTTAGTGTGTTTCCAGCCCATCATGCCACTTTGGCCTCTCTCTAACTCAGAAACATCTCCATACTATCTCCATCCAATCACCACTTCTCTCAGTAGTCCCAGTTCAAATTCTTGGAGAAGGAACCTGATTGACCCTAGCTTATCTGTTCACGCTAGACTGTATCACAGAGGGACAAGATCCCATGGCTTTCTAAGCAGCCAAAGCTGTGAGGAGGGCAGTTTCTCTTACACGGTACAAGGTATAACCTGCTTTACTCCAAAGTAACTTCTACATTGTTTCTGAAAAATCTCTTTCTCATATATTGTGCGGGAAGGGCCTCAGATTTCTTCCAACCCAGTGCCTCCATACAGGGCTGATATTTACATTATAAAAGGTTCCTTTACAAAAGGCTTTACTTTAGGCTTATTGTTTGTGTGTGTGTGTGTGTGTGTGTGTTTCTGCAATGAATTTTAAAATGCAGCACACTATGTATAACTTTTAAAGGCCTTGGTATAGGGAATTTATATTCTGGCCATGATGGAACAATCCATACTGGACTTGCTCTCCCATTTAAACAGCTATAATTTTGGACATGTGCCACATTCCCTCAGGACAGTGACTCCTGAGGGAAAGAAAGCACCCAATGTGAGTCATGTGTTTATCCTTGCTCTCTGGCTGGGGACAATTTCTTGACCTTGGCTCAGGGAGGTAGATTCCAAAGGAGTGCTGATACCAGTGAGATAACCCATATGTTAAAAGTAGCAGACAATGACTTTAAAGCAACTATTATAAATATATTTATAGACTTACAGAAAATATTGACTTAATGGATGGGGAATCTAAGCAGAAAAATGGAAACAATAGAAAAATATCAGAATGGAAAAGTAACTGGATGGGCTGAATGTGAAGATGAGTCCATTGAAATGATCTAACCTGAAGATCAGAGAGAAATAAGATTAAAAAATATGAGTCTTGACTTCTGGGAACACGTCATATACATATATGTATATACATATACATATATGTATCCTATTGGAATCCCAGAAGGAAATAGAGGAGGAGGAGAGAGATTTGAAGAAATAGTGGCCAAAATTTCTTAAATTTGGTGGAAAACATATAGTATTATCAGAAGTTCAGTGAGTCCCAAGCAGGATAAGTACAAAGAAAACCACCCTTAGGTCCCTCATAGTCAAAATACTGAAAGCCAAAGATAAAAATAAAATCTTGAAAGTAGGCAGAACAAAATGACACATTGCATAAAGGGTAATAGTGATATGATTATGGCTGACTTCTCATTGTAAACAATGGAGGTCAGAAGACAATGTAAGGATATATTTAAAGCACTGAAAGAAAATTACTGTCAACACAGAATTCTACATCTAGCAAAAATATCCCTCAAATAAGAAAAGTGAAATAAATACATCTTCAAATAAACTAAAGCTGAGAGAACTTATCATTAACAGACCTCCACTATAGGAAGTACTAAATGAAGTTCTGTAGGCTAAAGGAAAAATGATACTGATAGAAGCTCTATCTATGGGAAAGACCAAAAAGTACTAGAAATGATAAGTATGTGGCTAAAGATAAAAAACTAGCTCTTTTCCCTTCATTTTCTTAAAAGGCATATGACTGTTTAAAGCAAAATAATACCATTATAAGATGGGACTTATAATGTATATAGAAATAAAATACGTGATAACAATAGGGCAAAATATGAGGTTGTGGTGGTAAATGGAATTAAGATGTTATAAGGTTATTACATTGTGAAATATAAAGTGGTATGTTATTTATTCTTAGTGGACTATGATAAGTTTAGGATGCTCATTGTAAACCTTAGAGTAACCATTAAAAAGTAACACAAAAAGGCACAGATAAAAAGCCGATGGAGATTATAAAATGAAATACTAAAAGAACTCAGTTAACAGAAGAAGGGAGAAGGTGTACAGAGGAACACAATGAGCAGATGGAGGGAGGCAAATCATAAGAGACTCTTAACTATAGGAAACAAACTGAGGGTTGCTGGAGGAGATGGGGGTGGAGGGATGGGATAACTGGGTGATGAGCATTAAGGAGGGCACTTGATGTAATGAGCACTGGGTGTTATATGTAACTGATGAATCACTACATTCTACCCCTGAAACTAATAATATATGTTAACTTAATTGAATTTAAGTAAAAGGTTAAAAAAAAAAAAAAGCAGATGGGAAAACAAAGAGCAACATAATAAAGACCACCATACCATTGCTTTCAATTACAAGGTAGAGTTTCTCAAGCTATGGAGGGAAAAAGCAAGACCCAAATAAATGCTGCCTATAAAAGTACAGTTTAAACATAAAGACATAGAAAAGGTGAAAATAAAAGAGTAGAAAAAGTATACCCTGATAATGGCAAGTTGTGTGGCTCTAGTATTATCAGAACTAAGTGTAGGCTTCAAGACCAGGAATATTCTCAATGATAAGTAGAGACATTTCATAATGATAAATAAATGACATACTCTCAAGAGGAGACTTAAAATCACAAACATGTATGCACCTATTAATAGAAGTTCAAGATAAATGAATAAAAAACTGACAGGGCAGCCCAGGTGACTCAGCAGTTTAGTGCCGCCTTTGGCCCAGGGTATGATCCTGGGGACCCAGAATGGAGTCCCTTGTCAGGCTCCTTGCATGGGCCTCTGCCTCTGCCTCTGCCTCTCTCTCTCCGTGTCTCTCATGAATAAATAAATAAAATCTTAATAAAAAAAAAAAAAAAAAAACCTGACAGAGCTTACGGGAGAAATAGAAAAATACACAAAGATAGTTCATTTTAATACTTGTCTCTCAGTTATTGGAAGATAATGACCTAATTAACATTTGTAGAACACTACAGCTAAGAATTGGAGAATGAAAATTATATCCAAGAACTGCAGAATGTTCACAAAAATAGACCATATGCTAGGACATGAAGTAAATCCCAAGACATATCAAAAGATTAAAATCTTACAGATTTTAATTCAATTCAAATTCAACATCCATCCATGAGAGAAAGAATCTCAGCAGACTAGGAATAGTTTGGGAAAAAAAAAAAAAAACGGAGTTAAATTTAAAATAAATAGCAATATCTTTAAAATTGCTATTTAAAACTGATGAATTGTATCCCTAAATATTTAGAAATTAAGGAACATACTTCTAAATAAAGTTAGTCAAAGGAGACAAGGGCAAATGGTAGCTACACGTGTAGTGAGCATAGCATAATGTATAAATTTGTCAAATCAGGGACACCTGGGTGGCTCAGCGGTTGAGCGTCTGTATGCCTGACTCGGGGTGTGATCCCAGACTTCCGGGATCGGGTCCCACATCGCGCTCCTTGCATGGAGCCTGCTTCTCCCTGCATGGAGCCTGCTTCTCCCTCTGCCTATGTCTCTGCCTCTCTC
Organism: Canis aureus; assembly: GCF_053574225.1. Taxonomy (NCBI): domain Eukaryota; kingdom Metazoa; phylum Chordata; class Mammalia; order Carnivora; family Canidae; genus Canis; species Canis aureus. The sequence continues at coordinate 52,858,506 of NC_135620.1, forward strand.
TGTGTGTGTTTCTCATGAAAAAATAATAAAATATTTTTTAAAAAAATTGTCAAATCACTATGTTGAACACCTAAAACTAATGTAACATTGTCAACTATATAGTGTCAACTATATTTCAATAAAAAAGAAAGAGCACAAATGAAATTAGTAAATACTTTTAATTGAGTGGTAATGGAAATATGACCACAAATTTTTGGTTGCTGCTTAAAGTTAGGCATAATGGATATTCATAGCTTTAAATGTCTGTTTTAAAGATTTATTTTATTATTTTGAGAAAGAGAGATCAAGCACAAGTGGGGGGCAGAGGGAGAGGGAGAAGCCGGTTACCTGCTGAGCAGGGGGCCTGATGTGGGGCTCAATCCCAGGACCCTGCAATCGTGATCTGAGTAGAAGGCAGATGCTTAACCCACTGAGCCACCCAGGCACTCCTAAATGCCTGTATTAGCAAAAAAGGAAAGATTTTAAATCAATGTTTCATAGGAACAATGAGAAAAACAATAGAGAAAATTAACAAAGTCAGAAGTTCATTCTTTGAAAATATTAATAAAATTGACAAAATCTAGCAGGGCTCATCAAGATAAAAAGAAATCACAACATCAATATCAGGAATAGAACATGAGAAATCACTACTGATCCTACAGACATTAAAAAGGATAATAAGGAGGGACACTTGGGTGGCTCAGTGGTTGGGCACCTGCCTTTGGCTCACGGCGTGTTCCTGGAGTCTGGGGATCGAGTCCCCACATCGGGCTCCCTCCATAGAGCCTGCTTCTCCCTCTGCCTGTGTTTCTGCCTCTCTCTGTATGTCTCTCATGAATAAATAAATAAAATCTTTTTTTTAAAGGATAATAAGGAAATATTACTATAACTTTATGGCAATAAATTCAACAATTTAGATGGAATGAACAAAAAGTTTAAGATTTTATTTATTTGAGAGAGAGAGAGAGAGAGAGAACAGGAGGAAGGAAAAGGAGAGAATCTCAAGCAAACTTGTGCTGAACTTGGAGCCAAATTTGGGTTCGATCTCATGACCCTGAGATCATGACCTGAACCGAAATCAAGAGTTGGAAGCTTAACTGACTGAGCCACCCAGGTGCCCCGAATAGACAAATTTCTTTTTTTTTTTTTTAAGATTTTATGTATTTATTCATGAGAGATACAGAGAGAGAGAGAGTGAGAGAGAGAGAGAGAGAGAGAGAGAGAGAAGCAGGCTCCATGCAGGGAGCCTGACGTGGGACTTGATCCCGGGTCTCCAGGATCATGCCTTGGATGGAAAGCAGGCGCTTAACCGCTGAGCCACCCAGAGATTCCCTGAATAGACAAATTTCTTGAAAAATACAGTTTACCTTAATTAACACAAGAATAAATAGAAAATATGAAAACTCCATACCTATTTTTAAAAATTGAGTTCAAAACTTAAAACCTTCCTACAAAGAAACTCCAGTCCCAACTGGTTTAACTGATGAATTGTATCAAATACAAAGGAATAAATAACAACAGAAGTGTTATTTTTAAACTTAAATTCAATTAACTAATATATAATGTATTATTGGTTTCAGAGGTAGAGGTAAGTAATTCATCAGTCTTCTATAACACCCAGTGCTCATTACATCATGTGCCCTCCTTAATATCCATCACCCAGTTTTCCCATTCCCCCACAACCCTTCCCTTTAGCAACCCTCAGTTTGTTTCCCATAATTAAAAGTCTCTTATGGTTTGTCTTTCTCTCTGAACGCAGAAAAAGGAGATATGAGACCAGGTTGGTGCCTACCTGGATTTCAGGTATGGACAACACACTTTTCAATTTTACAATAAATTCCCCTAGAATGAGACTCAGTGACCATGCTTAGCAGACCATGATAGATTAATAAAATGATGACAACCACAAAGTCTACATTGCCAGTGTTACTTGGCTTACTGAGTGCTGGGCTCTAAGTTAGGTGCTCTTCAGGCATTGTTTTATTTCATCCTCAGAGCAATTCTGAGACAGGCATTAATATTTTTCTCTACCTTGTAGATGAGAAAATGAGGATTAGAGACTAAATACTTTGCTCAAGATTTCACATATAGTTTGTGGCCAAGTAGGGGACCCAGCCAAAGCTTACCCTAAAACTTCTGCTTTTAGGGCAGCCCAGGTGGCTCAGCGGTTTTAGTGCCACCTTCAGCCCAGAGCGCCGCCTTCAGCCCAGGGTGTGATCCTGGAGACCCGGGATGGGGATCAAGTCCCATGTGGGACTCCCTGCATGGAGCCTGCTTGTCCCTCTGCCTGCTTGTCCTTCTGTCTGTGTCTGCCTGTCTCTCTCTCTCTCATGAATAAATAAAATCTTTTTAAAAATAAATAAATAAAACTTCTGCATTTAAATCCTACCCTCTTTGCTTGCTGTAGCCTTATCTGCCAAGGGTCCTTAGAGTTGGCTTCTGCCCTCCTGGCCTTCCAGATAGGCACCAGCCTGGTCTCATATCCTCTTTTTCTGTATTCAGAACACTGTACTAACTAATACTGCATTAATAGGGAAGAAAAACCTCTATAATTGTGCTTTGTTGACTTTTAAATTTCTTAGTTAGCATATTAAATTATAAAATAATGCACATTCACATTAAAAATATTAAAACCATGAGAATGAGTATATAGCAGACAGTATTGGTCCCCTTCCCCACGATTCCCTAGTCACATTCCTAAACCAAACTGCTATCAACAGATTCTATATATTCTTCTAGAAATTTTGTATGTATATGCAAATACACATACATACATATTCTTAAAGTAAGCAGATGGGTCATCTATTTCTGTAGCTTGCTTTTTTATTTAACAATGTACCTTGGAGAGCTTTCCATAACAGTACATAAATGTTTATCTCATTCTTTTAAAAATATGCAGTGTCTTATTGAATGGCTATACCATAAGTTATTTAACTAGGCCCCTATCAATGTTTTCCATTTGTAAAAATATTATAAATAACGCTTCAGTGAGCAGTTTTGTACGTTTTATGCATGTGTATGAATACTGCTATAGGAAAAATTCAAGAAAGTGGAGTTGAGGGGTATCTGCATTTTAAATTTTGTCAGATGTTGCCAAATAATCCTATAAAAAGTTTGCATCAGTTGGCACTCCCACAATAGCGTTTGATAATATCTATTACCCTTTATCTCCAGTTTTTCAAAATTTTGAGATTTCTTTCAAGTACACTTATTTAGTGCCTTCTGTGTGCTTTAGACACTGCACTAGGCTCAGAGATTTGAAATGCAGTCCCTGTAGCCAGAGAAAGATGTGTTGGTGAATTACTGTTCCTTTGGGACTAAGAGCTTTTACCCTTTTAAAAACGGAAACTGCAAGCTGGTGAGGTATTTAGTTTCAATTTAGCTTAATGGAAACCTGTTAGTGAGTTTTAAAATAAGGACCAAGACAACTGAAATGGTAAACGAAGTCTCCTGGGCTCCAGGAAGGATGCTGCTGCATCTGTGGGTTTGCATGCTTCGAAGAGCCCCTCTTTCCAGGAACAAACATGTTTCAGCATTGAACTCTTTGGTGGAAATGTGAGCTGCTGTAGCCTCTAGTCCCTAGGGTGGGGGCTTCCTAGTAAGCAAGGGCCACAGAAATTCTGTGTGGCTGAGGGCAGAGCAGGGTCTGTAAATGGGAATATAATGCTGCCGACTACATTACTTCAGCATAAACTCTGGCTAAACACCACACTATGCACTTTATGTTCATTGACTCATTTAATCCTCATAACAAGCCTATGATTGAGAAGGTGTCATTATTCCTAGTTTAAAGATAAAGATACCGAGGTTCAGAGAAGACAAGTAACTTGCCTAGAGCCATAGAACTAGCAGGTGGCAGAGTGGGGACCCAAACCAAGGTATCTTCAACTTCAGAGCCCACATGTGGGCTCCATGAGTACATCTTATCACATACTTGTTTAATATTATATCTTCATGATAGGGAACAGTTTAAGAATTTTTTTTTTTTTTTTTTAGTTTAAGAATTTTTTTTTTATCTCCTTACCTCTAAAGTATGCTCAGAGACAAATGGGTTGCTTACACTTTTCAGATGCTATGTACCAAAACAGATCTAAGTTCAGGTAAATGCCCAGTAGGTGACAATAATAATCATCTGTTACCTTGGCCAGAATTTTCATTTTCAAAGCACCCACCCATAGCTGTGGGAGGAAAAGGGTAGGGGATGATATGGATGCTGTGTTAGAGAATTTGAGATTTATCTCATGGCTGATGAGGAACCCTTGAAGGCTTTAAATCAGGAAAGTGATATGATCAGATTTATGTTACAGGAAGATCACTTATAGATAGTGATTAGTTTGGGTTCAACTCCTGGTCACCTTTAGGTCAGTTGCTTGATCTCTTTAAGCCTCAATGTCATCATCTGTAAAATAGAATAATGATAATTCTTACCTGATAGGGTGGTTCTCAAGGTTAAATGAGATAAGGCATATAAATTGCTTAGTAAATGACTAGCCCAGTGTAAGTGCTCAATAGCTGAGAATGATGATAATGATATAATTATTAGAATGGAGAGAAACTGGAGTTAGGTAAATCAAATGTAATTAGGCAAGAGATAGTAAGGGAGGTGTAAATGGAGAGGATAGGTATGAAAGATATCAAGGAGATAGAATTGTTAGGCTTTGAAATATGATGCTAATGGGAGGGAGGGAGGGAGGGAAAGGCAGGCATTTTGATGGTTTCCAGTTTCCAACCTGGGTGACTGAGTGGATGGGGATGCACTTGAGTGACATAGGAAATACCAGAAGAAATGGAAATTTGATGTAGAAAAAGAATATAATCATTGGGGTGGGAAAAGAACATATTACGGTTGGCTTTTAAATATGCTGTTTGAGTACTCTGTTACCAATTTGAACATGGGGTCCTGGGAAGTCTAAGCTATAGAAATAGATTTGAACTTTAGGGCACCTGGCTGCCTCAGTCAGTAGAGCATGCAATTTTTTTTTTTTTTTTTAGCATGCAACTCTTGATCTTGAGGTCTGGAGTTTAAGCCCCACATTAGGCATAGAGATGGCTTAAAGAAAATAAAAATAAAGAATTAAAATGTTTTTAAAAAGAAATAATTTGAACCCCATCATAAAGTGCAAGATGAAGCTATGAGTAGGGATTAGAAACACCAAGGGTAGTGTGTAGAATAAGAAGACTTAAAAAAAAAAAAAAAAAAGACTTGGGGGGTGGGTGTTGGGTGGCTCAGTTGATTGAGCATCTGACTCTTGGTTTCAGCTCAGATCATGATCGCAGGGTCATGAGATGGAGCCTCAAGTCGGGCTCCCATGCTCAGCAGGGAGTCTGCTTGAAATACTCTCCCTACTCTCCATCTACCCCTCCCTCTGCTCTCTTTAAATAAATAAATAAATAAATAAATAAATAAATAAATAAATCCTTAAAAAAAAAAAAAAAAAGAAGACTAAGGAGTTGAAGCATTTATTCCTGGTCAAGGATATTGAGAAGTGACGTGGAATTGAAGGTTGAAAAGTTTCAAGAAAGAACAAGGGAGCCCAGCCCTCATCCTGAAAAAGAAATGAGAAGTAACCACTAGGAAGCTGAGTTTTTACCAGTTCCTTCTCTCAGGATGCTCACACTAAAATCTGTAATAATGAGAATAGAAAATGCTCTACTATGGAGGAGTTCAGAATAGGACATCTGTTATCCCACTGATCATCAGGATTAATTTGACTGCCATGGTGGCCTGTGGGGGATGGGGAGGGTTCCTCTCTCTTCCTGCATCACTCCTCTAATATACATCCTCCCTTGGCAAAGTAGAATGACCTATCCAAAGTAGATCTTCTTTGATCAATAGTATAAGAATAGTGGACCTCCTTTGCTGGAATCTCCAGGCTGCCTCCAACGCATACTGCGGTATTATGTTTCTTTTCATAATACAATTCCCTTTTGCAAACCAAAACCCAGAAATAACAGAGTGTCTATTTGAAGATACATTTCATCTTGCATCTCTTAACAGCCAGTACTTATGGTGGTGATGGAAGGTGGGGCAGAGCCTTGCTCAAAGTAAGGAATAGAAGAATAGAGGGAGGTAGGAGAAAAACGATAATACGTCAGGGTAAGATAAAGGACTAGTAGAGGTTAGTTAAGTAGTGTTTCGTTAGAGATAGTGGGAGCAGAAAGGGGAAAAGGGAAGATGGTGTTTCTGGCAGGAGGAACTATATGTAAAAAGCAAAGGTGCAGGAGCACCACTGGCTCAGTCAGAAGAGCATGCAACTCTTGATCTCAGGGTCATGAGTTCAAGCCACATGTTGGGTATAGAGATTGCTTTAAAATAAGTAATTAAGGGCAGCCCAGATGGCGCAGCGGTTTGGTGCCGCCTGCAGCCCGGGGTGTGATCCTGGAGACCTTGGATCGAGTCCCACGTCGGGCTCCCTTTATGGAGCCTGCTTCTCCCTCTGCCTGTGTCTCTGCCTCTCTCTCTCTCTCTGTCTCTATGAATAAATAAATAAATAAAATCTTAAAATAAAATAAAATAAAATAAAATAAAATAAAAGTAATTAAAAAAAAAAAAAGCAAAGGTGCAGAGGTGAGAAAGCACAGGCCATGCTCAGGAAATGTGAGTAGCTGCATCTCAAAGTGCTAGCACATGAAGGGTTGGAGAACAGGCTGGAATGGAGATGTGGGGCCAAATGATAGAGTTCTGAGGGCCAGGGGAGGGAGTTTGGGCTTTGTTCTTCTGTGGTTTGATGGCTTCTGGGAGGAGCCATCAAAAGCTTTCCAGGAATTCAGGCTTGTCTGTCTCAGGCTTCTCCTTTTGGAAGACCAAGGGCCCAGAGTGGCAGCCTGACATTCAATCTCCTTTGCCATGGTTGGGAAGTCAGGGCTGCAGCTGATTTCATTGGCCTGTTTTGCATTTATTATAGTGTGGCTTTTATAGTGTGTTAATTGAAATATTTCCAACTGCCAAAAACAATTATACTCAAATTGCCTTGTCAGTTCTTTTATTGCCAGATAAATGTTTTACAGACATATTTATGGGGGGCAGTGGTAACTGGATCTCGTTTTCTATTTAAGGCTGGCAGTTTGGATTGGGATTGGCCCTCCATGGTTCTGCTGTGGGCCAGAAAGCTGTTGGATGTTGTAGCGCTTCCATCTTGTTACCTTAGGGATCAGAGGTGATTCAAAAAAAAAAAGCAGTTTTCTGGCTCATGTAGCTTAGCCTCAGAGAAGGGTTCCATCACTGGAAACCCTGGCAACCTGGCAGAAATCTGAATCCTGCTGCCTGCTCTACCAGCAACAATCCCAGCCCAAGCTGAGACATGCTCTTCCTTCTCCCTAGAATCCCTTTCTTCCCCTCCACCATCAAAGCCTCTCCCATAGACTACCATGTAAGAACTGTAAGAGCTATAAGACCCCATCTAGTCTAACTCTGTCGCTTTGTATTTGGAAGACTGAGGCCCAAGACACTTCTGCAAGATCACACAGATGGCCTGTGAGAGCAGGGAGCAGAGGTCTCTGTCCAATGTGCTATGCAGCCACCACACTGCACTGGCCCCTCCTCCAACACTTTAGACTTGCTTCCTACAAGTGCCTTTCCTTCACATTTCTAGCCTCCACTGATCTCCCTTTTGCTTGATCATCTGAAACATCTATTGTTCTGTATATATACTGCAGGGTTTTTGTTTGTTTGGTGGAACATTTCACTAGCTCTGTCACTGTTCTTCTTTTGCCTTTGTGCATGCTGTTTTCTTCTTCTGAAAAATATTTTCTCCAGTTGGACAATATATTTTTTTTCTTTGATATCCAGCTAGGAAATAGCCACCTCTGGGAGCCTTTCTTGTGCTGGGTAAGTGTCTCTGTGCACCCCTCCAGCACTCTGGGCACATATATCTCTGTTGCTGGCACAGAGCAGGCTTTCAAAGGAACATACTCTGAGTGAGTAAGGAGTGAGTGAATGAGAGAGCAAAGGATGAGCACTGTCTACACTATCCTCCATGGACCCTGAGGAAACTGGAACAGAGACCTTATCTGTCTTCATTTTTGTCCTACTGCTCGGGTATGTCCCTAACAGATAAATAGATGCTCAACAAATGTTTATGAAGCTGAACAGACCATGATACTCTTGGGAACATAAAATTTTATTTTATTTTATTTTATTTTATTTTATTTTATTTTATTTTATTTTATTTTATTTATTCATGAGAGACACACACAGAGAGAGAAACAGATACAGGCAGAAGGGACTCCATGCAGGGAGCCTGATGAGGGACTCGATCCCAGGACTCCAGAATCACACCCTGGGCCAAAGGCAGGCACTAAACCTCTGAGCCACCCAGGGATCCCCTTGGGAACATAAAATTTTAGTGTGTTAGAACTGGAAGGTCATCACATCCAATCCTATACATTTTACTGACGAGGAAACCGAGGCCCAAAGAGGAAAAACATTTTTCCCAGCATCATGATTACTAATGCGTTTGACAGCATTCTTTCATTTATTCAATAAGTATTTTGAACACATGCTATATTCTCAGACAGCAGTGGATAACACAAAGTACCTGCTCAGAAAGAGTTTACATTCATCCCAAACAAGTGTTTGTGAATATAATCTGACGTCAAAATCCCCTTAGTGGAAAGCATACTGCAAAGCTGAGCACTTAAAATAGCATATACTTTTTAAAAATGTTTGTTGAAATGCCCAATGCTAAGCTACCTGGTTGCTCTTCATGGGTCAGTTGCACTGATGCTGGAATGGGGTTGCTTCAGATACAGGGCCTCCTTGGCTGGGGTAAGAAGCACACGTTGCCACTGAGAAGACTGTTTTTAAGACTTGGGAAAGCTCAGTGTCCACTGTCTTTGGGGTCTCTGGGCAGAAACTTCCCTATAATACTGTTTCTGATAGTCCCACAGATATTTGCCTATGATTTACCTCTTGTTTCTGTTCTTTCTTTCAGAGCATCAGTGTGGGCAGAGGAACCAGAAAAAGAGTAAGTGCTGAGCCCACTGCAGGCTCTCAGCAAGAAGCTAACAGCATTGTTTTCCATTGAAAATATTAGCTATATATTTTTTAGAAAATTCAAATGAGCAAAAAGAACATTAAAATCACCCTTAAACCCACCATCACAGGAAACCTCTTAGTTAACACATGATGTTATATCCTCTCAGATATTTCTGTGCATATATAAAAATGATATGTATTTATTTTGAAATGGAATCAAACTGTATGTTATTTTATAATCTCCTTTTTACATAATGTATTTAGAATACTTTTCATTGCCAATAAACATACTTTTATAGCATCATTTAAAATTACTATATAATATTTTACCATATGTTCCTTAAGGCCATACCATAATTTGTTCAACCATGCCCCATTATTGGACATTAATGTTTCATGTTTCCTCTTTTTCACTATTATGATCAATTCTCCAGCAAACATTTGTACGTTTAAATCTCTGGGCATGTCCTTGGTTATCTCTTTAATAAAAAAGTCCTACACATAGAAACTTCAGTCAAAGAATATAAACACTTGTTAGGCTTTTGAGAAATATTCCCAAATTGCTCTTTAGAAAGGTTATACTTGATTCAATGGGTACAGGCACCCCGATGTTTAGGCAGCCAAATTATGGAAAGAGCCCAAATGGCCATCAATGATGAATGGAGGGCAGCCCAGGTGGCTTAACGGTTTAGCGCCGCCCTCAGCCCAGGGCATGATCCTGGAGACGCAGGATGGAGTCCCACATTGGGCTTCCTGCATGGAACTGCTTCTCTCTCCGCCTGTTTCTCTGTCTCTCTGTCTCTCTCTCTCTCTCTCTCATGAATAAATAAATGAAATATTTTTTTAAATGATGAATGGATAAAGAAGATAAAGAAGATGAATGGAATACTACTCCGCCAACAAAAAGAATGAAATTTTGCCATTTGCAATGACATGGATAGAACTAGAAGGTATTATGCTAAGCGAAATAAGCCAGTGAGAGAAAGACAAATACCATATGATTTTGCTCACATGTGGAGTTTAAGAAACAAAACAAATGAACATAAGAAAAGGAGAGAGAGAGAGAGAGAGAGAGAGCGAGAGAGGAAAGCAAACCATAAGAGAATCTTTTTTTAAAGATTTTATTTATTTGTTTGTTTGTTTGTTTATGAGGGACACACAGAGAGAAGCAGAGACACAGGCAGAGGGAGAAGCAAGCTCCCCTCAAGGAGCCCGATGTGGGACTCCAACCTGGGACTCTGGAACCACACCCTGAGCCAAAGGCAGATGCTCAACCACTGAGCCATCCAGGCGTCCCACCATAAGAGAATCTTAATGATAGAGAACAAAGTGAGGGTTGATGGAGGGAGGTGGGCAGGGAATGGGCTGAATGGGTGCTGGGGATTAAGGATGGCACTTGTTATGAAGAGCACTGAGTGTTATATGTAAATAATGAACCAGTAAATTCTACACCTGAAACCAAATATTACCATATAGGTTAACTAACTAGAATTTAAATAAAAACTTGAAATTTTAAAAAATGACCAAAATTGTCATACTGGCCCTGCACAACAACAGGGTAACCACAGTCATGTTTTTGAGGAATAAATAAAATATCTTTTCTTTTTCATAGTAGCAAAGAGAGGTTAACTGTAAAACTCTCCCTATAACATACAGAAACTGTAGTCTGCCACTGCAGAAGAAAAAACTATTAACACAAAGATAAGACAATTAATCTAATTCTACTGAACACCAGCAACCTGACTGCTAATCATATACCTCAGGGGTGGACAAATTTTATCTATGAAGTGCCAGAGAGTAAATATCTTAGGCTGTGGAGGCCATTTGGTCTCATGTATAACTACTCAACTCTGCTTGTATGGCCAAAGCAGCAAAAGACAATACATAAATGAATGAGTGTGATTGTGTCCCAATAAAACTATTTATGGATGAAAAAAGAGAGAGGGAGGGAAGGAAGGAAGGAAGGAAGGAAGGAAGGAAGGAAGGAAGGAAGGAAGGAAGGAAGGAAATGAAAGAAGAGAAAGAAAAATAAAGAAAAAGAAAGAAAGAAAGAAAGAAGAAAGAAAGAAAGAAAGAAAGAGAAAGAAAGAAAGAAGAAAGAAAAAGAAAGAAAGAGAGAGAGAAAGAAAGAAAAGAAAAGAAAGAAAAAAAGAAATGTAGGTAGGTAGGTTGTGTTAATTTATGGGCATCAATTTCCCCATAACCACACCAACATTGATAATTAGTTTCATTTGGTTGAGGGATCTCTTTGTTTTGGGTTTTTGTTGTTTTCGTTTTCAATGGTTTTTTTAAGAAAAGATTTTATTGGGGCCCCTGGGTGGCTCAGTCCGTTAAGCATCTGCCTTCAGCTCAGGTCATGATCCCAGGGTCCTGAGATCAAGCCCTCATCAGGCTCTCTGCTCAGTGAGGAGCCTGCTTCTCCCTCTCCCTCTGCCTGCCTCTCTGCCTACTTGTGCGCTCTCTCTCAATCTCTCTCTATATAATAAATAAATAAAATCTTGGAAGGAAGGAAAGAAGGAAGGAAGGACTGATTTATTTGAGAGAAAGAGAATGAGAGAATGCGAGCAGGGGGAGGGGCAGAGGAGGAGAGAGAATCCCAAATAGACTGCACTGTGCAGAACCTGGTGTGGGGCTCCATCTTACCACCCTGAGATCATGACCTGAGCTGAAACCAAGAGTTGGTTGCCCAACTGACTGAGCCAACACAGGTGCCCCATACTTTTCAGGAATTTTATAGTGAAAAATGACATTCTTTTATTTTGTATATCTTTGCTAACCAGGGTGAGTTTTTCGTAATATATCATGGGCCACTTTGGCAAGGTTTTTAGCTATCAGGAAAAGTAAAAACTCGTAGTCTGATTTTTTTGCAGCAAGAATCTGATGGGACTGGAAAGCTCAAAGTTACCAGGTACTAAGAGTATTGCTGTAAGAGTAACCATAAGGTGGCAAATTGGAAGATAAAATATGAATCAGAATTGAAGTAGCTTAAAAAATAGCTGGATGGGATCCCTGGGTGGCACAGCGGTTTGGTGCCTGCCTTTGGCCCAGGGCGCGATCCTGGAGACCTGGGATCGAATCCCACGTCGGGCTCCCGGTACATGGAGCCTGCTTCTCCCTCTGTCTGTGTCTCTGCCTCTCTCTCTCTCTTTCTGTGACTATCATAAATAAATAAAAATTTAAAAAAAAAGAATAGCTGGATGTCCTTTCATTTTGCATAAAGCCCTGCCTTTGGCAGCTGGTCCTGATCATTAGGTTCCAGACTATATGGGAGAGAGTAGGGAAGGGAGAGTTCTTCCTGTCTCACTACTGGCTCCAAAGGCCCACCACAATGTTCCAGCTAACCCCTGACCTCAAGAGCTAAGGTGGCTAAGGTCTTCCAGGCAAAGAGAACTCTGGCCTGAGCAGTTCCTTTGGGCTCTTCCATGAATGATCTATTGTGCATTTTGTATTCTATGTATTAGGGACAGAGCTTGGCTTCTGGGAGGATTTGTGAGTGAAAGGGCCTCCTGCAGAAATGCTTACTAATCCTCACATGAGGTTTTTGTCCAGGATGAAGATTCAGGGACTGAAGTGGGAGAAGGAACAGATGAATGGGCCCAGTCCAAAGCCACGGTTAGACCCCCTGACCAGCTAGAGTTGACTGATGCGGTGAGTTAGCAGCATCCTGCCCTTGCCCCTTCTCTTTCCTCCAGCCTCAGATATGTGTTCTTTCATAGTACAGATTAGGAGCCTGCATAGAACCAGGCTGTGAGATGTCTGCTGATACCCTGAGGGGTCCTCTCAAGTCTCAAAAGCAGTAGGGGCCCTCTGTGTATAACCTTCTTGGTATTTTTCTCCCTTAGGAGCTAAAGGAGGAGTTCACCCGCATTCTGACAGCCAACAACCCACAGGCACCCCAGAACATTGTCAGGTACAGCTTCAAAGTAAGTCATCCCCTCTGAGGTAGGGACCTCTAGGTACTCCCTGGCTTGGCAGTGATGGCTATATTACAAAAGCCTCTCTGCTATTAGAGATCACCTTTAAACTTTGGTCTTTGACTGGAACCTTGAAATTTTACATGGAATTTTCTGGAGATTTAAGAAATTTCTTTACTAATCTCCCTTGAAATCTTAATAAGTACTTATTATGTGTCAGACACTGTATTAATAAATTATTTTCATTATCTTCAATACTTCTAACTATCCTGAAAATTAGATATTATCCTCATTTTACAGATGAAAATATTAAAGCTTAGAGTGGCTAAGCCCAAGTTCATCCAGGAAATAGGGACAGAATCAGGATTGAATCCATTCTGCCCACCACCATAAACCATGCTCTTAACTGCTACACTGTTTTATCCTCCCATCCATCTGAGTTACCGAGAAAAGGGCTTTGTGGTGACTTTTTAAGGCAGAGCATCCCAACCTATGTGTACAAATAGTAATTCTTTTAGTCTTCCTGGGGCAGGTGGGTTTGGTACAACCAGAGCCCATGGGCTGGCTTCATCTCTAGTGAATTTATCCCTTTGTGTAAAATATAACAATTTTCTTTGTGACTTGAAAAAGGTTGAGAAGAAATGTTTTGAAAGAAGGAAGGAAATCCTGGTCTCAGGCAATGATACAACTAAGATGTTTATCAATAAGGAAGCTATTAAAAGAACCAGACTAATAGGCCCTATGAAAACAGGGATCGTATCTATTTTTGCTAAGCTTTATATCTCTGGAACCTAGAAAATACTTGGCATGTTGTGTTGTGTCTGCTTAAAAATTATTTGTTGAAAAGGAATGAATAAGGTTGCCTGGATTTTAAACCTAGCACTGCTTCTCATTTGCTGTATGAACTGGACAAGTGCCAAACTCAAACCTTTCCTAGATTTCTGGGGCCTCTTCTATAGAACAGGGGGATTGGATATTTAGTGTCTCTGAGAATCTATCCAGTCCTCATATCCACTAAATACAGTATAGAGAAGGTCAGGCCAGGGATATCTGATGACCATGTATGACCTTTCTCAGATCTGTGATGAGACAGGTATATGAGGATCCCAAGGCATGGATGTAGAGCCAGTGACAGACAAATCCAGAGCTATTCAAAGTTGGAAAGAAAAGATATTTTAAAATATGTCTTTGATGAGAACTTTAAAAAAAAAACTTTATTTCATTTGCCTCTTCTTCTTTAAGCTGGAATGTAATGAAAACTTCAGGTTAACTGAAGATTGGAGGATATATATATATATATATATATATATATATATATATACAGATGGACCACATTAAGCCTTACAGAATGAAGGCAGACTACATTTCAACTCCGACCCTTTTGGGACACCTGGTCTGACTCAGTCCCCTCTCCTCTTAGGAAGGCACATATAAGCTTATTGGTGTTGTGAACCAACTGGCAGTTCACTTCAGCCAGGTCGGGAACCTGATCCCCAAAGACTCGGACGAAGGACGGCGGCAGCACTACCGGGATGAGTTAGCAGCAAGTAGGCCGAGGGACCAGCTCAGAGCTGGAGCCCAGAGCCCGGGCCCCTTTCCATGGTCACCCAAGGGAGCAAATACTAAGCCAGAACTCTGCAGAACTTCTACTTACATAACGTTCCAATAGCTGGCTGTCCTGGTTAGGTCTGGGAGTCAACCCATGAGAACTGTGGTATAGCTGAGGTCTCAAAGGTAGAAACCAAGAAAGCCTGGCCCTGCCAGGGGGTGGGAGAGTAGGCTCGGGCTTTGGGTTCACCTGCAATTTCTTACCAAGGTTCTCAGGAGTCCACTAAGGTGGTGATTTCTGAAACTGAAATCCTTGAAGAAGAAGAAGAGCTTAAGGAAACAGAAGCTGAAACTGAAGCTGGGAGTCAAACAGATATGCCTGTAGCTGAGGTACAGTATAATATTGCTCCCATTCCTCCCCTTCCAGCTCCAGGTGTGGATGAAAGCTGTAGGGGTAACTTGTTGGAGGTAGAGCTGAAGGTGAGAGGTTAGAGGCTGCAGGTACCAATACCTCTTGCATCATCACCCTCTCCTACTTCCATCCTCTCCTAGGATATGACTTCTCCCCACTATTGACTCCCCACCACCTTCTTCTCACAGCTGATCCCTGATCCTGTGGGTCTTTTTTTCCAGGTAGCTGAAAAAGTGACTGAAGAAGAATTGATGACTCCTAAGCAGCCCAAGGAGCGAAAGCTTACCAACAAGTTCAACTTCAGTGAGAGGGCCTCACAGACCTTAAACAACCCTCTCCGGGTAGAGCAGCCCCCACCGCAGTGCCTCTACCTTGAAGCTCTGCACTTTGCATGGCAGGAAAGGAGCAGGCCTGCTCCCAGTCTCAGCAGCCCTTAGCTTGGAAGGATGAGAGGCACAGGCTGAGGAGAGCTGGGAGCATGTGTTTGGGTCCTTGTAAGCCAACCTGATGGGAGTTCAGAGTGGATAACAAGGAGTCTGAAGCCCTTCACTGAGACTGAAGCATGTACAGGCCTTGGAGAGGACAATAAGATCTGGGGGAGTGAGGGGAGGCCAGAATGTGCCAGGGAGGCAGGACTCAGAGCCAGTTTGATTGAAGCTGATGGTCTGTAGTAGACTAGCTGGAAAAGGCTAGAAAAGTTCCCTGGCTCATAAGTATGGAAGGCTCTGAGTACCAGGCTGAAAGAACCTCTCAGGGTTTCAGGGGAGATATCCACATATATAAGACAGTGCTTTACGGAAACCAACCTCTGAATGGAGGGCAGAGGTCTATGGGATGGGTTTCTAGTACTCCTAATCATGCTGTATAGTCCCTCTTCAGTAATTTGCATGATATACAAGGAAAAGGGAGTGTATTCCTCTGGTGGAGCCAGAGACCCCAGTATTAGGAGGAAGTCTTGTAAGGGTGAAGGATATTAGCCCAGTAGCTTGCCAGGGGCTGACCTCTGTGTCTTGCAACAGGAAGCTGGCCAGAGACCTGTCCATCCCCCACTTGGAGTTTTTCTTGATTGAAACTGGGATAATCAGGCTTCATTGCCCCTGATTTCTAGCTTAGGCTTCTTCTGAAGGAGACTTAGAAGGAAAATGTAGGCTTTTACTGCATCATTTGGTCCTTTATTCAGGCCCTGTTTACTTCCCCAGTTCCATGTCCCACCCCTCCCACTGCTCCAACTGAACTACTTCACTTATAGATATACTGTTGGGTTAATTGAGAAGGAGTTGAGGGCTTTCTATGGGTTTCCCATTGTCATTGTTCTCTAGGACCGAGAATGCCAGATGGAACCTCCTCCCAGGACAAACTTTTCAGCCACAGCCAATCAGGTAAGACCCTGGGTCAGTTTAAAAGTCATCATCACACCTCCAGCCACCTACCCCTGCATCTTTGTCAAAGATTCCTCTGGTAGTTTGCCCTCCTCATTCATCCATCCTCCTGTTCCTTATCCAGGTTCTGAACACTTGGCATATGAGACAGTAGGTCACCACCCAGGGAACTCTAGATCAGCTACATGCCCTCCAGGGCAAGGCTGTCAAAGAGGGGAAAAGGCATGGCTTCTGACTCTCTGCAGCTCATGGTATCCCAAGGCTGACTCTGAAGTGTTAGCACTCTAGCTTGCCCTTCTAGCAGCTTTCATTGTTCCTGCAGACCCTCCTTCTCCCTCAAATCCTACTGGATAACCATTCTGATTTGGGCAGGATATGGTGCTAGGAGCCCTGAGCTCAGCCCCCAGCTTTGCTGCTCATACTATAAGATCCTGGGCAAACCATGTCACCCTTAATGCATCAATTTCTTTTTCTCTGTCAAATGAGGATGATAAGCAGCCTCACAGGATTGTTAGAAGGCTCTGAATGAGATAACAAACATTGAATTATGTTGTAGTGTGGAATACTGGCCCATGGGTGAATCAGTAATGTAAGGTGTGTCTATCTGGCCTCCAGGTGGCAGTGACTGCCCAACTCTGGAGACCACAGAATGTGATCCAGAATTTTTGCCCAGTCCCAGATCCTTGGTGCTTCCTTGCTACTATCCTGGAGCTCCTATTGGTGTCAGATCCAGTTAGCAGGGGTCCCCTTACTTTAAAAAAAAAAGATTTATTTATTTTAGAAAGAGAGTGAGTGAGCAGGGGAGGAGCAGAGGGAGAGGGGGAGAGAGGGGGAAAGAATCTCAGGCAGACTCTATGCTCAGTGTAGAGTCCAGCATGGGGCTCAATCCCATGATCATGAGATAGTGACCTGAGCTGAAACCAAGAGTCAGACACTTAACTGACTGAACCACCCAGGCACCCATCATTTACTTTTCGTTTACCTTTTTATGCTCACAAGGTGTGGTCAGTGTGGTAGACTGCCAACATGAACTAGTAAAGCTTATTACATCTCCATGGGGGAAACATTTTTAAAATATTCTACTTCAGAGTCTTATAATTCACCAAGAAAAATGTGAGCTAGCCCATTTGTTTTGCCTAGTGGGGTCTGTAGGTTGGAACAATACTGATCTCCAGCTGATAACTGAGCCTGAGGTGGAAAGCTCATCCCAGAGGTACCCTGAGAGCTCCTTCATTCCTGTCCTCAAGCTGGCAGCAGAGAAGATAGACATTGAATATATAACTACAGTAGGCCAAGTAGGGGATGCTATAGAGACATGTGACAGGGGTTGATATAATCTATTCCTCAAGCTCTAGAAGCTGAATAGGAGTTGGCTGGCTGAAGATTTTGCCCTGTGATGATCCTTCTCATCTTGCCCTTGCCTAGTGGGAGATCTATGATGCCTATGTAGAGGAGCTTGAGAAGCAGGAAAAGACCAAAGAGAAAGAGAAGGCAAAGACACCAGTGGCTAAAAAAATGGGGAAGATGGCCATGAGGAAGATGACATCTATGGAGTCCCAGGTTTGATGGAGGTTCCTATGGCTCTGTCACAGAGAATAACTGAGTGGGATCTTGGTCTCTGGGTAGAGAAGCCTGTCTATCTGAAATAATGTCACAGACCTTAAGGGGAGTGCTAATGTTGAAGTATGAAGAGTTCTTTCCTTGTAGAAACATGTGAGAAGACTTACAGCCTCTGGCAATCCACACCTCTCTCCAATCTTGTATAGGATTCAAGATTATTGGGTTATGGGGCAACAGAAGACATAAATGTTATTGAAAGCCCAATGTACACCTTGAAAGAGCTCAGGAGTCTTCTCAGGATGGTGTGGGATATGAAAATAAGGCACTACCTCCCTGAGCAGGGCTCTTGGGGTTTGGGAGAGTGATTTGCTCTTTGACCTTCAGTCCTTGTGTTTATTTGTACCCAATTTTTATGGTGAGTCTTATGGGCCAGGAGCCAAGTCAAAGCTAATCACAGTCACCAGCAAGTCCAGGCCACTGGATGTGGTCTTTCTGGATTTTTACTGTCTGGCTGGATTTTTACTGTAAAGAACCATATAGGAGTCATTATAGAGGTAATAGTTGGGGGGCTCACTGTGGGTATAGCCTGTATAGGTTGGGGATCATCATGGAAGTTATAGTGATAGGTCACCACAGGGAAGATCACCACGGGGAGTGCTGAAGGACCACATTTGTCCCTTCAACAGAGAGAAAGTTGGGTCAGGAGCCAGAGTCGCAGTATGGATATCAGATTGAGTTTGACCTGCAGTGGAGTGGGAAAGATGAGGGCCACAGGAAGCTTAGGTCTGGTTTCAGCACCTTGGAGAGTTCCCAGGCAGCTCTGGGAAGTGGCTCTGCTATAGAAACCAGATGAGTTAAAGGAAATTTTGCTTTGTCTAAGGTATCCCCACTTCCACTCAAATCCATGTCCCTGATAAAAATCACATTTTGCAAGAGCTTTGAGGGTTCCCTGCCTTGGCTTAATATGAACTGCCTCAATTCAGTTTCATTCAACTACAGACCAAGCACTTGTGATCATGATCATGCTGGGTACTGGAACCCTGAGGTGAAAGATGAAGTCCTTGCCCCATGGGTTGCCCTGTCAAGACCCCTGACTTCCCCTGTACTATTACCTAGAAGTTAGCAGCTTCAGAGGGGCTATTTGCCTGGGTCACATTTCACTTGAAGATCCATCAATGGTTTGGCTATAGGCTGTTTGGCTATAGGCTGTGTGCTAGGACCATTATTGCAGAAACCTTAATTGCAGCTGCCAGGACCTAGAAAACAGAAGAAATGTCCCTGTGGCTGAAAATTGTCCTTCGGTCCAAGCCCTTGGTGCCTAACATGTCTATCAGACTTGGTGTCTAACATGCCCAGGGAAGAAGGACTACACTTGAATCTTCCAATTTGGTTGATATTGAAGGCTGTGATGCAGGAAGATACCAGCCCTCTGAACGAAGAAGCTACAGTGGAGGCAGGACACTGAATACTTAGTGTAAAACCACTACACAAGGCAATTGAGTTTTAATTGGGAATCCCAAGAACTGGTCCTGGCTGTCTGTAAAATAGAGTGGCCCTTTGCTTAGGCCCAGTGCATGAAGAGTGACCTCTTCTTCAGTGACTTGCATCTGATGAAGTTGATATAAAACTCAAGTGCATGGGAAGGGAGAAAGTGGAATAATTCCATGATACCCTGGAGTAATAGATCTCAAGTTTGTCTCATTCATGATTTGGATGAATGTACAGAAATGAAAGCAAGTTTGTCTGATCTGAAAGATTGGGACAGGAATGGGAGAAAGGGTTCAGAGGCCACAAGTTTAGTCAGAACTAATGAAAAGCTATGTCTGTTCAAGTAGCATAATATCCAGAACAAGGGAGACTGAAGTCCACCACATTCTGTCTTCAGAGCACATCAAAAACCCTGAGTCTGCCAGGATAAGGCAAGGGTGTTCAGGCTAGTGAGGGACTGGCTTTCTGTGTGAAGCTGAGGGCTTGGGACCTAGAGTCCACAGAGCTGAGTTTATATCCTGTCTGTGCTACTTATTAGCTGGGGTTTTCTAACCTGTTTCCTCATTGGAAAGACATCCTAAAGATACTTTGCAAGATTGTTGTAACAACCCAAGATTATGTACAGTTGCTAGTATGGTACAGTGACCCTATGGTGCAGGTGCCATTATTCATCCCTGCTGTATCATGTGTACTCTAAGACTCAGAGAAATAACTTGCCTAAAGTTGCCACTTGACTCCTAATCCATGGGATGGGAAGGGAATGCAGGTCTGTGTAGCTCTACCACCTGATGCTGACACTCCTGGGATATCTCATTTTCAAGAGCCATGGACCTGGCCATGTTGAGCCCCTCGAGCTGCCCACTCATCTGGTTCCTTCCTGCAGTGGGCAAAGTCTTGGATTAGGAGTCATTTCTGCCTTGTACTTCTGGTATACAAGCATATCTCTTCCCCTCTCTGGGCTTCTATGTCTTCCTCAACTCTTAACTAAATAAATTGGACCAGAAGCTCTCTTTAATGGGAGTCTTTGTCATTTCCTGAAATGGTGAAACCTCTCTGTCTCCACTGAAGAAGGCTCTTACCTTCCCTTTTCTGTTCTTCCCTCCAATACCCTTCCTGGGATCTCTTCAATGTCCTATGTTGTACTCCAAGATGCCTTCTGAATAAGCTCAGAATGAAAGATCATGAGGCAGGCGGTGCCCAGGAGCCAAGTATGGCATTGCAGACTCCTTGTGCCATTTATGAGCTGGGCATGCCCAAAAGGGGGTGGGGAGGTGAGTGGTCCTTGACACATGAAGAGATATCTTTACAGAGTTATCTGGGGTGGGTGGTGTCAGAGACACAATTGTACATCTTGACTGTGGCTTGAGGCATAACATTTCCAGGTACTAGTATGAGGACCTGTGGCCTCTCTATCTCCACAGAGTGATGACATCACCAAAGTGACTCAGGCCGCTAAAATTGTGGAGCGGATGGTCAACCAGAACACTTATGATGATGTTGCTCAAGGTAAGATTTGAAGTGCTGACAACTACTATTATAGCCTGTATTAAAAATTCCTCATGGGGCACCTGGGTGACTCAGCTGTTGAGCATCTTTGGCTCGGGGAGTGATTCCGTGGTCCTGGGTTCGAGTCCCACGTCGGGCTCCCAGTGCATGGAGCCTGCTTCTCCCTCTGCCTGTGTCTCTGCCTCTCTCTCTCTCTCTCTGTGACTATCATAAATAAATAAAAATTAAAAAAAGAAATAAAACAAAAACAAAAAAATTCCTCATGGGGTGCCTGGGTAGCTCAGCTGATTGAGAATCCAACTCTTGATTTCAGCTCAGGTTAGGATTTCAGGATCCTGGGATCAAGATTTATGGGCTCTGTGTTCAGTGGGGTTCTGCTTCTCTCCTTCTCCATCTTCCTCTGCTACCTCTGTGCTTTTTCTCTCTAAATTAAATAAATATTTTTTAAAATTCTTCGTATAAGACATGAGTGTCCCATGTTAGGTCTGTAGATGCAAGGGGGAGAAAAACTAATCCTTCCCTCCTCTGGATGTCACCTGGAAGACATGGCATACACAGGTCTACTACAAACAATGGAATAAGAAAAAAAATGGGTCTATTGATGAGATCTGACAATGGTGCAGCAAAAACACCTGCACATTAGTGATCCAATGGATCACTTCCCAACAGCCCAGGGAATCAGGCAGAGAGCAGAGAGTATTACCCCTACTTTACACAAGAGGAAGCTAAATCCAAATCTACCTGGCTAGTGAATGGCAGAGAGGACCCAAATCTAGGTCTTGAGCTTCCTAATTCTTGTCTCTACTGTGTCCATCTTGGAGACAATATAAATGCTACAATACAGACTGAAACTGCTCTGGGGATCCTCAAGAATGGAGGAAGGGATGAGTGGCAGCAGTAAAGGAAGGCAGCAGGGAGGGATAAGCTAAATGCCAAGGGATAAGCAGAGGTTGAATGGGAGATTAGCAGAAAGGAAGATGTTTTCACTGGGTGAGGGACAGCATGAGCAGTGACTTGGTGGTAAAAACAAATTGGAATGGACTCTGAGGACAAAGGGCAGCTGGCTCAGTGACTCAAACAGGGGTTTGTTGGAAAGTAGGGAGAGTTCAGGTTATGAAGGTGATTAGAGCCAGTTAATGAAGGACCTAGAATATCTCAGGGAATCCGAGCTTTTCCTGCAGACAGTTTAAATATACTGTCCAGGTGGGAACATAGCCCAGTGAGAGCATGGCCAGAGAAGGATGTGATTGGCCAAATACAGGGACAGAGATGAAGATGAGGTTCAGGTGTGGGGTGGAATGGGCCTCAACATACCTTTTCCAGGGGAGAAAAGGATGCAGTTACCATAGTGAAAAACCAGCACCAGTATTCCCTAGGAATGACCCATATATTGGGCATTGTGCTGTGCAATTTGCATATATTACTTTATATCGTCCTGACCTCCACACTGTCAGATGGATACCAATATTCTCTCCATTTTGTAGGTGAGAAATCTGGACTATTGCCACTCATTCAAAACCATAGCTAGTATGAGGAGTGAGTGGAGCAATCAGGACTTGAACATGGGCCCCTTGGATCCATAGCCTAAGCCCTTCAGCACAATGCTACAGGGCCACTGAGCTGGAAGAGACATTTCAAATAAACATTCAATAAGTCTATGCTGGTGATTAATTAGTAATGAAGTGAAGAAAGAGATTGATTCAGAAATGCTTAAATCCTGGGGGCCTGGGAAATTCTGGTGTCTTTGACAGAGCCAGGGAAACAGAATCCTTCCCATGGCATGAACAGCACATTCCCAAGTGGCTTGTATTTCCCTAAGAGGTTGTGCATTTATTTGGAGCAGCTGCCTCCCCAAAGTTGGCAGCTCCTCGTTGCTGGCTGGTCTCCTTTGCTGACAGCCTAGGGCTCTTCTTGGTGACTTGATGCTCATTGCTCACCCATGGGACATAGAAACCAAGGCTGCCAAGACCAGCAGCCTAAACAAGCCCCCTTGTTATCATTCAGGCTGGAAAACGACCTTGAGTGCTTTTCAAAGCTGTCAAAGTACACAGCAGCTGTGAATGAATTTGTCACTCACACAGCTTGGCTTTCTGAAACCCAGCCTCTCCAACCAGCCCACCGAAAGGGCTGCAAACACTATTAATATCCATGGAGAAATTGGCCTTGGTGAACCTTTTTCATTTATAAGAACACAATCACATAAAAATGCATTGAACTTTGATTTTTTTTAATTGCATACTCTTTTCCCTTTGGGAAAATCTAGTCATGAAGAAGTGAAAGCAGAGAAGTGTTCCCAATTAATCTCCTCTCTGAAATGAGGTATATTCAAAGATTGCCTAAGCTCAGGGATCTCTGATATGATCAAGGCTCATGCCTCTGATCACTCTAATTTTTTGTTGTTGTTCTGAGATATTTTTGAGGTTTGAGTGTAGTTCCATGACCTCAAGGCTGGGGCAGTGCCTGGGCATGTCCTTGACCATGTTGGGTGAGAGCATTAGTTTTCTAATGGGTCACCCTTGGTTGGAAAAAAGACTGAGAAACTTTTCACTTCTGGTGATTTATTTCATTGCATTCTTTGAACAGTCATTGGGTGTCTGCTGTGTGGCTGGCACTGTGCTAGGCACTTCGAGTCTAGTGATGAATATAACAAGCTGCCTGCTCCTCAGGAGCTGTCTGGTAGGCGAGACAGTCAAAAGGATAAATAGAAGCAACACAGCGTGACAGATATTTCAGTAGAGAAGAGGCAAGGCTGAAATGGAGGAAGAAATGAATTCTGCTCAGCAAGAAAATGAAGGCCTCACAGAGGAGAGGGAATTTAATCACAGAGGATCTGCAGTGAGTGGGAGTCTGCCAGGAAGATGGAAGAGCGGGACATTTTAGACACTATTTGATATAGAGGTTACATGAACACTTAGCTGGAAATGCCATGGAAGTCATGGCTTGGAGTCTTGGTTTGACCAGGAAGCCCTGTACAAAGGGAGTCATGGAGGGATTTTCAGTGGGGTGGAGGAGGTAGTGTGGTGAGGCGATTTATTTGTTTTCACTCAGGTAGCTCTGGGGAGCACAGACTGGAGGAGGAGTTATCGGAGGTGGGGAGACCAATTAGGAGGAGGATGTAATAACCTAGGAGATGGTTCTTGGGCATTGACTATGGGTTTGGGGAAAAAAATGAATGAATTAAAGAAGTAGAAAGAAAATATGAGAGATGACAGAAAGAGATTAGTCAAGGATTATCCAGGTTTCCGGTTTAGCTAAGTGGTAAGATGGATGGTGCTTCTACCTAAGTCAGAGGAAGCAGGAGGCAGAGATCATTTAGGGCAGGAGATGAACTTGAGTTCAGAGAACCCAGTTCAGGGATCCATGCAGCTTTCTTCACCATAGTGGAGCATAGCAGCGGATGTGAAGATGGACAAACCTGGGATTTTATCTAGGAGGACATGGCTACTTTATTGTAATTTGCCTCCAATAGCAGTGAGAACAGTAACAATGACACATATACAAAGCTTACTGTGTGCCAGGTATTTTTCTAAGTATAATTAATCCTCACAACAGTCCTTCGAGATAGGTACTATTACTATTCCCACTTTGAAACACAGAGCCTGTTTTGGCCAAGGAGGTACAGACAGAAAGTGGCAGACATGGGTTTGCCATAAAATGGCAGTCCAAGGGCTGATTCAGTGTGGGTGCATTTAAGATTTCAAGTACTACGAGGATGCTGCTGATGAGTACCGAGACCAGGAGGGTACACTGCTGCCGCTCTGGAAGTTCCAAAACGACAAAGCCAAGCGCCTGGCTGTCACCGCCCTCTGCTGGTAAGTATAGACATTGCCGCAAACCCAGAGCCCCTGAGCGCCTGAGCAGGGCACTTGTACTGCGCTTAACCACCTTGAGGATGATATGTAGCATTAGAGGAAAAAATGGACCTGGGATTCTTATGGGATTGTGGGATCAGCCCAGGTCTCTAAAGTCAACAGTAGATGTCTGCAGTGTAGTTAGGCATCAGTGTTGTGTCCATGGGAAAGCCATGTTCATTTCCTGGGCCAATGGGCTGATATTTCTTTTGCAGGAATCCAAAGTACAATGATCTATTTGCAGTGGGACATGGCTCCTGTAAGTAATCTGGCATTTTTTCATTTGCTCACTCAACCAGCAAACACTTTAGTACCTATTCAGTGCAGAGCTCTTTGTGAGGTGTGAAAGATTACTAAGATGTAGTCACTGCCTTCAAGGAGCTCACAGTCTAATGGGAAAGACCGACAATCCAACCAGCAGTTAGAGCTGGGTGAAGGACTATGCCAAAGTGAGCCCTGAAGGTGTTATTGTCGTGAAGAAAGAGGGGATAGCACTTTTGGCAGAAAAAAATAGCATATGCAAAGGTCCAGAGGCACAAGAGATATGGGAGGAAATGAAACTGTTGAAGGAGCCAGGGTTGGCCCCCAAAGGGCTTGATAAGCTATTTCAAGAAGCTTGGAAATTATCCTGAGGGCAGTCTTATTCTTCTGAGGGGAAGTCACTGAAGGAACCTGAGAAGGGCAGGGACAGAACCAGAGCAGGGGGGTATTGCAGGCATGAGGCTGGGGGCTGGGAAACCACTTAGAAGACTGGTGAGGCTCCTCAGAAAGAGATGGCAGGACCTTGACCACAGCTGTGGAGTGGGAATGGGGAAGTGGGTTTGGGAAGCATGAGAAGTTAGGCTAGACCAGACCTGGGGAGAGAGTGGATGGTGAAGCTGAGCGAGAACTTTCCTGACCCGGCTTTGGAGCAGGCAGGAGTGAGGCAAGGTGCTTCATGTTCTTCACTTGGCCCCAGGGCCCTGGAAGACTGTTTATTGTCCAGGCTGTTGCTGCCCCTGCTGGCCCACCCGTCTCTCCACAGCAGGAGGCAGCAGTGTGGGAACTGTGTAGTAGGTTGCTTTCCCTTCATCTTCCATGTTCCCAGCAGAAGCCCCTGCCTCTGTGCTGGGCTGGACATTCCCCCTTCCTAACGGGAGAGGGCCCCACACTTCATGTTAGCTGCAGCTCTCCAGGCTAACAGCATGTTCTCTGGCTGGGAGGATCAGCATCTATGAACAGAAAACCCTTCCATTCTCCAAGCTTCTGCTGCCTGGCAGACGTGCAAGCTCCTGGTCCCTACCCCTCAGACTGCCTGTGCACCCAGCCCTTTCTTTGACCAGGGTTGGGGAGTGGGAGGGAGGGCAAGGAGGAGTTGGTGTTTATTATTCCTCTCAGGGAGGAGACCTTGGAGCTGCTCCCAGTCTCGTGGTCTGGGCTGCCTTTGAGGATGCCCTAAATGCCCGCTTTGTGTCCCCACTCCTGAGGGTGGGCTGCTGCCAAGCTGGAAGCACCCTCCCCCTCTGGCAGGGAACTAGCACATTCCTCCCCCTCTGCTGCAGCTACTGGGCCTGGAACAGGGCCTGGGGGTTGGGCAGGCCCTCCCAGGAGTGGGTGTGGACCCCCTGTGAGGCTGCTCTCAGCTCAGGCTCTCTGCCCAGGACTGAAGCGAGGGTGGGGGAAGCTCCCTAGCAGGTGGGAGGGAAACCACATCAGTTCTCGCCCCATCCTCCTCCCACCCAGTGCCAGAAGCAGGGGCAGCTGGTTGGGGTCATGCAGAGGCTATCCATAGGGGCAGCTTTAGTCAGTAGTGGTGGAGAAGTCAGGAATAGATGACCCTAAGCCTGACAGGCCCAGCAGCCTCCTTTAGGCAAGCATACACAAAGCATACTTTGTCCCTTGCTGGCCACATCCACATGCCTGGGTAGTACCAGTCAGTTGTAGAACTTCTGCCTAGAGGGTTACTTCCCAGGTGTGACCTGAGGACATAAGCTGCTCTGAGCCTTGGTTTCCTTGTCGGTGACATGAAGAGGCGACACTTGCCAGAATTCCATCCAGGGTTGTTGCTAGACTCACTTGAAAGAAAAGCAAATGGGCCCTATGAACTATAGGAACCACTGACATGTAAAGGACAGTAATTGCTGATTTGTCTGCCATTCTGTCCCCTGGCTTTCCCGCAGGACTCTTAGGGGACCTAAGCAGAGAGAGAGGGCCGTAGGGATGGAGGAGAATCAGATAAGTCCCCTACCTACTCTAGAGAGCAGGCCCCAGAAGCAGCAGTGGTGGTATTTGCTGTTACTGCCACTAGCAAAGGAGTTATCGACCAGCTAGAGCCTTGCAGATCTCAGCACCACTCTGCAGAGGCCCAAGCAGAACCAGGCTGATCTGGGACTCGGAAGGGCTCCTGCATTCACTTTTGAGATCACCTCTGGGAGTCCTGTGCTCTAGAGTGCCCAGAGGCCCCCCCAGAAAGAAAGAGAGCAAAGCTGAGGCAGGCAAAGGGCACCCTAGTCACTGGATGAGGTCATTGTGAGGAGCAGCTGGCTCACCAGCATCCATCACACTGTCTTTGGAAACTCCCAGATGCCAGCCTCCTGTCATCAGACTTTGCCTCATACAGACAAACACTGGAGGAAGAATGTGGGTTTACTGTTGGATTTGACCCTGATGAACTCAGCTCGGGCCTCCTTTTGCCTGATATTTATTCTATAACGCAGCTAAGCAGGACTTTGGCAGGCATAGGCACATGCCTAAGAAGGACTGTGGCCATTCTATTTGGGCACAGAGCAGGGTGGCTGGAGCCAGGCCAGGCCAGGAGCAAGAGGTAGGGAAAAGGGAGTCCAGGCACTTGCCTGCAATAGTACAGAAGCATTTGCACTTGCCTTCATTGTGTGGCTCTTGGGGATGAGGTGGTGGGCATGTCAAGCTGCATGTAAAACAGAGACTGGGGTGCCCCCTAGGGCCCGGCTCCTGTGTCTCAGCAAAGTTGAGATGCTGTGAGCAGGTGAAAGCAGATGGAGGAACACTGCCAGAGGGCAAGGGAAAGTAGTCTAGGAAGGGGTGGCCCATGGGGCAAAG
Organism: Canis aureus; assembly: GCF_053574225.1. Lineage (NCBI taxonomy): Eukaryota > Metazoa > Chordata > Mammalia > Carnivora > Canidae > Canis > Canis aureus. The sequence continues at coordinate 52,886,177 of NC_135620.1, forward strand.
CTGGGATGCAATTATATCGGCCTGCTACACTGAAGGGATCCTTTCCAGCCCATTAGCCAGTTGATAGCAGGGAAATGGGAACTCCTCATGGCCCGTTGGGCAGGGATGGTGGAGGAGATCCTGGACACTCTGTGTGGTCCTGACTAGCTCACAAGAGATGAGGGGGAAGCTTCGCGGTGGGCCACCCCTAAGAAAGACAGAGGAGCCAGCTGCACTTCAGCCCAGCCTCCCTCTGAGGGCAGCCCTCAAGAGGAGCCAAAGTCAGGCCCTGAGTCCCAGCACTGAACCCTTTCCCACTCTGTCCGATCACATCCTGGCCGATCTCTGAGCCTGCCAAGGCCAAGGATACACTTGTAGGGATTTAAATCTTTCCTGATCATTTATTTGTCAGCTTCACTAATTAAGCAGTGTTAATTTCATTTACTGAAAATGGAAATTCATCCACCTCATTTCTCCCCGTTCATCCTCCACACACAAAATCCATCACTCCTCAGCTGCAGGCTGCGTAAAATTTACAGGACTAATTATGTTGTCAGGTCTCTTTGTAAATACAGTCCATAAAGGCCACTGTGCTTGCCGGGTTGTAGTGCAAGGGCATTCCCGTTGTTAGTTTAATTACTGGTTAGTTATGTAGGTTCTCAAATGTTTGCCTCATTTTCCCTAAATCAAATTAAATGTCCCGCTTGATGTATTCTGTCTCCAAGGCCTTGCTCTTATTTCCTACGCTGTTTAAATATGATTTCTAATTGGAGGAAAGTGCTCAGAAAAGCCCAGCTGCCTGGGAGGCAGAACCCAGCCTGGCACTACGGCCTCTGGGCCTCTGGGCCGTGCCAGAGGTTTGGAACCCTCTAGCACTGATGTCCTGTCTTAGTGCAGCCTTGAGCTAGTCCCTGCTTTTGGAGACTGTGAAAATCCTAACTAAAAGGGCATTTCTGCTCCTGGAGTCCCAGGTGGCAAGGCTGGGTGTGGGAAGCTGAGGAAAGATTTCATTATTGTCACTAGAAGAGCTGGGGATCATTGCATCCATCACCCAGACTTCTAAGGACCTCTTTCTAAACCATCCCAGGAAAAGGTATCATCTATGGGGCTTCTCTCTCTGATTCCTCAAAATAGAGTTTGGGTCAACCTTCCCTGAATGCCTACTACATTTGTTTCCTATTGCTACTGTAACAAATTGCTATGAACTTAATGGCTTAAAACAACATCAGTCTATTGTTTTACATTTCTGGGGGTCAGAAGCCTAAGTGGGTTTCACTGGGCAAAAATCAGTTGTCAGCAGGGATTTTGGCTTCATCCTTTCATTCCTGGAGGCTCTAGGGGAACATCCATGTCCTTGCCTTTTCCAGCTTCTAGAGGCTGCCCATAGTCCATGGCTTATGGCCCCCTTCCAGCCAGCAAGTGCATTATTCTGACATCTGCTTCTATTCTCAACCTCCTTTTCTGAGTCTCCTGCCTCCCTCTTTCCCTTATAAGACCCCCTGTGATTACATTGAGTCCACTCAGATAATCCAGGATAATCTCCCCATCTCAAGGTATTTAACTTAATCAGACCTGCAAAATCCCTTTTGCCAGCTAAGTAACATAGTTATGGGTTCTAGGGATTAGGACATGGACATCTGAGGGGTTGTTATTCCGCCTACCACAGCCCCCTTCCAAATGCCTCTTGCATGTCTTAATAAGGGAGTCTTTAAATGGCTGCTGGCTTGGAGTCAGCCCTGGACTGGACTCTTTTTGGAAAGCCACAGTAAGAAAGGAGGAGGTGTGCTGTCTGAGGCTGGCTTGGCAACCTGTCTGCAGCTTGGCATCCAATTCCCTCTGACCACTGACCTGGCTTTAACCTGGTACCCTAACGTGCCCTTTGTCTACCTTGCCTTCCCTGAATCCTGAGCAAGAGCCCAGGCTTCCCCTCTGTTCTGATAGCCAGAACTCTCCAGAATGGCCCCTGTGATCTAGAGTTATTACTTGCAAGGCAGGGGTAGAGCTCTGGGACTGAGACCCCCACTGGTGGTTGCCAGTTCAAGAAGATACCCATCCATCCACACTCCTCACTGGGCACTACTCTGCTAGGGCCCCACCATAGGGAGCTGAGGGAGTGAGGGCTTTGGTCTATGGTGGCATTAAGCCCTCCTTCCCTGACACCATGGTTTTCTGAGAGCTGCCAGATCAGGTTCTACTAGGGGATTGATTCTCCTTCCCCGAATCTTGTGGATCATGGAAGGTCAGAGTCAGCAGGCTTTAAAGGTGATCTAGCCGAGGCAAGGGGTAGCAGGAGGCAACCCTCCCAACGGAGAGAGTAAACCTGCTGGGCTAAGCCGTGCTCACTCCATCCTTTGACGGAGCCTTTGCAGCAGGCTACAGAAAGACCTACTCATGACCACCTATAATAACAACGTACAGGTAGAGAAGAGTGGAGGCGCCCCACACACAGAAGAGAGGCTGAATGATCTGGAAGCCTTCCTGGAGAAGGGCAAGAGCATAAAGTGGAGCTAATGCCAAGCCAGCAGCCCTCTCCCTCTGTCTCAGAGTCACAGACCAAATGGTTCCTTTCTCTTTCCCTTCCCCTCCCTCTTTTCTTCTCTTTCCCTCTGTCCCTTTCTCTTTCCTTTCCTCTGTTTCTCCTCTCTTCTACCTAGCCACATTTACTTACTGAAATCATGCAGCTCAGAGGAACCAGGAATTCCTCACTGGCCCCAGACTTCAGAGTCTCTGCCTCTTTATACAGTGGAGTGTGGGGTTGGGGGCTCCCATCTGTCATTGGACCCTCCAGTCCTACTTTGAGAAACCAGGGAATTTCTGATATTCAGAACAAGATACCCCCGGGGCTCAGGGCCCAGGGCTTTGTAAGCCTAGAGCCTGATGAGATTCTAGTTAGTCTCCACTGGGAACCGAGGCACTATAGATACCCCTTGATGCCAGCGTTATACTGGGACTCCTGGTGGGTGACATTGTGATGGGAGTGTTGGAGAGCCGAGCAATGATGTACTAGGCTGCTGGTGACCTGGTTGGTGATATCATACTGGGAATGTTGGAGAGCTGGGAAATGATCACTAGACAAGTCACTAAGGACTGCTGGTTATCTGAGCAGTGATATCATATGGGATCCCTGGTGGCCTGAGTGAAGATGTAATTTTAGGACTTCTGGAAAAGATGATGGTACTGTTGGAGGTCTGGGCTGTGATGTCACCTGGGTATACTCAGAAAATGGAATAGTGAGGTCTCCCAGGGGCCACCAGAGTCAGGGATGAGAACATCATAGAATAAGATGGGGTGGAAAGGAAGCACCAGTTAAATGAGAGTTTTTTGTGTTCTCCCATTGTGGTTTGGAAGACAGAACCCTGAACTGGAATTCAGGAAACATATAGTCTAGGCATGATTAGAAACTGTGATCTGGGGGCACCTGACTAGCTCGGTCAGTGGAACACGAGACTTTTGATCTCAGGGTTGTGAGTTCAAGCCCCATGTTGGGTGTAGAGCTTACTTTAAAAAGAAAGAACAAAAAGAAATCATGATCTTTATATCAGGAGGACTCATTTGGTTGCAAGTAAGAGAGACCACCAAGGGCAAGAGGCTTATTGTCAGGATGTATGTGGCCTGAGAACTAAGACAGGACCTAAGGTCTTCATGTGATTGAATGTTCTCTGTGTCCCCATCTCTTGAAATCCATGCTTCTCTCTGCCAGAAGCTTCCCCTTATCATGTGTGAGTGCCCTGTTCTTTACACATTCTCTAGTCCAGATTCTGAAGAGATTGGACTGGCTTTGCCAGTTACCACCACACCATTAGGTCTAGTGTCCCCTTCCTTTCTCCATCTCCACATAAAGACCAGATCAGTGCAGTGTAATTTCAGCTATAAACAAGATATTGTGTGACGCAAACACCATGTGAGGGATCTGATGCAGCCAGGCACGCCATTTCTTCCTTCTGGCCTCAGTTTACCTCTCTATGTAAATCAGGACCCAAAAGTCCAGCCTCTAGTCTCAGTGGTTCTATGAGCAGATCAGAGATGTCCTCACTACAGAGCTATTAAGCCAGGCTAGGGTTTCTTACCGCCCCCCCTTTTCTTATTTCACTAGTCATGAAGACTGTACACACGCAGGGGGTCATTGCTGTCTCTTGAGGGTCCAGGTCCTGCCTGTGCCATAGTAGGAACAAGTGTGAGGGTCATACCCACCTTTGCCCCTTGATGAGATAAGGAGAGAGTCTGAGTCCTCAGCCCGAGCATCAGTCACTCTCTACTCATTCACTTACTTGTTTGCTCACCATCTGGGTGCCTACCCACTCATCCTATGTCAGTTCCACCCAACATCAAGGACAGACTGGACATTAAGGGCATCAATAGTTCACCAGTGTCCTGGTAGTTACCACTCACTACCCATCCAGGTGCTGGTCTCATTCGGCTGCGGGATGGGGCTCTCTCATCACACTGGGGGCTGCTGAGGACAAGCCTACATCTCCAGTGGAGTGTCTCTGTCCCTCCCAGGATCCAGCCCACAGGGAGGTCCAGGATTTGTGGGATGAACAAAAGGAACTACAAATGACTGTCACACTGCCTCAGTCCAAGCCCTGCATGATCTGGAGGGGACAGATCACTTCCTTCAGCAGCTACAAATTTCTCCCAACCAGGGTCAGCCCTCAGGGCCCACCCAGAAGGAGCCCTACAGAGTGAGGGACTGCCAGCTCCCCACTCCACCTGAAGGCCAGTTCCTACTGACTTTGAGATAGTGTCAGGCATAGGGTAACCCCCCTGGCTCTGGGAGATCTGGAAGGCCCAGTTCCTCCTCTTTTGTGAGACGTTTCTCCAGAGCAGAGCATTGTCCTTCCTCAACCACTGGGTGCCCTTCCCATGCCTCAAGTTGTACCCTGGCACCTTCCACTAGAGGAGCAACCCCCTCCTGGCACATGAAGCCTCCTTTACAAGTGATCAGGGGGAGGGATTCCCAAAAGGGATCCCAGACCTGGTAAGGATTAGCAAGGGAAGGTGGGCTTCCCCATAGAGAACTGTTCTGGTGAGCACACCAACTTGCCTCAGTTTCTAACTCTACTTACCTAAGGTCAGCCTGGCTCCTGGCTGCACTCGCTCCCTAGTACTGGCTCCCAGTAAGCACCACATGGTGTTTGCAGAGTGTCTGGGGCAGGAATATCTGGCAACTGGCTGTAGCCAAGCTCATCCCCAGAGCCCAGGGAACCCAACCAATACTGTCCCTGAGTCCAGCCCAGGCACTTCTTCCCTTGAGCAAGGGGCAGCTTTAGAAGTAAGACAGAGGGGCACCTGGGTGGTGCAGTCAGTTGAGCATCTGACACTTGGTTTCCACTCAGGCCTGGTCTTAGGGTCGTGAGAGCAAGCCCCACGTTGGGCTCTACTCTGAGCACGGACTCTGCTTGGGATTCTTCTTCTCCCTCTGCCTCTCCTGCTTATGATCTCTCTCTCTCTTTCCAAAAATAAGTAAATAAATCTTAAAAAGAAAGAAAGAAAAGAAAAAAGAAAGAATGACTCAGCAAAACTAATCAGGGTGAGGCAGTCTCCCCATTTTTCCCATCCATGGGCTCAAGACCTCAGGACTGGCCATGTTTTCTGGAAGGCCTAGGCCTGCAGTTACCAGGGACAAAAGAAGTAGCCCTGGTAGGGGAGTGAGCCCTCATCTCATCTAGAAGTTTCCCTTAGCTTAGAGTCCCCAAGATGGGGGGCTGCTCTAGACTTCTTCCTTTCCTAAGCTTGGGAAGGGTCCTGAACTGGTGGTGGCAGGAGAGCTGGACTGAGAGTTAGGACTGTATTCTGTTCAGTGACTACATTATGGATGCCACATGAGCAGTGAAAGAAAGAGGGAGGCTCTCGCCTGACATAGGGTAGGTGGGGAGGAAGCCTCTGCTGAGTGGTCGGTCCACTGTTAATCACCAAAAGCTGTGCTCAGGCCAGAAGTGTGACACAGTGGCCTGTGGAAGCCTGACTGGCTGGCCTTGGACTTCTCAATTCTGGGAGCATGCCTAGATCTAGAGAGCAGTCTATAGCTGGGGACCCTGGGCCCAGAGGGTATGGGAAGATGTCCATAGATGGCTAGTTTGGAACTCATATAGAGAATTCCACGTTAGTCCAAACCGAACTCCTGCCCCTGGGTTCCTCTTCTGAGGTTCCTGCTTCTTCCCAAGCCCACACACTCTTCACCTAGAAGCTCTTTGAGCCTGCATCCTGCTTTCCTGTACCCCAGGGAGAAAAGGAGAATGATTGCCCATCCCTCAGATAAGCCTGGTCACCTTATCCTCCTGTGAACCCTTAGAAGGGGTAAACCAAGTCTCATGATTCCATTTCTGAGACAGAGAAGATGAAGCCCAGAGAGGAATCCCACCCTCCCTGACAAGCACAGCAGGCCGGTCTTGTCTACCCAGTGGGGGAGGGGCTAGGGGGGCAGCTGAATCCTCCCACCACAGCCTGGCATTTTCCCTGGGACAGATGATTTCATGAAGCAGAGCCAGGGCATGCTGCTGCTCTACAGCATGAAGAACCCCAGCTTCCCTGAATATATCTTCAGCAGCGAGAGCGGCATCATGTGTCTCGACATGCACGTGGACCACCCCTACCTGGTGGTGGTGGGCCACTATGATGGTAATGTGGCCATTTACAACCTCAAGAAGCCCCACTCCCAGCCCTCCTTCCGCAGCTCAGCCAAGTCTGGCAAACATACAGACCCTGTGTGGCAGGTGAGCCTGGAACCACGGTGGGAGAAGTGGGTATGCAACCTCTGGAGGAGGGACCTTGGGGAGGACAGGCCACAGGCAAGGGGATGGGAATGACAGGCGCTAGCTTAGAGTCCAAGGATCTGGGTGTGCAAAGGGGCAGAGAAGGGCAGAAGGTGATAATCAGGAGGTGAAGGGTCTGCTGCTGCGGAGCTGCTATCAGGAGGGCCCCTTCTGTCTTCTAAGGCTCTCTTAGGTGCAGCAGTCAGTGACTCACAGCCCATGGCTGGAAGACTCAAGGCCTGACAGGCCTCTGCTGAGTCTATCAAGGGCTCCAATTCCCTGCCTATGGGCTTCCTCGTCTCCCCATGGGGGCTCTCCTCTGCCATTTGGGCTAGATTTGGGACAACTCCCAGACAAAGACAGGTGCTGCCAATTGTCTGTCCTCTGGGTAGAGCTGTAAGGCCTGGTAGGTCTGTCCCTGAGGCCTCTCTGTAGCACCCCTCTTCTCCAGACGGGCATAGGAGGGGACCATTACTCCAACACTGGAGCTAGGTTTCACCCTATGTCTCCCATCTTATTGCACTGGGAGTGGATTTCATATTTCATCTTCAGGAAGTCTCTTAGCTCTGGCTTTGCAGACCTCCCCTTACCATATTCCAAAAGTCCACCTCCTTCTTTTTTTTAAAGATTTTGTTTATTTATTCATGAGAAACACAGAGAGAAAGGTAGAGACATAGGCAGAGGGAGAAGCAGGCTCCCTACCAGGAGCCTGATACAAGACTTGATTCCAGGACCCTGGGATCATGACCTGTGTCGAAGACAGATGCTCAACCACTGAGCAACCCAGGTGCCCCAGGCCCCCTCCTTCTGAGGCTGCGAACCCTTACCCATGGGCAGGTCTGGGCAAATCTAAGGAGGGATTTCTGCCTTAAGTTTCCCATGGTCTCTGGGCTCATCAGGCAGTGCTGGGACTCTGTCTTCTCATCTTCCTTGGCCCCCTGCCCTGATAGAGTCTCCAGGCAGGCACTGTACTTCTGCCTTTCTGGTCCCGAGCTCCCTGAGTCACGTGGACACCTGCCCTAGGCACTCAGCTCCCAGACCACTCAGCTCCCTGAGCAGAGGAGGGACTGTCCAGGCATAGGGGACCTGATGCCCTCTCCGCTTTATCTTTTTCCCAGAACCAGGGACACAGAGAAGGAGGTGCCCACTCCCATGAGAAATCTTCCCCCCCCTGCTTTCCACCAAAGCAGAGGCCAAAGCTCAAGTCTCAAGAGTTCTGTGAAAATCCCACCTTCCAATTCATTGCCTCCAGGCACACAGAGGTCTCTAGACATGAGGAGGATCTCTGCAAAGACTTTAAACACCCAAGAGGAGAAAAGACCTGCTTTGATTAGACTAAGCCAGCACCAGGCCTGCCCCTGCTCCCCCAGCTCAGACAGCCCAGAGCCAAGCACAGAGCATCTGTAACTGGCCTGACCACCCTCCTCAAGCCCAGGAGAGGGCAACGGGCCAAGGCCAACCATCCTGCTACCACTCTGCTGTGTTCTCTGAATCAAATAGCAGGTTGGGAAAAGAAATGGCGCATGCAGAAGATACCCTATGGCTTTCATTGGGCAGGTGCCAGAGAGACTGGAACCCACCCAGACAGGGATGGCCTTCTGTCCCCCCTCACTACTACCACCACCACCACCACCACCACCCTGCTGGGAAAACAGGCTAGTGCCTTTGCAAAACCAAAAACTCAAGAGTTCTTGGCTGGACTGGCTTGTGACATGGGAGGGGCTGCCTGGCACTCACTCCCTCACTGGTTTCCTGCCTTCCTGTTCCCTCATTGCCTCTCATTCCGTCCCCCTTTCCTCATTCATCTCTCTATTCAGCGACTCCTCTGTTTACTCCTCTGGGAGCTGAGGATGCTTAAGGGCTTGGTCCCTGGGGTTCCTAGTAGGGAGATAAGCACAGCCAGGGGTTAAGCAGGACAGGGCAAAATGCTAATTGTGAATGGGCTCCTGGGGGTACTGAGGAAGGACATATAGATTGTCCAGGATAGGGAGAAGGGGCAAGAGGGCCAGGTCTTCCCAGAGGAAGCAACACCTGAGCTGAATGGTAAGGGATGAGAAAGTATTAGTTAATGACAACTAAATGTAATATGAGATCCTAGAACACAACAAAAATGGGTATTAGGAGGAAACTAAGAAATTCAAATGAAGTCTAGATTTTAGTTAAAAAAAGAAAAAAAGTATGAGTCAGATGAGGAAGGGTACAAAGGGGTTACGTGTGCAGTGACACAGAGACATCAGGCGGAGTGGGGGCCGGGAACGACACATTTGGAGCACATGTGAGAGGCAGGGAAGGTGGCAAAGGGCCTGAGGGAAGCACAGGCACCAGGTGTGAGTGTGCTTCTCTACCGAGAAAGAAGCTTGGACTTTGAGTCAGTGGTTTCAAATGAAGTGCTAGAGGTGGGAATGGGGCAGCTTTGGTGAGTCAGGTTCCTGCTTACTTGAGGGTCCCCTGTCATCACTGCCCTGTCCTTGAAGGTACTTTCATGAGGTTGCTCAGAGCTCCCTCCAGCATGGTTTGAAAATGGCTGCCCAACCATCAGAAAGTCTGGGACAGAGAAGTAACAGTCATGTTCATGTCTTGGAGATGTCCTCTCACTGCAGTGTGAGAGACTTTGCAGCCCAAGCTACAGCAGGGACAGTGGAGATAGAAATAAGAAGGTAGGGTGAGCTCTGGTGAGGCAGGAAAATCAATAGAAGGAAATTAGATGGATGTGAGAAAGGGAAAGAATTGGTGCTACTACCTGGGACACCACCCAGGAGAGCACCCACAGAGGTAGAAATGACAGAGGAGGAACAGGCTTGGACAGAAGTTAATACAAGAAGCTAGAAGAACACCATACTTTAATTTTTTTAAAAATTTATGATAGTCTCAGAGAGAGAGAGAGAGAGAGAGAGAGAGGCAGAGACACAGGCAGAGGGAGAAGCAGGCTCCATGCACCGGGAGCCCGACATGGGACTGGATCCCAGGTCTCCAGGATCGCACCCTGGGCCAAAGGCAGGCACCAAACCACTGCGCCACCCAGGGATCCCCTTTAATTTTACTTAAATAAATAACTTAAAAAAAAAAAAAAAAGAGGAAGTGTCCTACAGGCAGTAGGCTGTGTAAGCCTAGAGCTTGGAGGAAAGCTAGGCTGGTAAATGGCATGTCAGAAACACTAGAGTCTAGGTCCTTCTTAAAGGGACTGTGTCTTTGGGTGCCTGGCTGTCTCAGTCAGTTAAGCATCTGCCTTCAGCTCAGGTCATGATTTGGGGTTCCTGGGATTGAACTCCACATAGTGCTCCCTACTCAGTCTGCTTCTCCCTCTCCCTCTGCCTCTCCCCCTGCTTGTGCTCTCTCTCTCTCTCTCAAATGAATAAATAAAAAATCTTTATTTTTATTTTATTTTTTTTATAAAAAATCTTTAAAAAAAGAGGGGGGACTGTATCTTGGGGGAGAGCAGAGAGGTTATTTTGGATCTCAAATGCCAGGCTGAGGCAGAAGGACTTTGTTCTGTTGGCAGCAGGGAGCCATGGAAGGTTTTAGAGTCAGGGAGAGAACTGTCTGTTCAAAGGGGACTAGGTTCCAAGCCCACGGCACAGGCTACTGCCCAAGGAAGCCCCTCTGGGTAGCCCAGCCCTATTCAAGCCCCTCTCTGAAGCCTCAACCAGCAATACTCTGTGGATGTGGGTGTGTTCTGTGCAATACTGGGGAAGGGAGCAGGGAAGGATAGATGAACAGAGACGAGGGGCAAGCAGGTCTGCCCTAATCAGATACTGCAGAAGAGAAGGAATCAATCAGCTAAGCAGGCTCCTTCTGCTGCTTACCGCATACGTCCTGGGCCTTCATTCATTCCCTGAACCCCACTTACCACCTGCCCACCCCCTTTATTCCTACCCTTCGGCCTCCACCCCAGGAGCACACGTGTGACTTGTACACACACGTACATGCTCACTAGCAAATACACACAGCAACCCCCATCGGGCATCAGGCTGCTAAGTGGGGTGTGAACTACAATTTCCATGCATGTGGCGGCTGCTCATTAAACACTTCCCTTTGCAGCTCCCCAGCGCCTCTTACAGCCTGGCCTTTGACACCCCCTGTCCCCTCCCCCCTTTAAAGAGACTATCTTTACACAGAAGGAGAAGAGGTCCCAGTGTAAGGGCCAGCTCTGACTTATACCTCAGAGGCTCTGTAGTTTTCTAGGCCCCCCCAGTGAAAAAAAGAGCCAGCTGCCTAGACAGGCCCAGGCAGGACCGGCCAGCCCTTCTGCAGCTCTGATCAGCCAAGCCTGGGGGTTGGCCAGGGACAGACGATCCCCTCTCCCTCCCAGCCACACCCCTCCACAGCCATGGTGACAGCTCTGGTCACAGGCAGCAGCAGTGTGTTCTGTCCTCCCTCACCAGGCCTCTGTGCCAGGGGGAAGGGACAGGGTCCTAGCATGGGAGGTCTGAAGGGAGCTGAAGAGTGGAAAGCTCTGGGCACCCAGCCCCACCCAGGCTCTCTGGGACAGGGCTTGGCCAGGCCTCCACATCTGGCAACAGAAACTTGAGCCTCAAGCGTGTCATCTTCATAAGACAACAGCTCTGTCTCCAAAACACTTTCCCATATGTTTGTCTCCAGCCCCGAGAAGATGGGTGGGGCACAATTATTAACCCCGAATCGAATCACAGATGGAGAAAGGCAGCTCAAATCTGAGATTTGAGAGCAATATTTTGGGAGTGGGAGCTAATGGTGAAGTAAAGGCAGAAACAGAGGAGAGGCTGCCTAGGGAAAGGCTAGCCTGGAAGAGGAGGGGAAGGGGCCTTCTCCTCCCTACCCTCCAAGCAAGCAAGAAAAAGCCCCCTGCAGAACCCTGGCACCCCAATTCCTAGGATGAGGGTCATAATGAGGATATTTGCTAACATTTTTTGAACCTTTAATAGTTGGAGTGTTATCAGATCAGGGCCTCATGTTTGTTGTCTCATTCAGCTCTTATAACAAATCTGTGCTATTATGGTTCCTGTTTTATAAATGAGGAAACTGGTCGATGGACCCTGTCCTCTCCAGGCCCTGTCTACATAAGGAGGATGAGTTCAGAGACACCACCCTCCTCCTACAACTGGCTCCTGGAGTCCAACCCAGGGAGGATTTTGGCACCTCCACTGCCACGCCAGTGGATTAGGGCAGTACCCCAAGTGGCACTGTTAGCTCAGGACCGTCAGGGAGGGAGGGATGAGAGAGACAGAGATGGGTGGAAGGAAAGAGGGAGGGCCAACTGTGGGACTCTGGGAAATGGGCTCCCAGAACTTGCTTCTGAAGCTCACATGGCGGGAGCCCTGCTAGGCTCCCAGCCCCAACTCAACATCCACTTTATAGTGTCCCGCAGCTCACAGATTGGGATTGTTTCAGGTCAGGTGGCAGAAGGATGACATGGACAACAACCTCAACTTCTTCTCTGTGTCATCTGATGGCAGGATTGTGTCTTGGACACTCTTGAAGGTGCTCGTTTCCCAGAAAGGGTCATGTGGGGGTGGAGACAGGGAGTGGGGGAAGCTGACCGGCTAAAGCAGCCCTGGACCTCATGGAGGTGGCCCCACCCATGCACCCTCCCCATCCCTTGTTGCCACAGAGTGAGCTGGTTCACACAGATGTCATCAAGCTGAAGGCGGAGGGCAGTACCACGGATGGTCTCGATGGGTTGCAGCTACACACCATGGGTAGGAACCCCAGGTCCCTCACATCCAGGCAGGCCACCTCACTCAGGCCCCACGAGGGTCAGGGATGGTGGCCCACCCCTTTTACCAAGCGCTCCCTCCTCTGCTTGTGCTAGACAGAAGCTGGACTGGAGGTAATGGGAAAACCTGGCACTGCCCTCCTGAGCTTGACTGTTTGCAGACCCTCCCTGTTTATGCAGATCCCAGCCGCGTTTGCAGACCCTTTTTCCTGTTTATGCAGATCAGGTGCTGTTATGCAGATCTAGTCCTGTTTATGCAGATCAGGCCCCTGTTTACCCAAATCCCATCCCTGTTTACTCAATTCCTACCCTGTTTATGCAGAATAGATCCCTGTTTGCACAGACCATGTCCCTGTTTGCCCTGACCCTGACCCTGTTTAAATCAATCCCTGCCTTGTTTACCCAGGCCCCAGGCCTGTCTGCAGAAGCCCGGGCCGTTAGCAAAGTCCCAACTGCCTGGGACAAGCAGCAGGCCAACGGCCGGTTTCTGTTCCCTGCCTGGCCCCAGCCCCGGCTAGAGCTGGGGCTCAGGCTGTCACAGGGGCCTACTGGGAGCCTCCCCCCCACCTCCAGAACTGGGCTAAAGCTGCTCTACCTTTTCTCCCAAGGCTGTGGCACCGCCTTTGACTTCCACAAAGAGATCGACTATATGTTCCTAGTGGGCACAGAAGAGGGAAAAATCTACAAGGTGAGGTAGCGCTGCCCTATGCCAGCTTCTTAGACCCGAGAACCATGGGAGTTTATCCTTCTCAACAGACCTGATTCTGACAGATCTTAGGGTTAATCAGTTCTAGAAAGCTTCTTGGGAGAAAAGAAAGTATTTTTGACTTGCTTGGGTGGCAGGAAGAGGGGATGATTGCAGAAAAGGGCATAAAAATCTAGAGGTTGACTTTAGTCCAGTCTGGCACCTTTCCCTCAGCCTGCCCTCCCTCCCTTCCTAGAAGTAGAGGAAATAGAAGTGGGAGTGGAGGTTGGGGGGAGTTGGGAACATTCTGAGAAGACTTCCTGGAGGAGATCTGAACTTGAGCTGAGCTTTAAAGGCTGGGTAACAAGAAAATTTTTCTCTGGATCTTGGGTGTGTTCCAGCCAGTAGGATGGAACTTCATGGCCAGTTTCTGCCAGGTCCCAGAGTTAGTAGGTGAACATCCTTCTGAACCTCCATCCATCCAGAAATAGCTCTGCTGCATGCTTTTCTTAGGCTCAAAAGACTCAGAATGTTAATTACAGGCAGCCTCCCAGGAGGCCCTGAGGCCCGCAAGAGCTGGTCTGAATGCAAAAGAGGTCCCCACCCCCTCGACAAGGTCCTAAAGGCAGCGTGGGAGAGGCAGGAGGGAGGAGACTAGTCAGTCACACAGTCTCTTGGAGGGAGAGAGAGGGGCATGCTGGTCTGGGCCAGAAACCCATGGGAAATCATGAGATTGGGACTTGCTCCTGGCTCTGTGCCTGCTCTTACCTGGGCAATGTGGGATGTTTCTCACTATTGCAAGGATTCTATCTGTGAGCTGTAAGTGGACCCAGGGCTCTGTCTGTCTGCCCATAGGCTTTGGCCTGGACACAAGCTAGGCCACACCTCTCCCAGGGCCCCCAGACCTGTTCTGCCTTGACTCCGGGAGAGAAGGCTTTTTCAACTTGGCCTGGAATTCTCTGGGCAGACTACACACTGTCTCTCACCCTCCAGGGAAACTCCCAACCCATTCAGTCCCTCCTTTGTCTCTGCTTGTGTTGAGGGCACCAAGGAGAGAAGCCAGCAGCCCGGCCCCAGCTCAGCTGTGTCAATGATGTAGGGACAGGAGAGGAGTCTTAGGTTCTGACTCTCCAGGGCCCCCAGGGAAGTGGTGGCTGCTGACCTCTCTCTTGTTCCTGATCCCTGATCCCCCCACCACCCTCACCCTTGCCCCAGTGCTCTAAATCCTACTCCAGCAAATTCCTCGACACCTATGATGCCCACAACATGGCGGTGGATGCTGTGTCCTGGAGCCCATACCACACCAAGGTCTTCATGTCCTGCAGCTCCGACTGGACAGTGAAGATCTGGGACCACACCATCAAGTGAGAGAGACATGCCCTCCCTCAGTCGCCACCCTGGGCTGGGGCCTGTGGGGCTCCAGAACTGTGAGCCCTCTGTGTGGTGAACTTTCCATCCCTCTACCACTGCAGGACCCCAATGTTCATCTATGATCTAAATTCAGCTGTGGGCGATGTGGCCTGGGCACCATATTCTTCTACCGTGTTTGCGGCAGTCACCACCAATGGGAAGGTGAGTGCCCCCTGCTGACCCCTACTAGAGATGGCATGAGGTATCTTAGGGTCTCCCTCCTAGAGAGCCCATGCAGTGCTCTAATCAGGTAGGGGAAGCTGAGAGCTGAGACCTAAGAACTCCGTATTCTCAAGGGCTAGGCCACCCAGGGCCCTGTCAAAAGAGGAATCATTCATCCCCTGAGGCCTTGAGGAGAGAATGGGGCTGTTCATCATGAAGGACAGAACACACTGGGGGATAAGATGCCAGGAGGAGCAGCTATCTTCCCTGATGGCTCTGGGGACAGAGCTACAGGATGGGAAGGCAAAACTTCCAAGCCAGAGTTTATGTGTGATTGAAATACTGTCTAAAAGGTAGCAAGGTCCTTATCCCTGGGAGTGTGCAAGCTGAGTCTGAGGCAGGAAGATGAGAAGGAAGATGGGAAGATGTCTGTGCAACACCGAGATTGGGTAAAAGCTCAGAGACAGACATTTTTTGAGGGAATTCTTGGACACAAATCCATTTTTCCTTATGGACTTTGATAAAACCTGAGAGGCACCCACTCAAGGAAAGACTATAATTTAAGGCATCACCCTAACATCAGTCACCTTTTTGCCAAACAGATGTTTACTAAGGGCCAACAAGGGTGCCCAGCAGCAGACCAGGGCCTGGCGATTCAGGTCCCTGCAGAGCTCACATTCTTGTGAAGGAAAAGGGACACAAAGCAACAACAAAATTAGAGTTAAGTACTAGGCAGAGATGAACAGAGGAGTATGTATGTACACAGCGTTCATAGCAGCATCATTCATAATAACCAAAAAGTGGAACGACCCAAATGTCCATCGACGGATGAATAGATAAACAAAGTATGGTATATCTAAAAGGATTATTAATCAGCAAAAACAAGGAATGAAGTATTGGATACATGCTACAACATGGGTGAACTTGAAAACATGCTAGCGTAAGAAGTCAGTCACAAAAGACCACACATTATAGGATCTCATTTTTATGTTGAGAATAGACAAAACTATGGAGACAGAGGGTAGATTTGTGGTTGCCTAGGGTTGTGGGTGTGGGAGGACATAGGAAGTGACTGTTAATGGTACAAGGGTTCTTTTGGGATGAGAAAAATGCTCTAAAATCGGTTGTGGTGATGGTTGCATAACTGTGAATATACCCGAAACCAAGAATTGTATACTTTAAGTAGTAAATGTTTTTGTATGTGAATTATATCTCAATAAAGCTATTATATTTTATAAAAAAGAGAGAAAGGGAGTGATGTAAAAGAAAAAGACCAGGTGGTCTCTTAGCATGGTCAAGGAAAGCTTCTCCAAGAGGTGACATTCAAGCTGAGAGCTGAATGACAACAACCAGCTATGTGAAGATGGGGAGAGGCATTCCAGACAGAGGGAATAGCTAGTACAAATGCCCTGAGCTGAGAATGAGCTTGAAGGGGTTTCAGGGGCAGGCAAGCAAGTATGCCTGGGTCTAGGAAGCAAAGGGAAGAAGAGCTCTAGCAGTGGAGAGTAGAGAATTCGGAATAAGGAATCTGGATTTTATGTATACTGCCAAGGGAAACTGCTGGAGGATTTTAGATTGTTTAAAGATAAGTCTAGTGGCTGCATGGAGGATGGATGGTAGAGGGGCAAGAGTGGAAGTAGAAAGATCCATCAGGACATTGCCACCATTGTCCAGGCAAGAGTTACTAATGGTTTGGACTCAGGGAATGGTAAAAATATGATTAACCACTTGTCTGAGCACCTTGCATATGCCTCTTAATGGCAAGTTAGCCCTAGAGCCTCTAGCTCTCGTTTATAAAATGGGGATAATAGGGATCCCTGGGTGGCGCAGCGGTTTAGCGCTTGCCTTCACGCCCAGGGCGTGATCCTGGAGACCCGGGATCGAGTCCCACGTCGGGCTCCCGGTGCATGGAGCCTGCTTCTCCCTCTGCCTGTGTCTCTGCCTCTCTCTCTCTCTCTCTCTCTCTCTCACTGTGTGCCTATCATAAATAAGAAATAAAAAAATAATAATAAAATTAAAATAAAAAAATAAAATGGGGATAATAGCAGAACCTACCTTATAGAGTGTCTGTGAGGATTATTAGGTTATACAACTACGTAACATGCTTGCCTAGAGTCTAGTATATAATAAGTGTTCAATAAATGGTAGCTGCTATTATTGTTAATTCTGCATAGACTTAAATTTTCTTCTAAGCTTTTTGTGCTCATTCCCTCAACCACAGAAAAAAAAAAAAACATGATCAGAGACACAAATCCCCTCTCCCACTGCCTCCAGCTCCAGTGTGCTAGGCTTCTGTTGTGTTTCCCCAGAAAGCACTTGTGCTAGTTCTTCTGAGGTGGGGGACAGGCGCTAGCCTTGAGTGTGCTGACACCCATCTCTCCACAGACCCATGTATTTGACTTGTCCATCAACAAGTATGAGGCCATCTGCAGCCAGCCCGTGGTGACCAAAAAGAAGAACAAGATCACCCACGTGCAGTTCAATCCCATCCACCCCATCATCATTGTGGGTGATGACCGTGGGCACGTCATTTGCCTCAAGCTCTCACCCAACTTGCGCAAGATGCCGAAGGTACAAGCTTGGGTAGTTTGGGCTGCTGTAGGAAATAAAGTCTCCAAGATGGTGGGGGTAAAGAGGAAGGGGAAGAGCCCGGGGGTGGTTCCCAGCTTTCTAGCTTAGAAAACCCAGGGTAATGGTGGTGTCATTACCCAAATAAGGAGCACGGGAGAAGCAGGTTTGTGGAGAGATGATGAGATCAGCTTTGCCATGCTGAAGCTAAGTTACCTGTGGAGCTTCTGGGTGGAGACATCCAGTAAGCAGGTGACTCCATGGATCCAAAGCCTGGGGAAGCACATAGACATCATTGGCTTATTTGGTGTAGACCCAGGTTACTCAGAAAGGGGGCTTGGGTGGGCTTACCCAGGGCCTCAGCTCCAGTGGTCCCTAAGCTGGGAGCTGTGGGCCCACACAGGGAAGAATGTGAAAAGAAAAAGAGGATAAGGTCAGCAGTTAGGCAGTCCTTCCTGTGAGCTCTGGCTCCTTTCTGGGATTTGTACTGGAGACCCTGCCAGAGTCTTTGCACCCTTTCAGAGTGCAAAGGCCCTGAAAACAGCTATGGAGCTCAGAGCCAGCACCTCAAAGTCTGTATCTCAAGAGTCCTGATTCAGACATAAGAATTCAGGCCTTCGAATCCAGAGCCCGAGAACCCAGAGTGGAGTCCTGCCTATTTGGGTGCTAAGAGAAGATACAGAATTTGCTTTCTGCCTGGTTCTGGGCCAGGATCAGAGCTGGGCCAAGTTGCCCTGATGACTACACCTCTTGGTTGCAATATGAAGCGTTTATTTGCAGTTTGAGGCAAAGGCAGGGCCCTGTCTCTTTCAACTACTGATACCTGCCCTCCTGTACCCTTACCAAAGCAGGGATACCCGCAGCATCCCCCTGGTACCTGCCTAGTCTATTCCCCACCATGACCAGGAGACAAGAGCTGGGATTTTGGCCGGGCCTGTAATTGTAGCCAGCTGGGGGAGGGGGTTGACTTGGCTATAAATACTCAGAAGGCAGCTAAGAGCCTGCAGCTGTGGCCTATAGGCTATACTGGGCTGGGGGTGGGGGGGAGGGGAGGATAGGATAGGGTGGGGTGGGGTGGGGTGGGGTGGGGTGGAATGGGGTGGTTGGGCATGGTCTGAAGCTCTTTGTTGAGCCCAGCTAGTTGGCCTCAAGGAGGGGGAAGGAAACAGCACAATTTGTGGAACAGATAAAATCTGCTCTTGATTTAGTGAGGAAAGAGACCTAGGCTTGAGCTGGACAGCCCAGTGGGAAGGATGGTGGTTCCCCAGTCAGAGGCAGGGGCAAGGGTATAGCCATCACATCTGGAGGGTGGTAGATCTGGGTGGGGGCTTGCCCTGCCCACTCTGACCCAGGAAGGCGAGGATCTCTCACAGTCCCAACTCCTCTCAGACCGAGGGTCAGCCATAGCTAAGACAGCTGGGCTCTGTGTATCTGGGGACCTCTATCTCTGAAGACCTGAGGATGTGGGTACCAGGGGAGCAGAGGACTTGAGTGGGTGACAGCTGGGGGCTAGTGCTTTGGTAGATTGAAGGTTCTCGTGAAATTCTCATCTGATCCTATCAGTAGCCAAGTGATTTGTGCAATAGGAAGTCCTCTGGACATCCCCAATGCCCCTCCTCTACCGGCCGCAATCCCCCTGCCCTTCCCAGGAGGGTTTGGCCACAGAGGCCCAACTTCCTGACCTGAAACCTCCCCTAACTGGTGTCCGAAGACAGCTTGTCAAAGGTCAGACTGTCTTTCCCTAACTACAGTATAGATGGGAAACTGAGCCCAGAAAGGCAAGAGACTTGCCCAAAGTCATATAGGGAGTTAATGACAAAGCTGGAACTAAAAGCCAGGACCCACAACTACTGGGGGATGGGGTGAGGCCAAGAAGAAAGCATTAACTTGATTTGGAAGGGAGGGTAGTTAAAGGAAAAGACCTCTTTGTTCTCTGCCTAAAGAGTGTAGAGGTGAGTCAGGTAGTGGCAAAGGCACTGGGCCACAAGGGGAGGGGGAGACAGATTTGGGAGCAGGTGCAGTGGTCACACCAGGAGGAAATCTGAGCTCCTCATGGTGTCAGCAGCCAGGATGGGGCCAGGAAGGGGCCTGCTGGCCGTGCACTCTCTCACTTCCTCACAGCCCAGGCCAGACCCAAGCTGGGCTCTCAGCAGGCAAGGCTGGAGCAGGTGCCAGTGAGCAGTGGGCACAGGTGGCAGAGAGGGCAGGGGAGGCAGGGGGAAGGGGGACTCTGGAGCAGAGGGAAGGCAGGAAATGGCAGCTGCCCCAGCATAGCCCATATCCCGCTGCCTGGACAGAAGGGAGGATGGGAGTGGTGCTAGTCTGCCATGGAGCTCTTGGGGCCGGTGAGTGACACATATTGTAGTGTCCCAATTCTCGTTTTCTCAGGGCATTAGAATGCCCTGTAGGCCAGGGTGAGGGTCATAAATTTAGGATCTTCTTTTCTGAGGGCCAGTCCTGGCTAAGGATATCTGGAATCACATGGGATATTTCATCTGCCCTCCTGGGTCTCTTGAAACCCTCCTCTACCCTGAGTATGTCTGATACAGCAGGCCTGACCCCCAAATGTCCCCCACTCCCAACCTGACCTGAAAGTTTTGGTACTAGGTAAGTGCACCTGTGGCTTTGTTCACACTTCTCCCTCTGCAAACCCACATCTCTTAGCTCTTTGTTAGGCCTCAGCCAAGGACCCTCCTGTGGGAAGGGTGGTCCCAACAGTCAGAGGCCTTACCTCTCCCCGAGAGCTACAGCTCTCCCGAGCCCGAAAGGCTAGTTCCTCTGAGGGTTAGTGGATAGATACCTTCTGCCCCTCTTCCCAGAATCAAGTCTTTCTGTTGACTCAAGATTCAGAGCCAGACTGGATGCTTCTCGGAGGCCCCAGCTGGGCCCAGATCTCCTAACCTGAGTTGGGGAAGAACCCCTTGGGGATGGGGAGAGGCAGGGATCCAAAATCTAACTGGTGGGGAGAGGGGCGGGACAAAGCTGGGGCAGGGTGTGCAGAGGAGGCAGAGCTGGGACCCGGAGAAAAGTGGCCTGTCCCTCACCATTCCTCACCCACATGTACTTCCCCCGTCCCCAGGAAAAGAAGGGGCAGGAGGTACAGAAGGGTCCAGCTGTGGAAATCGCAAAATTGGATAAACTCCTGAACCTGGTGAGGGAAGTGAAAACCAAGACCTGAGTCCCTGTCTCATTTTTCGAACCCAGTACTTGTAACTCCTGACTGAGGTACCAAAGCCCAGCCTTAGCACCCAGTTTGTGACCCCACCCCTGATCAGGTCCTAGCATCTACCATCAGTACTCTGTTTCAGCCCTGGTCCCAGCGCTTCACCCCTCAACCATTATCCTGTCCTACTTTGCACAAATAAACTTGTGTTTGGAAGCTTACCCCACACCTTTAATTTGCTGCCGCAGGGCCCCCAGGAAGAGGAGGAAATCTCAGGGTAGAGCCATAGTTCCATTTATTATCCAGCAAACAGTGGGAGGACCCAAGGAGGGGCCCAGCCTGGACACCCTCCCATTATTGCCATGGATTCCAGTTTGCTTCCCCAACCTCAAGGGCCTGGAGGCAATTGGCCTAGGGAGAGGTGGACCCAGTCCCTGGCCCTCGGTATGGAGCAGAGTCGAGATGGCCCTGGCCCTAGCACCAACTCATGAACCCCCACCCCAGGCCTGTCTACTAAGGGCCACTGGAGCCCCTAGTGGAGCCAGACTGGCTAGACTCTGGGCTGCTAGGTCCAGCTCCAGACAGGCTGGACTCTGGGTTCTGGACCCCAGACTGGCTAGACCCTGGGATCCTGATCCCAGGCTCTGGGTGGGGCAGACTTAGGCCCCAGACTCCAGGCGAGGCGAGGGGCCTTCAGGGCTGCAGCAGGTAGCTGCCTTCATGGCTGGGCTTCTGGGGCGGGGGTGCCTTCTCAGGACAGGGGCCAGGGCTGGAGTTGGGACTGGATTCCGAAAGAGAGTCGATGTCCGCAGAGCGGGAATGGCAGGCCCAGCAGAGAATGACCCAGAGCAGGAGCAGCAGGAAGCCTACGAGGCCGTTGCAGACGATGGCAATGAGGGCCCCTTGGGAGATGGCTGCCCCCATGACAGGCAGCACCCTCAGACCAGCACAGACCACGGGGCTGGCTCGATGGCAAGGCCCATGCCGAGGCAGAACTCCAGTATAGCTGGCCTTCCACAGAGGCTGTCCTGTCCACACAATGACTCCTGGGCAGTGGAGATGTCCACCTGCAGTCCTGAGCCTGTGGCAGAGAGCAGAGGAAAGGGTAGTGAGGGAGAAGGGATATGGTGAGGCCTAGGAGGAAAGGGGTATAAAAGAGAGTCCTTCCCCACATCTCTGGCTTCCCTGGCAGAGGACTCTGGGTCCCAGCAGTTCTAAATACCCCACAGAGCCAATGCCCCCATCCTCCGGCCTGGCTCTGGGCACCTGGATGGGGGTGCAGCCACAGTGGGGAAGCTGAGTCGACAGCCCATATCTTACCTCCTTAGAACCAGTGGGCATGGCCTGGCCCTGCCCACCAAGCTTCCAGCTCTCAAAAGCACTGTGTGAGTGGATGAGGCTGAGGAAGCCCAAGGCCTTAGAGGATGGGGATTGTGACTACCGCTGGTGTGGCCTGGGCACCTCCCCCTTCTCAGGACGCCAGCCAGCCAGCCCCGGAGACCTCCAGAGGTGCCAGCTCAGACAGAGGGAACTTTGTGGAGGCCCTGGCAGGCATGTATGGGTCTGTGTATCCAAGGCTGTGTACCTAGGTGTGCCTCTCTGTGGGACTGTCTCTCCAGGTCAGTTGTGTCTGTGTGGCTGGTTCTTAGTCTTTCGTTCCCTCGCCTAGATGTGTGCCTCTGCCTCTGCATACCCACCTCTATGTTCGTGCAGCTGTCTATGTGGCTCTCTTTATATTTGTCTCCGTGTGCTCTGAGTCTCTCTTTTCTCAGTCTATCTCTGTGTATCTCTGTATCGGTCTCTGTGTGTATGGGTCTTTAGTGTCTCTCGGTCTCTTTCTTCCTTGCTGTGTGTCACTCTGTCCCCGTGGACGTGTCTCTCGCCCCTTCTCCGTGGGGTCTGTCTCTGTAGTTCTGCGAGTCTCGTGTGTCTCTGTCTTTGTGTCTCTTTCTCCGCGGCTTTGCCTCTATGTCTCCATGTGAGTCTGGGTCTCTGTATCGCTGTCTCTGGTTCTCAGCCCCCGTGCCCATGGGGGGAGGGCCCCCCTTACCTGAGTTGAGCCCGGTGCGCGCCCGCGGGAGGGTCCGGGGCAGCGGGATGCTGGGCGCCGACTGAGACTCGGGAGCCTGCGGGCGCGGGGCGGGCGGGGGGGGGCTGGAGGCGGGCAGGGGCGATGTCCCCTCCCCCGGCCCTCCCCCTCGGCCGCGCAGCCTCCGCCGGCCGCTCCCGCCGCGGCGCGACCGGGGCGGCCTCTGCCGCGGGCGGTCTGCGGCGAGCCGGCACCTCCTCCCCCTGGGGCGGCGCCTCCTCCGCGGCCGCGGCGGCTCGCTCGCTCGCTCGGCGGCGTTCGGGCGGCGGCTGCGGCCCGGCGCGGGGCTCGGCTAGGCTCGGCTGCGTTCGGCTGCGTTCGGCTATGTTCGGCTGGGCTCGGCTGGGCTCGGCAGGCAGCAAAAACAGCGGAGAACCTAGCTTCCCGGGAGGCCGGGGGCCGCGGCCTGTGCGGGGTGGAGCCATCCCCGCGGCGCTGCCGACGTTCAATTGGCTGGCTGCGCCAGGCTCCCGGGCGATTGGTCGCACTCTGGGGTGGGGACTGACTCGCCGGTGATGCAGGAGTGGGGTGGGGGCGGGAAAAGGACTGGAGGGGCTACTAGGTCTGGTCCCCTCTGGGGGAAGGGGGTGGGAACGAGGCCCACCTGCTTGCGGAGATTTCTTGCACCTTCAGCACCTGGAAGAGTTGCACATACAATCTCTGAGAAAGGCCTCTGTACCGTATACGTGAGGAGACTGCCCCTCCATATCTGCCTCTGCCTGCATCATCCAAGGAGGAAGGCCTTGGGTCCCCACATCTAGGAGGAGATCCGAAGTCCTCATCTTGGAAGACCCCTAGACTTATGCACAACCACTCTCAGCTGGGGTGGACTCTGCATCCCCACTTTAGAGGGTCGGTAGGTGGCTCTGCATTCCCTGGCCCTAGGAAGTGTGAGCCGTCCTGCCAACACAAGTTCTTGGGCATATTCACTGAGTTCCCACGCAGTATTGCTCTCAGGTTTGTGCTTTGCTGCGTTGTGGGAGAAGCTAGGACTGAGAGTAATGGGGTATTCCGAGAGCTCACTCAGGCCTGGCTGGAGCAGGACCAGGCATGACTCTCCATCCTAGAATCTCTCCTAAAAGGAAGACCAGTTCGGTCAGAAGCTGTCAGGTAGGTCTTCCTACCCTACCTCATAGGTCAATGATTCCTAAGTGTTCTGAACTGGACCTTTTTCTCATCCTACTCTACATATTCTCCATGGATGAGCACATCCCTAAAGGTATACCGTGAAGACTCTCAGAGCTCTCAATAAGCATCTGTGGAATTCTAGCCATAGATCCAAGTACCTTCCAGAATTAGGGGGGTATTGATTTCTGGTTCTGCCACTTAACAAACTTTGTGACCTTGAGCAAGTTACTCACCCTCTTTTAGCCTCAGCTCCCTTATTCCTTTTTTTTTTTTTTAATTTTTTTTTAATTTTTATTTATTTATGATAGTCACAGAGAGAGAGAGAAAGAGAGGCAGAGACATAGGCAGAGGGAGAAGCAGGCTCCATGCACCAGGAGCCTGATGTGGGATTCGATCCCGGGTCTCCAGGATCGCGCCCTGGGCCAAAGGCAGGCGCCAAACCGCTGCGCCACCCAGGGATCCCAGCTCCCTTATTCCTAAAGTTGTTTTAGTAACAGCTACCTCTCAGGGTTGTAATTCACCAACTCGTTTTTTCCCAACCCACCACATCTCAGCAAATGCCGACTGACATAACCCCAAGAACCATATGGCTAAGAGACCCTTTCTCTCAATGACACAGAATTCACATGAGATTCCTATAAAACCAAATGCCACCTCAAAAACAAGAAAGGGAAGGGTAAGATAAGCTGAAAGACTGAGTCATACTTACAGACTGTCTAAAATAAATTTTTGGACCCTACTGATTTTACCGGAATGGATTAATTTTAGTTCCCCTGCCCCTGTTACCCAGCAGGGTGGGGTATTGTGAGCAAGATCAAATCAGTTCTAGGAAAGAGAGGAGACTTATGTTGTTGCACATCTGAGTGTAATGTGAGTGAATTTGTGACCCAGCTGCAGGAGTTCAGATTTTGTCCTGGAAACAGTGGGGAGCCACTGAAATATTTTGAGCAGAGGAGTAAATGTGGTCATATCCAAAAATTAGAGGGATGATTTGGGCTGCTGGGTGGAAGGAGAGATTGAAGGCAATTGAGAGTGAAGGCAAGGAGTAATGACAAAGGACTGAAATGATGTAGAGGAAGAGGATTGGAGAGAAGAGAGCACTGAGGATATTTGGGGATTATAGTTGGTAGGACTTAGAGACTTAGACCTATAGGATATGGGAAGTAAGAGGGAGGGAAAGTCTGGGATAACTTCCAGGTTAGTGATCAGGGATACTGTGATGCCATTTACTGAGATAGAAAACACAAGAGAAGGGGTGTTTCAGCAGGGGCTTGGGATGGTGTGTGGGGGAGGTGGAGGATGATGACTTCTGTTTTATATATGCTAGGTTTGAGGTACCAGTTGGACACTCAAGCCAAGGTATCCCATAGACAGTTGGATAGGTAGCTCTGAGGTTCAGGCTGAAGACAACATTTTGTGGGTTATCAGTAAATTAGTAATAGTCAAATCAGAAAAGTGGATAAGCCAGGTGTCTGTGTGGCTCAGTAGGTTGAGGGTCTGACTCTTGATTTCCTCTCAGGTCATGATCTAGGGCCGTGAGATCGAGCCCACATCAAGCCCCCCATCAGGCTCTGCACTGGGTATGGAACCTGCTTAGGATGCTCTCTCCCCCTCTCCATCTGTCTCTCCCCACCCCCTCCCTTCCTCCCTCCCTCCATCTCTCTCACTAAAACAAAACCAAACAAAAAGTGGATGAGCTCTCCAAAGAAGAGTAAGAACTGGTTTAAGCAAAAAACAAAACAAAACAAAACATTTATAATTAGACTAAAACCTAAAGACAGGGATGCCTAAGGAATAACTGGAACTAATGGACACAAAAGCCATTAGAATCTCTTGCCACCTCTCCTCTCTGTTACTTTCTGCCAGGTTCCTTCATTTCCTTCCCCTGCGCTGTCCAGCCCCTATCATCCCCACCCCCAGACTGGCTTCTAATGTTTTTCTGGTCCACATAGTGAAAAACATCACTTCGGACAATCCCAAAGCTTAAAAATCTTATTGTCTAGGCATCCAACAAGACACTGGCTTCTTTTTCTTAGTTGCACTTTGCAAATTCTTCAGGAAATACTCTGATTGGCTCCGCTTAGTCGATGCTTAACACTGGGCTCATCAGCTGTAGTCAAGGAATGGTTGAAGCTCAAATTGCCTAATGTGGCTCACATGAGAACCCCATGGACACTAGGTGGGGGATATGGGATGGGGGGTCCCAGGAGAAGAGAGGATGCAGAATTGCAGGTGTACAGTGTAGTCTACCCCTTGTTTGCCCAACACACACACATTATTTTCCTCTATATATTTGATTTCAAAAAAATATCCTCACCTACATATTCTAGCCATTCCACTATACATATGCCAATAAATTCACCTCCTCTCTAATGGAGGGCAGCTCAATGACACATCCAGCTACTATTTCTGGAGGTTATATCATAGGACCACGGTTCTTCATATATAAGTTCTCTGGGTAATGTCCCTTCGTGCTGCAGTCAGGTTTCTATACGGTGTGAATATGGTTTCTAATAATCTCATTACCTTTGTTTGAAATGCCTTTGAGCTACCTTTATTTTTTTTTAAAGATTTTATTTATTTATTCATGATAGACAGAGACAGACAGACAGACAGACAGACAGAGAGAGAGGCAGAGACACAAGCAGAGGGAGAAGCAGGCTCCATGCAGGGAGCCTGACGCGGGACTCAATCCCGGGACTCCAGGATCGCGCCCTGGGCCAAAGGCAGGCGCTAAGCCGCTGAGCTACCCAGGGATCCTGAGCTACCTTTAAACCACCACCACCACCACCACCTCTGCCCAAAAACAATCCCCAAACTCCTGATGTCTAGAGATGGAAGAAATAAAGAATAAATTTTTAAAAGGCACTGTAGAGTGGTCAGTAATCCAGAACGTCATATATTCTTTGGCCCTGAATGACAATGAAAATGATGGGACCAGGAAATCTCATGGCATCTGTTTGTTGACTCACTTCTCTGGCTACAGTTTCTCAGTCAGCCAATCTGGTTGTCCCAGGTTCTGCCCACAAGGATGTGATCCCTTTTCCAGTGTTCTGAGAGCATAATTATGGAGGATTTCTCTGTGGGGCACTGTACTGATTAGCACTACACTTTCTGGTGGTGTTTTAGGGATCCTGGGATTGAGCAATCACAGATCTCTGCATTTATGAGGTTTGGGTGTGGTTTTATTTTCCTCCCAGATGATACAGTTCTTTTATTTTTATTAAATTATTATTTTTTAAAAGATTTTATTCATTCATAGAGACACACACAGAGAGGCAGAGACACAGGCAGAGGGAGAAGCAGGCTCCATGCAGAGCCTGACTTGGGACTCCATCCAGGGTCTCCAGGATCACGCCCTGGGCTGCAGGCGGCGCTAAACCACTGCACCACTGGGCCCTGATACAGTTCTTTTAAAATCATAATCAGCTGTCTGTCAGTTTCATCTGGGGGAGAATTCCTTTTGCTATTAACTTATTCATCCTAAAGCACATTTTTTCCCCTATTTTAATGACTCTTAAATCAGAATACAGTCTTACAATTAATGGCATGTAATAGTTTTTTAGCCTCTTTTTTCCCTAGTGGAGTTGACCCCTGTGCAATGCAGGAGTTAGGGGCACCAGCCCCTGCACAGCCAGAAATCCATGTATAACTTAAAAAAAAAAAAAAACTTTGTTTATTTTTTTATAGTAATTTCTACACTCAGTGTGGGGCTTGAACTCACAACTCCAAGATCAAGAGTCACATGCATTTCCCACTGAGCCAGCCAGGCACCCTCCATGTGTAACTTCTGACTCCTCCAGAACTTAACTACTAATAGTCTACTGTTGACCAGAAGCCTTACTGATAACATAAACAGTTGATTAACACATATTTTGTTTATGTATTATATAATGTATTTTTATAATAAAGCTAGAGAAAAAAATGTTAAGAAGAAAATTGTAGGGCAGCCCGGGTGGCTCAGCGGTTTAGCACCGCCTTGAGCCCAGGGCGTGATCCTGGAGACCCGGGATTGAGTCCCACGTCAGGCTCCCTACATGGAGCCTGTTTCTCCTTCTGCCTGTGTCTCTGCCTCTCTCTCTGTGTGTCTCTCAGGAATAAATAAAATCTTTTAAAAAAATTGTAGGAGGGATCCCTGGGTGGCGCAGCGGTTTAGCGCCTGCCTTTGGCCCAAGGCGTGATCCTGGAGACCTGGGATCGAATCCCACATCGGGCTCCCGGTGCATGGAGCCTGCTTCTCCCTCTGCCTGTGTCTCTGCCTCTCTCTCTCTCTCTCTCTGTGACTATCATAAATAAATAAAAATTAAAAAAAATTGTAAGAGAAAATACATTTATAGTACTATTAAAAAAATCCACATATAAGTGGACATGTACAGTTCAAACCTGTGTTGAAGGTCAACTGTAGTTCATAAAATAAATTGCCTCTTGAATTGATGGGAACATGAGATTTATTAAATATAGTAATTTCATCATAGTTCTTTTTCACAAACAATAGAATCCACCCTGGGTAGTTAAAACAGAAAAGGGATTTGTTAAAAGATATTATTTAACTCAGAAATGTTAGGAGGACGGAGGAAATGAGTTTGAGGCTCAGTTTCTAGGAACAACACTCAAACCATACCACACAACCTGATGAGAAAACCACAGCCACTGCCACTCCAAATACTAAGTACCAAAAGTTTAATTTCACTGCCAACTTTACAAGCTCTGTAGCACTTCTGCGGTAAGAACTCAATTTTGCAGCTACTAGGAAACCACCAGTTACCACTACCACCTCCAAAAAGTGGACACTTGTACTACCAGCAATAGCAGAAACTAAAGTCTTATGTCCAGCCTACTTCCTTCCTCTATCAGTCAGAATTAGGTAGGTGACAGTGGTCACAAACAACCCTCAGATCTTACTGGCTTAAAGTAACAAAGATGTATTTCTTGCTCATGCCACAGTTCTGGCATGGGTGAAGTGGGAGGGAGGAGTCTGCCCTCTGTGATCACTCAGTGATCTAGGCTGATGGAGGTTTCACCATCTTATGATGATGCCTGTTTCTTTCTTTCTCTCTTTTCCTTCCCTCCCTCCCTCCCTCCCTCCCTCCCTTTCAGATTTTTTTTTAAAGATTTTATTTATTTATTCATGAAAGATACACACACACACACAGAGAGAGAGAGAGAGAGAGAGAGAGAGAAGCAGGCTCCATGCAGGGAGCCCAATGTGGGATTTGATCCCAGGACTCCAGGATAATGCCCTGGGTTGAAGGCAGGAGCTAAGCTGCTGAGCCACACAGGGATCCCCTCCTTTCAGATTTTTGTTAAGTAAATCTCTATGCCCAATGTGTAGGAGTTGAACCTACAACCCCAAGATCAAGAATCACTTGGTCTATGGACTGAGCCAGCCAGGCACCCTGATGCCACTTTCTTGATAGGAACCTTCAGCATTTGCTGTAGTAGAAGAGGGTGAGGAAAAATGTACACTGGCTTCTGTTCACATTGTATCAATCATAACAAATCTCATGGCCATACCTAACATCAAGAGACAAGAGAAGTGCAATCCTCCTGGTGCTCAGAAGGAAAGGAGAATGACAAATATTGAACTTTAGTGATATTTACTCCACTTGTATGGCTCACTTCCAAATCAAAGTGTCACATGGAGGCAAGTAGCATGCCTATAAGCAAACTGCATAAGATGCTAGAAATATTAGTTCTGACTTTAGTACTAAGGAGACTGGATTTTAAAGTGTGAATTTTCCCATATAGGAAAACTAAAGGGTGAGGGACAGGGGTGGCTCAGTTGGTTAAGTATCTGCCTTCGGCTCAGGTCATAATCCCAGGATCCCAGGGTCCTAGGATTGAGCCCCCTGCTCAATTAGGGGCCTGCTTCTCCCCTGCCACCAACTCATGTTCTGTCTCTTGCTTTCTCTCTCAAATACATACATACATACATACATACATACATACATACATACAACAATCTTTTTTTAAAAAGGTGAAGGACATCTGTGAATACAACGTATTTCTACTACCATAATCAATACTAGAAATTTGTAGAATCATGCTCTCTGAATTCTTCGGTTTGCCACGAAAATGCAGGACCTGTGCAAGCTCTTGAAGCAATTTCTCTCTTTTAGCTCCGTTTTTCATAATGCTAAAAGGGGCACTTTCAATCCCTCTAACTATGCCTTCCGGCTTCCTGGGAAATCCTAGGCTGGAGTGACAGGGCTGAAAGCCTTTCTTCTTCAACCTGCCCTGGAGTGATGCCCTTGCCTCTCCTGCATTCCAATCAACTCCCTTTACAATAAGAAGCACCATCACATTTGCCTGGCAGGGTAAGAACATCCAAAATGGGTGGTCTGTGAGAAGTTAGGGGCCAACACAGTATTTTGTTTGGATAAGGAAGTGTGTTTCAGCCCTGACTTCAGACGGCTAGAAGCTAGATTATCCTGCATCATGCTGAAATGCAGAAGCCAAGTTCTTGCCTGTTCTCTAACATTGATTATGAGGAAACATTTATTCCTCCTCTTAGCAATCATGATGGTGGTATACTTGGGAGAGTCTGAGAAATTGGGAAGCCCTGCTTCTTGTCCCCAACCTGTCTCGTCTCCTTTTTTTCTCTCCAGACAAGTTTCCTATTGCTTCTCCAGCCCATATAATAATAAACCCAGCTTCTGACAATTCTCAGCTTTACAGTTTAAATCCAGGTATACCCAGCAAGATGTTGGTTCATGTCTTTCAGTTCCAGTTTACCCTTCTCAGTTCCAGCTTCAAAATTCCTAGGGACTTGCTCTTATCATCCTGGCTTTGGTCAGATGCCATTCCCTGTATCATTGATCCATGGCGGGGTAGGGAGGTCATA
The DNA here is from genome assembly GCF_053574225.1 of Canis aureus. Lineage (NCBI taxonomy): Eukaryota > Metazoa > Chordata > Mammalia > Carnivora > Canidae > Canis > Canis aureus. The sequence goes on from NC_135620.1 coordinate 52,916,649, forward strand.
ATATGCTGGTAACCATATGAGTGAAAAGCAGTTCCCACCAGAAGGGAGGGCCATCCAAATAAAATGTAAAGGAGTCCACCATACTGACATTAATGGATGCAGGAGAAAAGATAAATCTGCAAAATAAATAAGGGAGTAGCGGTCAGAGAGGTTTCAGAGGTTCAAGACAGAGGGAGGGGTCAGCAATCCAGAATGTCAAAGAGAGGTCTAGTAGTTATAGAAAGAGAGAACCTTTGGACTTAAAAGAAAGGAGGTTGTTGATTATCTTGGCAAGAGGTTGTTTCAGCAGGCAATGGATAGTGGGCAGCGGAGATGGGGGATGTGGTGGCCACCAGATCTGAGTGGTCTGATGAGTAAGAAGCTGATACAATATAGATGACTCAAGGTAATTATTGTAAAAAATTGGGAGAAGGATGGGATGCCTGGGTGGCTCAGGGGTTTAGCGCCTGCTTTCTTCGGCCTATGGCTTGATCCTGGAGTCCCAGGATCGAGTCCCATATGGAGCTCTCTGCGTGGAGCCTGCTTCTCCGTCTGCCTGTGTCTCTGCCTCTGTCTCTTTGTGTCTCTCATGAAAAAATAAATAAAATCTTTAAAAAAAAATTGGGAGAAGGAGAATAGACACCAAGGATGTAGAACCAGAGGAAGTTTATATCCAATTTCTAAAAATTTCTTATGTGTTTCTTACATGGGCATGCTTAAATACTGGTGGGAAGAACCTGAAAAAGAATATATTTGATAGTTGGGATGCCTGGGTGGCTTAGTCGGTTAAGCATCTACCTTCAGCTCAGGTCATGATCCCAGGGCCCCACATTGGGCTCCCTGCTCAGTGGGGAAGCCTGGTTCTTCCTCCCCCTCTGCCTCTCCCCCCCCAACTTGTGCTCTCTCTCTCTCAAATAAACAAATAAAAAATAAAATCTTTTTTAAAAAAGAAGATAATCAAGAGCTATTTTTACTAATACTGTCCATCTCCCCAGGGCTGTGCAGATCCAGGCAGCCAAAGGGCAGGGACAGAAGTTAAAGAGTAGCAGAAGGTATGAACTACTTCAACTTTTCCTAGGCCATACTAGCAAGTAGGGCAGAGATAAGAGGTGACTGACCTCAGCATTGGGTGACCCAGGTTGGGTCCCAGGACACACCCAGGGCCCTGGGATTGCACTGTGGTCTGTGCTTAGAGAGGCCTTGTGTGGAGGGCAAAGGAGCCAGTCCTCAGTGGGTGGGGGCAGGGTGAGTATAAAGCAGTCATATTCTGGGATAGGCAGACTTGCCATGACTTTGCTCTGATTTCCTTATCTTGAAACCATGCGTATTGCTACCCCCTACCCACCCACTCGCTCCTCAGCATCCCTGCCAAGCTGTCACCTGCTTTCTCAGATCCACTTCCCCACCTCCCAACACTCCTCAGCTGCTGCCCCCACCTTTTGCTCTCATCATCCCTGAAGCTGGCTCACCAAGGTCACTTTCACCTCCTTGTCACATCCAGTGAATATTTTTAGTTCTTATCTTTGTTGACTTCTTGACAGCGTTGAGGCTGTTGGTCCCTTTTTGAAAACCCATCTTTCATTGTCTTCCATGAAGCCACCCTCTCTATGCCTCCTCCTAAAACAGCTATTGTTTTGTTTTTTTCGAGAAGGAGGTAGAGGAGGGGCAGAGGGAGAGGGAGAGAGAATCTAAAGCAAGCTCTACACCTAGAGCAGAGCCCGACATGGGGTTCCAATCTTACAACCTGAGATCATGACCTGAGCTGAAATCAAGAGTCGGACACTTAACCAACTGAGACACCCAGGAGCCCCTAAAACTATTGCTAATCAAGCACCTAGCCTCTGTCAAAGCCTTACATCCATCATAGCTATCCCTCACCTGCATGTAAGACAGGTCTGTGGAATAGATGAAGGTACTGGAACTCAAGGTAATCAAGAGGTTTTCCTAAGGCCCCATAGCAGCAGGGATAGAGTCTGGAATTAAACCCTGATTTGCTGCATTGCCCTCAACTCCAGCATTTTGGCTGTCTCCCTTACTTTCAGGGCTCCTCCTCTCCATTGGGCTGTGCTCTCCGCACCACTCTCCTCTCCTCCTCTCTCCAAGTGAGGTCCTCCCTCTGCATTATGGCTTCTGTGCCCATTTTGTGTTGACGATGCCTTAATGCTAACCCAGATCTCACTCCCAAGTCCCAGACTGGCATTTGTTGTTGCTGCTGCTGTTGTTATTAAAAGTTAAGATTTATGGGGTGTTTACAACATGGCAGGTACTGTGCTAATTTCTTTATATACATCATCTCATTAAATCCTTACAATGAGCCTATGAGGTACAAGCCTTTGCCATTTTCCACTTAGAGAAACTGAGCTATAGGGAGATTAACCACCTTGTCCAAGGTCAACAGGAGCCCAGGTTTGCCTGACCCGACTCCAGTCTCTTAACGACTGACCTAAGGCCTTCTACCAAGAAGTCCCAACTAGTGCCTTACACTTGACATAATCTAATCTGAGCCCATCTGCCCCTTACTTGCTGTGTGACCATAAGCAAGTCATTGAATGTATGAGTCATGATTATTATCAACTCCCCCAAACCCTGTCCTCCCTCTGTCCTAACTAGTTTGATAAACAGTCCTACCATCTCCCAGTCAATAGGGTTGTGCAAGGCCCCTCCCTCTTCCTTCCCTCCCCACCCCATGTTCATTAAGATTTGGTGACTCTATGCTCTAAAAAGCACTGTTTTCACAGAGCTGGCCCTAGTTCTTTTCTTACCTGCTCTCAGGCCTTCCACATCATTCAAAGCACTTTTGGCTACCACCACTTCTGCATTCTCTCCCTTCCTTGCTTTCCTCTGCATGGCCCCCAGAGCCGTCTTTCCCAAACACAAATCTGACCAAGTCTCCCCAGCTCCTGGAGCCCTCTGACTCTCAGTAGAAGCTCCTGAACCTCAGCCTGGCTTTCAAAGAAGCCCAGACTGCCTGGCCCCACCTGCTCTGCAGCTTCAGCTCTCACCTGGCCCACTCCTGATGGCAGGAGGATCCTCACTATTCCTGAACTCCCCTCCCACCGCTCCCCTTCCCTTCCCCCCCAAGGGCAAGGGGTGTCCTCTGCCTCTTCACGGTGCCCTCCACAACTGGTACGTGTTTCCTGTGACACTGAGCCCAGTGATTGATGTGCTCAGGTGTGTAAAATTGGTGATGTTTCTCTGTTTTATTAAAATGACATCTACGGTTGCATAATATATACCTCAGGGTCCTGGGGCTGAGCCCCACATCGGGCTCTGTGCTCAGCAGAGAAACTGTTTGAAGGTTTTCTCTTTCCCTCTCCCTCTGTCTACCCTCCACCTGCCCCTGCTCACGAGTGCGCTCTCTCTCAAGTAAATGGATAGATCTTTTAAATGTATGTACACACACACACACACACACACACACACCAATTAATACCACAAAACCGTACACTTAGAAATGCTTACAATGATAAAACAAAATGAAACTAAAGGTAATTCCTTTCCTAGGTCTTTGCTCCTGGAGCTAATAGTAAGGTCATTTTGGGAGAAATTCCTCACCCCTTTCTTCCCAACTGTGCAAAGGTCCTGGGTACTTTTTTGTTGTGATTCATATGGTCTCTGCTGAGAAGCCAAGTTTGGGAACTCAATATCCAGAGTCCTGCCTTCCCAAGCTCACCCTGCCCCTACTCCTAGGACATCATTAGGGAGTGTTTGTGGGTCCCACCTGCTCACGCAAACACAGATCCCCTCTTGTTTGGAGGTACTCTCTGGATTGCTTTGCCCCCTTTCCTTAGCATAATCCCTTGAAGAAACTTAGGCTTCCAGAAGGCTAGAGTCAGAAAGATGTCTGAGGTTGATTCAGCCTTGGGCCTGCAATGCTTACCGCAAAAGACAGGGAGAAAAAAGGCCCAGCCTTCTGCCTGAGACAAGAAAAGGAACAATGCACTGGAACAAAATTCCATTAACATTTCAGTAAGTTATCCCTGCACACCAACTCCTGCCTCAGGCCATCAAATCCCTTGGGGGCAGAAATCAAATATATCCTTCCCTGCACATATAGACACACACTAATACACATATACACCACCCACAAAGCAGAGGCACACATATATACAAGCAAAGACACATGTATACAGAAATAACAAACCTACCCTGACCACAAGAATGTGCATGCAAACCTCCATAACATACATGTGTACACATACACAAATGTGAAGATAAACCTGCTGATGGACTCACAAGTGTCAGTGAATGTGTTTTGGACTAATGACTGAAGAAGGAAGTCAGAGATAAAGACACAGATCGGTTTTCTAGAGATTGAAAGAGTATGTGTATGTGGAGGACAGGCTGCTGGGAGAGACAGCCAGGTAGTAACCCAGCTGGGTCCTCTGTCAGGCTAGGTAAGCAGAGAGGCCTGCTCTGTTGGCACCTCTGCCCAGGCTGGGGGGAGACCTATCCATAAGCAACTGTAACCTAGAGTGGCGAGTCTTTGAGGGGGGATGCATGTCCCATCTCTGGGCAGCAGTGGAAGGTAGACAATGTCAGGGAAACTTGAATCGAATATTGAACAAATGGGAGCTGAGGGGATGAAAGAGATGAATGGGGTAGGGAGGGACAAGAGAACAGCACATGGGAAGGTGTATTAGTTTCCTGTTGCTGTTTTAATCAATTCCTATAAATTTAGTGGCTTCAAACAACACAGATTTATTCTCTTACAGTCTGAGGGTCAAAGGTCTAAAATCAGTTTCATTGGGCTAAAGTCAAGGTGTGGGCAGGGCTGGTTCCTTCCGGAGGCTCTGAGAACCTATTGCCTAGTGGCTGCATTTGTTGGCTTACATCCCTCCTTCATCTCCCAATTTCCCATTCCATCATCCCATCACCTGACTCTCTTTCTGCCTCTTTTCTATTAGGATGATTGTGATTACATCAGGATCACCTAATAATCCAGAATTAATCTTCCCATCTCAAGAACCTTAACTTAATCACAGCGGCAAAATCCCTTTGCCATATAAGTTAACACTCACAGGTTCTAGGAATCAGGGCGTGGACATATTTGGAGGTCATTATTAAGCCCACCACATTTTATCTCACAATCTTCAAAACATCCTATTAGGAATCCTGTCGTTCTCAGATTGAAGATGATGAATCTGAGGCACAGAGAGGTTAAGTGAACCTTAAAACAAAAGAAATAAATGGTATTTTTAAAAAATTGACTGACTGAAAAAAATACATGCTTGTTATTTAAAAATTATAAACCATACAAAAGAATACAAAGAAAAATGCAACATATCACTGAGAGTCTCACCACCCACAAATGGTCAGTAGTAACATTTGGTGAGCATAATGCATTGGGGTGGGAGCAGGGAGTGAAGAGAAAGGTATGTAAAAAGAGAGTCAGAATATTTATACAAGAATGGGACATGCTACAGAAGCTTTTTTTAAATACAAAACATACTTTCACTTGAATTGAGGGAAAAGCAACTCAAGTGAAAACAAAAGAATGCTAAACTGCAGCTAAATATTTCTTCACCTCAAAAAATATTCATTCATAAAAGACTCCTCTCAAGTTAAAAACAATTTTGATTAAGAGGTTGGAGCAGGGACCCCTGGGTGGCTCAGTGGTTAAGCATCTGCCTTTGGCTTAGGTCGTGATCCTGGGGTCCTGTGATTGAGTCCCCCATTGGGTTTCCGGCAGGGAGCCTGCTTCTCCCTCTGCCTGTCTCTGCCTCTCATGACTAAATAAATAAAATCTTTAAAAAAAAAAAAAGAAAAGAAAAGAAGAGGTTGGTAGTAGAATTTGTATCCTTAGGTGTCAATTTTATAAGCTATTAGTTGCTCAGAACTATGAAGGAAAGTCCAAGTAGTACTTCTGCTCTCCTTCTCATCCCTCTCACCAGATTATATTGCCAATGTTGTTCTAAGTGTATAAGGATTTATATTTACATTCTGTTCTACTAAAATTCCCAGTTTAATCTTAACCTAAAGGGAATTAACGTTCACCACTCTCCCTTATTTTGACTAATCTCTTGGCTGATTGGATTTTGTCACTGTGTAGTATTTTTCTCAGAAGGGCTCATGGGTTCTGTATCCCCAAATTCATGATTGAGATCAACCACTTTGTTGGTTATGTTTTGAGGTAATATTTGTTTTACCCTCAGAACTTCATAGATATTGATTGCTTTATTACTTAGATTTCATGGAATGTGATGCTGGAGAAAATCCAAGATCAGACTGAATTTTTCCCCATACATGACTTGCTCTTTTTGCCTGGGTTCCTGAAGTCTTTTTATTTTATCTTCAAAGTTTAGTAACTAAATCAGTGTGTCTTAATGTCCATTATTCTGTATCAATTCTTCTGGCATGGGGTGTGCACTTTCCATCTGGATATTCAGTTCTTCCTTAATTTCAAGGAAAGCTTTTCTATATTTCATACCTTAGTATCTTTTCCTGTCCATTTTTGGAACCTCTATGTTTAGGGCTGCCAACAATCATGCTTATGGTAGCCTGTCTTTGTCCTATTAACTTCACTCTAATTCCTTTAATGTCTTTATCTTTCCTCATCATATTTACTTTCAGGATCTCAAAGCCTTTCCTACAAATCACTTTGATTTCCAGCCATATCTATTCTGTGTCATTATTGCTAGTCAGTTGCATCTGTAATGGTATTGTTTTGGTCCTTTACTATTTTTCCTTAGTTCTGCAATCTCCCTTCTCATCTCATTATGTTGTTTATCATATTTGAGTCCTTGTTCTCTAAATTTCATACTATTCTTAAGGCCTTCCATAACAGGAAGAACTTGCAGGCAATCTTTTTATTCCTTTGGTTGTTTTCTTCTAGATTGGGTTCCTCCTTTATTTTTTGCATCCTGTCTTCCTTGTTCCTTTCCCATCCCTCTCTCCCTCCCTCCCTCCCTTATCCTATCCCCCCTTTACTTCCTTCCTACCTCTATCTTGGCTGTGATCTGAATGCCTAAAAGCCATGCCATTGTCTTTCCATTTACAAAGATCTACCAGGGCTCACAGTCAGCATACCTCTCCTTGCTCTGGAGTGTAGGTCCTGTGCCCCTTCCCATCTGGACCAGTTTACCCTCCCCCTGGGAGCTGTGGTTTGAAAGCTAGCTCTTGCTTTCAAACTCACCCACCCAATTTCTGCGCCCTGAGGGTGGTTTGGCTGGGGCTACCTGCACTTAGGCTCCTCTGAGACCCTCTTAGATATCTTGTTCCAGCGGGGAGGTGGGGCATATCCCAAACTGCAGATTTTGGGTTCTTCCCCCAACCTCACTGCCATACTCTGGAGGTTGCCAAGCCAAGGCAGCTCTTCTTGCCTCTTCGGAGGTCTCATAGAGGAACACAGAGGCTTCTACTTACAAAGGCTTTTCCCCAGACTTTTCCTAAGGCTACCTGCTCACACAATAATCCATTTTCCTCAGATTACAGGATATTAGTGAGAGTTGTTGGTACTTTGCTGACTCATCTTTTCTCAATGCTCCTTTTGGGCATGGGATTAGGAGACATGCCATTCACTTGTTGCACCATTATCTTCTGTTACTTTCCTTGACTATCACATTTTAAGGTTTATACAAAAACTTTGCTTATTTGGTTGGACTTGAGTTGGTAGCAGCATTTTTGTTTTGGTTTGGGCTTTTGTTCATTTTGTTAGTGCGGGGGGGCGGGGGTTGGATATGGAGTAGAGTGATTATGTGATGGCTTCACTTTGCCTCCTAACCCAGAGAACCCACTCTTGCCTTGTCCATACTTCTTTCCTCAGATCCCTCCTTTGGGTAAGACCCTAGCAGCCCCTAGCAGTACTTTCGAATCTCTGGAGTGAAACAGGGGCCCATAGGACTAGGCCTTAGTACAAAGTGGGTGTTCAGTCCATGGTAAAGGAATGAGCAGGAGGCAGCAACAAAGGGACCTCAAATACTTCACAAGAGAGAATCCAGGCAGGGCACAGCTTGAACCAAGGCACAGAAGTAGGACAGACAGGAACAATGACTGGGGAATGGGAGAGAGGGGCAGGTAAGGGGTGTTTCTAGTTGAAGGAATGCCAGCTGAACGTGCAGGAGAAAACCTGGAGATTGGGGCAGGCATGGCCTAGGCATGCAGTCTGGTCTGGGGGTTACCTCCAGGTGTGACCAAAACACTTAGCTCTTGGACTCTCAGGGAATACAAGTAGGGAAGCCTAGCTCCTATCTCTCATCTCAGCCCTTCCCCAGGCAACTTCTCCACCCCACTTAGACTGTTCTTGTGTCCCAAGGGTGCTCTTGCTCTCGTCTCTATAGCCACATGCTTTAGCCATGGCCACACTACATACCTTCTTCACAGGCTACATGCTAACATACCATGGATGTGCCCCTGGTCACCTCATCACACAAAAACAACTTTGTGGTTGTATGCCATCACCACAAACTTGCAGATGATGGCACAGTGACACTTGATATTGAGAGTACACTTTGCACACAGCTGCACACTATCTGCCCCCCCCCCCCCCCCCCCCCCCCCCCCCCCCGTCTGGCTCTCCTGAGAGCTCATTCTGCCCCCTGGTGGCCACTCCCTTAGCCATTGCTCTTCTGGAACGACCCTAATTATCCACTCTCCTTGAAGGCCTGGTTTCTGCCCAAAGAAGCTTCCAGCCTTAAACAGCCTCTCCCTTCAGATTGGCACTGTCAAACCAGAACCCCTCAGATCCACTGGCCCATAGATCTACTTTCCCATCAGACCAGCACTGTTAGGCAAGGCCTTCTCAGATAGGGTGACCAAAAGTCCCAGTTTGCCTGGGCCTGAGGGATTTCCCAGGACTTGAAATATTCAGTGCTAAAAATGAGAAAATCCCAGGCAAACCAGGACTAATGATCCTGTTCTCGGACCTGTGTGCCTTCAGAGTGGTCTCTCCTCAGATTGGACCCTCCAGATGCTTTCTCAACCAGTCTATCCCCTCAGATTGGCCCTTCCAACCAAGATCTCTATAGCAAAAAAAAAAACAAAACAAAACAAAACAAAAAAAAGATCTCTATAGCAGCATGTACCAGACCTGCCTCCCCTCACACTAATCCTATTACACTGACCTATTCACCTTCAGCTTAGCCATTCCCCCACTGGAGTGCCTCTGTCAGAAAAGTTCTCCTCCAGCTTCTCCTCATGCTGGCTCCATCAGACTCCCCTCCTTGGACCCCCTTCCCCTCTGCCCTCCTCTGAGGATAGGGAAAGGTATGAGGATTACACCCCAATCTTTTCTGCCCCCAAGCACTCTGTTCTTTCCATGTAAGATGAATTTTCCCAGAGTCCCAGTCTAGGGAATTAATGAGCTCACCCACTGGCTCTGGGGAGTTCACAGGGGCAGAGGCTGCCCCAGGGGGATTCCTGCCCACTCTCTCTCATCCACGTTCCTCTCCTGGCTGGCTACTGGAAGGCAGATGTGGGGTGTATCAGCTATCTGCCGCCTGCCCCGGAGCAGAAATGAAGGGCAGGCAGGTGGCCGAGAGGGGGCAGCAGAAGCCAGGACAGTCCCCAGCTCAGGCCATAGAGGCACAGTGGCCACAGGCTGGGGTCCGGACCAGAGCAGGAACACAAAGAAGGAGGCAAAGAGAGGGAAGAGCTGACAGAGTCAGGGAAGAAGAACAGAGACACAGAGATGGGGTGGAGATACATGCAGAGACAGACACACAGAGACAGGATGGAGAACAGAGAGACAAAGACAGGGATGGAGACAGCGACAGGAGTTAGAAACATACACAGAAAAAAAAAAAAAGAAACATACACAGAGAAACATGGGATAGGAACCAGGACAAAGTTATTCAGAGAGAGGAATGGGACAGAGACTAATGGAAATGGGTTCAGTGAGAAGAGGATGGGGGCAGAGACAAGTTAGCCTTATAGGAATGGGCATACCGAAAGGTCCCTGTCTCCACTGCCCGGTGGGGGAGCAAAGAGAACTAGTGAGCTGAAAGGCTGAGCCACCATACACACTGGGCCTGGGATCCAAGCATCCCGACAGCCCTCCTCCACTGTTTTAATTCTGTGGGATCTGATTTAGCTTTAAGAATTGATAACTATACTTACCCCAGCTCCCCTGAGCCACCATGGGAAATAATGACGTGGAGGGACAATACTTGGGAGGCAGCAGCAGACAGCACGCCAAGACCCTCCAGAACGAGCAGCCTCTGTGAGGTTGAGGGCCAAGACTCCCAAAGAGAAATGACCACGCCTAGGCCCAGGGCCGTCAGAGGCAACAACACTGACCCCCCAACCATCTTGGCACTTAGGACAGGGCTGGATTTCTCCTTAAGGTTGGGGGCAGGGAGATGCCCAGTCTTCTCCACTGGCCTCTGAGGCACAAGTAGGACACCTCCTTTCTCTCTCTTCCCCAGACCCTACATAATTGCTTTCCTGTGTTGCTAATGGAGGCCAGATTGCTGATGCCGGAGCACTGGGTGGGCAGTGGGTGGGTCAGGGCTGACCAAGGCTCTCAAGGCAGGAAGGCAGCACAGGCCAAAGACCTCTGAACTTTAGCCCTACTACCGCAAGGACAGGGAAGGGGAAGGCTCAGACCCATCCCAGGAATACAATGTCATTGGCAAGACTTGGTGCCCCCTGCTCCCTCCACTCCTGCTGAACCTGGAATACAGGTTCAGGCTCAAGCTACATCTCACAGAAACCAGACAAACAGGTAAATCAGGGGTCCACAGTACAGAGGAGCTCCACAGCCACTTCTCTCACTGGGAGCCTCTTCCTGTGAATTAGGAGTCATGCATTCCCATAGCTGAGGCTACTCAGCTTGGAAAGCCACAGGCCCCTCTACTCTGACATCAGGCCTTCGTTTTCCATGAGATCTCCCACCTGGAACACCCCTCTCCTCCTGTAGAGCCTGGCCTGGAAGAAAGTCAGTCACCTTCACTCTGAGCCCCTTACCCAGACCCAAGCCCTGTCCAGGCCTAGCACATCAGTGCTTGAGGCAACATAGATCCTCCCCCCAGGGGCATGAGCTCCCAGGGCAGGCCTGGTGAGATCGGCAAGGAATGTCCATTTTCTGACCCTGGTCTGAAGAAGAGGGTTTGAATTGAGGGTGGGGGGTGTATAACATCATAGGATTAGTGGCTTAGCACACAGCACCTGCTGTGGGGAGTGTGTACACAAGTCAGTGCATTCTCTTCCCAGCCACCCAGAGCAAGTCTAAGCCTGGCTCCCTAGGTTGGGGCTCTGGGCTGATCCTTTGCTCTCACCCTCAGGCTGGAGGCACCTGCCAACGTGGCCCCAGCCCTAGGTAACCTCAGCTAAGGAACTACAGCGGGCATCCCACTGTAGTGGAAGCTACACTGGATTCTACAAGGGGCTGGACCTGAGCAGGCATGGGGCAGCCACAGGTCCCTCCTCTGAGGAGAAATCAAAGGGACCTTGGAATCCCAGTTTGAGGACTGGAAGGGTGTAGGCAGGGTACACAACTGGACCAAAGACTGGGCACTTTGTAAAACCAAAACCTACTCCTCTTTCACTCACACTGAGTCCTGACTGTAATCTAACCCTGGGGTAAATCCTGCACCCTACGTTCCCAGTCCTGAAGCCCAGGTCCAATTCCCAGTCACATTCCAAGTGGCCTCCTTCAGGCACCCTCCCGCCCTGCCCAGGCCCAGTGCATTCTGCACTCTGGGCCTAAGAGCCTAGCTGAGCCCCAGGCCTGACCTGCTAGAGCCCCCTGAACTATGTCTCCTGGATGATAGGGATGACAACACCCCCCTGCCCCAAGGACGAAGTTTGGCCTCCTCACCTTGCATCTCTGCTTCAATGGGTAAAGCCTGGGGTTTTTGGAAGGCAGCTCTGGAGATGACCCTTGACAAGCCTTTCCCCTGTCAGGATTCAGCAGCCTCCAGGACTGACTGGACATCCTCATGTGGGACCTGCTGCACTGGGACCCCTCATTCCCCACAACTCTGACCCTGGCCTCCAGGGAGCCTTATCCTCCAAAAAAGCAGAAGGCCCCAGCCCCAGACACATCTGCCTGAATGCTCTCCTGCCTCTCCCCATCTATATGGAGAGAACGGTCTCTCTCCAACTAGAATGTCTTCCCTCCTCCAGGTCTAGAAAGGGAGGGATCCTTAGAAGAAGGATACCCTCCCAAAGTGGGTCTGTTCCAAGGACTCATGAAATGGTGACGTTTAATGAGAACCCCCCGCCCTCCCACCCCTGTATATACATCTATAAAAAATTCAAATACAGCAAGTTACCATTGAGTCAGACTAGAAGGGATGATAGGGCATTAAATACTGTGGGGTGGGAGCAGGGAAAGGGGAAGGTCGTACAAAATGGGCACAGGTAGGGGAGTGAGAAGTGTGGGCACTGGGGGGAGGGGGATGGCTGGGCCCCCCCAGCATCAGGAGCTTATAATCTGATGGTGGCAACAGAGACCCTGGGACAAACAGGAGGCTGGGGCAGGAGGAGAAATTATGGATGTGAGGCGTTCCCCTCAGACCCCCCCAAGGGCTCCTGGGAGTCGCTGGCATTGGAGGGTCCAGCCCGAGGGGCCAGGGTGGGGGTGGGGGTCTTTGGTGGGTGGGTTAGCTGCAGGGTCCTCCTCTCCTGGGGGAGGGAGGAGGACCAGCGTGATGTGGCAGGGAGAGGGGGTGGCAGGCCCGGGCCTGCCGGGGTCTCTACAAATTATGTTTGAAGAGAATGCAGAAGGTCCTCCTGCCCGTGTGCAAAATAGAAACTGGGGTCTGCGGGCTCAGCTCCGGCCTCCTGCTCCTCTGCAGGTGCGCTGGCATGTCCTCACGGGATGCCGGGCTCTGGGGAAACAGGGCAGGGGGCCGTGAGGGATGAGGGTGGGATGGGAGTCCCTTCAGGGTCCCCTCTGCCACCCAGTCCCACACTTACCAGATCAGGAGACTGTTGGCAGTGGCGGCAGCAGCAGCCAGGGCCAGAGTTACAGGGACATGGATCAAGAAGGGTGCTGAGGGTCCTCCACCGCTGCCCAGCTCCCCAGGGTCACAGATCTTCGTGGTGGGTGGGGGTGCCAGTGAGCTGGTGGTGCTGGTCGTGGTCTCTGGGGAACATGGGGGGAACTCAGGGCAGGGCCAGGTCTGCAGCCCAACCCAGATCTGGGGGGTCGAGGCACATTGTTCCTGCTCCCTGTGTTAGACCCGTGCTGCCTCTCCCATCAGACAACCCCTGTTTCCTCTCTCAAACATGTCCTGCCTCACCCATCAGGCAGACCCTGCTTCCCCAGGGCTCAGAGATGACTCCTCCACCCAATGGTCCCCCACCAAGAATGTCCAGAGAGCAAGGACCAGTAACAGCTCGGGCAGGACAGACAGATAGGAGTGTGGCAGCCACAGCATGCCTCGGGCAGAGGCTCTATGGCTCTAAGTCCTGGGAGGAGTTGGAAGGTGCTAGACAGAGCCTAGCCCACTGAGAGAACAGGGGGCGGGGCAGAGGGGGGGCTCACCCGGGGCCTGGGCCTCAGTAGTGAGGTGTCGTGGCTCCTCAGTCCAGGGCGTGGCATGAGCAGCCACACTCCAGTCACTCCACGTCCCAATCTCATAGTCCTTGGCCGCCACCTGGATGATGTACTCCTTCCCGGCATAGGCATCTGTGATGGTGTGTGTTGTGCCATCTGACAGTTCTACCTGCAGCCAGACCATGGGATGGGGGTAGGGGGTCCTGGGGGTCAGGGGAGTGAGGCACCCCCAGAGGAACTGAGAATACTTCAGGGGAGAGAAGAATGAAGAACCCCCCTGGAGGAAAAAAGGACTTCCCTGGGGGAGAAAGAGGATAGTGAGAAAATTCCTGAAGGAGCATAAAGACATCTCAGGGAGGAGACCCTGAGGGAGGAAAGAGGATCCTGAAGGAGAGTAAGAAAACCTTTAAGGAGAATGGGAGCACCCCCCAGGAGAGCAGGAGGAGGACTTTGCTCTCCGCTGTCATCCCAGCACCCTCACAGCCCCCAGCAGGAGCCCTGACCTCAGTCCCTGCCTGGAAGTGACAAGAGTAACAGGGAAAGAGCGGGGATGGTGATGTGCTGTCCTTTCCCATCAAGCAGGAGTTTAGAGGGAAGGTTATAAACACGGACATGGAGTCCAAGTTTTAGCTCCATCCCCTCCCAGCCAGGTGAGCAAGTTACTTAACCTCCATATGCCTTGCCATCCTGATCTATAAAATGGCATCGGTGATCTATCTCACAGGAGGATAATGAAGACCCTGGCACATGGTAAGTACCAAACACACGTCAGCCAGCTCTGTCATTATCATGGGTTCTAGCTCAGAGCCTGGCTTCCCAGGTGCCCCATACACCCATGAACCTGGCCCCAAGAAGGCCTCAGGATGGTTATCACCCTGCCTGAAGCAGAAGGGGCTGGAGGTGGCGGCAGCTCCCAAGCAGCAGGACAGCTGCACCATTTCCTCCTGGAGGCATCGCCACCCCACCCCCCGCCCAGGCCAGCCCTATTCTGCTGGTCTTCCCCCACCCTTCAGGCTGGCTTGCCCATCCGGCGCCCCTCCCTGTCCCAGGCTGGGCTCTGGTTCATCTCAGCGGCACCCGCCGGCTCATTAAGCCTCCTCGTAAACAGGGGCAGCCGGCAGGGGCGGAGGAGGGGGCTGCTCTGGGCCACGTCTGGCTTCAGGGCTTTTTTGGTCCCTGTTCCAATCTTCCTTCCCGGAAAACTGGGGTCTGGGTTACCTACTTGACAGGCTGTATGTGCACACATGTGTATTCATGTGTGTGAAGGTGGGTCTAAGTAGAGCAGGAAGCCCTTCCAACAACGCCCCCTCCCACCCCCATCTGTGGCCCTGAGGCAGGAGACACTGGTAAAGGTCAGGGTCAGGGTGAAAGTCATTTGGGGCTCAGACCTGGGCTCAGTAAGTCCTACTCCCAGCCCAGGAAGATTGGTGGACTCCACAGACTCTCCTCCCCTGGAGTTGGGGCCCAGTTCCTCTTGGTACTCTATGCCCTTTTGCCCTCCAAAGACCCCCTCTGGCTAAGTATAGAGGGACAGAGCTATAGAGAGCAGATCAAATTACTACCTCATTGGTGGGCTTATGGTGGGCACCATACACTTCCAGGAATATGGCCCAGGAGCCCAATGCTTTCCTGGCAGCCACATCTCCTACACTTGGGCCCTTCTTGCTGGTTGTGACTGATCCCTTAATCCACACCCTTAAGAGAATTGCTCCTCAATTGGCAGGAATTCTCTAGTAGCTGGCATTTGCCTAGCCTCAGAGTCCTCTATGCAGTCTGCTGTAGCAAATGTCCGTCATACCCTCCAGCCTCCCTGCTGAGTTAGGGCCAGAGGAGAAGATGCAGGGAACCCATGCTGGGTCCCAGCACTTGTCCCACCTTGTCCATGCTAAGAGAGCTCCTGCCAGACCCCATGGTGCCCATTCTTGTAAATCTTGGCCTGTAGCTCTCCTTTCCTCTGGAAAACCCAAGTGATGTTTTTCTCTGCTCTCCCCTCCCTACCCTCTCCCAATCATTCACCTGCTTCTCTCCAATATAAAGTATCAGGGAGAGTAAATTCTATGTAGGGCGAAAGTCAAGTTCAAAAGAGCCATAAATCTAGCCAACTGCAATGCCAATGAGATATGGAATAGGGCAAGCACGTGCCACATGTCATACATGTTCTTAACACAGAGTCCTCCTACTTTGTTCTGCCCTCATCAGTGTGGGGGTCAGTTCTGTAGTGCATGGTCTTGGCATGTCAGTCAGATGCATGTATGGAGTGTGGTTCCTGCTGGGGACCACGTGTATGTGTACATGCTCCCGTGTGTGGTGGGCGGTGTGCCAGGTCCACTGTGAGGCGTGTGCGCTGCGATGCGCAGGGCTGCTGCCTGTAGCTCGTTAGCAGGGGAGGGGGGCTTGTGAAACTAGACCCTGGTTATTAGCAATGCATTAGGCGCGGGCAGCTGGCCAGGCAGGAGGGACTCCGGACTCTGTCAGAGAACATGTTAGCAGCCTTTGTGGGGGCCAGGCCTACAACCCGGACAGGCACCCTGGAATCAAATTACACACTTTAAAGGCTAACTGGAAGGGAGGCATAAGGAGATGGGGCTGGAGCCTGTGGGTGGGTTGACCCCTGGGTACCAGCCTGGATTAGCCTGTGAAGCACCCTTCGTAGCCCCAGTCCTAGCCCACAGAACTCACGGGCTAAAAAGCATGCCTACACTCTGTAGCCCAGGGCTATAAAGGAGAGAGAACATTGAGTCTGCCCCAACCCGCTGGCTGCTCCTCAGAGCTACTGTAGTGTGATCAACATGCCAGACCACAGCCTGACCCCATACCAGCCCTTATCTATCCACCGCTTCATTCTCAACCTACGTTACCTTGTGACTTGTGACCCTGAGCTGACCCCCAGGTTACATCTGACTTTGGAGCCCTGACACTAGTCATGGCCTGAACTCATACCCTGGAACAAGTTTGACTCTGCAGCCTGATTTTGATCCCTTGAGACCTTGAGACTATGGGGAATGTCCTGTCCCTTGGGTCCAGCACAGGCCCACAGCCTGGGCCAGAGTCTAAGACGGAGATGCCCGATCAGGACAGAGCCAGAGTTAAGGGAAGAGAAATACCACCTGCCCCGCCTGCCACCTCTCTTCTGGGATTTCTCCCCATTACCCTGGGAGCCACAAAAACAGATGGTCCCATCACATACGGAGGTCACGGGGAACCCTTTAGGGCTTCAGAGTAAGATACCTTCCTCAGCCCCATCCACCCTCCCAGGCCCATCTGATCCTCCAGGCTTCACCCTGGAACAGCTACCAGCTGATATGGGTGCTATGGATACCTCCCATGCCACGTGGCTCTGATGCAAGCACTTGGGATGTAGGCAGGGCCAGGCACTCACATGCTGCCACTGGTCCAGGATGAGGGGTCGGTAGCGCAGAAAGAACTTGAGAGGAAAGGACTCAGGGTCAGGCCAGGTCGAAGGGGTCTGCCAAGTCACCTCTAGCCGGCGAGGGTTGCTGGGTACCGGTCGGGCTACCACATTTTCTGGAGGGTCAGGCTTCACTGTTAAGGAGACACAGCCTCATTACCTCACTAATCTCTGGGAACAACCCCAGTTTATCAACCCCAGTCACCATATCCACCATCTCACATCGCCAACCACTGTGATAATTGTCATAGTTGCCACCCCTCTTCTCTGTTGTCAATTCTGGCAACTACCATTAACAACTGTCTGATTATTTCCACCTCTCACATCCCCATCACCACCAAGGACTGTTGCTACAGTCACGGTCACCAGCTCAGGATAGTGGTAGCCCAAATTTCATCCCATCATCCCAACCCCATGCTCATCATGACCAGCATTCCAATTACCAGGTCTATATAATGGCTCCACCATTATCAGCATTACCTCCATTGTCACCTGGATCACCCCCTCCTGCACCAGCATGATACACTCCCCTCAAACTTGGCTTTTCACCTCAACTCTTCCAGTTCCAAACTGAGACACACTCTCCCCTGGAAGAGTCTGGGTTTGAAGCTGCTCTGTGGGTCAAGGTTAAAAGATAGTCCACAGGTGCGGCAGATCTGAGTTGGAGGCAGGCTGAAGACCTGATGGGAATCTAAGGGCCCACCTCATGTAGAAACAGTCTGGGGGACTCAGCCATGGTATGGAGGGCAGACAGAGGGTCTGGCTAGGATGGGGTAGGAGCAGGCAAGGGTTCTGGCTGGGATGGGGCAAGAGCAGGCAGGAGGTCTGGCTGGGATGGGGTAGGAGGAAGGAAGGGGTCTGGCTAGGGTGGGGTAGGGGCAGGCAGAGGGTCTGGTGGGGGTGGGGGTGAGGGCGGTATCTGTCCCAGTCCTGTCTCCTGTTCTGACACCTCATTCATCACAAGCCGTAAGGAAGCCATTAGTGTGGGGTGGGGGGGAGGCTGCAGCTGCACAAGGGTCTGGCCCAGCCTGCCCCCATCCCCCTCCTGTGTACTCTGGGAGCCAGAGAGACGATGGAAGAGCTGTTGGAAAGGTCTCTTGGCCCCTGCAGGTAAAGGGCATTCACTCAAATGTTCACAGGTATATATATACCATGAATATACGTGCACATGTATATATATGCCACATATACCTATGCACACATGTGAATATCCCACCAATGCTCAAATACACCTCTGGCACACATCCACTTACATACTCCCACTGGAGTACGCTGCAGGGACCACCCCCGCCCCACGCACCAATGGTGAACTCGTCGAAGGTGATAGCTGTGGCGTTGTGGCCCAGGGCATTGCTGACACTTATGGAGACCTTGTACTTGATGGTGGAGAACAGGTGCATGTAGCGGATGTGGCAGCGGTTCTTGAGGGCTGGGTCCTTCTCACAGACCATAATTTTGGAGCCATGCCTGGGGGAAGGGTGAGGCCCAGGCACTGTTACCAACATCAAGGGTCAGGTGGGGCAGAGGTTGGGGGAAGGTCAAGCCCAAGGCAGACTAGGGTCTGGACTGAGGGCATGGTGGGTGGTTCAAGGAGAGGTCAGAGGTCAGGGTTGGAACTGGGTCACAGGCAAGTCTACTCACAGCACAGTCACATTGAAGGTGTTGGGGATGTAGGTTGGGGTGGGCAGATGCCAGCTGCAGTAGAAGCCCTTGGGGTAAGTGTTGGAGCGGCAGCTGAGCACGGGCTCCCGCGGCGGCACTGGGGGGTGAGGACAGCACGGTCAGGGTATTCTTGGAGCTCGTCCCTTGCACTGGTGTGGGGACAGGTGGGCCCCAGAACCCCAGCTCTCCCCCTTCAACCCATCAGCAATGCCAGAGGTTGGGGAGGGGTGGCTGTCAGCGAGGGTCTGAGGCTTCCCAGGCTGCAGAGAGCCAGATGTTTAATTAAAGAAAAACAAGGGCTATATGAAGAGGGAGCCCCCCCCACCTGCTCAGTGGAGGTGGGGACTGTGGGGAACCGGGGGCTGTGGGCCTCAGCTCATCAATCACAGGATGGAGGTGATGTCTGGGGGAATCGGCCCCAGCCCCACATCTCCTGACACGTTGTGTCCATGCACAGAGAAAAACTGCAACAGAGGCTGAGGGCGGGATGGGCGGGTTGTCTTGACTAGGTCCTCCAGTTGCTAGAATAATCAGAGTGTACGCCCTGGAGAAGAGTCATCCTAGGCTTCCCCAAGTAGAGATTTAGATGCACAAGGACAAGCCTGGTGGTGCCACAGGAACAACAGCACTGGGTGGCTATGCATGTGTGTATCTGTATGTAGGTGTCTATAGGCACAGGTATACATGTTACATGCGTTTCTGTGACAGCAATGACCCATGATGGAATGTAGGTCCGTGTATAATGGGCATAGCTCAGAAGGTGTATCCCTGTGTGACTGCATGTGTGTGCATATGCCTGTTGAGAAGAAGCTACTGTTCCCTTGGTGTATACCCCACCTAAACCCTAGCTCCCAGCTCCTCCATCACAGACCCTTTAAAGAAGCCCCTTACTTGATTAGCAGGTTAGCAGCTGTCTGCAATCTAGAATGGGGAGTCCTAGAGAGGGATAGAGACCTGCCTGGGATCACACAGCAAGTCAGAGCTGGAACTAAACCCCAGGATGGGGATACCTACTTACATGACCACACATACACACCTGGGAAGTCCTTTCTGCTATCTAACCACACTTCTTGCTGCTGTGAGTACTTAGCCCAGCTGTCCCACCCTCAGGCATTGGGTAAGGCGTGAGGACAGCCGGCTCAGGTTCCTGGAAGGAGGCAGCTTCTGTGATCTGACCCAGGCAAGGAATGTCCGTCAGTGGCTCCAGGGACACTGACACCTCCCTCCTGTGTCCCCCCCCCCCGCCCCACCCCCTGCCTGACAGGTGGACAGGAAATGGGAGGGGGGCAGTTCAATAAGCCAGGGAGCTAGGGACTGTGAAAGGGGGAGTACATGTCTATGCTTGCCGAGTGGCCATGGTGACATATGGGAACTGTGGGCTTTCGTCCACAGTGTACACGGGACTGTGACTGAATTTGATTGTGTGTACACAGCCAGTGTGTATGAAGTATATGTGTATCAGGGCCGAACCCCCAAGGCCCAATCTGGCTTTGCAGCAGGAGATAAGAAAGGGTCAGAGAGGCATCTGGGAAGCTTGGGTGTAAGTAGCAGCTAGAGTGGGCTACACTGTGGGCAAAGGTAGCTCCATGCCCCAGGCCTGCAGGGGAGAGCCAGAGCCCAGCTGAGCCCCCACAGGGGCAACTTGCATTCTATCCACTGCTGTCTGCCTCCTCTGGGGAGCCTTCCTGGCTCTGTGTCCATCTTGTGTCTGTTCCATGTTCATCCTGTGTGCCTCTCATATCCCTTCCCTATCTGCCCAGGGGCACAGAGGCATGGGGGTGGGGTGGGGGGTGGCCAAGGACACAGGAAGTGCCTTGTGGGGGCCTGTAGGCCAGGCCAGAGTTGGCAGCCACCCCAGGAGAAAAGGACATTCCGAGGTCGGCTGAGAAGCCTCCACTCCCCCTCCTGCCACCACCCCCCCTTATCCCCACAGCTTCAAAGGAGAAGGGTGCTGGGGGTGGGGTGGGTACTGAAGGCTGCAGAGTCAGCTCCCTGCTGCCTGGGACTCTTTGGAGGGCAGAGCGGGCCATGGCACTGGACTCACAGCCCCCACCCCCCAGCTAGGCTCCCTACTAACCAGTCCCCTCCATTCCCTCTGACCATCTTCCCCCTCAAACCAGTTCCTCTCTGACTGGGCAGGTCATGGGGGACCAGGGGGCCAGGCAGGGCTTTGTCTGTCATCTGGCTACTCCTGCCTGGCCTTGGGCCCTGAGTAGGGAAGGGCTTGGGTTTCCTGACAGGGACCAGGTTTCTCAGAGGGAAAAGGAGGAAAGAAAAACAAAGAAAGGAAGAAAAGGAGTGACTTGCTGCAGCTGGAGCCCAGCTGAGGGGCCGGGTGGGCGGAGGTGGGGGTGCTGTGAGAGACCAAGTGCGAGGTTGTGGGACAGTGTGCGATCAGGCCTGTTGTGAGTATGCTGCAAGATGGGGGAGAAGCTGTTTTTAAGACATTGCAATTGTGAGGCTGTGTGTTAACTCCGAGAGCCTTCGTGTCTGTGACTGAGACTCTGGGCAGTTGTGTAACTGTGCAGTTGGCTATGTGTGACTCCAGGCAGGCTGTTTGATTTCAAGACTGCCTGTACGTGTATGGCTGCGGGGTTGAGGTACCCTGAGAATACGTGTAGGTGCGCCATTGCATCTGAAACACAGTGACAGCAAGACTACATACCTGAAACACTACAGAGGAGGTGAAGCTTAAGCCTGAATATACTTTTCAAACTGTGTGTGTGGGAAAGTGCTCAGAATTCCAAGTGTGTTCACATGTATGAGCTAAACACCACATGAGAACATGTTAGAGGCTGTGTGTGAGTACAAACTCATATGCACATGTGTCGGGTCATTCTCTGGGCAAGTGGACATACTCCTGGATGCCCAGGCATTCCAAGTTGCCCCTCGTGGGGGCTCCTAAGATGGCCAAGTGACTGTCTCAGCCTCAGATGTCCTTGGGTCCCATGCGGGCCATGTACGCGTGTGCATGTGTGCGTGTGCCCCCGCTGGCCCAGGGTTTGTTTGTTTTCCTCCTAATTGGCTTGTTTTTCCATGTCCAGCCCACCAAACCGCATGTTTTTCCTCTCATCTCGCCAGCCCGCCTGGTCTGGAGCCCCCGGCACGCACAAGGCCTGCCCGCTGGCCCAGAGAGAAGGAGGGGCAGGCTGCCCACACCCCTGGCCAGGCCAGATCAGGCTGGGTGGAGCAGAGTGACCCTTCCAGCTCCAGCCGTGCCCAGGTCCCACCCACACTCCTCCTGTCTGGCATCAAAGCCCATGGCCTGTCCCAACCTTATCTCATGAAATCTCTCAAGGCACCCCAACTTCTGGATTCCCAGATGCCCTTCTGCCTCCCACCTGTCTTTTTCCCCCAGACATCTTCATCCACAAGCTGCTCTTTCCTTCTCAGCCAAATGTGACTGAGGGGGAAGCAGTGCTGAACCAGAGGTTCAGAGTTCCTGTCCTGACCAATCAAATACAGATATTCAAAAACTGGACAAAGAACTGTCCATCTAAAATTAGTAAATTACTCTGATTTATTTTAGCTTAAAATCAGAAAGACACTGAATCAGCAGTGTCTAGTAAACAAAAGGATGCTACTAACAGTAACCCTGAGATCCTGTTTCCTAATGTGGGTGGTCCTTTCATCATGCAGGGTGAGGGACTCCTCTGAGCTGTTTGTGAGCATCCACTGGAGGGCAGGGAGGTGGAGTAGGAGAAAGCAGTGCAAGGATAAGTCTGGTAAGGGGACTTTCACCAATGGGGCACCTGCGTGGCTCAGTGGTTGAGCATCTGCTTTTGGCTCTGGGCCTGATCCCAGGGTCCTGGGATCAAGTCCCGCATCTGGCTCCCCACAGGGAGCCTGCTTCTCCCTCTGCCTATGTCTCTACCTCTCTCTGTGAGGTATTCTCATGAATAAATAAAATCTTTTTTAAAAAGGGAGGAGCTTTCAACAAGATATTTTTATGATCAGTTTCGTTGGAAATAGAAACACGAAAATCTTATATGTTTAGGATAAATATTAAGTAATTTTTGGCTTGGATGACTCACAAATCGGGGTAACTTTGTCCTGTTCTCTGAGTGTTGGCTAGAAGAATAATTTGATATTGAGTGTTGCCAAACCCAGTCTCTTGTTACTAATATAAAGTGACTGAGACAATCATGATTAATGTCCCTTGTTCCTCTGACCAGCTCTTTAGAAGCAAATAAGGCAATGAGAGATAAGTACCTGTTACTAATGCTATGGCCAATTCACAGCCAACTCTCCTCTGACAGGCAGAGCCTAGGGAGTGGTCACTATATATATAAAAGGTCTGGGCTCTGGTCACAACAGGGCATCTGTGGGCATGTCCTGTGGGTGCAGACTACAGACATCACTTCTAGACCCAATTTCCTTCCAATAACCTCTCAAAGATCAAGTCATCGGGAATAAGGCTGAGGGTCACCAAGGCCTAGCCATCACGGCCAGCCTTGTCCATCCTAAGGATTTTTGGACTCAGATTGAGAAGACAGAAGAATACTGTCAAATTGGTCTTATCCTTCTTCCATGGCACTCAGTGTATGACATTTTATCTGTGTAAGAACATGGAGCTAGGCTGTGTTCTACTTCCAGTGGACCTCATGGTGGGCCAGGATGAACTCAGGTAGGCTGGTCCTGTATTTCTCAAGCTGGCCAACAGGGGTCACTCCACCCTTGGCTTGAAACTAAAACACATGGTTATGATTGCTATCTTTCCAGTTTGAACACACGAAGGCTTTTCTGTGTGAAAAGGAATATCCCCAGCAAAACATATTTTCACCCCTCCTCTAATCCCACTGGTGGGTCAGTGTTTTGTGGACGACCATGAGCAACCCTTCAGTCTAACATTTCCAATGGTTGTCCATACCAATTTCCTGCTCCCAGGTCACTTAAGCATTTCCTCCCCTCAGCAGCTCCCAGGGAATAAAGAAACCATTCAAAGAAAATGGGGTGCATCACCCAAATGGGCTGAAGCCAGAAAAACATGAATCTTTGGCTTAAGCAGAAAAGAAATGGAACTATTTTCAGAATATTCCGGTGATGGGTGCCTGCCCAGCTGACCCTCAGCAACATTGATAAGCTCATTATTCCAACTTCTCCAAACCTGTCTTCTGAACTTCATTCACTCACTCTTCCCTCTACCTTCCTGTTGGCTCCTTCTTATCTTTTTGTGGCTCATTTCTCTCCATCAATCCTTTATAAAGTGATAGTCTTCAGGGTCCAGTTCTGGGTCTTCTTCTCTTCTCATCCCACAGTCTCTCCCCCTTGGCCATCTCTGCACCCGCCCCCCCATGGCCTTTCTCATGCCATCCTCAGCCCAGGCCTCTTCTGAGCCCCAGACCTTCAGATCCACTGGCTATAGCGAGGACCCCAACCCAACATACCTACAGCAGATGGTGGTGGTGCCACAACAGATCCCTGGCTCATATCTGCTGCCCTCTTCTGCAGTTCTATGTCTAAGAGCTTTCATTGGTCACCAAAATCTGCATTGCCTGCTGAGGCATCAGGCCAAAAATGCGAGGGAATTAAAGCATCCCTGCCCCCACCCCAGGAGACTCCTTCAACCAAAGACTGGGCAGGAGTTAGTGTATAAACTTCTGAGCTCCTTTCCCGCTCAGGCACAACTCCCAGGTACATGTTCTACTTGGGCTCTCAGTTCTCCCATGGTGGAGCTGCAGTTGCCCAGAAGATAACTGGATAACTCCATCTCTCTTGGTCCTCTAAAATTCCTTCTTCTGTCACTTTCTCACTTCCTTGCGGTGTTTCTGCCATCTGACAAACTATTTGCTATGAATTCTCATCTTGGGATCTGATTCTAGCAAAACCCAAAATAAGATGACTTGCATACTACTGTCCAAATAGAACACACTATTTTCTTTTAAGTAGGTTCCACACCCAGCATGGAGCCCAACACGGGCCCTGAACTCAGGACTCTGAGATCATAACCTAAGCTAAAATCAAGTATCAGATGCTTAACTAACTGAGCCACCCAGGCGCCCCCAGAATGCACTATCTTTTCTTCCAATGACCCTTCCACCTTGCCTCTGTTGCAGCGATTGGTAACATTAGCTGTCTTGACTCTTCCTGCTCTCTACTCTCCTGTCCTCTCTACCTCCAATCTACCACTGACTCCTGGAGATACCACCAGGCCCTTTCAACTTCCCCAACTCCGTGCCCTGATCCCTCATCCTCATCATCTCCCCTGCATCTAGCAACAGCCTCCTTCCTGCCCTAGCATTGCCCCCATGCAACCTGTCTATGTTCATCATGAGAAGGATCTCTTAAGAACATGAGCCTGACCATGTCACTCCCTAACTCCTAGGATCGTGATTTGCCCCATCCCCTCCTTTAGCTCCCTTCCCCATTTACACCAGCCCAAGGGGCCCTATCATGCCCTCCCAGCCTCTGAGCCTACAGTCACACTTAGCTCTCTCCCAGAAGGGAGTTTTTCTTTCTTTCTTTTTTTTTTTTTAAAGATTTATTTATTTATTCATGAGAGACACACAGAGAGAAGCAGAGATGCAGGCAGAGGGAGAAGCAGGCTCCCTGCAGGGAGCCCGATGTGGGACTCTGACCCTACATCCTGAGATCACGCCCTGAAGGCAGGCGCCCAACCGCTGAGCCACCCAGGTGTCCCCCAGAAGGGAGTTTTTCAATGTATCCTTGGAATCTCCCAATCTCATGTGCCTCCCACTCTAGGAAGTGTTCTTTCTTCCCTGGAGCCTCCCAGAGTGCCTATTCCTATACCTGCATAACTAGCTCCTGTGCAAGCACACAATGGAGTGGGATCACTCTGACTTGAAGCTGTGACCCTGGAATTCCTCCCTACCAGGCCCCAGAAGGACCAGGTCCTGCTATCCTTCCTCTGCCTATCTTGTCATAAGGAACATGATTTCTGGATCTCAAAGGCCTCTGGCATGGGGTGGGGGAGTGGGCTGGGGGTGGGATACATGTGCAAAATGCCCAGAGTTCTGGACTCAGTGGGAAACACTGGGCTCAGAGGTCAGAAGAGAAGGCTAGGATAGGATTAGGGAGCAAAGGTCAGGGTTCTGCAGCCCCCCTCCCCAAAAGGAAGAGGACTTAATCTGGACCAAGGGTCTAAGCCTCACTGACAATCCTCTTGAGTGAAGTGGAAGGTCAGATGAAGGGTTGGGACCAACACTTACAGCCCACATGTAGGAGGACTTGGTGGCGCAGGTGCCAAGAGTCACGGTGGAAGCAGGCGTAGAGGCCGCTATGGCCCAGTTCCAAGCCATGGAGCACAAGCTGAGAGCCGTTGAGCAGGTCAAGGGCCAGGTCTGTCCCATTTACCCGCCATGTCACTGCTGCATCCCAGTTTGCTGTCCCACATGGCAGAGTCACATCTGAACCTAGGCGCTCATACTGCACGTGGGGTGCTTCTGTGAGGGGGTAGGGAGAGCACAGGGCAAAAGTCACAGGTCAGAGCCCTGCCTTGGTGCCACAAGGTCAACGCGCATGGATGAGAGCCTATAAATGAGAAGTCTAGGCCAAGAGGCTCAGTGTCTGATGGTGTGTTGGGAGATGAGGAGTGTGTAACATTTCTCTGTGGCTGTGCTAGCATACAGGTATGTGAGTGTTTCCAAATTTGTGTGTGTGAGTGTGCATGTCTGGGGATTTTATGTGTGAATGGGTGATCTTCTGTGTGTATGTGTGTCAGAGAAAGTTTGTGTAGAGTGCTGAGAGGAGTTAAATCTCAGTGAAAACCCAGTTTGCCTCCAGTCACTAGGTCCTTTAGAAAGTTTTCTTGACCTCCGTGACCCTAACCTCGCCCAGCCCCAACCACTGACATCTGCTACCAGGCAAGCTGGAACTGAGGGGCCCTACTTCTGGACTCCTTTCTCTGTCTCTTGTCCCTATCTTGGTCTCCGTCCTGCCTGTCTCCTTCTCACTCTCGCCCCCCTACAAACTGCCCCTAACCTGCCCCACTTCAGCCATCCAGGCCTCCACTTCAGCCATCCAGGGCTCGGGTAGCAGCAGTAGGGAGATCCAGGATGGGAGCCCTAGGGAACTCCTGGCAGCTATCAACTTTGTGAGACAGGAACTGCTGGGGTTGGGGGGGGGTGGCGGGGGAGTGCTGGGACAGAGAGAGCTCTCTGACCATTCCTCTCCTGCCCCCAGGAGGGGCCTGTCAGAGCCAAAAGCAAACCCCAGCCCTGGCCTCGGCAACCCAGGCGTGATGGACTGAACCCAGGAGACTGGAAGGGAAGGGTGGGAGGGAGCACCTGTCGAGAGGCAGCACTAGGTGGGGGAGGTGAACAGGACACAAAAAAAATCGGAGACACAGATCTACAGACAACTGAGGAGAGGCAGGCATGCAGAGCTGGGTGATGTGAATCTAATCTCCTCATTCCTCATCCTGCCCCCCAACCCTGGAAGGACAGATGCTTCCCCCAGTCTTGGCCAGATCTGTGGAGTGAGGATGGGAGGGGAAGAGCGAAGCAGGAGGGGGGCATGGGTGGAGGGGGGGGCCTGCGGGATCCCTCGTTAACACTCGCTTACATCTCCCCTCCAGAGAGCCACCCCGCTGAGTTGGGGGATTTTCAGAGGCAATTCCTGTTAACGAGCCAATTAACTTGGGCCAGTGGCCTCTTAATTAGACTTGTTAACACCACCAGGACTGCAGGGGGCAGGGATCCCCCTATGCCACCAGCCACCCCCTTCCCTCCATCGCGGCCCCCTCCCCAGTACTGCTCTTCTCTATGCTGGAACATCTGTCCCTGCTTGCTGCCTCTGCCACCCTTCCTGTCTCAGGGGCTCTCTGTGTCTTCAGGTCCCCCGCTGCCCCCCACCCTGCTGCCTGCCTCTGTCTTGCCCCTCACTGAGCCTCTGGTCCCTGTCCCCTGTTGGAGGAGAGGGAAGCAGGAAACCCAGCCAGTCTTGACCACTTGTCTGTGGGGCCTGGGACCAGCTAAACAAAGGATGAACGGCGGAAGGGCGGTGGCTGGGGGCCTAGGAGGCCACAGCTGTGAGGCTGGACCAGAGACTGAATGGGGACCTCCCCCCACCAGAGGCCCAGTGTCCAAGGCTCAAACCATAGAGCTCCCCCAGTCCGCCAGCCCTAGCCATTGAGCCCCCCCTCCAACCTCCCCTGTCAAAACCTGGAGCTTCCAGGAAACATGCCAAACCCCTCTCTCTGAACCCCCCCCCCCCCAGTACAGACTCTGCATCCAGCTGCCTGAGGAGGAGGCTGAAAACTGACCGTAGGGGAGGGGGTGTGGCCACTATGATCTCAGCGGTGACGCAGCAAAGCTGACCAACAGCAGCTCAGGACTAACTTGAACCCAATGTGGTTCTCTCATATTGCTGGGCAGGTACAGCCACAAGATGAGGAAACAGCCATCCGACAGCACAACAAATATAATGACAATGCGCTAACACTCCCAAGTCACCCTGTCTGCCTCAAAAGGGAACAGAAACACAACCTGACAACAATGACAAACCAACAATGTAAGGGCAGGGCAGGAATGAAAACATGACAATGCAATGACAGAAGACAACCACAGGCCATATGCAGAGGTAGAGGGGGCAACAGGACATGACAATCATGTGAGACACACACTGCCACAAATGCTACACTAACACAATAACAGCAATACACATAGCCCTGCAAAAGCTCCAAAGATGGCAAGGATTTAATCCTTTGTCTCTGGACAGTTCTCTTCCCGCCCTGTGGGTACCCCTACTGATGTGCTGTCCATTTCAGAAATTAAATCAAGCAGCAGGGGGAGGATGGGGTTCTTGGCCTTGACGCGGTGACAAATGCTCCAAAGAAATCAGCTGTGAAAAGGTTGTTAGAAGCCAGGATGAGAGACAGAGACAGGATGAGGTCATGGACATGGAGAACACAGAAGGACAGAGCTGATGACTCCCTCACACCTGCGTACATGGGCTCACATGGGGACCACATGCCGGAAACAGTCCCCCTGGGCGTCCTAAGCAACTTCACATTGCCACACACATAGGATGAGGACAGTTACCACAAGAAGAACACACACACACAGCACAACTGTCCACAAGGTCACAGCCACACAGAGACACAGTTCCACCTAAATGGCTAACACCTAATACAAGATGATCACATGCATATACACGGAGGGCACTGTCACCCAGAGGCACACTTACGCATAAAGGCACAGTCTCACATCAGGGAGACAATTTGACAAGGACCCAAACATACAGAGACAGAAACAGAGAGGAACTATCTATTACACAGAGTACAGTCTCAATCACAAGGATAAAGTCCCACAAAGAGCATGGTCACACATAAATAGACAATGTCACACACAAAGCACAGCCCCCAAGGATACAACCACACAGAGAAATGCATTCGAACAGGGATGTGGTCTCACTCATGCACAGAACCTAATGGACAAGGACAGTTATACACGCTCAGAGATGTGGACTTAACGCTCAAGCCCTTGGTCACATGTGACTCTTGCCTTTACCCAAAATACAGGGCAGGAGCCACACCAATGGGAGGTCTAAGCAGATGAGACCAGCAACCAGAACCTCAGACAGACTGCCTGCAGGTGGGAGTTAATGGGCTAGCCTGGTGGTCCTTTCAGTCCCTGCCCACTGGGGAGCAACCCTGGGGTGGGTAAGGTTCTTTCTGGGTCTCAATGTCAGTCTCACAAGAAACAAGCCACAGAAGCCTTGATCCATTGCCCTCCTTGAGCCCATAGCCTTGAGGGTGGCAGGATGTGCTGTATGCCTAGGCCGCAGCAGTGCCTCCACCCTCTCTGCCTCTACCAACTCAGCCAAAGTTGGCAGGGGGCAGGACCCACCCAAGGGGAGAACTCCCTACAACTTAGAGCTTGTTCAAGGAGATTCAAGGTCAGACCTGACACTTGATATAGCCATGGGAGGTGTTGCCTTAAATGCAGTTTGAGCACTGGTGGTCAAGTTAAGAGGGCGCCTGTTTCCCAGCAGGGGAGGGGCAGGATCTTGCTTGGTTGGCTATGGGAAGAACTCAGCCCTCACTGCACAAATGCTAGGGGGAGGGCAGGAGGCTGTCCCCTTCCTTAGTGTGCCAGCCCTCTGGTCATCTTGCCCGTCCCACATCTCGTTCTCAGTCTACCATCTCTGTCTCCATCTTCCCTTAGGGTAAGGGAAGGTAGTCTCAGACTCTGTCTCTCTCAGTGCCTTCCACTGCACTCCTCCCACAAACTCCCATTTCAAGTGAAATCCCATTTCAAAGATACTATAGGGCCCTATCCCTGGCAGCCCCCAACTCCCAATCCACCCTCCTGTACCCTACATCCACTCTAGTGGGAAGAGGAACAGATCATCAAGCCAGAGATACCACTGGCACAGGACCACATGGAGTGACTGGAGAACTGCGTATAAGACAACGTCAGTGGGTCACCCAGCATATCAGTGTTATTTAACTCCTGGATGTTCGTGTGGGATAATGCCAGCATGTGCCAGTGTGTGGTCGTGGGTGGACGCACACAGCATGTGTTGAGGATGGTTCATGCTCAGCTCTGGGTGGAGGTCAGCCAGGAGCACCACTCCGCCCCCCAGAATCCTCTCCTCCCGCACTCACCCTGAGGACTGTGTCTCTGGGCGTAGACCACGGCAGCAGCGGCAGCGAGCACAGCACAGCAGGCCCACGGGACAGGAGCAGCCATCTGCTGGGAGAAATAGGGTTGGCGGGGGGAAGGGGTGGCATCAGCCCAGGCAGGAACCTCCTGGGGACCCCCTCCCAGTTCTCAGGCAAGACTGGGAGATCCCAGCCCTAGAGCTAGGGCACCTTGACCCCAAATGCCCTTCTTAATGGGGCTCAGGATTCTCTTTCAAGCAATAAAAAGCAACATTATTGGCATCTGTAGGCAAAGGTTTGCTAAGATGGTAGAAGGCAACCTACAGTGGTTTGTTGTTCGATAAGGCTGCTGGCTGCAGGATGTAGTCAACCACGGATGAGTTATGGAACATTGGTAATGCTAAGGCCATTTTTCTAAAAAAAAATAATAACTTTACTGGTGAGGTTGGCTAATTAGCTATAAGCATTACAAACTGAAAGGGTAGTATTTGAACTTAACAGGAGGTCTGTAGTTCTCCAAATTGCCTTGAATGGAAGGCCCCCTGCTGTGCTCCTGGGAAGAGAGCCTAAAACCCGGATGCTCAAAAGCCCCTTGGAGGCTCTGAAGCCCTAATATCTGCACCCCCCACCTCTCCATGAGCCTTGCCACTGGACTCTGGGATGTTCACAGCAGCAGGGTAGCAAGGTCAGATGTGACTTTTGCTTTAGTGTACAACAACCATGAGAGAAAGAGGGTATTCACATGTAAGTCCTTGTCAGGGGCCCCAGCCCATCCTTCACCCCAACACATGCCCCAGGAGCCTGAGACCCTCAGCCCAGATGTGCCTCAATGTCTACACATACCTGTGCAGGTACACAAAGCACAGTCAGAATGTCCCCAGAAGCCAGCATGGATCCAGGGGCCCCCTAATCTGTTGTCCTGTTTCATGGGGTAGATCCAGCTGCCTGCCCCCCACTCTACACCAGCACATGATCACAGGGAAATAACTATTTCCTGCAGAAAAAAAAAAGCCTCAAATATGACTCTCCGATTCCAGTGTAAGGAGAGAAGGGGACTGTCAACCAGACAGGAAAAGAGAGCTAGAGAAAAATACTGCCAGACACCCAACCAGGGTGAGTGGTACTATCAGAGATATAGCCTGACACACCGCCAATACACTGCCCGAAACAACCAGTGTCCCAGAGAAAGAGCTCCACAACAGCTGGAGATATACTAGGATACAGTGTGAGGCACAATCAGATAAAGCCCGAGAAACAGGGAGCTATCACCAGATAACCAGGCAGAGGCATGGTCAGAGAATAACTGACCCACAACCAAAGGATCCACCAGAAATACTATAAAATGCCTGGCTAATGCAAGCAGACATACCACCAGAGAAAGAGCAAGAAACACAGGCACAGAAACCATCAGTGACATAGGAAGAGAGCTAGAGAGACTGTCAGAAACCTTGCCAGAGAAATTGCCTGACACACAAGCAGAGAAATACCAGAGAAACAGATAGACACAAACAGGCATACACCCAAAAAAACAGCTAGAAAGAGAGCCAGAGACATAGCCAGATGCTCAGTCAGGAAGTATCCACACCACTAAAAACACTGCCAGGGACACTCAGACACACAGACACACTGCCAGACACAGCCAGAGACACTGTCAGAAATACTGCCAGACAAACAGCCAGACATACAGCCAGAGAACTGCCAGAGAAACTGCAAACAGAGCTACAGAGCAGGGAGGAGACAAATGTGGGTGTCAGCCTGTAGCAGTGAGTGGGAGAATTGGAGAAAATCTGACTTCCGGGGGCTCCTTTATGGGATAGGGCTCCTGCCTGCCTATGGCTACACTTACCCCTCAACAGGCAAGTACCCCCCAGTCTGCACCTGGTTTCCTCTAGCCACAAGAGCAGGTGCTCTGACCGCCCCTCCCTGGCACAACCTGTCTCTCTCCAGGCCCCATGTGGCTTTGGCCACTCCTCCCCCATCAGTGACTCCCAGGGCTTTAGCTACCACTTGGCCTAGCTACTGCTGACCCTCAGCCACATCCCTATCTTCAACTACTCCTCAGGCCCAGAAGGTTAAGACAACGGCCAATGTCAGTCAGCAAGGAGTAGGGCCAGGAAATGAACCCAGGGACTGTCTGAATTCAGAGGGAAGGAAAGAGGAAGGAAGGAGAAAGAAAGAGAGGCAAGAGGCTACAGGGCTACCTGGTTCCCCACCTCAACCTCAGCATGTAGCCCTCAGAGGCTCCCCCACCATCTCTGCCATCTGTCCATGCCTTTCTCCTCACAGCCAGGAAGATACTCTAACTTCAGGGCCAGGCCCCACTGCCCACCACATGGGAGCAGGAACCAGGGCCTGGGAGGCAGAGGGAGGGGAACAAGGTTAGATCTCAAGATGGAAGAGGGACAGTGTGGCCGTCTGCTCCCAGCTCATTCTTGCTCTCAGTTGGGAGCGCAGGGGCAAGGAGATAGCCTGGCATGAGTGTGCATGCATATAAGCGTGCACGTGCACACACATGCCTGTGCACATACACACACACACTCAGGCCCCCCTCAGGGGGAGGGGTGGCTTCTTCATCAAAGTCGCCTCCATCAGCCCGATGAGTTACTGTAAGGGCCGGGCCCTGGGCCAACGGGGCTGCAGCCATGGGAGACGGGCGCTGCCGAGAGAGCCAGAGCCGAGTGCTGCAGAGAGTGGGGGATGGGGTACCGAGACAGACACAGCATGGCTGGGGCACCCAGGAAAGGCAGAGACTCAGGGAGGGGGCGGCAGAGAGGCAGGGAGAGAGGGAAAGCCATGAGGCAAGACCCAAGGGACAGGAAGAGACCAAAATGCGGAGAAATGGGAGAAGAGACCCAGGAAGAGAGAGAAAGGGACCACAGGGGATTGGGAGAGATTCAAGGGCAGAGGAAGGGACAGAACCAGAGATGGCCTCTGTGCTCATCCTGGAGCATCTCTCTCAGCTCCACGAGTTCCCCCAGTGCAAAGGGAGGATGGTGTCGGTGCAACCTTCCTGGAGGAGGCTGTAGAGCTTCTCCTCCAGGCGATCCAGGAGTGCAACCAGCCCCCAGGGAATAAGGGTAGACTAAAACCCCACCCTACCCCACCCCATCTCTGCCCCTGTAGATCCAGAAAGCCCTGAGCCAACTTCCTTTCAGAGTCCCAGCTGGGTCCATTCCCAGGTAGGGAGGCTGAGGCCAGAGGCATTCAGGCTATACTCCCACCCTGCCCTAGCTCACCTCAGGCCACCCATCCCAGGGCAAAGAGCATCCTCCCCAAGAATTTTCCAAGTCCACACCCCATGGCTCTGGGATAGATCTGGAGGATAAATCCCATAAAGCCTCAGATAGGGGCTATGCAAACTGGCTGAAGCTCTTTGTAGATACCGCCATGGATCGGCCTGGCCTCCAGCCCCACCCCCACAATGAGGAGGCAACAGAGGGCACTCCACTGACTTGAAAGGAGGCCAGTACCTAGCAGCCCACGCCCTCTGTTAGCACAGGGAGCCCAGCACCTCTCCTGACAGAATCTCACAGTGTCATCATCATACACACACAGGTGACACGCCAAGAGACAAACCGTTGGCCCCCAGCTTACTGTCACTGTCTCACTGTGACACAAAGACACCATTACACAGTGGGAACAACACCCAGTGAAGATGACACAAGTGTATAGTTGACAATGACACACAGGTGTTGACAGTCATTACAGTGACCATGCAGTGGGTGACAGTCATAAACGATGACAGCAACAAATGGGGCAATGACACCTGTTGACACAGACACAATCACAGATGGGGCAATGACACCTGTTGACATGGACACAATCATAGTGATGGTAACCTCAGAATCAAAAATGCAACAAAATCAACAGTCACATAGAGTAACAATCAATGACGGTACATCCACAGTAACACAGGGATGTTGACAGACTCAGTAACATGGATAGTCACACAGAATAATAGTGGCCTACAGTAAGATGGGCACCATGAAGGCTGACAGTCATTAGCAGTGACAGGCTTTAGATTGAGGACCTCAATGACTCAGTTTGAGTCTGGCTTAAGATCCAGGTCCCAAAACCCCTCTTGCAAGCCCCAGCAAGGTCTCAGGTGCCCTGTGCCCCCAACCCTCACCTCCTGACCAGCTGAAGGCAAGACCTGAGGGAGGGGAGGTATGAGTTTGGAGAGCTCCTATTTATCCTTGCATAAGGTTACACAGGCCCAACTCTCAGGAATCCATGCCACATTCAGAGCAGGGGTGGGGGGTCTAAGCATCACTGGCTGGGGCCCAGCTCTAACTATGTGTGAGTGTTGATGTGCAACAATATGTTCTGACTTTAGGGTGTTAGTTAATGTGGGTGTGCTGAGGGTCAAGTAGGCTCAATCTGGTCTGAACAATGAATGAACAGGCCCGTGTGATATGCCCCAACATTGAAATCCAACTAAAGTCCCGACCTGCACTAATGACCCCAGGGTCTAGGACCAGGATGAGGTCAGCATTCCTATCTGAGCATGGCCAACGTGACAACTTTACAGATTCTAGTCCACCTAGGTAACTCCAGACTCCAGAATCCCTCAGTGTGAGGAAAAGACACTTTATCCTGGGACCTTGCCCCCTTTCCCTCTTCCCACAACAGCTGTAAAGGACCCATCCTGAGAAAAGGCAAAAACACAGTACAGGACACAGCATGGACTATATGACTCAAAAGCCTGGGGAACTCTAGAGGCCTCAGACCTGCAGAGGAATTAGGGTGGAGCAAGGAAAAGAGACATCTTCACTTGGAGGTGGAGAGAGAAAAATCAGAGAGCAGTGGCAGAGGCAGAGACAAGGATGTGGTGGGCAAGGAGAAGCAGCACTGGCCGAGGGGGAGCCTGGGAGAGACAGGGCTGGCTGGAAGCTCCAGGAGGGGGAGGAGAGGCTAAGACCAAGAGGCCCCCAGATCCCACCAGGCCTAGGCAGCCTGGACAACGTGGGTGGTGGGGGCGGGGGCAGAGGCCTGAGCAGTCCAGAGGGTGTTGGGGGTATATAGGCTGAGGAGGGAGGCCCGGCCCCTGGCAGCTGGCCCTGCAGACCCCTCACCAGGGAGGGGCATGGGCCGGGGTCAGGGGCCAGCTCCTGGGTCTTGGGCTGGCTGGCCACTGGGAAGGCTCCCACCCCTGTAATGTCTCTACCTATCTCTGAGTTTCTTGTCTCTGGCTCTTTCTCTCTGAATCCACACCTGGCCCTCCTCTCAGCTCTTGGTGCCCTCACCCCAAAGGGCATAGGAGCCATGCCTGGGTTCAGGATTCAAGCCTTATCTCCTCCTGGATGTATCTCCACCCACTCCAGGGTCAAGCCCCAATATTCAGAGGAAAGGACCCCACCCAAATATAGGCCCCCTTCTCCCCCCATAGAAGGGGGCAGGAGAAGCTCAGCACCAGTGGGAGGGGGGCCAGGAGGGAGGCAAGGGGAGCAGTCCCCCAGCTCCAGTCGCTGGCTGAAGTTGTGGAAAAGCAGGCGGCCCAATGTGAGTGAGTTGGGGGGGTGGGTATCCGCACCTGCTGTTGTGACCTCCACAGCCGGAGATGAGGGCCTGGGGGGGACAAGATTCCTATGGATTTTGGCAGCAGCCTGGACTCTGAGTGCTCAAACCCCCCACTTCCAGCCTCTTGCACCGTGGGGACCCTGAGATCAGCATGTGCGTGCCCTGCTGCACGTGTGTGCAGGGGTGTTGTAGGGGGAGCCTGGGGCCTTCCCATGATGGGCCTGGCTGGGCAGCAGAGAGGTGTCTGGGGGAGGTGGGAATCTGAATCCTACCAGCCCATGCCCACAATGTGGAGCCCTGCTCAGAGCTCTCCATGCTGCCTGGCGACCTGGCATGGGCTTGAATGCACACATATATGCAGGCCTGGGCTACAGCAACCCTCTAGGTGCAAAAGGTCTGGGCTTTCTCCCTCAAAAAGTCATCTGGACCAGCCCCCTGCCCTTCAAATGGAGAAAAGGAAAGAGCAGATAAGCATGTATCTTCCTTTTGGGCACATGGCCTCTGGACAACTTCACAGAACCTCGTGTACAAGCACCAAATCCCCTATCTCTTAGCCCCAGTCCAGGGTCTCTTCTGGCTTCTAGAAGAATCAGGAGGACCCCTCTACCTAGAAAATAGAGCCATGCACCAGTCAAGTTAAGTTCGCCGGAAATGGGGGCTGCTCTTCTTGGAGGGACAGACCCTACAGCGGGAGGTTAGACAGCTGGAAGAACTCCCATTCATGGTGGGGGATGGGCAGAGCACTAGGGTTCAGTGAGATTTCCCTTAACTAGGGCAGGCGGGGGGCGGGTTGCAGGGGGGCAGTGGCTCTCCCAGCTGATAAGGCAGGGCAGGAAGGAGGCTGCAGGCTCTCCATGAAGAGAGAAGAGTGGACAAAATAGCTTTCCAGACTTGGGGGCTGGGACAAAGACCTACTTGCCTCAGCATCTCTCACTACACCCTACCCCTGGCCCCCTCACTGTTATGGTGCAGACACACCCTCAAAGGCCTATGCTTGCAAGCTTGTTGTACAGGCGCGCGCGCACACACACACACACACATGGAGGAGAGCAGCACTGCATATGAAGCATCAGCTTCTAACAAAAGGAACTGAAGATGATCTTTCTGACAGAGCTAGGGCTGATTGGGAGGAACAGAAACTTCCCGTCTTCATGTAATAGTGTCCTGTTCTCCCTGCCCCCCCTAACATGCATGCACACTACACACACTACTTCTGAGGAAGCTTCTGGTCGGCTGGGCAAAAGCAAGCCATCCTCCCTCCCCCTTACTCCCTCCTCACAGTGGGGAAGCCAGAGCAATCTGTTCCTGATGGGTAAACACAGGCATGAGTACGTGCGCACACATGCTCACACACACAACAGCAATTCAGGGTCACACAGCACCCAGAGCTCACTTCTCCCTGAGATGCAGCACATACTTGGACTCTCACTACCAGCTTGCGGAGCTCCCCAAAGCCCTCCCTTACCTCTGCATACACAGGGCCTGAGCTTCAGAGAGCTTCACAGACACACCCCGGCGGCCTCTCATGGGCACTGGCACTCAGAGTTTCCCATTGTGACCACACACCTTGGCCTCCCACATGGACACCCACTGCCACAGCTTCACACACGCTGTGCATGCACACACGTATTATAGTCACACACGCAGACTCTCACGCGCGCTCACTCAAAACAGTCACAGTCTCACATATGGATGCCATCACATGTTCAGAACAGTCTATCTTCTACATAGATACCAGTGCACCTTCAGAAACTCAGTCCCCTAGTCGCCCTCAGCCTCTCATGCTCTCACATCCAGCAGTGGGAAATACAAAGATACACACTCCCGACAGTCATTCCATGCTAGGACCTCAGATTGCCCAGGCTGTACTTGGAGGGTGGGGGCTAAAGCTCAGGGTGGCCTAAGGAAGGAAAGAAAGAGGAAGTTTCTTGGTCCCAAAACTGCAAGTAAATATAATTTTCTAGGTGGCTCCTTCTTCCCTTGACCCTGCTTTCCCAGCATTTGGGAATAAGCAGATATCCAGGCCAGACAGTACGGGGTGAGGAAGCCCCTGGGTGAAGAGATGGTGGCACTGGGAGTAGCAGGAACCAGAAAACCTAAGAAATCAGCCCACTCCCCAGTCCCCTCCTGCCTTCCCAGAGCAACTCCTCTTGTCCAGGATGAGGATCAGCAACAGCTCTCAGCCTAGCCACCTGCTGTGTGATCCCAGGCCTCTTCAAAACCTCTCTGTGCCCACAACTATCTGTAGTGCACCTGTCAGGCCTGACTGCAAGAGGCAAGGTAAGGAGAAGGAGATGTGGCCCAGACCTTAACCCCCAGCCCCTGCCAAGGCCCTGTCATCACTGTCAGGCCCAAAGAGAGATGGGGACAGCATTGGCCAAGCCAGTGCTCCTCTAACCGCTGAGGACAAGAATTCTAAAGCGTCCTCGGACCCTGTAGCCCTGCCCCCCATCACAAGAGAAGATGCTGTGTCGCTGTCCAGGCAGAATGGAATCCAAGCTGTGCTGGCCAGGCCCCAACCCAGGAATAAATGGCAATGCTGTTGACATCCTTACCACTTGCCACTCCAGGTGTAGTTTGGGCCCTGATGCCCTATCCTAAAGGGAGCATGATAGGCTCCAAGGAAGCTAATCAGGGCAGCAAACACCAGACAGCAGGGGAGGACAGAAGGAAGGAACCCGGGTAGGGCAATCCCATAAAGCCAGGTGATAGGGACTTAAGCAAACAGTGCCAACAGAAGAAATCAGGAGGGAGTGTCTAGGGAAATCAGGTGACACGGCCCAAAAGAACACGGGGACCAAATGAAAGTAGGCAGTGGGGACTAAAGTTTGCTAGGAGGTGGGGACAAATGAAGCCAGGCAAGAGGCCCACAGGATGTGAGAAAAGAAAGATTATCAAGAGCTCATCCCCCTCTGTGTAGACGTCACCCCCATACCCTGGGCCTCATTCTCAGTAGCCCCCTTCCCACCCAGGTGGTGGTCCCCTCCCCCAGGCCAATGGACACAGCCAGAGCCCCCTCCTCTCTCAGAGGCCTGGGCCGTTTGCAGCCAATGGGCCCCGGCCCCATCCCTGGGACCTCAGGAAGTCCCAGTCCCTCCCACCGGCTGCAGAGGCAGGGGGTTGGGGGGGGAGAAAGAGAAGAGAGACAGCTTGGCAGGGGGAGCGCGCCGAGCAGCCGCGGGGGGCGGGGGCCGAGAAAGGAGCGGGAAGCTCCGAGGCGGGCTGGCGGGCTGGTGCGGGCGGGGGCGTCTCAGCGGCGGCAGTGGGGGTGACAAGTTCTCTGGCCCCGTGGCCCCGCGCCCACTGACCTGGGTCCCCGCGCAGGCGCCGGGTCGGTGCCTCCGGCGCTCCGTGGGTCCGCCCGGCAGCCCGTGGGCATCGGGCCCCCGGGGCTCGGGGCTGGGGTCCAGGAGGCCCGGGGCCGGGGGGGGGGGGGCAGGAGCCCCCCGCAACAACACCCAGAGTCCGGGCGGGCGGGCGGGCCAGGGGCCGAGCTGAGCTGTGAGCAAGCGAGCGAGGCGCGAGCGGGCCGGGAGGAGGGGAGGCAGGAGCGCGCCGCGAGCAAGCGAGGCGAGCTAGCAGAGGGAGCGAGTGAGGGACGGCAGGCAGTGAGGTCATCCTTTGAATCTAATTGTCTGAGTCAGGAGGAGATGTGGCACTTGATGCTGGGGGAGGAGAGGGGGAAGGGACCCTCGGCTGGGAGCCGCGGCCCCTCCTCACACCCAGGGCGGCCGGGGCCTCCCTTCCCCCGCCCAGGGTGAAGTTGCCTCAGGCCAACTACAAGGGACCCCTGCACGTCTCAGGGTTGACTGACCT
Source organism: Canis aureus (assembly GCF_053574225.1). Classification (NCBI taxonomy): domain Eukaryota; kingdom Metazoa; phylum Chordata; class Mammalia; order Carnivora; family Canidae; genus Canis; species Canis aureus. Next base: position 52,956,045 of record NC_135620.1, read on the forward strand.
CTACAGACAGGGGGGGGGGGGTCAATAAGTCATGAGATGTGGGACCCAGTCCTACATCACCCCTGGAGAGTGACCATCTTCCTACTCTCTGGAGGTGATGGCCACCTCCACCCAGGCCCAGGTGATGTTCAGAAATTTCGGAGGTCACTGGGAGCCCCCAAACCTATCCCTAAATCTTATTCCTATCCTTTGAGGATAAAGGGAGAACTTCAGCAGCCTTCCAAGTTGCCTTTGCACACTTTAGGAGCATGGAGCCCCCAATTCTATTCCCCAAGTTACTTCTTTATCTGGGAATTTGGGGGAATCTGGACATTGAACCCTAGCTCATCCTCCTGCCCTCTGAGAAACACTGCACTTTGGGAGGCCTGACAACCCCCAACTGACCCCAAAGTTCTCCCTATTCAGCATGCCCTACTCTTCAGAAAGGGCAAGAACCGTGTCAGATTCCAGGGCTACTCTACAGTGGGGGTGAACAGAGACAAGATGGGCCCTGGGCCTGGTAGCTATGCAGACCCATGCATGCACATATAAGCACATGTGCACATGTGTAAACACACAGGGGGGAGCGCCAAGCAGCTGGGGATGCTCATACCAAGGGCCACACACTCCTCCCCTCACCCCATGGGGGAGGGGTGATAAATATTTAAGGGGCTTTTAGCTCAGAAGGGGCTGAAGCTGGAGGAGGGAGGGGGATCCACGATGCCTGATTAATGGGGTTACAGGCTTGGATCAATCCATCTGCCCGCTGCTCCCTGCTCCCTCCTCCCCCCTCCTCCCTCTCCCTCCCTCCCTCGGCCTAATGCGCTTTATCAGGAGACGCTTTTCTGACTTGGCAGCGTCGGGTGTTTTAAATAGACCCATTTAGAGCAGGAGTTGGGGAAGAAAGGGGGGGGGGGAGGGAGACAGAGATTGAGACAGGCTGGGAGACAGAGATGATTCAGGAGAGAGACAAGCCCGGGAAGAGAGACTGGGAGAGGAGAGACAAAAGGAGATGCAGAGACATGGAGATAAGAAACTGAGGAGACTTCCAGGGACACTGATATGGGAGGTGGGTAATAGGAAGCCAAGGGGAAGCTATGGGGCCAAGGAGCAGAAACTAAAAAGAGAGGAGGGGGTGAGGGAGGGGGAGGGAGAGAGGGAGGAGGGAGGGGAGAGGGAGGGGGAAGGAGAGAGGAGCCACCAGCAGGGGGGGTGGGGGGGCGGGGAGGACCGGGAGAGAGGCTCTCTGCAAGGGCTGAGGGCTAGCCTGGGAGACAGCAGATATCTTTTATTTCCAAAAACAGTTTTTCATCCACTTTGTTAAATTAAAAAGCTGTTTTTAAAGTGGTGCTGGAGGTGCTGCAAAGGGAGGGTAGACAGAACTGCCAAGTCTTCCCTCCTAGCCTCCTCTTGGGGAGGGGCACAGAAGCTGCCTAACCCTTAACCCTCCAGGGGTGTTCTCTACCTCCCCTGCTCTCTGGTATCCTCTGGGATCCAAAGAGATGCAGTCAGGGCATCACAGCTACCGTTCGTTGGCAGAAAGACCGTCTGGCCACAGTCCCTCCTGCTGCAAGGAGCCCAGTCTTGCCTGACCACTACTAGCCTTCTCTTCTCCAGTCCCAATTCCAAATAGATAAGGTGTTCCCAATTGTAGGGGAGGATTTTGTGCCCTCACAGCAGTAGCTCACTTTACCAACAAGCCATGAGACTCCTCCCAGGTGTGCCCCCTATAAATATTTATTATCTATTGTTGTGTTAATCTAAACTTCTATCAGATACTCTACCCTAGTCCTTGGGTCTTCTGGGAACAGAGAGATGGGAAGCTTAACTCTCTACAGCCCCCTGAAGCCTCCCTTCCTCCTCTTCAGAACCCCAACTCCATTTTAAGTCTCCTTTATGGCCACATTGTTGGCCTGGGATACCCCACCCCACCCTCAACAACACCCCAGACCTAGTTCTGAAGGGTCAGTCAGTCGGCCCAGGAGTGGGGCCGGGAAAATGGCCAGTCTGTTTGGGAGCTGAGATGAAAAGCCGACTGGCCTTTGTGGGCCTCTGGCGGGTTTTGGACAATAGGCCCTTCCGTTCCGCTCCAGCGCCTCAATTCCTTGGACGCCCCCACCCGGGGCTGCCAATCGGGGGCCTTGGCTGGCCTTAATGAAAGGCAGGGCAGGGTGAGTCAAGCCCAGCCCCATGGCTGGCCCCAGAAGATTTTGGAATTTCCGACCCCCATCCCATCTACTCCAAGCCCAGCTGCTCCCCCAGTCAAGCCAGAGAGATGCTTTAGGGGCAGAAAGGGAGCCAGACAATGAGACAGAGCATACTCTCACGTCCAGGATTCAGCCCTCTCCATGCAGACCTGGCTTTGCCCTTCCTCTTTATGGACCTGTCATAGGGGATGAAAAGCCTCAGGAGGAAGAACAGAGGGAGAAAAGGAAGGGACTTCAGGCCCTCCTTCACTCACATTCCCAAACCTATAGCCCCACCACACCAGCCTAATGCCTGATTCCCTGGAGACTGACCTGCCTCGTTTGGGTCCCCAGCACATACCTCTTCACCACCGGCCGTACACGGAACACATCAATGTCCTCCTTCTCCAGACCAACTCTTTTCAAGACTTCCAAAACCAAGGGGACAGGATGATGTGACAAGGCTGGATTCTAGGAGGGCAAAGGGCACAAATCAGAGGTCACAGAGAAGCCATGGGCCTAAGTCCTACTAAGAACTCATTCCATACAACCTCAGTGAGAGAAAGGGAGACTGAGGCAAGTAGCAGATACCTGTCTACAAGAGAGAAAGTTGGGAATAGTCCAGATTCCCTCCAGCACCCCTTGATGACTTCAGGTTCTAAACCACAGGGACAAAGGGAGGCCAGAAGTGGCCTAACACCACACATGCATACATACCCACAGACAATCCAAAGTCCCCACACAACCAATTCACAGGCACAAGTACCTCCAATCACACACTTTCACATGTGGCCACTGGCAGGGCAAAAACTCCCACCATCATACTATCCTCTTCTTTTGCCTCATCACCATGATTTATTGAGCATCTGTTATGTGCCAGGAACTGTGTCAAACACTTTATATGCATTATCTCATTTAATCTTCATGACTTCTCCATGAGGTAGGTTCTATTATTATTCCCATCTGACAGTTGAAAAAACTTGAGATTCAGGGAGGTTAAATAACTTGCCTAAGACCATACAGCTGATCAGTTCCAGAGCATAGATTTGAGTCCAAGTCTAGTTGCAATGCCTTTATGCTCTACCAGTTTACCTCTGCAGTTCTCTCTCTTGCCTGCGCAGTGCCTTTTCCAGTAATAATAGTAACAGCTAAAAAAAAAGAAAATAGTAACAGCTAATGTTTGTTCAGTGTTCTTAATGAGTCAGATGTAATAAGCACCTAACATACACTTTGTACCGAATCAGCAAAATGACTTTGCAGGTAATCCTGCTTCCATTTTACAGATGAGGAAACTGAGGCTCAGAGATCAAAAGCACCTTGTCCAAAGTCACACAACTGGTAGTTGATACCTAGAAACTAGTTGATATAGGAGCTATTATACTCAGGGCTGTCTTGAAAGCCATTATTGCTTCTATGGGCTCCAGTCACTTAACAGAGCCCTCGCCTTCTACAAGACCCCAGGAGATCCTCAGGGTCCAATTTCCTCTCTCTCCCCCAAAAAACAGGTCCCAGATGTGTCTGACAAAGGCATGATTGGTCTAAACACATACCCATGAGAAAGGGACTCCATATCCCATCCAACTCTGCCCAAAGATGCAACCAGGAAGAGATGGCCACAAACTAAGGTATTAGAGACAGGCTGGCTGGTGGTAATAGATATAGACACACCAAGAAATAGGCCCCAAGAGAGGCAGACAGAGAGGAGGTGAGAGACAGAGAGACACACATCAGGCCAAAGAATCGTCAGGAAAGGAGACCATAGAGGGAGAGGAGGGTGCAGGTTGACATGAAAAAGCACAGACAGATACACACTAAGACAAACAGACACAGACATACATAAAGAGCCCTCCAGGGGCACCTGGCTGGCTCAGTCAGTAAAGCATGTGTCTCTTGATCTTGGGGTCGTGAGTTCAAGCCCTGTGTTGGGTATAGAAATTACTTTAAAAAAAAAGAGAGAGCCCTCCAACCTTCATTAGAAAAAAATTGTGTAAGCAAACAAGGCTCAGGCTGTGTGTGGCTTGTGTGTATGTGTGTGTGCACACGTGTTGGGGTGGGGGTATGCATGGTCTGTATCGCTACGCACATTACACCAGCTGCTTCCAGCAATTTCATCTGATTAATAATAAATGCCCCATAATTACAGCTGCTCCCCCAGCCCTTCTTCCTGTTTTTTTGTCAGCTGCCGCCAGGCCAGCCCCCTACAGACCCCCATGGCCCTCTCCAACCTCACCTGCTGCCTTCTAGGAGGCTGAGGGGACATAGGCTGATGGAAGAGGCCAGACTCCCAATGTGAGAGGGAATACCCATCTCCCTATTTTGGATCAATGCCCTCTGCCTCTAAGCAAAAGATCATCTCCCTTAGGTCTCACTCAATGCTCTCCCCTACCCTGGGTATAACATACTGTGCCCCCTAACATGGCCTAGGGGCCCAAGTCTGGGAAGCAGAGAAATGAACTTTAAACTCCCCTTGCCTACTCTTTCTCACTTACTGGCTGAAAGAAGTCTTCATTCCCAAACTTCCCCTACCCTTGGAACCCCATAGGCCCAAAAAAGGAAAGGACTAGTTTGGAGGCCCCCACCCCATCATTCCAACCCCAGCAGCCCCAGAATTTCTGCCTACTTGTGTACCCTATGTTTTGGACACTCAGTGGCTCCACCTCCATTCCTGAGCCCCCCACCAGGTCCACCTCCTTCTAGGCCTCCCACCCTAGCTCTCCAAGGCAGCTCTATCAGAATCAGCTGCGGGTTTGTGCTGATCTGTTTCTAATCGCTGGGGCCTGGTTCACGCTTGCCCCCCCCCCCCCCAATATTGATTCCATTATTTGGAGAGTCATTGACGTCAGGGACCTGGATGAGTGCCAAAACCGCCTTCTCTCCGAGCCTGGGCCAGGGCCCAGCCCCCCCAATCCTACGATATCACAGAGGGGCCCAGAAAGGTCAGTTTACAAGCCAAGGTCACAAGGCATCTGCCCTCAGAGGCTGGGCTCTTCTTACCTTTTTGGGACCACTGTGCAGCATCCATCTCCTGGAAAAAGGGGATACACAGAGGCCTGAGGGTCAGAAGTGAGGTGGGAGCCTATACAAGGGGGTGTGTAAGAACCTCACTGGGGCTCAGGCTTCAGGGAACAGCTCCAGGAGGTAGGGATGTGGACAGTAGCTCAGAAAAGGCTACTTAGAGATTTTTTTCTTTCCCATAGACTTATTTTTTTTTAAGATTTTATTTATTCATGATAGACACAGAGAGAGAGACAGACACAGGCAGAGGGAGAAGCAGGCTCCATGCAGGGAGGCAGATGTGGGACTCGATCCCGGGTCTCCAGGATCACGCCCTAGGCCGAAGACAGGCGCTTAAACCGCTGAGCCACCCAGGCTGCCCCATGGACTTATTTTGGACATCCTGAGGCTGGACTTGAAATGGTTACTACTGACTACTTAATTTTTATGTCTGATATCAGATGTATCTTCAAACTCTCCAAGAAGGAAATTCTTTGCAGTGTAAGATAACAGATTACCCCAAATGTTGCCGTAATTTGGAGAACTGGCACCACTCATTTTATAAATCTTTGTTCCATATATAAAACAGAGGCTCTGTCTCCTATGTATCTCCTGCCCATGCTGCCTCAGTTTCTCCATACTCTCCAGTGTCTCCCAGCTCTGTGTCTATCTTATCAAGATGCAGCTACTGCTACACCAGCCCACATCAGCAACTCCTAAGCTCTGACTAGATAGGGTATTTTTAGGCTCTGAACCCCATGTTCTCAGACAGACATTAATAACCAATATGATTTGTGGCTCCCACAGTAGCTAGACAACCTCAGAGCCTAGGCTCAGAGGTGGGGGTCCACTGCCTTGGCTAGAGTCCAAGAAATCCTGACCTAGAGAGACCAAGGGCCACATTCACAGTTGCATGAAGCAAAAGGACCTTCCCACCTTCTGGAAAACCCTGAAGCTGAGGAGAGGACAGAAGTGACCTCCCACCTCTGCCCCAGTCTCCCTTAGTCCTGACCTTTTCAAGGAAGAAGCTGCCTATTTTCTGCACTCCTTTGCTGACTACAGCCAAGGCCTTCCTTTATTCTAGACTACAAATCATTCAGGGGTCCTTTGAGCCAAGTAGGGGTAATGCAACAGAGGGTTTTGGGTCTCTAGCCACAAACCCCAGAGAGGTCCCCCTCCTTGTCGTCTGTCCCGTTCAAGGATTCAATCCTCAACATTTACTGAACACCTAATCCCTGTCAGGTACTGTGCTGGGAGTTGAGAATATGGACCTGCCCACATGGAACACTCAGTCAGATGTGATAAAAAAGATGCATTGTCTACTCAACATGGCCCTCCTACCGTGTCCCGGGTCTGTGCCAATTGCAGAGTACAGTAATGAGCAAAGCAGACAAGAGCCCAGGTCCCACAGAACTCACAGGAATTACTGTGTGACCTCGCTGAGTTTCGTGAGGGGAAAGTATGGGTAGTGTAAGGTGGGGTACGCTGACTATCCTAGGTATGGGGAAATTCCTCCAGGACTGAGGGCTCTTCAGTCCCTTCCTAAACTCCAGGAGCCCGCGCCCTGGTGGAAGTCACCAGATAGTCTAGCTTGCAGTTCCTTCCACTGTAGGTGTAGCCCCACCTTCCAGGAGGTGGTTCTGCAAGCAGCAGGGTCTAACTCTTCCCCATATCTGCCCCAGCTCCCCACTTCCACCCCTTGGTCCCTGGAGCTCCAGGCTCTGGTGACTCCCAGCCCAGCATGGTTCTGTGCTTTGGGGATTCTCTTTGCCCTCTATAGACAGAGGTAAAGGGAGGTGATGACCTCAGCACTCTCAACCCACAGGTACCACTTACTTCCCTGGCCCCTCCCCACAGGAAGCTGGTGCCCAGGGGTGTATGTGGTCACCCAGGGCCACAGTTTACACAGTTGAGGTCTCCCCAACTCCCTTCACCCCATGGTGTGTCTGGAGGAGGGGTCAGCTCTCAGCCTCCTTGCTCTCTGGGAGCCCCCCCACCAAACCAGGCACACATGGTCCTCCCCCCCCCAAACCCATCTGCATTTCAAAGAAAATCTGCTCCATATGTTTTGATTCATTTACACTTCAACTCACCATGGTGGGGCAGAGAGCAGGCTGCCCTGCTTCAAGCCCCCCACCCCCCATAAGGGGGTGGGGAGCATGTGTCCCCTTCTGGGACAGGGAGCTGATATAGGACCCTTTGCTTCAAGCTTCCCACCCCATATGGGGGCTGGGGAGCACATGTCCCCTTCAGGGACAGGAAGCCTGAGGACCAGATCCCTACTGCCCTCAGGGTGCCCATGGGGTGACTGTGCACCTCAGGGAGCCCCAACTCACTGGCCTCCATAGTGGGAGGGCATGTAAACCCAGCAGCATTTGTAAAGGCAGGTGAAGTCCCAGGATAGGTTACATCCCAGCCCAGCCCTCCCCTACAGGGCTACTGCTCCTTTAGGAAGTAGAGAATGCTGGTCATACCACAGAGACAGCAAAAGGGCTCAAGAGACATTCCAGGAGACATTGCGAGATATAACTTGGTCCCTACCCTTCCTCTCCCGCAAAGGCAGAGAAGAGGCGGCTTGGTTTCAGTTGAATCTCCTCCTTTAGCTACCTTTTCACCACAGATCTGGGCTACCATCTACCTTTTTTTTTTTTTTTCAAAATATTTTATTTATTCATGAGAGACACAGAGAGAGAGAGAGAGAGGCAGAGACACAGGCAGAGGGAGAAGCAGGCTCCATGCAGGGAGCCCGATGTGGGACTCGATCCTGGGTCTCCAGGATCACACCCGGGGCCGAAGGCAGGCTAAACCTCTGAGCCACCCAGGCTGCCCCCTACCATCTACCTTAGAATCAGAGATCCAACACTCTGGAATGTTCAAAGGAACCAGAGGTCTATGCTTTTACCAAGTCAACCTTTATAATACTCCTCTCATACTAAAGATGACTCGAATGGAAGAAATGTCTTGGGAGGACATAAGTCTTTCCCCTTCATACACACACCTGATTGTCTTACCACAGAAGGGGTACCCAAAACTATTTAAGGGGTATGTGCATGAACATGGCACATGGGAGACCCTACGGGTACATATCACTCTTGTGCCAAAAGCCACTCAGACCTTTCTGCCAATAGCCTAGTTTCCTTGTGGAAAGAAAGGCGGAAAGGTTTAACCCTAACTGGGTCCGGGTTTCCCACCACTGTCTCCATCAACCCACAGCCCAAGTTAGTGACATGCCCAAAGTCGTATCCCTTCTCCTCCCCACCTCTGGAGGGGACAGGTCTTGTAGCAGTCTCTGTTCCTTACCCAAATGCCTTGATATACACCATAAATCAAAGAAAACAGGGTGTATTTGAGTTTTAAGTTTCACTGGGAGTGTAAACACCCAATCCTAGTTTGGGTTTGAATGTGAGCCCCAGGATAGAATAATAACTGGGTGTGATTCCAAGTGTGACCCCCAGGGCCTCCATGGGACTATAAAAGTCTGAACATGGAAGCATAAGTCTGAATGTGAGCACTAGATAGAGCCTTAATTAGAGTCTAAGCCCCAAGATGGAAGTGAGTTTAATGTAATCACTAGGGATACCAGTCTGGGTCCCTAAGTGATGCCAGGATGGAAGTGAGAATCTTGCTAGTGTGAATCTGAGTGTGAGTTCCAAGATGGAGGCATGAGTCCATGAACTCCAGTGTCCTATGTTGTTAGTCCTTGAGTTCAAATGTGAGCCCCAGGTTCCCCATGGGAGTCTGAGTGTGAGCCCTTAGTCTTACTGTAACTCTGAGTATAAGCCCCAGAATGTAAGTATGAATTTGAAATGAGGACCAAGTGTGAACTCTAGGACCCCAGTGAGATTCTGAGCATGAGCTCTAGGTCTCAATGTAGGTCTGTGAGCCTCAGGACAGAAATGTGAATCAAAGTGTGAGCCTGGAGTCCCAATGTGAGTCTGAGTGTAAACCCCAGGACTGAAGTGTACAGCTGAATATGAGCCCCAGAATTTAAGTGTGAATCTGAGTGTGAGTCCCAATGTTCTGGTAATTCTGAGTGTGAGTCCATATGCCTTTAAGTGTCCCAGTATGGGTTCTGGGTATGAATTCTGAAGCCCCAAGAAGTCTTGAATGTGAACTTTAAACTTAGTCTTTGTATGAGGTGAGGATCTGTTGGAATATTAGCCCTGATGGAGTGTGAACGTCAGCTCCATTGTCACCAATCCTGACCAGAAACCCCAAGAACCAGTTCAGAGATTTGTGTGGGTTTTGACAGTGGACACAGGCATAGTTTGAGACACATAGGCCCCTCCATCCCCCAAGTCCTGGCTAGCCCTGTAGCCATAGGAATATTCAACTGTTCAAGTCCCATCCCCACACATGCAGCGGTACACCATCACACCCAGAGTTAGACACACACAAATACAGTTTCAGACACCCTGGACATACAGCAATTGTAAATGCACAAACACACCCAGCATTTCAAATTCCCACCCCAGTGATTACAGCCACATGAACACCCCCAGTGACACAGACACAAATACACCAAGTGTTACAAGCAAAACTAGTCCTACAGACACACTCCCACAGTGGCATGCAGACACACACCTAGTTTTGCAGACAAGCTGCCAGCCACACACACACACACACACACAGACGCTTCTCAAAGAAAGAGACTAGACGGAATGGGAAAGAAAATCCTGAATTTTCAACAAGGCGTGAAATAGTCCTGCCCGCCTGAAGCTACTGAAGGGGGGAGGGGGCCAAGGGAGCGAGCGAGTGTGAGAGCTAGACGCAGGAGAGGCTCGGGAGAGGAGAGGGACCGAGGAGGAGAGCTGTCCGTCTGGTGACCTCCCGGCGGCCCAGCCCCCACGCACGGGGAGATACACTACTCGGAGCAACACAGGGACACCCAAGCCGGCTCGCACAGACCGCACTGGGGGAGACACACACAGGCAGACTCACAAAGAGGCGGGGATACACCACAAGCGGACTCACACAAACACACAACACTGGAGGTCTTACAAAGAGACACTGGAGGAGACCCACTACATGGAGATACACACAGGCGGACTCATGAGGACACCACAGGCGGGATCACACCGACACACACACATACACGCGCGCGCGCGGATTCACACGGACACACACAACACTGGCAAACGCGCAACCGTCCGTTCACACCCCTGGGCGCTTTGAAGTCTAGATTTCTAAGGGAGAAGGAAGCCCCCTCCGGGCGCGCGGGGGTCATCACGACCCCCCAGTTCCGGAAATTTCCCAGCCCCGGGGCGCGCTGCTGAGGGGTGAGAGAGAATAGGGACGCTAGGACATCCGCCCCGGCCACCTCCCCCCAGCCGATTGTCCGCCCCCACCATCACCACGCCCAACCCCCGACGCGCCCGGACGCGGGGGGCGGCTGCTCACGCGCCCCCGCCCCCGAGTTTGCGGGCAAAGTTTCCCTTGAACTTTCCCGTTTCCCTCTCCCCCCGGGTCGCGGGCCCACGCGTGTCCTCCCCGTCTTCCCGCGCGCACGAGGGCCGCGGGTCTGTCGGTCAGCGGGAGGGTCTGAGCGTCCGGGTCCGGCCGCGCGCGAGGTCCGCCGCGGGGTACTCACCGCGCCCTCGGGCCACCGGGGCTCCGCGCCTCGCCCTTCGACCACCGCGGGCAGCGAGCGAGGCACGGAGCGCGGAGCTAGCGCCGCTGCCGGATCCCGCTGCCGAGCCCCGCGCCGCGCCGGCTGGAGCCGCCGCCTCCGCTGCCGCCGCCGCCGCCGCCGCCGCCGCCCGCTCTGCACCGGCTCCTCGGCGCTCGGCAGCTTTAACCCCCCCATCCTCCTCCCTCCCTCGCGCGCTCCCTCCCTCCTTCCCTCGCCCATGTGACCGCGGGCGCCCGCTCGGCCGCGCGCGCCCTCGCTCCCCTCCCCCTCCCGCCTTGTCTCCCCGCGCCTCCGCGGCCGCGCGCCACGACCCCCTCCCGGCCACTGCCCCCGCGCGCCCCCGCCTTGGCACGCTCCCGCGCCTGGCACGCGCGGACACACTCACTCTGCTCAGGCCTGTGAGCCCCCACTCCCACTCGACTCGTGCTCGCACGCACCCTTCCCCCGCTGGCACACTCGCCCGCACTGGCACGCGTGGCCCGCTCACATTCGCCCTTTCCCGGGAACGCCCTCCAGACGGCTGTGGCCCCTGTGCTTGACGCGCAGGCCCGACCGCGGGTCTCAAAAACGCGTGTGCACACGTACCCGCACCCACTCTGCCGGATCCCTAGGGACGCTGGGCGCCCCCCCCCCCCCCTTCTCCCCTCCCAGGTCGCCCATTCACACTCGCTCTCTCACTCAGCCTTGGCCAGGTCTCTGCTGCTGAACGCTCCCTCTTGTTCAGGCCCCGATGCCTCGTACCGACACCCTGGCACACCCCGGGCCAATTCTCTGGGTCCTCCCACCGGCATCTCTGGGAGAGGAGCGCGAGCCAGAGCCCCCAGGCCCCATTTTGGGTACAGGAGGCCAGGCGTCTCCGCCCCTCTCCTATTCCTGCTGCTCCCGGCAACGACTACCCTCCCAGTCACGAACACATACACTCCCCGCTTGGAGGGAAAGGGGGCTTTGCGCTCCCCTGACCAGGATGGACCAGGCCGGGAGCCCAGGCATTCGTCTCCCACCAAGTCTTGGGTGACACCACCACATCTACCCTCTGCTTCCTCGCCCCGCGGGGCCCATGGCCTAGGGAGAAACCTCCGCTGGGATGAACAGGGTAGGGACGGTGCATCCTCTACGCCTGGATGGGCAGTTCCAGAATGCCGGGCACGCGCGAGTCTGGCGCTGGAGGTCCACCCCTCGAGTGTTCGTGTCGCAGCCTGGGCCTCGGAGGGGCCAGTGTGCTCACTTCACTTGCCCCGGGGCCTCCCGTCTGACTACAGCATGGGGGATTAAGGTTAGACAACCCGACCGATTTCTGAAGCCACGCGAGAGCGCAACAGAAAGGTTAATGCCAGAAGCGGAGAACGAGTGGCCCACCCCCATCTCCACCCCATGGATTTTTCACCTGACCTTTGACCCATAATCCCTGCGCCTTGCCCCTCCTGGGAGCCGGTCCAGGGCTGGGGGCGGGGAGAGGGGGGGAGGAACTATCTAGGTTTCCTCACACCCTTCCCCAGTAGGCTGCCCAGAGCGCCCGGGCCCTTTCCCAAGAAGTGCCTTAGGGACTCCAATTGCAGAGGAAAAACCTTCTTCCCGCCACTGCCGGGACTGTTCACTTTCACTTCCACGGCTTCAAAATCCCCTCAGTGCAACCGGCAGGGGTCAGCCCGGGCTGAGGCTCAGAGAGGGCTGGCAGGGGCTTAAAGACACAGTTAAATAGTGGCGCCAGGCTGAGAGCCTGTGCATCCCCACCCCAAGTATGCGTCCCCTGTCCGGCCTCTCGGGCCCGAAGCCTCCAGACTCCCGAGCCACGGACGAGGACAGGAAGGTGGACCCTGGGAAAGAGCGGGGGCCACGCGACGAAATTAGGGGAGGGCAGGAGGGGTCAGGAATTGCTCCTCATCCCGAGCAGAAACTAGGCCTGGATGCAGTTGGGTGCTCAGGCGGCCCCCGCTCCTCGTGAGATCCGCGGGTCATGGGTGGGCTGACTTGACCTCGGGATCCTCCCGTGTTCCCGGACACTGCCTCCTTCTGCCAGGTTGAGAGCAGTGGGGAGTTCCGCCCGGGACAACGTCCCCTCTCCACCTGGGGACTCGGGGGCTGCAGCCAGCAGTGCCGATATCTGCGGGTGCCGGGACAGGTTCTGCCCGGGGCATCCGGGAGCCGGGAGCCGGACATGTCGGTGTGTCAGAGGATTAGCGAGGACGAGAGGCGCACGTCGGACCGGATCCCGGCGTCCGTTGATCCTCAGCAACTTCCAGGCGCTGCACCCAGCGGCCGCGCCCGCTTCCCCGGTGCCGCAGCGACACCTGGCGGGCAGTGCGGGAGGCGCGTACCCCTAAGGCTGCGTCTCGGTTTCAGCGGCAGCGCCCAACCGCGGAAGGACCTGTGGGTGCGGCCCCCGCCCTTCCGCCGCCCTCCCAACCGATTCTGTTCCCACCTGGGCTGGGGCAACGGATTTTTCGTGGGTTTCTGCTCCTGCTGCCTTCAATGCCTTATCTGCCCAGGAGCTTGTGAGCTTCCTAAGTCTCTGTGTTGAACCCTCCCATACCCCAGGGCCGTGAGGGCAAAGCCAGGCTTCTTAGGTGGGGTGTAAAAGCCCTTGCGGGATCTGGCCCTATCTCCTTTCAGGCTTTTTAAATTTTAATTTTATTATATTTTTAAAAGATTTATTTTTTTCAAGTAATCTCTACTAGACCCAAGGTGGTGCTGGAACTCACAACCCCAAGATCAAGAGTAGCATGCTGTAGGGACTGAGCCAGCCAGGTGCCCTCTTCTCAGGCTTCATTAGGCACCCCTATCCCCAGCTGCCCTAGCTCTGCACCAGCCCCCTTCTCCATCATGGTGCCTTTATCCTTAAGCTAAACCCCACTTCACTGACACCATCCCCCTTGTTCCACCCCATCTTCACCCTTCTTCAACACCTGCCTCTCCCACGAGGGACAGCAGGAAAAAACTCCCTTAGTCGGGAGCCCTAGCCCCCTGCAAGTAATGTAGATTCCAGATTTGATAACCCTGGAAAACCTTGAGAAATTGAGGGAAGAAGTTCTCAACTTGGAGTATTACACCTTCTTGAGGAGTACACCTGAAAGAAGGCTCTATGGCAGGACTTTTGGCTTCACCCTTCACCATGGCACATGACCTAACCTTGGACCCCGTTGTGCCCCTCCACTCCCAGGAATCAGCTTTGCCATCCCAAGGCTAGGTAGCAAGTTTCCTTCCCCATTCCTACTGATATGCCCTCAGGGAAGGAGAGCTTCCATCCCACCTCCTGTGGCCTACCTTTTCTAGAGCTCCTTTGGGACATGATGCTCTTCTAACCTGCCATACCATCAGAATTTTCCACTGTGGGTCACACACCTGACTATCCAAAGTTACAAATACAAAGACAATCTCTATCTTGCCTACCAATGCCAAACACACCATCATGTAAAGTCACATACTCAGTCTCAAAGAGTCAAATGTTTATATTCAGCCTCACTACAGTACATTGGTAGTCAGGGTCCCCTGCAACTGGCAGCTAGAGGTCCTAGAAGGGCAGGACTCTCTGAATCACACACTTGTACGCCATCCTCACACATAGATACAGCCACACACACACAGCCATGTACTCAGTCATACCACGTGTCACATAGGCACACACGCATAGGCACACGCACTCTCAATCACACAAAGTCCCACACTGGGGTTTGGCGGTAGGGGCCGGCTCTGGGAGGCAGTTACGTAAAAGCTCTCATAGCCTCCCCCTCTCACTCCCCCTCACTGCGCCCCCCCTGCTTCCTCTCACTGTGCCAGCGCCCGGGGCGGCTTGGCCCGGGACCGGGAACAGCTCGGCCTCGCGGAGGCTCCAGGCGCCGAGAAACCCGATCCCGACACAGCCCCGGGCCGAGCCAGGGAGGGGGGCCCCTTGAGCACCCACACACACATTCAGGGTCCAGCCCGGCCCCTCAGGGAGGACCTACCCCTATCCTGGGACAGCACCTAGACCCACTTACAACACACCCTGTGCTGCAGAGCCCCTTCTGGAATCCTGTTATTTGGACCACTGCCTAAGTGTGCCCTGACCCTTCCAACCTTGGCACCAGAAAAGGGCAAAGATTCCCTAAAGGTAGAGAATAGGAGAGAGCTGAAACTATGATGGGGAAACCTAAGTATTCAGCCTGGAATTAATTGCTCTCAATTCTCTGGATCTATCTACACTTCCCTGCTCACTGGGGCCCTCTAAAGCCATGCTGATAGAAAGGGGTGCTTTCATTCCTGCTCCAGGCCCCCCTCAGATTTGCTGCCTATTGATCCCAACATATCCAACTAGAATTCTAAATTTTTTGGATAGGCTCAAAGCCTCGCCTCCCTCTCTGATATCCTTCCTTCCTCCTTAGTTGGAAGTTCTAACGCCAGTCTAACCCCAGTTCCTCCTGTTTTGCTAAGAAGGAAGTTTGAAAGCAACCTGAGCCATTGAGAATGAAATCCCTGAAAGAAGGAAGGATTAAGGCTCAGGAAACCCCTGAAAGTCCGGAGTCTAAGAGGAGGGAAGAACACATCTGTGTCCAACTACCCCCCCACCCCACCCCCGCATATAACCCCTACCCCACTCTGCAGCCTAGACTCTATTTTTCAAAATAGCTTTTGCGTATTCGGCTGGGCTGCCCAAGCAGAGGCAGAAAGGGAATTTCCCCCTATGTTCTCTGCTAATGAACAAAACATTTCATGTTGAAATTCCCCCTCTGCCCCCAACCCAGTGTCTCGAGGGCCCCCCAGCCTGACCAAGAAGAGGGGACCACTAGGAGCGGAGTAACAGGGGGAAGCCTCCAGGGGTAGCACAATTTACATTGGGGGGACATCTTTTTTAATAAATAATTAGAGTAGCTTTTTTTTTTTTTTTTTTGCTTTTGGCTAAAATTACCCACTCCTGTGGCAGCTTCCCAGAAAGGGCGGCGGGAGGGCAGCCGGAGCTGTCCCAAGGCCCAGGATATGGCCCCCCTCCCCTGGGCGAGGAGCTTTCCCCAAGTTGTTTTCCTGGTCTCTTCCTCTTGGATGTTTTTTTGATTATTAATCACATTTTCCATTCACAGGCTCAGTCCAGACCCTCTCCCCCTGGGGTCAGGGCTGGACAGAGGGAGGAGGTACAACTTCCAGAAGAATGAGTTGGGGACAAGATGGGCAGTGACCCTTGGTCTTGGCTGACCTGAAAGAGGCTGTCAGTGGTACGTCACAAATCACACCCTCGCCATCCTGGTACACAGTAGGACCTTAACTGATACAAGTGGAGTGAATGAATGAACAGGTGTCCAGCTCTCACAGTGCCTAGACAGCACTGAAAGGTAATGCTCCTACTGTCAGTTCCCTTATGCTACAGACAGGGAAACAACTCAGAGAGGGGCAGTCACCTGACCAAGTAGCACAGCAAATTAGTACCAGGACCAAAATAGGACCCCGGGAATGCTGATGGCCTCCCATTCATAAGGCAGCTAATAAGTATATATTGAGCATCTACTATATGCCAGGCATTGATCTAAGTGAGAGAATAGGGCAGTGAGCCAAACAAACAAAAATCCCTGCTCTCTCAAGCATACGGAGGAACTAGAACTCCACACACTGCGGACATGTGTCTAAGTTAGTACAACGACTTTGAAACATGGTTTGGCAGGATCTACTCAGCTGAACATATATATGCCCTATTACCTCACAATGAACGTTCATAGCAGTTTTATTCATAATAGTCTCAAACTAGAAACAACCCAAATGGATAAATAGATTATGTAGTTACAGCAATACAAAAGAACCAACTGTAGCTACATGCGACAAAAAATGGATAGAGCTCATAGACAAAATGTTAAGCAAAGAAAAAAATAAGAACCAGACACAAAAGGGTATATATTGAATGATTTCATTAAGATAAAGCTTGAGAATAGGCAAATTCATTTACAATAATAGAAGCTGCAACTGCACTTAACCTTTGTTGGAGTGGCAGTTCTAAGAGTTTAGACATGTATGTCAAAATTTGAGCTGTACCCTTAAGGGTACAGCTTTGTACCCTTTGTGTACTTTACTGTTTACGTTTTGTCTAAAAAAAAAAAGTTTAAAAATCCCCTGCCCCCCCCCAAAAAAAAAATCCCCTGCCCTCATGGAACTCCCATTCTAGTCAAGGAAGACTTACCTAAACAAAATTGGTAACTATACAGTTTGTCCATGTGAGAATGCTGTGTCTGACTCCATAGCCCCCTTAGGTGAGAGGTGACAGCCTAAATGTCACCTAAAAGAAGCCTAGCCTAAGCCCCTTTGTCTTCTCCCTTAGTGCCATAATCTTTTTCCTTCTAGTAAATTGTATGATGTTTAACTACCTAGTTACTTGTGAGCTCCATGAGGGCAGCCCTGTGATAGCTAGAGCAGGGCCGGGCATAGAACAGGTGCTCCTAACATTGAATGAGATTTAAATAAATATTGAGTGAATGAATGAATGATGTAAGCAAGCAGGACAACATTGACCTGAGGAGTGAAGTCCCACGGCACAGGAGAGGGAAAACTGCCTGAATGCGTTACAGCCTCAAGGGATGGGAAAGAGGGGTTGGCACATAGTAAGGGATTAAGCAGAGACCCAGAAGGCAGACTGAGATAGCCTGAGTGGCTCAGAAACCACATCCTGAAGTGCCTTTAGTGCCAAGGCCACGCAGGCCTGGAAAGGCAGAGAATATGTGAAGAACATAACCAGATCTGTGTTTTAGATCACTGAGGCTGCTGCCATATAGGATAGTGATCAACGTTAAGGCTGAAGGTGGGGCAGTCAGGGAAGAGGTGTTTGCATTTATCCTAGGAGGGAGACCTCCAGCCTGGCCTGGGGCAGGGCCATGGGGCTGAAGAGAGAACAGGGCTTTGGGAGAGGGATAGTGGGCACTCAGATTCATCTCCATCTGCTCCCTGACAGAGGAAGCTCTGTGCTACCCTATATACAGAGAACAGACCTCTGGACACTTATTCCAGGGGTCTGCTCTTCCAAGGACCCTCCCCCAGTAATCCTGGCGTCTGGGACAAGTTTGGAAAATGCAGCAGATGGTCAGGCAGAGTGAAGAAGAACCGGAGGGGATGAGGGGTGGGGAGAGGGACAAGAGAGGACAGAGAACCTAAGAATTAGGACACTAAGTGTGTTTGAAGGCTGGAACAGAGGCACAGACTTGCAAAATCACAGACTCAGTTTTTCATCTTGTAAAAATTTGCATGAAACTAGTTCCCTGCTCAAAAGCACAAAGTCTCGCCTACCCTTCCTCCCACTTCAGTGGGTCTTGACCTCTTTCTCCCCCAATTCTTCATGGAGGAGGCATGTCTTCAAAGGATTGTCTCTTTCCAGTGACCGCCCAGAGTCTGGCTTTGATCCCTGCTGCTGTAGGGCTGCCTCCCTAATAATGGGGCTGAGATTTCCAAAAAGGACTGAGGGCCACATGGCCCCAAGATTGGCTTCCTCCCTTAGCTCCATATCCAGCCAGCCTGTGATTCCCTGGGGTGGGGGCAGAGGGAAGAAAAGAGACCCCAACTTCTCCCTCAAAAACTCAATTGTAGTGATTCTGAAGACAGAGAAAAATTAGAGATTTGAAGACTGAATGCCAAAGACACCAAGTCCTAGGGAAAGAGACAGGAGCAGATGGGAGTCCAAGAGAGAAAATTGAATTAAGTTCAGTTCAACAGGCATTTATTAGCACCTACTGTGTGCCAGGTCCAGAGGGAACATTGTGTACAAAAGCGCAGATAACTCCCAGGTTTTTGGCATGAGTGACTGGGAGATGATGGTGCCATTCACTGAGCTAGAGGGAGTTGGGGCTTGACATGTCCAATTGAAGGGGCTGTGGGATGACAGCCAGCAAGGACAAGGATGGGAAGAACACAGAAGGTGAGAGAGGGCTGCCTGGCTGGAAGTGCAGAGTCCCTGGTCTGCAGCTCCCAGTGCCCCCTGTAACTGGTTCTTACTGGTTGTGGGTATTCATCAAAATCTCAGACTGATCTGGGCACTCTGAGTGAGCTAGGAGATAACAAGAGAGATCACTGAGCAGGGAGAGAAAATGATGAGAGGGAGTGGGAGGAGAGGAGAGGATTGAGGCAAAGCCCTAGGAACCATGACTGAAAACCAGAGAGGATGGGGTGCCTGAGTGGCTCAGTCAGTTGAGCCTCTGACTCTTAAATTCATCTTGGGTCATATCTCAGGACCTGAGAGTGAGTCCCACATCTCCCTCTGCCCCTCCCTCTCCTTGTGATCTAGTGTGGTACATACACACATGTGCATGCTCCCTCACTCTCCCTCAAATAAAAAAATTAATAAAATCTGTAAAAAAACAAAACAAACAAACAGAACACAGAGGGCAGGGAAGGAAGGTGTGGTTGCCCCAGAGACATAAGGAAAGCCAGGAGTCAGCATTGTCACAAGACCAAAAAGGAGCCTGGTGAGGCCAAGAAAGAGCTCTAGGCTTTAGCAGCCAGGATTGGGCTGAGGCCAATGGGACAAAGCTGGTGTTAGGAGCTGGCTGAGGTGGACCCTTCACAGAAGCCTGTGAGCAGAGTCAAGGCCCCTCCTTCCCCAGCCTCCCTGCTGTCCCCTGAGCCCTGCTTGGGCTGGGGGGCTTTCTCAGCCAGACACTGGGAAGAAGAGGATGGAAAAGCTCCCTTGCCCCCAGACTCCTATCCCTGAGTCTCTAGTTTCTGGCATTCCCAGGAGGGTCCTGAGCATTCCTCGAGCTTGGGAGCCCTCAACAGCCAGGGAACTCTGGGGACCCTGGGGGTAATTGAAACCAGGGTTAAGACATTAGAAACCATAACGCCAACTCCCCGGCTCCCTCAGGATAGTTCCTGGTTTTCTTCTCAACCCTATCCTCCCTGCTGCTGACAGCTCAGCTCTCAGGGCCCCACCAGCTGGGCCATGACCCTCTTCCCAAAACCAACTAGACGGGGGCCTCCAACCAGAAGGCACCCAAAGCCAGCCCTCAGAGACCTCTTCTCTGTGCTCGGCTAGCCTAAGCCTCCATATTGAAGTGTTACCAAATTCTAATCTGGATCCCTTATTGCAGCACCTACTTTAAGGGATTGAAATTACACAATGGGAAGGATTTCTCAATAGTGAAAGAGAAAGAGGTAGGAGATGTGGAGCAGGAGTGCCTCTTTACTAGTAGGTGCTCAGTCAATTTGTGGGGAAGAAAGAATGAATCTCAAAGATGGGGCCCCACCAAAGCCAGGTGGTGTTGGCTGGGCCAAATCTGGATCAGGGGCAGACTGGCTGCACATCTTGAAGGAAGGAAGAAGGCCTCCAAGGAATTCTGTGGCCTAGAATGTGGCCCTTTCCATCTCTCTCCCTGCTCTAATGTCTCTCTTTGTCACAGTCCTTGTCTCTGATACAAAGGATAGGAAGCTGCCTATTTGTTGGCCTCTGGGAAGGCCCTCCGCTGCACAGCTGCCTGACGATTCCAGGATTCCCAGATTTCCAGATTTCCCATGAGTGCTGGTGTGGGAATGTTGTCCCCACCTCTGTCACTATGTCTGTCTCTTTTCTTGGCTCTTCAGTGAGACCGAAGGGTTCAAATACCTACTCCACCATTTACTGGCTTTGTGACTTCAGGGAAATGACTTCATGCCTCTGTGCTTCAATTACCTCAGTAGTAAAATGGGATCATAATAGAATAGTGCCTACTTCCTAGGACTGTTGTTAACATTCAGTTAAATGAGATCCAGTCAAGTGTTCAGCACTAGCCTGGTGGGCACCACTGCCCCCTTCATCTGCTGGCTTTGGCTTTCTCCCCATCAATGTCTTTAGGTCTCCTCTGACTTTCATGGTCTTCCAACACCTCCCTCTACATCCATCATCCTCTGTCTCTCCATCTTTCTCACTCTCCTTCTTTCCCCTTACCCCCCTTTCTCTCCCCGTGTGTGGCTTTACGAGAAGCCCCCCAGACAGCCGTTTGATCCTGCTCCAATCCCCATTGGCACAACTGGGCAACTGGGCGAGGTGAGGTAGGGTGGGGTGTCCAGAGAGGTTCTTTTTTTTTTTAAGATTTTATTTGTTCATGAGAGACACAGAGAGGCTCCCCTCTGGGGAGCCTGATGTGGGACTCCATCCCAGGACTCTGGGATCAAGACCTGAGCCTGAGCCGAAGGCAGGCACTCAACCACTGAGCCACCCAGGTGCCCCTCCAGGGAGGTTTTTAATTCAAACATGGAATTCCTGACAGCAGGATCACGCCTGGGCCTGAACATGGGTGAATCACAGATGGAGGGAAGAGTGATTATGTCTGTGTCCTTTCTGGCGAGACAGGAGAGCTGGGGGCTCAGCTTGGCAGTCTCTTGGAGGAAGGGGGACTTGCCCTGACTTCTCTGACTGCCCCCACACCTGGGCCCAGGCCAGATCCCCCATGTCTAGTGCCTGCCTGGAGGTAAGGCAACCCGCCCAGAGCTCAGGACAGAAGGGGGGAAGCCTTCCATCTCTACATAGGGTGGCTTACCTGCCCTGAAACTATTCTGGACCACCCTCTCACCCTGAGTTCTGCCTACTTTCCCACACCCCATTCCAAACCCTATATGGAGACAAGTTGCCTCCACAGATCCAGTCTCTTATCTCTCTACTCTGTGGCTGTTTCTCCTAGCCTTGATCTCTGATCTCTTTATCTCTGTGGCTCTTATCTCTTATGTATCTCTGTGGCTGTTTCTCCTAGCCTTGATCAATGACTTTGCAGCTGCATATGCTTTACACCCCCAAGTGAGCCTACCAGGGATAGGAATCTACAGTGGTTGAAGAATCTGTGTTCTTCCACCTGGACCAGAGAGTCCCTTCTTGGGAGGGGTGGGGAAGATGCAGAAAGTCCAGATGTCCTTTCTGTATCACTGGATTTGTGAAGGCAGAGGCATGGTGTAGAACAGGTGCTCTATAAATATAAACCCAATGACAGAGGGGCAAAAGACCCTGAACAGGTAATTGGATGGTTAAGGCTGCAACACACAGAAGCATGGATAGACTGTGCATAGGTTCTGATTTTGTGGCTCAGCAAGGAGTCTTTTCTGGGGCCAGGATTGGTTTCAACTAGCCCCAGACACCCCCATACCTGGGCCCCAGCCAGACACCTCACGTCAGCCCTTAGGCAGAGGGCCAGATGTATGTATGAACCTCTAAGACTTACCTCTCAGTTCCCTATTCTCTGCACATCACTGCCTCAGGATGCCCACCAGATTCACGGAGAGAGATGGGACTACAGATCCGGAGAGAGAAACACTAGGCAGGGTCACGCGGTAGGCAGAGGCTGGAACAGGAGCCCTAGTGTACTGGCAGCCAGCATGGGCCTGTCATAGGGATCCTATGCCAACACTGGCAGGGGGCAGACCTGAAACTGGATTTTAAGTGGGAAGAGCACCCAGGAATCTTTGAACATGCAGGCAGCTCGGCCGTCAGGTAAGGACAGGTGTGCAGCTTTCTTTCCTTCCCATCAGACAGAGACAAGCGTTAGAATAAGAAGTTCAGAGAGACAGAATCAAAGAGAGGAGAGAGAACCTGGAAGAGAGGCCAAGAAATAGACACAATTAGAGTCAGACGCAAAAATAGAGATGCAGAGGAAAAAGATGTGAGTCAGACATGGGGACAGGGAGATACAGAAGGAGGGGGAGAGCCTTACAGTTTAAGACCGGGACCAAGAGACGGGAAGACATGAAGTCACAGAGAAATGTTGTCTCAGCATCATAGAGCCACAGTGACATGGAGTCAAAGATATATGGACAGGGATGAACAGGAACTCAGAGACAGAAACAAAGAAACAGGAAAGAGAAAGAGAGAGCTGGAGACAGAAAGATCAAGAGGGGCAGAGAGATGGAGAGAGAGCAAGGAGACAAAGAGTGAGGCAAATAAAATGATCAAAATAGCAGGAAAGGGAAAAAGCAAGCGACAGAGGAGAGCCTCCTGGCCTCCAGTCTCTCCAGCCTGGTCTCCCCAGGGTTTGGGCCCCCTTTGCTATTCTTTGGTTTCCATAGCAACAGGGAGGGCAGCGCCAAATTTGCATATACATTTACATCCTTTCAGTCTGCATAATTCAACAGGTTCTGTGCATATTCATGAGACTATGAATGAAGGTGACTCTCCCAATCCTAGCTCAAAACCTGGCTGTGGTGCCCCCTGCTTGCAGTACATGGTCATGGCTCCAGGCCCAACCTCGAAAGGTTAACCAGACCCTGCTAACATACCCCCATTCCCCAAACACTGCCTCATACTTTCCTATCTTCAGATCTTTCCTCAGGTGATGCCCCTCTGCCTGCCAGAGATGCCCTCCCCTCAGCATCAGTCCTATCAATAGTACACATGCATGCGTATATACACATACATGCACACGCACTCATGTGTTCATATGAACTCTGGTTGAGGGTGGGGGCATGGCAGGAGTGACAGCCCTGGTGGAGGAGGCCCCTCAGTCACACTTCTGTCTGTTGTTTGTCAGAGAAGGAGGTGCATAAAAGGATCACCCTGAGGGAAGGGATGTGGTGTGAGCAGAAGGCTGACAGATCTACCAAAAGAATGGGATGTAGGACACTGTGGACCTCACATGGAAACTGATAAAGATCCTAGTTCCAACTAGAATAACCAGGGGAGCTAAGATAGAGCCAAAAGGAACCTCAGAAACAGAAGGGCTGAGGTGGCTTAAGTGGTAGTGAAGAGGGTACTTGGGCCAAGAACTCTTTCAAAGTGCCAGGCTTTGAAAGCCCTTGTGGGCTGGGAGGCACTTCTCTAAGGCCTGCTCCAGCCATAATTTTGTATTCACCATCTCCCCTTGGTCCCTTTAGAAACCTCCCCACTGCCCTTCCTGCCCGGTGCCCCAATCCATTTGCCACACTGTAGCAGCCAGAGTTCTCTCTGATATGCCACATCATTTCCTCTTTTTTTCTTTTTAAGATTTTATTTATTTACTCACGAGAGACACATAGAGAGAGTGGCAAAGACACAGGCAGAGAGAGAAGCAGGCTCCCTGCAGGGAGCTCCACGTGGGATGGGACTCCAGGATCACACCCTGGGCAAAGGCAGACGCTCAACTGCTGAGCCACCCAGGTGTCCCACATCATTTCCTCCTTAAAGCCTTCAGTGACTCTCCATCACCCTCAATTTTTTTTTAAATTTTTATTTATTTATGATAGTCACAGAGAGAGAGAGAGAGAGAGAGAGGCAGAGACACAGGCAGAGGGAGAAGCAGGCTCCATGCACCGGGAGCCCGACGTGGGATTCGTTCCCGGGTCTCCAGGATCGCGCCCTGGGCCAAAGGCAGGCGCTAAACCGCTGCACCACCCAGGGTTCCCCATCACCCTCAAGAAAAAGTCCAAGCTCCTTGGCCTAGCACTCAGGAGCTTCCTATCTGCCTCCACCACCTCCCCTCCCCCACCCCGAGCTTCACTCCTCACACTCCCTGCCTTGAACTTCTTGCTCCAGTGATGATCTCTGTGCTCTTCTCACCTCTATATGTTAGCTCATGCCTGCTCTTTACCCAGAGTGTCCTTTTCACTTTTTACTACTGGCGCTTTTTTGAGATTCTACACAGGCATCATCTCTTCTTTGAAGCTTTGTCTGTCCCTAAAGACTGGATGAGGGGTTCTGAACGCTTAAAGTCTAATGAACTTCCCTAATCTCTCTATATGTACCAATAGTGAAACAACCTATGTATGTGGCTATAGCTCTAGTGGGACTGGAGGTTCTGAAGCCAGTGACTAAATTTGTCATATTACGGGTAATCATTAGCTGTTTGTTGAACAAATGAGAGATCTTTGTGGCTACTGAAGGCCAAGTTTCAAGCCTAGATTATCCTTTTTGTCTTAAGGCTCCTGGGAATCTGCACAAACTCTGCAAAGGGATGGGCCATCCCTTTGTAAATGCTGCCACCTTGTGGCCATGTTCAGAAGTGCAGCCAAGCATTGCCTCCTGGTGAAAGGACCAAAGTCAGCGCTGGAGGTACCCTACAGAATCAAGCCAGGTCCCAAACTGTAAGGGGGGGCCGGGGGGGGGGGTGAGGAGGTGGGTCCTTAGGAAGGAGTACCCAGAGTCCACTACTAGTGTCCTTTGAACACTCTTGATGAGTTCCAAGCAGACAGAATGGCAAGAGCAAAACCTGAGGCAGAAAATCTCATGGCACCTGGGAAGAGTAAAGCATTTAGTGTGGCCAGAGCCCAGATCCAAGGGAGTTGGGCCAAAGATGGACTGAGCCATGGCAGTGATCAAGCAAAGGGGTCCTTTAAGACCATCCGGTGAATGAATTTGGATTTTTGTCCTCTAATTTGGACATGGGGAGGTTGAAGAAGAATGACAGATTTGGGTATAGCCATGTACTTGGAGGCTCAACATTCATTCATTCTTACATTAAATATTTATCAAGCACCTGTGATGTGCCAAGCAATGTTGACTAATGTAATCTTAAATGGGTTGGTCAGAAAAGACCTTTGCTGAGATGACATTTGAACGAAGGCTTGAAGGAGGAAGGGAGACAGTCATGCAGGTACCTGGCAGAAGAGCATTCTAAACAAAGGGAACTTGGTTTGAAGGAGAGCTCAAAAGGGAGTGAAGCAGGGAAACCAGTAAGGAGGATGCCCCAAGATAATGAGGAGCACAAAACAACAGAAACTGTAGGAGCAGAGACACATTTAGGAAGCAAAATTGGCAGGACTTGGTACCTGCTTGCACAAGGCAGGTATTTAACTCCTCCAGGCACATTGTGTTCAGTCCCCATGTCAAAGCTAACAAAATCACCTACATGCTGCCTCTAAAACAGGCAGTGAGAATACTCTGCACATTCCATCCTGGATGACTCCAGGTGCCCAACTCCTGCCCCCGACACACACACACTGTCACGCACCCCAGCCTCTTAACTTCATCTTCAGTGACCTTCCCTCCAGGCCACCCAGCTATCCACACTCATGCCCACAATCAAGAACAGTCAGGTCCTAAAACTCTCAAATCCACTGACTCTTCCATCTCATCCTTCAACTACTGTTGAATTATGTTCTTCCATAAAGGATATGTTTAAGTCCTAACCCCAATACCTGAAAATATTCTAAGGGTATGACTTCATTTGTA